>NC_137462.1:126064760-126676010 GCF_964235325.1 Thermobia domestica | reverse complement strand
CCTTTAAATTCTCTTTACTTATTTTAATTCCCCCTTTTGTATGGGATCTACAGATTCCCACAAGAATTTTGGGGGGAGGGATGTTTGAACACTTAGCACAATCAGAATCGGGGGCCTGATTGTTTCTTCACAAAATGTCTTTGATATAAGAAATTGATCTAATACACCAATACACAAAACATTTGCAAACTGTACTTTAAATTCTCGGTCCACAGTTAAGTGTTCGGTATTCAATAATAATAATAATAATAATAATAATAATAATAATAATAATAATAATAATAATAATAATAATAATAATAATAATAATAATAATAATGTTACAAGTTCTTTGTGTGAGTTTTAGTACAGGTAGCATATAAGTGAAGTACTGTGTGTAAACGCTGTAATGAACGCCTCGCATGTACGGACAAATAATCATGTCCGATCGATGTAAACATTTTTAAATTTTCGAGGGGAAAATTATCTACTCAGGGCTTAAATTGAGGAATAGGAATCAGAAGTTTGTTAATCTTGTTTAGGTTTTTTGGGCAAATAAAACGCAAGTTAACATCAAACTATGTAAAGGACATTGAAATGAAGCCACGTAAAAGAATACAAGTAATCAATGAGATAATTTTTTCCCACACTGTTGGACATTGAAAATGATAAAATTAACTATTGGCTAATAGCACCATGGCAAAAAGGCGTTCTGTGAATAATGTAAGGAATATGTCATAACGCTGTTAAGGGTTAAGGGTTAATGGTTAAGTTATGATGTTTTACATTTTATATATAGTATGTATAAATCAAGATGTTGTAGGTTTGTAAGTTGGGTTGATGAGGCCAAATATATATATTTTTTGAATATTACTTACTTATGATATTTAGAAAGTTTTCAGCGTTTTAACGAATTTTTCATTGGCGTTCAGACAAGTTTACAATTGGTTTAATAGTTTCTGCAAATGCTTTAACAAACTATTCAAAGATGTTTTAGTTTCGTTCTCAGGCTTAATATAGTAACAGCAATGGAAACCTAAGATAGTTGGTCAAAGACTGCACAGTGGTTTTGTTGTTTCAAGAACTAACACCGACAATTACATCAGGTGACGATGAATGTTTTCGCTATAGAAGTATTGTAGCTGTATGACTGCAGCACGCACTTTTTGATGCACTTCTTGCCTGAGCCCCCTTCAAACAGTTTCTTTAATCCGATCTAATTGAAATCGCATGAGAATAGATCAAAGCTGTAGACCAGATAGACTAGGACCTTCCATTGACATCACGTTGGTTATATGGGTTTAAGTTCTGCTGTTAGTAGGCCGTCTCCAGTTGCAACGATGCAAGGGTATTGATGTATCAACCGATATTACTTATTACGCTTCATTCCAAACTTATGTATGTGTAGATATATAGTGATTGAAAAATAAAATTATTTTGTTCACTTTCGCTTAAATTTCATTTTGTTCTTGTCTTACAAAAATGGAAAATCAGTTGATATATACAATTTGACTATCACATAAAGAACAACTACAGATTTGGAGTAGAATCAAATCCATATGTACAAGTTGCACAGTTAAAATATTACCAACTAATAATTCGAATTTGACTACTCGTCAAACACCTTTCAACTTCTTTTCGCTAACTTTCAATTGAGTATACCTTTCCATTTAGCAAAACCACGGAATCCATTTCCAACGACGGGGGCCGCGGTGGCTCAGTGGTAGAGCGTTCACCTATAGTGCATGAGGTCCTTGGTTCGATCCCAGCTCGCGCGAAGTGAGCTTTGTGGTGAACAAACACCGTGTGTGGGGGGTTTTCTCGGGGTTCTCCCGTTACCTCTCACTTTCTTCATTCCACCATCTCCTTTAGCCTAACCGGCATTACCGTGGAACGTAAAACTTAAAAGAGTTTATTTCATTTCATTTCCAACGATTACTGTTGATTACCTCTATACTTCATGCAAATAGTGCATTTGCTGCTAAAATTGATTCTTGTTTTAGTGGCAATGTTGCATTTTCTGTTAAAACTGAAAGAATAAAGTTGCCAAAGAATGAGCTAAGCATTGAGTTGAGTTGATTTTAGTTTAGCATCCCTTTCAGCAGCGAGGCTATATGAAACGTGGACCTACTGATTAACGTAGAATCCGAACCACATGAGCTCCCGCCGGGAACCGAACCCGCGTCTCCCACGCCAAAGGCGCGTACGCTAACCGTGTAGCCACGAGGGAGCTCGAGCTAAGCACTGAAGAGAAAGAAAATGTTTTATGAGACATCAATACTACTTATCCAGTAATTTACAATCGAATGTATTAAATTTAGCGACATTTAAGGTTAACAGAGAAAATTGGAATGATCCGCATTTTTAACATTAAAAACTACGTTAATCTTAAAAAAAGTTTATTATGTGAATTATTTGTTTTACTGAATGATTGAGTTATACATTTTTTTATACTCTGAATCACATGCACTAAAATAATGTAATAAATAAATGTAATAATTCTTAAAAAAAGATATTAATACTGAGACAAACTCTAGAAATGTGCAATAACTAAATTGTGTCTACCATCTGTTGGGTAAATTGAACATACAAAAGCAGGGCTGATTAATTGCTGTATCGCCGGACCATTTTTTGGAAATTTGCCGGGTCAATTGGAGAATTTATTTAAGTTTGTGAGAAAGAATGAGTGAAAGTCAGGGGAATAGTAAGATTTAAGAATGTGGTTGTATTTGTTCGTTCTTCTTGGTGTAAGCGGCATTGTATATGGAGGAGGATGAAGTACACATGCTTTAATTACGGATCCATAGATTGTAAAATGTACATAAAAAAAATTGTGCAAGTCTTTAATTTGCTCATTAAATTCGAGAACAGAACCTCACCATCCCCTGCGGGGTTTCTAACCCGTTCCTACTACTACTAAGGGAGAGGAGGGTAAAACCGAACGGTGGGTAATTCCGAACACTGCAATTTCCAGGAACTGGCAATGCTATGAAGTGGACAGAAGTACTAATTTTTTTCCTCTTCTAGTAACAGATTTGTACGAGAAATGGTTAAGTGTGAGGACGCTCTGTACTTGTAGGAAGAATTCACAAAAACAATTTGACACATTCGTGTTATAAAGATAGAATAAGTGAGAAGTTCTAGCCACATAGCACAAATAATATTATGGTGTTGACAGTAATATTTTATGATTGACATTGCTGAAAATAGAGTTACTAATGTGTAACATCATATCCATATTGTTCTGTAGGGATACGCACGAATCGAGATGTTTCAAATCTCGACTCGACTCGACTCGATTTGGAGTCGAGATTCGAGCCGGGACACACTTTGTAAAATTCGAGACGAGTCTAGACAAACGTATTTCTCGTCTCGAGTGTCTCGAAAATCTTTCTATAATTTTTAATAAATTATTTTGAAGAAAGTATTTACTCAGAAGCAGCTTTGAAACCATTTCCAGTATTTATTACTTTACAAAGGTACAAAACGCATAAAGTTAATAGTTAATCTTTCGAGATCAAGATTTTATTTTCAGCTCAATTCAGTTAATTAAAACTAATACTTAATGTCGTGATATTTATACGTGCGATATAATAATAATAATAATAATAATAATAATAATAATAATAATAATAATAATAATAATAATAATAATAATAATAATAATAATAATAATAGATTATCTAGTTTGTTTTAAACTATTATCCGTAACCTATATCTATTTGTATAAAACCATTGCGATAAAGTGAACTTCATAAATTCTCTGAATGATATGAGAGGGTGCGAACCGTCGTGTTCAAGAGAACAGCTCTGTACATTGGGACGGAGACAAGCTGGCGGTGGCTTAAATATGCTCTGGTGAAAATTCACGTGAGCATCTATGTGTCTAGTGGAGCTCGAGCAAGGCACATGACGGCCGACACTGCTTTCAGACTTCATTACGACCATGTTTCCCAACGGTAATGGCATTTTCAACAAGATAATGCACCATGTCACAAAGCCACACGAGTGTGATGGAGTGGTGGAGTGATGGAGTGTGATGTGACGGTGTTTTAAGTGATGTGCTGGTCCCCCAACTGGCCGGATCTGGACCCAATCAAACACGTTTGGGATGTGATTGAACATGACGTCAAAGCGCATCGCTCCTTCCCCCCCGGAATTTACGGAAATTAGGGACCTGTATGTACACATGTGGGGCTAACACTCTCCAGCGACCTACCAGGAATCATTGCGTCCATGCCAAGACACCTCGCCGTTGTTATCCGTGTCAAAGGTAGATATACTTACAATTATGTAAGTAGTCATAATTAAATATTCTGGCTGATGTGTGCATATATTTTAACTCGTATACATTGTCTCGACTCGAATTTCAAGACGCCGTGTGAACTTTGTGGTGGGCAAACACCATGCTCGAGGGTTTTCTGGGGGTTCTCTTGTTTCCTTCCACTTTCTTCATTCCACCATTTCATTCATTTCGCATAATCACTGTCTCCTTTAACATAACCGACATAATCGTGGGACGTAAAACTTAATGATTTCATTTCATTTTTTCGAATTTCAAGACGTCTCGAATTCGAGCCGAGTCGAGACAGAAACATATTTTCGAGTCGTGACAACATTTTCTGGAGATGATTCGAGACAGGCTTAAATCTCGACTCGACTCGACTCGTGCGCATCCCTATTGCTCTGCTTTGTTCAGGCGGGAAGTGGAATATTAAATTGAAGTACAGAGTGGGGGAAAGGCGAACAGAAGGCTTGCAATCCGTTTGGATTTCCTCCACTACAAAATGTTGATATTGCATTAGTATTTCAAAAATGAAATGACACAATAATTTAAGCAGGGATGTTGAGAGTCAGATAGAGGTCTAATTTTTCTGTAAACACAGCGTTAAAATTGTGGGTTCTCATCGGGAAAGGGGGAATGATGTGGGTAGGAGAAGAAATATGACGGGAAGAATTATTTAAATGCACAGAGCTAAAAATGGAATCAGTGCGACAAGTGTAAGGAGTGGTGCAACGAGGATTGTAGTGACTTCGACCCAGAAATCTCGGGAACCAATTATACTTGTAATCTAAAACTGGCTTATGGGGCCGTTGCCACAGCAACCACTGTTGCCATAACAACGAATCCTGTCGCTGCGCGTCAATCTACAACTGATTGAGAAAAAAAAATCTGCAACAAAGGTGATGCACAGAAATAAGTCGTGAGTGGGAACCCTTCACCCCTGGTGGGGATGTTCATGAAGCTATCAGCTTATGCCTAATTACATTGGAATATAATTTCCATTTCTTAATTTCGAACATACTAGGTTCGATCGAAACGAGAAAACTTTTTTTCGGACTTCTAAAGAAAATAAAGTAAAATAAATAAATACATGACCGTGTTTATTACATATAGAATTCCCAGTCACGACCCCCCTTCCAGTTTTATTAAAAAAAATAGAAGAAGAAGATGAAGAAAAGAAAGAAGATAGAAGAGGAAAGATGTAAAGTAAGAAGGTGATAAAGGGAAAACTGTTACTAGATATTTTAAGGAATATGGTAAAGGAAAGCGAATAATTATCTAATTGTGATCATTTCCAATAGCTATTAGTTGAATATCTGGTATTAACGTGATCAACGGTAGACACATGTTAACCCATACATCCCCGATCTAGATCCATTTAACCCTAACTACCAAATTATCCCGATCTAGATCTGAGATAGATGAGAAAGTTTAATTCTACAGTTTATTCAATATTTCCACTAATATCCAATATTTGAAAAATAAACGACGAAGTTGATGGCATGTTAGAATCGACCACAAAGAAAAAAAAAAAAAAAGTCAGAGTATTACATATTCGTAGAAGATTTTGACTCTCACAGTTCTCCCATGCTGATCATTCGTTCAGGCTACTTCAGTCCTTTTTACTTCCTTCATAGAGCCAACTTAAGTTAGTATTAACATTCAATGAGTTTAATTGATAACTACCATTAATTATAATAAATCACACATATATGTCAAAATAATGGATGCACTTAATACTAAACCTACATTTCACTCACACACACATTCATACAGGACAATGTATACTTCGGGTTGTATTTAGTTAAATTAAACTAACCTAACTACATTACTATATACATTTATTACATTTCAATAAAAGAAAAATTAGTTGGACATAACAGGGAAAAAATTTAATACATGGAAAGAATGTTTCATTAACATGCATAGAAATTCGCTAATTTTATCAAGACCAAATAACACATTTCTCTTCCTATATATATATTAAAAGTTGAATTACATAAAAGAGAATTTGACAAAAAAAAAATGAAAGACAAAAATAAAAAAAATTCAAAGATCAATACATTTAGGATTCAATGTAATGAATATATATATATATCGTTGCGGAAAAAGAAAGAAAAAATAAATAAAAAAAAATATATATATATATAATTGGTTAATCATTCTAAAAAAAAAAAAACACTTTAGTAACATTTTATTAGGTCTCTGTCCCAAGAGGAGACATTTCGACGATTTTATGAGTCTTTGTTCTCACATCGATAATAGCTCCTTTTTCCAACTCTCTTTTCGCACTGTGGTTTGTGTCCATGAGAGTGTTCAATTGTTTTTGTCTTAACTGTAGACAACTAATTGCTTCATATCACATATATGTATATTTATATTTCTCATTTCGTCACTCGACGCACTTTATCTAAAATTTCAAAGTTTGTCAATATTAAGGAAAACTTATCAAATCCAGTCACAGATATTGGGAACATATTTCCATATTCCGGTATTCGCATTAACTTATTAAACAGATTTTAGTTCGTTGAATTTAAGATCACTAAATTTTTCCCTAGTATAGATCTTGTAGTCAAAAATTCTAGATACTGAATAGTTTGGTGTCCGATCGTAGGGGAAGGATTTGTTCCATGTTTTACTGATGGAAAATTCGTTGGTGGGGCACACTGTTTCGTAGGTTGCTAATTTCACTCGCAAAGTAAATTTGGGTAAGGATTAGGGTTATTCTTATTTATCTTACGACCCGCTACTTGTTTTATTCACATGCGGTATTTAACATTATATTCAACTTTAATAGTTACAGACATCAGTAACCACTCAACAAAATGTAATTTATTACAATATACGCGGTAACACTATATGTCACAAATAGTTGGTAACGGTCGGGTGTCAAAAACCTATGGCAACCTAAACAAAACCAGGGTAAATACCGAGCCCATTACATACATACTCGTATATATATACATATATGTATTCATATTAATCAATACAATAAATTTCACTTTAATATCTATCTTAATATTTCGTCGACGTTTAACTTCTACATAACCGTTCATATTCGACAAGTATTCATATTTTATAAATATTTATATTTATTTGGCTCAAAGACAAAACAAAACCCTGACTATCAAAATTCACCTTTTTCCTTCATAAGGTTGCAACATTATATTTTATATGTATAAACCCGATAATCAATAATCATTTTCAATTTACTAAAGATCCGCGTATATGAAAAAAAAAAATGTTGGTGTTATTTAATAAGTTGACATAAGAAGTGGAAAATGCAACAAATAGAGCAGGCACGTAACTTTTAAAACTATGTAAGTACATATATATAGATGTATATACAACAAAAAAAAATCAATGTTATTCGAAACTAGTGGGCCCAAACTATTAATACATACACACTATATGACCAATCAATAGAAATAAAAACCAGAAATCAGTAATCCATTTGATATAAGTTGTATGATCAATGAATAACAAAGGTCTCTAGGAATCTAAAAGCATAGTGTACCTTCCCGTCAATTTCTCCCGTGGTGGATTGAATATCGCGGAAATGGTCCTGAGTTGTGCTCAATACCTCCACGAATTGCATCCCTCGATGTCTCAGTTAGTACATACGATCGAAATAAGTTATATGAATATTGTACGTTTTCATGAGTTTCAGAAACCGGGGGGGGGGGGCAAGGTTGAAAAATTAAAAAAAAAAATCTCGAAGTAATGAAGACAGAGAGAGATAGAGAAGAAGGAAGACGAAGAATAGTGGCGCCAAAGACTTAAGTGAGAAATAATTAACGCTACAAAGTTAGAAGTCGAATTTCTATCTCGACAAATCCATAGCCAAAATATTCTTAACATGCCAAAAGGGTGGTCTACTCAAATACGTAGACTCAAGGAACGCCCTGCTGCCAAGGATGCAAGTTCTGTGTCCATCAGATCCCAATCCCACAAGAGTTTGGTTGTAAGATTGAAATCCGATCCCCGTATCCGGCCCAAACCAGCAGGTTCCCGGAAATCGTCCGGAAGGTTAGAGAAGGCGCTAATTTAGAATTTCAAGAAAAGAAAAAAAATCATCCGACCTCTTGGAAACTAGAAGATTCCAGAATAGGGATGAAATTAGAGTAATAGCTAAGGTATCCCTAATTAGTAATTCGCCAAAATTAAAAAAAAAATTAAATAAATAAACTGAATTTTGGATCGGTGATTTCAATTACCGAAACATCACCGATGGCTACCCAGCGCAGACATGCCACCGTCTGGGACGTCGTTAATTTCCCTCATCTAATTAAACTAAGAAAAGACATGAAAAATACTTAAGGGGACTAGGGGTCGACGTCCGGGTACGCTAAATTTAGTAGCAGTTAATTTAATCGGATAGTCCGAACTGAGTTATATGAACACTGCACCATAAATAAATAAGGTAAGCAACAAAAAAAAAAATCTCGGAGAGGCTATGAATGTTAAAGGTACAACTGACCGAAACCTGTACTTTTCGATGATCACAGGAAATAGCAGTTGGTTTTCTTAATTATCATTTCTGTCAACCTTTAGAAGTAATTCCCATATGATACTACTCTATCTATTGAAAGGCTTAAGATCTGGGGCTGTTATTATGAGGTACATAAATGCAAAGTAACACACAATTCCCAACTATAATTTACATTCAAGTAGCAAACTCGGTTGGATGAATGCACTGGTGTGGAAGTCAAAACGCGAGAGATTTTTTTTTTTTTTCGTAAACATATTCATATTTTCACTATATAAAATTCACTAGGCCTATCCATTTAAATATAGGGGTCGTCATCTCGTTCATATTATATATCATATTATTAACATATCATTACGTTCATTCATTATCTACTAATTTTCGCACGAAGTAATATTTTATCAACACCCTATTTCGTACATTTTCACGCAGGCCATACACATATTTACATTACGCAGTAATAAATATATATATATATAACTATCACAATCTATCACGCTCAAACCACCACACGATCACATTCATCGAACCACGTACTCTTTATTTCGAAGCACCCAAATTGTATTTACTTTGCAGGTTTAAAAAAAAAATCATACATGTATTTACGGAAAGTTAAATTGTCAATGATTAATCTATTTCTGATTTGTTGATAAAACTGAAGCAACAATGGAATTTTCTACAGCCACGGGAGAGAAAAAGAATTTAATACTACATTTTTAAACAAACAGTAACAGCATATGGGTTTTACTTCTATTAAGAAAATAGGTGTTCTTTATTTCAGCGGATTATTCATTTACTATTGGACCTAGCAAACTGAAATTTTCAGTACAGTAAGATCTCATGCTATCTTATAGGAAGGTATACTCATCCGAACCGAAAACCATGTCCACGGGAAGTAATTTGAGAATAAATGGCCAAAATCAAACAATCTAGATCACTAAGTTATGCGATGTCGTAATGTCAACAAACAATTGACTACCGAAAACTGACGCTATGGCGCTGTAGTGGAGGCATAATTTACCGTGTACTGAAATATATACTTGTACTCATTAATCGGAAATTTAATATTTACTCTGGTTTATTTATGTTAGAAAAATGGTACTAAATTAAAGCATATTTATACACTGTCCAAATCGAAAATTCACACACTCACACAAACCTACTAACTACATACACCACTGTTAGTATTATACATAAAGACAACTAACTAAACTAAACATGCACCATTTAGTTACATGCACGTTGACGAAAATAACCTAACACATTAGATTTAAAATACATTACTCCCTCGTCGATATATATACAGTCGGCTCTATTTAATTTAAAGGGGGTCAAAAATGAGAAAGGTAACACTAGGTCTAATTGACCTGACCAATTGTTTACATAATGATTGCCAAAAATTGATGCCCGGGGGGCACCTTAACGAGGTTTATGGAGGGACCCTTCCCCTGAAAGGGGAAAAGGCCCTAAAACGAACAATAACTAACCCATTCCCCCGCTAGAAACTGGTTCAATTTGGAAAAGGGGATAGGAGCCCTTTTAAGCTAACTTAAGCTGCCATTATTATTATTCACTTTACAACCATCAAACCTACGTACATGCGATTACTGAATAAATAATAGAAAGTCACATTTACTTAATACACGAACAACATGCACCAAACAGGTCGTAATTTCCCTAATCCCTACTTGAGTTTGAAATAAAAAAAAAGTAAAGTCACTCTTTCACTGTTGTCTATTCTCGATAGGCAGCAAACATGGCTTCCTAGTAAACAGAACTGGAATTTGTTATTTCACTGAATTGCAGCTTCTTTACCAAAATTTGCGGATTTTTCGGGCTCCTATTCTGTTGTAAATCTTTAACTATTGGATTACATTATATGTTACCTTAGTTGTCCTTGTAAATTGGAATTCTTCCCGAAAAATATGTAGCACAAAATTCACAAGCTGCCCCTTGTAGGGTGTCGTCGATTGTTCTGATAACATTGCGCCGAAAAAGCCAGAGGTAAGAGAATTCCTCCAATCAGAAAGAAAACTTTAGCCGCGGAAATTACAAAGCGAATGGAAATTTGGCAAATCCAGATATAACCGGATCTGAAAGTGACTATGGACTAGTGAGAGGGGGTGAGGGAAAGATTAGGTACCTGGCCAAAATCTACATTGGTCTGAAATTAAGGAAATTTATATCCAATAACGGAACTATGTTCCGGTATGACGTCAGAATGGTAAACCTTGTAACTATTCAAGTTATATATCCGTAAATGGGATTTACACTCAATCAAAATATAAATAAATATATTATACAGTGGGAATATGGTTACTAACAAAACCTTTGGGTTTATTATATTTAATTCGAAGTAAAGAGAGTAAGTAAATTGTGTAACTAAACCGAAATTGAATTAAAAAAAAATTGCTAGGTACAGGGTGCGTAAAAAAAAAATTGCCATTACTTTCAACTGTAATGGTATATTACAGTTTTCCCCGGCCCATTAACAAAATTTTGTTAGAATAACAAAATTTTGCTAATTGGGAATACCAACTAATGATGCTTGTTAAGTTAACACACTCATTCATCCCATTCAAACGTTACCAGTCACTCTAGGACAGTATATTATATCTACTTGGGGTATTGCGCAAGTAATTCACTACGTTTATCTTCTGTACAATTGAAAATCTTTAAATTTCGGAAATTGTGAGTTCCGATACTTTTTTTTTTTTTTTTTTTCAGTAGTGTTCATATAGCAATAGAACGGACAGAAGTTATAACTGAGAAATCGACAGATACAATTCGTAAGGCTTCAGCCGTCGACTAGTATATCTGATGACATTAGGCCGCAGTTTCCCGTCTATCACTGCCATTTAATATTGTTCTAGGCTCACCGTTACCACGCACTTGCGAAGGGACTGAATTCTGGGGTCGATTTACATTATTGTTACTATTATTCTGACTATTACCGTTCTCCCTTCTTCCGTACGCCCTGTTAAAATTCCTCCTGGTGTTATCGCCCCTACCCGGGTTCGATTCCATGTTGGTACGGTCATAGGGACGATAACTCCGGCGATTGTTGAACATGGGCCGATTCCTAAATAGTCGCCGGCCATTATTGTTGTTTTCTGAGCCATACCCACTAGGATAACGAGATCCAGCTTGGGTATAACTCAGGAAATCTGTCTGGCAACTTGCCGTTACCTTCGTCTTCGTCGGTTTTAGAATTTTTGCCTGTCGGGCGAAGTATCGTTTTGGTGGACCACCAACTTCCTTGCCGCACAAGGCAGCTAAACGTGAGGTGACTTCTCGCACCGTTTGGCACAAGTGGGACGCTATGGCCCGGGACTCATCGGGTGGAAGAGCGTTAACTATAATATCTACAAGTTCAGCCTGAGAGGGATGTTCAGCTATCTGATAATATAGTTCGATAATTTTCCAAGCATAGTCCAAGAGGGACCCATACTTGGAGCGATCATACCGGAGTGATTGTAAGTTTCTCTTTTGGAGCCGTTCGATGTGCTCATTACAATATTCTTCTTTAAAAAGAATCAAAAAATCACTAAACGTTCGGATTTGGTATTTAACCGAAGCAAACCATGCGCCCGAAGCGGCGATCAAACATTTTTCAACTATCTGCAGGCGTTCCCCATCAGTAAGTTTATACATGTCTAAATATTGCTGCAGTCTCCGCAGGAAAACTCGAGGTAACCCGTTAGTAATGTTCCCATCGAAAGTGGGAAAACGTTCAATATCCCGGAGGGAAACTTTAGAGCTCATACTATACGGGGCAGGAAAATAATCCAGTGGAATCAACGCGTTATCCTGAGCAGTTGGGGTTGTCACCGGATTTGCCACCGACGGAGTGGTCACTGAACTGAACGCTCCCATATGACCAAGAGAGGTTTTGTAATTTGTGTTGACCATGTAAGGTTCAAACTTAGGACCCACCACGGTAGTAACCGACGGTCCGGCACATCTCCTTTCCCCTCCTGGCAGCACGCTGTACGATTGTACCATTCCAAAGGTAGAGTGAGCATTTACGCTAGTGACTGTTGTAGTCACAACACTCGACTGCATCGGTACATCAAAATTACTCAACCATGATTTCGAGGTTGGCTGATGCGGGGGGCAATACATTGCTGTGTCCCGTGCATCAGGCAACACTTGACTCTTACCCGGGAGGACGTTACTTGTTTCTGGGAAAATTTTCCCTGGAGAATCGCCATCAGGAAAAGGATAGGAGATATCAGACTTGGCGATTTGCAATTTAGTAATATTCCCCTTAATACTGTCTACTTCGGTTTGAATTCGACTAATTCTTTGGTCAACCGACTCTAGTTTAGATTCTATTGATAGGTCGGATACTACAACATTCAATCTACTTATTTCAGCCTGCTGCTGTTCAACTTTTTGTTCGATGTCACCAAATCTTTTGTTTGTACTCTCAAACCTTATATCTATTTCGTTGAATTTCTCATTTGTTTCGTCTCTGAGCTGCTCGGTGGACTGTTGGGCCCGGTATCTAACCTGCTCCAGTTCAGTAGATGTTTGCTCTTTCAATTTGCTCATCGAAGAAGCAAAGTCCAAACAGATCTGGTCAATTTTATTGTTTAATACCTCGAATCGAGCGTCGGTCTCTCGTTTCGAGGTATCAAACTTCTCATTTATTTCACGTCTCATTTCTGCATTCTCACGCCTCATTTCTGCATTCTCACGCCTCATTTCTGCATTCTCACGCCTCATTTCTGCACCGTTCTGTTCTATTTTAACTTCCATGTTAGAAAATTTTTCATGCATCATTTCCATCATCTGGCGAATTAATACAGACGCGTCAGACCCTCCAGATGACATTCCTTCCTTCGGGTTTGCCGTCTGATCCCGAGAATCACTTTGATTTCCACTCTTTTCCTCATCGTCGAGGTCAGATATCTCCGCTGGAGATATTTGGCCTCGGTCCTTTTCACAGTCCTCACAATATTTTTCTATTTCGCCGGTTTGAACTTTTTCTGCATTTTCAGCAGTATCGTCCAAATTGGAACAAGCAAAGTGGATCCATTTTAGTCCACAACCGGTACATCTTATAAGTCTCCGCGGGGCGCGAGATCTTTTCTCTTTTTCGTTTAATATGCATTGAGTGCACGTGACATCACACTCGTCCTGTGACACAACAACCTTTTTTGTTGCCATAGTTTTGAGACACTTTACACTTTACAAAAGACAAGATATATATATCAGAAATACACATATACTATAAAATACTTATTCGCTATCCAGACAAGTATTATTCATAAATTAATGGACTCCCATTCTCTTTCCTTCCTTGACACCCTTCTAGCGTTTAGTTCTATTTTAGAAAAATTTTGACACTCCTTCTCTTTTTCCCCCTTAGAAAAGGAAACAAAAATGACAAAGTAGCCAACGACTCTACTTGTTTCACTATAAAATTTCTCGTATTAATTTCAATGTTGTAATCAATTCAACATGCCTTCAACCTCACTCTTTAACATTCTTAAAAAATTTCAAATCTATCGGTCGCCATTTAAACGGAGATCCGTTGCCATGGGAACAAGCGTTGCCATGACAACCATTCTTGTCGCGGTTCAACAATTCAAACTGATTGGCATGATAACTGGTATTATTCAATAAGCATTTTCAGATCCGTTACCACAGTAAACATGCGTTACCATGGCAACAGTCTTGTCACGTGTCGCCATTCTAATAACTGGCTTATGGGGCCGTTGCCACAGCAACCACTGTTGCCATAACAACGAATCCTGTCGCTGCGCGTCAATCTACAACTGATTGAGAAAAAAAAAATCTGCAACAAAGGTGATGCACAGAAATAAGTCGTGAGTGGGAACCCTTCACCCCTGGTGGGGATGTTCATGAAGCTATCAGCTTATGCCTAATTACATTGGAATATAATTTCCATTTCTTAATTTCGAACATACTAGGTTCGATCGAAACGAGAAAACTTTTTTTCGGACTTCTAAAGAAAATAAAGTAAAATAAATAAATACATGACCGTGTTTATTACATATAGAATTCCCAGTCACGACCCCCCTTCCAGTTTTATTAAAAAAAATAGAAGAAGAAGATGAAGAAAAGAAAGAAGATAGAAGAGGAAAGATGTAAAGTAAGAAGGTGATAAAGGGAAAACTGTTACTAGATATTTTAAGGAATATGGTAAAGGAAAGCGAATAATTATCTAATTGTGATCATTTCCAATAGCTATTAGTTGAATATCTGGTATTAACGTGATCAACGGTAGACACATGGTAACCCATACATCCCCGATCTAGATCCATTTAACCCTAACTACCAAATTATCCCGATCTAGATCTGAGATAGATGAGAAAGTTTAATTCTACAGTTTATTCAATATTTCCACTAATATCCAATATTTGAAAAATAAACGACGAAGTTGATGGCATGTTAGAATCGACCACAAAGAAAAAAAAAAAAAAGTCAGAGTATTACATATTCGTAGAAGATTTTGACTCTCACAGTTCTCCCATGCTGATCATTCGTTCAGGCTACTTCAGTCCTTTTTACTTCCTTCATAGAGCCAACTTAAGTTAGTATTAACATTCAATGAGTTTAATTGATAACTACCATTAATTATAATAAATCACACATATATGTCAAAATAATGGATGCACTTAATACTAAACCTACATTTCACTCACACACACATTCATACAGGACAATGTATACTTCGGGTTGTATTTAGTTAAATTAAACTAACCTAACTACATTACTATATACATTTATTACATTTCAATAAAAGAAAAATTAGTTGGACATAACAGGGAAAAAATTTAATACATGGAAAGAATGTTTCATTAACATGCATAGAAATTCGCTAATTTTATCAAGACCAAATAACACATTTCTCTTCCTATATATATATTAAAAGTTGAATTACATAAAAGAGAATTTGACAAAAAAAAATGAAAGACAAAAATAAAAAAAATTCAAAGATCAATACATTTAGGATTCAATGTAATGAATATATATATATATCGTTGCGGAAAAAGAAAGAAAAAATAAATAAAAAAAAAATATATATATATATATAATTGGTTAATCATTCTAAAAAAAAAACACTTTAGTAACATTTTATTAGGTCTCTGTCCCAAGAGGAGACATTTCGACGATTTTATGAGTCTTTGTTCTCACATCGATAATAGCTCCTTT
Organism: Thermobia domestica; assembly: GCF_964235325.1. Classification (NCBI taxonomy): domain Eukaryota; kingdom Metazoa; phylum Arthropoda; class Insecta; order Zygentoma; family Lepismatidae; genus Thermobia; species Thermobia domestica. The sequence goes on along the minus strand of NC_137462.1, from coordinate 126,660,069 downwards.
TTCCAACTCTCTTTTCGCACTGTGGTTTGTGTCCATGAGAGTGTTCAATTGTTTTTGTCTTAACTGTAGACAACTAATTGCTTCATATCACATATATGTATATCTATATTTCTCATTTCGTCACTCGACGCACTTTATCTAAAATTTCAAAGTTTGTCAATATTAAGGAAAACTTATCAAATCCAGTCACAGATATTGGGAACATATTTCCATATTCCGGTATTCGCATTAACTTATTAAACAGATTTTAGTTCGTTGAATTTAAGATCACTAAATTTTTCCCTAGTATAGATCTTGTAGTCAAAAATTCTAGATACTGAATAGTTTGGTGTCCGATCGTAGGGGAAGGATTTGTTCCATGTTTTACTGATGGAAAATTCGTTGGTGGGGCACACTGTTTCGTAGGTTGCTAATTTCACTCGCAAAGTAAATTTGGGTAAGGATTAGGGTTATTCTTATTTATCTTACGACCCGCTACTTGTTTTATTCACATGCGGTATTTAACATTATATTCAACTTTAATAGTTACAGACATCAGTAACCACTCAACAAAATGTAATTTATTACAATATACGCGGTAACACTATATGTCACAAATAGTTGGTAACGGTCGGGTGTCAAAAACCTATGGCAACCTAAACAAAACCAGGGTAAATACCGAGCCCATTACATACATACTCGTATATATATACATATATGTATTCATATTAATCAATACAATAAATTTCACTTTAATATCTATCTTAATATTTCGTCGACGTTTAACTTCTACATAACCGTTCATATTCGACAAGTATTCATATTTTATAAATATTTATATTTATTTGGCTCAAAGACAAAACAAAACCCTGACTATCAAAATTCACCTTTTTCCTTCATAAGGTTGCAACATTATATTTTATATGTATAAACCCGATAATCAATAATCATTTTCAATTTACTAAAGATCCGCGTATATGAAAAAAAAAATGTTGGTGTTATTTAATAAGTTGACATAAGAAGTGGAAAATGCAACAAATAGAGCAGGCACGTAACTTTTAAAACTATGTAAGTACATATATATAGATGTATATACAACAAAAAAAAAATCAATGTTATTCGAAACTAGTGGGCCCAAACTATTAATACATACACACTATATGACCAATCAATAGAAATAAAAACCAGAAATCAGTAATCCATTTGATATAAGTTGTATGATCAATGAATAACAAAGGTCTCTAGGAATCTAAAAGCATAGTGTACCTTCCCGTCAATTTCTCCCGTGGTGGATTGAATATCGCGGAAATGGTCCTGAGTTGTGCTCAATACCTCCACGAATTGCATCCCTCGATGTCTCAGTTAGTACATACGATCGAAATAAGTTATATGAATATTGTACGTTTTCATGAGTTTCAGAAACCGGGGGGGGGCAAGGTTGAAAAATTAAAAAAAAAAATCTCGAAGTAATGAAGACAGAGAGAGATAGAGAAGAAGGAAGACGAAGAATAGTGGCGCCAAAGACTTAAGTGAGAAATAATTAACGCTACAAAGTTAGAAGTCGAATTTCTATCTCGACAAATCCATAGCCAAAATATTCTTAACATGCCAAAAGGGTGGTCTACTCAAATACGTAGACTCAAGGAACGCCCTGCTGCCAAGGATGCAAGTTCTGTGTCCATCAGATCCCAATCCCACAAGAGTTTGGTTGTAAGATTGAAATCCGATCCCCGTATCCGGCCCAAACCAGCAGGTTCCCGGAAATCGTCCGGAAGGTTAGAGAAGGCGCTAATTTAGAATTTCAAGAAAAGAAAAAAAATCATCCGACCTCTTGGAAACTAGAAGATTCCAGAATAGGGATGAAATTAGAGTAATAGCTAAGGTATCCCTAATTAGTAATTCGCCAAAATTAAAAAAAAATTAAATAAATAAACTGAATTTTGGATCGGTGATTTCAATTACCGAAACATCACCGATGGCTACCCAGCGCAGACATGCCACCGTCTGGGACGTCGTTAATTTCCCTCATCTAATTAAACTAAGAAAAGACATGAAAAATACTTAAGGGGACTAGGGGTCGACGTCCGGGTACGCTAAATTTAGTAGCAGTTAATTTAATCGGATAGTCCGAACTGAGTTATATGAACACTGCACCATAAATAAATAAGGTAAGCAACAAAAAAAAAAATCTCGGAGAGGCTATGAATGTTAAAGGTACAACTGACCGAAACCTGTACTTTTCGATGATCACAGGAAATAGCAGTTGGTTTTCTTAATTATCATTTCTGTCAACCTTTAGAAGTAATTCCCATATGATACTACTCTATCTATTGAAAGGCTTAAGATCTGGGGCTGTTATTATGAGGTACATAAATGCAAAGTAACACACAATTCCCAACTATAATTTACATTCAAGTAGCAAACTCGGTTGGATGAATGCACTGGTGTGGAAGTCAAAACGCGAGAGATTTTTTTTTTTTTTTTTCGTAAACATATTCATATTTTCACTATATAAAATTCACTAGGCCTATCCATTTAAATATAGGGGTCGTCATCTCGTTCATATTATATATCATATTATTAACATATCATTACGTTCATTCATTATCTACTAATTTTCGCACGAAGTAATATTTTATCAACACCCTATTTCGTACATTTTCACGCAGGCCATACACATATTTACATTACGCAGTAATAAATATATATATATATAACTATCACAATCTATCACGCTCAAACCACCACACGATCACATTCATCGAACCACGTACTCTTTATTTCGAAGCACCCAAATTGTATTTACTTTGCAGGTTTAAAAAAAAAATCATACATGTATTTACGGAAAGTTAAATTGTCAATGATTAATCTATTTCTGATTTGTTGATAAAACTGAAGCAACAATGGAATTTTCTACAGCCACGGGAGAGAAAAAGAATTTAATACTACATTTTTAAACAAACAGTAACAGCATATGGGTTTTACTTCTATTAAGAAAATAGGTGTTCTTTATTTCAGCGGATTATTCATTTACTATTGGACCTAGCAAACTGAAATTTTCAGTACAGTAAGATCTCATGCTATCTTATAGGAAGGTATACTCATCCGAACCGAAAACCATGTCCACGGGAAGTAATTTGAGAATAAATGGCCAAAATCAAACAATCTAGATCACTAAGTTATGCGATGTCGTAATGTCAACAAACAATTGACTACCGAAAACTGACGCTATGGCGCTGTAGTGGAGGCATAATTTACCGTGTACTGAAATATATACTTGTACTCATTAATCGGAAATTTAATATTTACTCTGGTTTATTTATGTTAGAAAAATGGTACTAAATTAAAGCATATTTATACACTGTCCAAATCGAAAATTCACACACTCACACAAACCTACTAACTACATACACCACTGTTAGTATTATACATAAAGACAACTAACTAAACTAAACATGCACCATTTAGTTACATGCACGTTGACGAAAATAACCTAACACATTAGATTTAAAATACATTACTCCCTCGTCGATATATATACAGTCGGCTCTATTTAATTTAAAGGGGGTCAAAAATGAGAAAGGTAACACTAGGTCTAATTGACCTGACCAATTGTTTACATAATGATTGCCAAAAATTGATGCCCGGGGGGCACCTTAACGAGGTTTATGGAGGGACCCTTCCCCTGAAAGGGGAAAAGGCCCTAAAACGAACAATAACTAACCCATTCCCCCGCTAGAAACTGGTTCAATTTGGAAAAGGGGATAGGAGCCCTTTTAAGCTAACTTAAGCTGCCATTATTATTATTCACTTTACAACCATCAAACCTACGTACATGCGATTACTGAATAAATAATAGAAAGTCACATTTACTTAATACACGAACAACATGCACCAAACAGGTCGTAATTTCCCTAATCCCTACTTGAGTTTGAAATAAAAAAAAGTAAAGTCACTCTTTCACTGTTGTCTATTCTCGATAGGCAGCAAACATGGCTTCCTAGTAAACAGAACTGGAATTTGTTATTTCACTGAATTGCAGCTTCTTTACCAAAATTTGCGGATTTTTCGGGCTCCTATTCTGTTGTAAATCTTTAACTATTGGATTACATTATATGTTACCTTAGTTGTCCTTGTAAATTGGAATTCTTCCCGAAAAATATGTAGCACAAAATTCACAAGCTGCCCCTTGTAGGGTGTCGTCGATTGTTCTGATAACATTGCGCCGAAAAAGCCAGAGGTAAGAGAATTCCTCCAATCAGAAAGAAAACTTTAGCCGCGGAAATTACAAAGCGAATGGAAATTTGGCAAATCCAGATATAACCGGATCTGAAAGTGACTATGGACTAGTGAGAGGGGGTGAGGGAAAGATTAGGTACCTGGCCAAAATCTACATTGGTCTGAAATTAAGGAAATTTATATCCAATAACGGAACTATGTTCCGGTATGACGTCAGAATGGTAAACCTTGTAACTATTCAAGTTATATATCCGTAAATGGGATTTACACTCAATCAAAATATAAATAAATATATTATACAGTGGGAATATGGTTACTAACAAAACCTTTGGGTTTATTATATTTAATTCGAAGTAAAGAGAGTAAGTAAATTGTGTAACTAAACCGAAATTGAATTTAAAAAAAATTGCTAGGTACAGGGTGCGTAAAAAAAAAATTGCCATTACTTTCAACTGTAATGGTATATTACAAATCTGTGCCGTGCAAAAATGACTAGGCGTAGAAAAATCAACAGTAAAGTACGAAGTCTGCACAATTGTAACTGTACTTGGAACTGTGCTGCTAAAAGAAATATAATTTGTAGTAGTATCAGAGTAGGGCTACGGTGAACTAAAAGATTTTCGTACTTTGTCTGATACAAATATTAGTACAACAGATTTACGAATATTAAAAAAAATTTAGTTAACATGTTTTTCATTCACTTCCATATGTTAAGTTCATATAGGGTCTTGTCGTTCAGATTCATATTGTTAGTCATATTCATATTTTGTCAGTGTCATATTCTATACAGTGTCATTGTACAATGCACAGTGTAATTTTCTACACATTACATTACTATAAGTAGGTCGTTCGGACTTACCCCACTAGTGGGGCAAATCCGAATTTTGATATGTTTTCTATAACTGCTCATGTACTCTGTACTATTTAGAATAATGATCAAACAGTATATACGTTTAAAGCATAAGACATTATTATTTCATTTACCCAAGAAAATTTTTGTTCGTGGTTTACGGTCTTCCAGAAAAAGGTCGAAATTCTTGTGTTAGGTATTTCCCCTCTCTTCCTTACTCCTCCTCCTCCTCCTACTACTACTACTACTACTTATACTATGAATCCGTATATTAATATTGCACGCCTAATGTAACGTAATCTAACGTAACTTAATGTAATCCAACCAAATATAACCGAATGCAGTACATTTTCGTATTTTTTTTTTTTTCGATTTTCAAATTGGTCCGGTGATACAGCACTAATACCAAAGCTAGTTTAGTCTGTCTGTTGTTCTACAGTAGTTATAATGTTAAAGTAATCAGTAGTTTATGCACACTTTTATCAAGGGGTGATTCAAGACCTCAATCTCATAATCCTTTCAAGACACGCCTGATTCAGGATATGAATCATAAATTGTTTATTTTTCCATATAAATGTCTATTTGTGTTTGGTAGTCTATGATACCGGTAACATGTGAGAACACTAGCATATCTTTTTTAAGTATTGCGTCATTTGTAACATACCCCTTTAAATATACGCCTGAATATTTCCCAGCAGTCAATTTGGAAGCAAACTTATTAAAAAAACAACTTGTAACCCTTTTATTTGATGGTTGTGGTATGGTATAGTAGGGCGTGTCGATTTTTTCAATTTTCAAAATCCTAAAATGAGGGATGCTAAAAAGTTGAGACCTGACATTGTATTTCGAAGCATATATTTACAAATTCGATATAATGTTGTTTTGCTAGGTATCAGTCTAAAGTCTAAAGTTTTCTCATTTTCGATCTTTTTATACAAATTTAATTTTGTTGTTCATAGATGGCACCAGCGTTGTATTTAATTTATTGAGCAGAAATACGTGCTTGTTAAGATTAGTTTTATCTATTTGCACATTGCTGAGTTACAGTTTTAGTATTATGTCAAATTTATATTCTACAATCATTAAATTAGATACATTTTCAATTTTAAACGAGTGCTAAAGTTTTCACATTTGTTATTTAATAACTCCAAGGGTATAAGATTAGGAGCTTCAAATTTGAGTGTGTAAACGTTTTCAACTAGTTTTTACATTAACATCCTGGTTTCTTGATGTTTCTTTACAATGACTTCTAAGACAAAAAACAAAACGTAATCCATTTACACATAGGAGTAATTTGATTGGAACCGGCAGAGAATTGTTATCCTCTGAACTTCCCCTCGTTAAGGTATGTTGTCCTGCAGAGCATTTGGTATGGTGTCGGCTTACGTGTCACAGCTGCCATATCTACTGCCGCCCTTATGGATGTTGCCTTGATGACCGACAAAGACCAAAGGCTTGTGATTGATCACAATAAAGTGAAGAGAGCACAAGAAAAAAAGTAATGAAATCCGTGGACCAAGAATTTGATGAGTTCTGTCAGCAAGGTATAATCAACTGCATCTTTGTCGGCTGTGCAGATATTACGAACGTTATGTTGGTAGCAGAAAATTCAAATCACCAGTTCCCTGGGATTATATGAGAACAACACTATTCAGTTTACAGCGAGCCAGGTGGACGCTATCTTTATCATTTCACTCCTCAGAAAGATTGTGACAATATAAAGCAAGCTGAAATTTTTGCTGATAATCTTGAAGATTTTAGAAGGGCATTGATAAAATCTTAAAAGCAATTGGAGATGATTCTACCAATATCAACACTGGTTGGGAAGGTCGTACTATGCATTGGGTAGAAGTCAAACTCGGTCGTAAGCTAAATTGGTTAGTGTGTGCTCTTCACACCAGCGGGTTACCTTTACGACACTTAATCACAACACCGGATGGCATAATTTTGTCAAGCAATCAGTGGAAAGGTACTATTGGAGGTATGCTAGACGCGGTTACTGGACTTGAAATCGATCCTTCATAGCCAAAACTTCCGATTGGAGAGTTTCTTATTGCGCTGAGTGAAAATATCGTAAAAGATTTATCTACGATCAAGCATACGGATATCAGATTACACAGGCCATTCTCACTGGAAAACCTCCATGGAATCTGGCGCTTTTTGAAATTGATCCAGTCAGTCATTCAAGATGGTTGACTACAGCAAATAGACTGCGTCACTTGTGTGTTTTTAAACATGAACATAACGTCGAATATCTCATAAATCTTAGGCGGATAGTGAAATACATTGTTAGTGTCTATTGCCCTGCTGGTTAAACATCAAAGTCAAGCATTGCTGGGAAAAGGGCCACGCCACATCTTATTTCAACTGCAGTGACTTAATATGCAGAAGAAAATTGTTGTGGATGCTGTACTTCAAAAGATACTTAACTTGAGAAGTGAGGCAGTACAAGGAAATCTCTCTGTACGTCCGAGGAAAACACCTGCTATCGACCACAATGCCTTGTTCGTGCTAGAGATGATCGACTGGTCTAAAGGTGTTTATGAACCTCCCTTGACATGCAAACTTTCAACAGTGGTAGTAAAGAAATTTGTAGACGTTCCGATTGGTACTTTCATCGGACAAATCACGCTCAATCTATAGAAAGGTGTATGAAACAAGTCACAGAGGCAGCAGCAAAAGTCTATACGCATGAGAAACGTGAGGGGTACATGATAGTTCAAGAAGCAAGTCCACAGATGATGTCCGAAAATGAATCAAAACAGGACATAATGAAACTTGTTTTGTGAATAACTTGTGGGCTAATAGTATTGCTTACTTGTTGCTGTTTCTTGAATAAATTTGTAGTAAAACAAGGACAGCTTTATCACAAAATGTAACACAAATGTAGCATATATATAGTAATACTATAGTAGTAAATAAGAAGTGTTTGAACTGTATGATGCAGCAGTTACAAAATAATTTATTATAATGAAAACTAGTAGTTTGTCAATGTGGTTTTGTAAGGTATTTTTAAAATCAATGAAAAATGTGTTTCTCATGATTTGTAACAGAAGCTACACACTTCAAATATGGAGAATGTTAGGGGTCTACATGTTCTTACTAAAACAATTATAAAGTATAATAGTACGTAATCAAAATAATGCTTTCTGTTCTTAGTTACTGCAATGCAATAATATAAAGTCTAAATACCGGTACAGTATTTCAATACGTACGTCTATGTATGCAAAAATTTTATTGACTGTATTCTCAAAGTATTGGTTATTTACTCTTTCTTACTGTGTCTCTAGCTTTATTAATATGTTTGATGATTAATATAATGTTTCATACGGAAAAATAATTTATTTTATAGCATTGCATGGCATTTTCGAAAGTTTTTCAGTATGAAATTTCAAAAACTGCTCTTGTGTTATATTCAAATCTTGATTTACCTAGCTAGAATTTATTTAATCGCAAAACTAAGTACAGATTTGAATTTCTCATACCTAAAAACATACTTTTAAGACCCCTCATCATGAAAAATTGAGAAAAGTATATTTCACCCTCAAAAATGACACGCCCTAATGGTATAGGCTTACATGATATAAATTTCAACAAAAGTGCCGGTATGATTATTTTTAAAAGTCCATACCTTATCTATATGCATCTTATGCCTCATTGGTATAAAGCTTACAGAACAATCGTTAAGATAAGATTTGACTTCGTCACTGCACTCCCCATTTTTAAAAGATAAATAGTAGGATCTAAACCATGTATGCAGAAAGCTAGTATTTCAACTTTTGTAATTACACAGAGGCACATTTTTTTTTAATTGTCTTCCGAAGACTGTGTGGGATACTACTACACTGAAACCTCTCTAAAGCGGACAATCGTGAGGATTCAAAAATGTCTGCTGTAGAGAGGTGTCTGCCTTAAAGAGGTTTCAATATTTTCTTACGTAAATTAGTAAACAAGGTAACATGCAATTTAAAAAAAAATGCATGAATCATCTATTTACGAATTTTACAAAAATATTACTGTACTTGCAGTATAATCTGACATCCAATACTCTATGTTCGAGGCACAACATGAAAATAAGATGTTGTAGTTTTCTGCACTTTACACTTATCACTAATTACTACATATTCGGTATGTTGCTTTAATTTGTGGGTTAATTGCGGTCCAGTGGTGTCTTTTTTGAGACAATATGAATACCGGCGGACGAAAAAGTACCGAACTTGTTTTCTGCTCGGTTAGAGATTCCAGCGGGGCAGTAGAATGACGTGTTATCCCAAATGGCGGACAACTGTCAATCACTTTTCAGTCTAAAACAGGTTGGGTGGGAGTGGAATACAAGCAGAGGACATGAGAGTGTTATTGAACAGAGACATTCCGTCTGGATTGCTGAGCACACAGTTGAAGAGGCAAAATGTTGTCACAATGGTTCCTTGGTGACGCATGTATGTATTACTAAAAATTTATTTTCACTGTACTTTTCAACTTGTTTCTAGAGAAAGTGTCCGTAATACGGAGGTAAATAATACATTAAAAAAAAAAAAAAAAAAAACAGAAAAGACTATCCGTGTCTGTACTAGAGAGTGTCCGCTATAGAGAGGTTTGCCAATATGTTTTTTCCTATTACAGTGTTTGGGGATTACAAAATATGTCCGTTACGCGAGGTATCCGTTAGTAGATGTTTCACTGTATTACGATCTCACGAGTCATAACAATTGGATTCAGTGTATTGAATGCAAACTTAAATGTTTGCCTGTGACATATAGTTATGTTCCAATGCTTGCAATTTTGATACGAGTTACAATCTCAGCCATGTGTTCTCAATTTTGTGTAATATCGAACCAGATACCATATTGCCAATAACATTGTTAATTGCATTAGAAAATGTACTTTGACAATAACATCAATTCATTATAGTTAAGAATATAGTGGCGTTATTTTCTGACATGTCTAATTGTAACGCCTTCTTGAATTCACTCACTTTTTGGCCCATTGTCGTCGTCCGTGTGATCGCAATACTTCTGTTTCTTCACTATGTTATAGCGAATGATTCATCCTCTTGCCCATGTAAATTTTACGGCTGTAGAAATAAAAACAATCTGAATTCCAGAGCAATATGTGTAATTGATGGCGTTACTTGGCCAAGTTACCTTATGGAGTGGCCTGAGAAAAAGGAATGTGTTGTCATTACTAGTCAATTTTGTTCTGAAATATATTATAAGAAAAATGAAAGGTAGTAACCAGGGTCTAGAGCTGAATGCTGGTTATGTGAATGTGATCGGAGACTATATGAGGAGCGTCCGAAGAAAATTTTCTAGGGGGGTCATCTCCATGGTTGCTATATATACGTCTGGTATTTCTGGTATTTAATATACGTGGTTTGTTATATTACATATACATTTTCGTGAGCCAGAAGGGAGCCCTCCCTGTCTTCCCCTTCGGGCACCCATGATCTGCAAGGACATTGATTTAGAAACAAAATGCAGAGAAAACGAAATACATGAAAATTTGCAGAGACCGTAGTACTGTAAATCATCGATACATTAAAATATGTAATCATACTTTAGTGGACACTGAAATAACAGATCGAAACCATATTTACGAAGAAATTAAATGACTGGAAGCAAGGAAATATTATTCAGTCCACTCAAACTCTAACGAGTTTGAAGCTTAAAATACAAAACGATAATTATACCTGTCATACTGTAGTGTTGCGAAACACAGCCGTTTATCTAGAGGAAATAACGGAGAATGAAAATATATGAAAAATAATATTCTGAGGTGAATATTCAGACCCAAAAGTGACAGGAAGCGGAAATGGCAGAAACTTCATAACGAAGAACTGCATAATTTATTGTACCGTTTACCTAACATTACTAGGGTCAGCGCCGGATTTACGTATAAGCTAAACAAGCTATAGCTTAGGACTCCACTCTCTTGGGGGCTCCAGCAAAAGAAAACTGGATATCAATTCCAAAATATACTATAAGATTTTTTAAAAAACACATAAAACAAAAAGTACATATAGCACCAGTAATTTGCATTGTGTGGGCTCCTATGATGTAAGCAATGGGGGCTCTCTTCTGCTAGCCTGCTCCCTGAAATATCAATAGTTCGCTCATTTCTGTATGTAGGGTGCCTACGTTCTGCATGGATTGGTTGCACAGCTGGACATACTAAAGGCCCCATTCCCTTCAAGAGCTTAGGATCTCATCAGACTTAAATTCGGCTCTGACTAGGGTATTTAAGTCTAGAAGGCACAGATGGACCGGCCATGCAGCCAAACTAGAAGAAAGTAGGGACACTTTTGAAACCCAGTCGATGCAGATGGGAGGACAATATTAAGATGAATCTAGCAGAACAAGGAATCCAAAGTACAAACTGGATTCACTTGTTTAAGAAGAGAAGTCAGTGGAAGGATTTGGTGAACGTTAAGTTCATAAAAAATCTGCAGAATCTTCATTATCTATAAATATAATTCAAAAGCATACTGAGATCTTAAATCAATATTAAAATATTTCGTTTGTGAAAAGAAAAGTTCTTACATCTCTTTTTAAAGTAAACAGTAGACTCATATATAAAGTTAATAGATTCGTAAGCAAATAAATTGATATACTTGTGAAAGGTCAATTTTCTAACCATTTTCGAACGAAATGTTACAGAGTTTCATTTTAGAAATGCGGCTGAAATAAGAGTCACCTATTATCTACAACTGAGCAACAAAATCCGGCTGACACGCTCAAAGTGGTTGTATGAGTAGTAATTGTACACTCCTGTACTCTAGCGTGGTAGGATGCCGGAAGCAGCGATGATTACTGTTAGGCTAAATATTTAATTAGTATTGACATTGTTGGGGGGAAACCGACGAGTTTATGAAGTTGCTGCCCAATGTACGAGAAGAACAGTTCGAGTTCTTCGGACTAGCACAAGCACTTAATGATTTAAAAAAAAAAATGCTGAATACTTATTAAATATTTTCTTTGGAATTAGATTAATTTCAAAGTGATACTTTCATGACATGAAAAGAAAATAATGCTCATAACTTTAAGTTTGATTTTAGGAATGGATGGATATGCAATATGAATACAAAATCTATTTTAGTCCCTTTCTACTACCTATCTCGAAATTTAAGTATCTTGGATCGTACCTCGACCAGAATGGAAGACTATGTACAGAAATACAACACAGAATATATTCTGATTGGTTAAACTGAAGAAGGATGAGCCAGGTGCTCAAGAAAGTACGTATATAAGTTGCGGGTTAAAAGGTTCATGTGTATCCATAAAACACTAATAAAACAGTACAGTAGTGAAATAGGGACAATCACAAGGGTTTAGGAAAAGAAAACGGAAGTATCAGAGATAAAAATGTTAAGATGAATGCATGGTGTGACAAGGAAGCATAAAATAAAAGAACAATTAGGACTACATAAGAGGCATTGTTAAGATGAGAGCCTTAAGTAAAGATCCAAGAATGAAAGTTTGACATAACTTCGATAAGTGGAACGAAAAAAGAACAACTGTATGGAAAAGAAGATTGGAACCATGGAAATAACAGGAAGAAGGAAGGGCGAGTGGGCGTGTGCTTATTTGCATCCCTGCTTTAGATTATAATTGCATGACCTAGACCTAACAGATTCCGGTTCGTATGCTGCTTACGAGTAGATAATATTATTATTATTCATTGTATTATCATAAGACATTTCTCATAATCTTCTTTATTTTAAATAGCATAAACATTGGTCATAAAATTTCATAATAAATGGTCAAGAAAATACATTCTAATTCGCATTATTACATTTTGCCAGTGTTAAACAGCTCCGTTAAAATGAAACAAAGAAAGGATAAATTAACGCTATGGTTTAATGATCTTTTCCAATATTTTGAATCTTATAATATTATACTGTGGAATGACGAATCCTAGTCAGACAGTAGTGGATCCAGGAGGGGGGGGGGGCGATCGGGGTGATCACCCCCAAGAAGAGGAAACTTTTTTTGTTTTATATATAATCTTCGGTCCCCGTGTCTCCTGTAGGAGACATAACCATAGTTGAGAAATTTTCGACTCACTGAGTCCCAATGTCGCCTACAGGAAACATAGACCTCTTACACTGACAACAGTATCACCAGTTTCTTCCCATCACACGCATGCGTGCCAAAGCTAAAGAAGGAAGCAAATACAGACACACATGCAATTATCTGTAAAAATATGCTCAGGACCGAGGAGGATAAATAAAACCCATGCAAGAGTTTGGAGCTCTTAAAAGTAGCTCTAACTAGCAGTATTACAACCCACCGCCCCTTCCCCCCAGAAGTCCGTCCTGCATCCGCCTCTGCTGTCAGACAGGCTAGAATATCCCTTACAACATTGTGAAATTTGATGTAAATAACTTGTAATAAAAGAACATGAGTACTTGTTAATATTTGATTTTAAAAACTGAATGAAACGGCCACCTGTTTGCAATGCATTGTGTGTAATGGCGTACTCAAGTGTGGCTTTCGAGATTTAACCTCTTGAGCAAAATATTAGGGAAGAAGAAACATTTACTACTTTAAGATGCAAACATTATGCTTACCTCAAAAGAAAATGTAATTGAGTGCTTGAGTCGCTGCTCCTTGAAGAAATTGGAAAAGCTACTGGTGTGTACACATATAAATTACAAATATATGTAAATTCGAATTTAGACATGTTTAAGTACATAATTTAGAATAACAAGAATTTATTGATTCATTTGTACGAGGCAGGCATGTAGCCAGGATTGCATAAAGGGAGGGGGGTCCGTGACATGAAATACTGTGGTCATCACACCAGTGGTTCGATCATTCTAAACAATTTTACTGGAACATATATTGGTTCATTTAGCCAGGATTTGGTAAGGGGGGGGGGTGGAGGTGACATGAAATTCTGAAGGCCCAGGAGCTCGGTCAATCTAAACTACTTTACTATCAACATATGTTGGTTTGTGAGCCTATTTTAATAAACTATGAAGAAATCTCGAGTAAAATAATATAAAAAATGTATTGAAACAGATTATACAATATTTACATCTTTCCACTGTTTATTCAAATATAACAATTTTCCATTCATTATGACCTCAACTATTATAAAAAGTACATATTCACTATTATAAAAAGTGCATACTCAATAATGTCTTGTAAAATATTTTACAATATCTGCGTTCCTTTTTCTGTTGAATCAAATGTTAACAGAACTTTCTTTCCATATATATATATATATATATATATATATATATATATATATATATATATATATATATATATATATATTATTATTATTATTATTATTATTCCGTCAACTACTGTCTGTTTCAAATGACAGGTTAAAGAAGCAGCAGAAAATTGTTTTTGAAATAACATGTTTGATATTGCAAGAATGCGATGACGAAAAATTATGATAAAAAATGTCCACGAGGTTACACAACGGCATTATGCTTTCGGAAGCTTGAAATCTCCCTGACTAGTAGCAGAAATTCTGAGAAATCCGCAATTTTTCTAGAAATTTTAAATTCCCTGACTCTTCCAGGATATATCGCTCACCTCGCAACCATGTATTGCAAGTTTCCTGATAAGAAAGAGTAACCAAAAGCTTCCTGTAGTTTATTTTTAACGCTGATCCTTCTTTTTCTCATTTCATTTTGTTTCATCCTTCCTTATTTTTTTTCATTTCTGGTCTCGAAGGGAGAAGTCCGGACCCCCGGACTCTCCCTGGCTACGTCCACAGTTTCCCAATAGCTCTCTTGAGCACACTGCCCCTTATGCCTACGCGTGTTATACTTTGTAATGTTATGAGATGTTGGTCTTAATTACTTCATTTTTCTCTTTAGAATTACGGAAAGAAGTCGCTCTATTGTCAGTGTGCACCAAAAAAGCACAAATAGCAGCGAAAATACAACAACAATACTTTCTTTGACAAGATCTAATCATTTGAATCAGGTTGCTGGTACTGTCAACTGTAGCCTCTTTTAGAAATAATCTTTCAGTAGCTATAGGTTCTTTTGAGTCCCAAATTAAGGTTAGGAATACCTTTCCTTCAAAAGTTTAAGTTTTGAATTTCTTTTTCATTGTTGATCTTGGGTGTTTCCACTACATGTTTTGCGTTTGGGCGTTCTGGCTCGTACTATAGGACATCTGCTTAAAAAATTTAAAAAAAAAGGTCACTTTCATTGTTATAACCGTCAAGTAAGTGCTAGAGGTTAACGGTCGTACTTTTCCTTCTCCTTGCGCCACGTTTATTAGAGTACATTCCATCTCGTATATTCCAAATTTGTCTATCCTATAATACATATTTCTAAGCAGTAGAATACTGTCCCCGTATTGCGTTGAAAGTTTTCGATGTGTTTCATCGGAGACACCTTCAGATGAGAGAATTCGAATCATTGTCCTCTGTTCTTCGTTGGTGCACACTACAGTGTTGCCAACAAGTTGTTACAAAAAGTCGCTAAATAGGAGATGAAATGACTCCAATTTTGAGTGAAAAGTCCCTAAAATATTTTTCGTGGAATTTTGCCTTTCATATATGCATTTCAAATGTGTATTTCACTTTTGAATATTTTTAACCTTATGATCAATTTTGCTTCAACGAAATCAAAAATGAGTTTAGAAAAACGAAAAAAAATAAAGGTCTAGAGAAAAAATCTTACTTCACTTCTATTCACGATTCTACAGTAATCAGTTTGCTATCGATAATGTATTATTTGTGCCTCTAAACAGAAGCTCTGTAAAGGTCAGATTTGGTCCCCGGTAGAAGGTAAGAGATAACAGCAATCAAATTGGGAATATAACGATAAATGTTGTATATTTTCCCAGATAAATGTGTACTTTCCCAACTTATCAACACCTGCACTGATTCAAATAAGCAAAAGGAAAAATACATATATATCTGAATTGATTCGAGCTAATAGTACTTATTTTAGGACAAATTGCTTGCAGCAAAAAAGTCGCTAGATTTGTAAGTAAGTCGCCAAATCGTCATTCCAAAGTCACCAAAAAAATCGCTAATCGCAAAAATTAATTTTTGTCGCTATCCTGGATGGCGAATCCCCTAGATTTAGCGACTTTTCCCCCAAATTGGCAATACTGGCACACTACCAGTGAAGCAGCCCTGTTCTCTCTGCGATAGCAGAAAGGAAATGACGCAATGAAGCTTAAACTCTTATTACATTACCACAATGTAATATAAGATTATAATACGCGACAACATACGACAGTGTGCACAATCTAAAGAGCTATGGCGAAAGTGCGGATTTTTTTTTTTTTTTTTTTTTTTTTTTTTACTTCTCGTATGTATGTTCTTTATCAGCAAGAATATACCGTATACCGTACGAAGGACAGTTCGAAGTGGGATCTTACACCAGGAAACAAACCCGGAAACCTCGTGCACGAAAGGCACACGCTAAATGCTAGAGCATCGTTGAGAACGGATGACACTAGAAGCTCTAAAGTATGCGACAGAAAAATATAGCATGTTACATCTACGAGTCATTCATACTAATTTCTTTTACCGATGACTATAGAACCTAGATTTGTATTGAGAAAAATTATACAACAGTGACTCCAGTTTGTTCGGACATATGTATTCTAGTAGTATGTATTCTAAGCATTTCCACTACAAGATGCGTCTGACAGAAACAATTTGGAACTGATATGAACCAATTATGTAGTATCTTAAGAAACCTCTCTTATGAATCTTAATTAGAGGTTTTCCTCAGCAGTTTATTCATAACCACAAAAGGAAACGCAATCAATTTTTCTTCAACTTACGTTTAACGCCGAAGGTGTTACTGTTATTAATTTTGTAATATGTATCATGTCAGGTATTCTGATTTTTTTTAAAAAAAAAAAGAAGAAGAAGGGGCAATGAAGAATTAATACTTATTTATCATATTTAAGTTGACCACCAATATGACGGCTACATAATTGAATTCACCATTTTAAAGCACTTAGTGTTTTTGTGTCCTGAACTCCGTTAGGAAATAAGACCAATAGCGTAATAGCAACAGTACATCAACTATTTATTCATTTTAGAAAGGCTTACGACTCGGTTAGGAGAGAAACATTGTACAACATTCTTACAAAATTTGAAATACCGAGAAAGCTAATTAGATTAATTAAGGTATGTTTAAATGAATCCCAAAGTAAAGTCAAGGTAGGAAAATTTTTGTCCACGAGCTTTCACGTTGAAAATGGCCTGAAACAAGGAGATGCGTTGTCGCCATTATTATTCAACTTTGTCCTGGAATACGCTATAAAGAAAATCAAAGATAGCAACCAGGGCCTAGAGTTGAACCGTGTTCACCAGGTTATGGCGTATGCTGATGATGTAAATTTAATAGGAGATGATAGAACAACAATAGAAATAAATTCAGAGGTCTTATTAAGCGTTTGCAGGTACACTCATGTCCAAAATTATTGTCGCATGCCTATAAATTTGTTTTTCTAAGGATGTAACTTGATAACGAATTCACCCGGTATTTTTTATAATGTTAGTATGTGTATAATCGGCAAAGACATGTATGTGGTAAATTTAATGTCAAAAGAGCAGTAAATAAGAACAACAAAACGAAAATAAGATTTTATTGTCCATTTAGCAACATTTTATTTTACTCATTACAATTGTAATATTTATAATTCTTTTCCTATGAAATTTACTAAAATATACATTTCCCGATTATACATATAGTATCAGTATTAAAAGTATCCTGTAAAATCATTATCAAATGATATCCTTACAAGATAGTTATAGATATGCGACAATAATCTTGGACATGAGTGTACATGAGTTTAGAAGTAAATGCAGAGAAAACTAAATACCGGTACCTAGGTACATGAAAGTGCGTCGGAACCGTAATACGGTAAATTATGGATGCGTTAAAATATTAAATACCGTAATGTTTTTGATAAAGTGGATAATTTCAAATATCTAACATCAATATTAACTGACGAAAATCATATTCACAAAGAAATTAAATGTCGACTAAATGCAGGGAATCTGTGTTATTATTCAGTTCAAAATCTCTTGTCGCCGCGAATTCTGTCGAGGAATTTGAAGCTTAAAATATATAAAACGATAATTATGCCTGTTGTTCTGTAAGGTTGTAAAACATACAAAGGTCGCTTACGCTTAGGGAAGAACATAGACTGAAAGTATTTGAGAAACGGGAATGGGGAATGGCGGAAACTTCATAAGGAGGAACTACATAATTTATACGGTTTACCAAACATTGTTCGAGTCATCAAGTCTAGGAGGCTTAGGTGGGCAGGTCACGTATAGAATGGAAGAAAGTAGAAACGCTTTGAAAGTCTTGATTGGAAGACCAATCGGAAAACAACCATTTGGAAGACCTAGGCGCAGATGGAAGGACAATACAAGGCTCGCAGAGTAGAAAACAAAGTAGAAACTGGATCCAATTGGCTAAGGATAGAAGTCAGTGGAGAGCTTTTGTGAACGCGGCATTGAACCTCCGGGTTCCATAGGCCATAGAGTTAGTTAGTTTTAGTTAGCCTAATAACAACCACACAGTAGAAATCAAGTCTTCAAATTAGTTAATAAATCCAGTTGAAGACTGTAGGAAGGTACTTCTGCAAAATGAGATTTAATTTTTTTTCTATGGATTAAGTAGCATTATATTTTATATCATCATTATTTAATATTCATTCATGACTGCTTCCATAGAAACTTTAACCAGTAAATGGAAATATAAAGGAATAAAATGAAATGAAATCTTTGAGTTTTACGTTCCACAGTTATGCCGGCTAGGCTAAAGGAGACGATGATGATGAGTGAAATGGTGGAATGAAGAAAGTGGGAGGAAACGGGAGAGAACCAAGACGAAACCTACGCACCCGGTGTTTGTCCACCACAATGTTCACTTGGCGCGAGCTGGTATCGAACCAGGGACTCCATGCTCCAGAGGTGAACGCTCTGCCACTAAGCCACCGTGGTCCCATATAAACGAATACTCATACTACATCTACGAAATATCAATATCATGCTGCGACCTCAAATCGAAAGTCTACTACCATTATAAGTCAATCAGAAAAGACCTATTGAAAAAATAACACCATTTCACCAATACCAATGAGAAACCACTTTTTATTTTTAATGACACCTATTTCCACCAGATAGACCTATGCTATACGTAAATAGTACTTTTATTGGAGCAAAGCTTCTCTTTACATGATTTAGACTTCATTTATCTGGATGCTCTTCCGAGATGCTTGAATCATTACTTAAAAAGAAAAAAATGGCATGGAGATTCGAGAGCGCGCGCTGAGTATTGTGAGGAGTCTTTTGTCCCGATCGGACATACAATTGAGGAATAATCATCGAAAAACGGGATGCCCACAGACTTAACCTTCGAAAAGCATTTGGCGCACGAATTCTCATTGTAAACAATGCGAACTGGAATTTTCAGCATTAGAAATAGGGCGAAACCCTCTTCGTTTTGTTCTGCAAACACAATTTTTCAAAGTTGTTGTGCTTTTCGCTGATATGCCAAATTCAAGTATTTGCAAGTGTTGTTCGTTCACGAAAACAATTGAGGGACTAAAAGTTCTATGAATAATAAAGGTCAATTGCTTAGCTCCAAATGTACAAATAATGCATACTTATATTAGTATGGAGACAAAACTTGTTAAATATTGGACTGTCCTCAAGGTAAATAATAGCAACTGTATGTGTACATGTTGCTTATTTATTATAAATTATATTGTGCTTGGCACGTAATAAATACTTCTACGTAGATTTTACGTAAGTAACTACAATCTTATTTACATTTACTATAGTCCTTGTCTTAATAATCGACAGGAAAGCACATTCATGTTCGGCATCATCATACTATCCATTGTCAATTAAGCCAGGTAAGTAGGGGGCGCGGACAAAATCCAATTGTCCGCTTGGATTTTGTTCACTTGGATTTTGTCCTACACTCGGTAAGTAGACAAGCGGCGAACGTAGCGAAGCAGTGATTGTTAACATTAGAAATTATCATTACTCACAGATTAAGATGATTTAGTATTTATTATAAGAAGATTTTAATTACAGTCATGCTAACCACATGAGATTTTTTTATAGGAGATCCTTTTCGTCCTCAGAGTTTACTTCTGGCTAAATAATTAGTCGATCATGGTTCAGAAGGTTAACGAATACGCTAACTTTACACTAACTTCGATTCTCATAGTACATCTAGTTCGGAAACAGAAACAGAATATTTTACTCCATCTAGTAGAAACAGAAACAGGATACTTCGCTCCATCTAGTAGAAACAAAAACAGGATACTTTGAGCCATCTAGTAGAAACAGAAACAGGATACTTCGCTCCATCTAGTAGAAACAGAAACAGGATCCTTCGCTCTATCTAGTAGAAACAGAAACAGGATATTTCGCTCCATCTAGTAGAAACGGAAATAGGATACTTTGTGCCATCTAGTAGAAACAGAAACAGGATACTTCGCTCCATCTACTACAAACAGAAACAGGGTACTTCGTTTTAAAGATTAACTTGCCTCGTCAACAAAGAATTTGTCAGAACAAGCAGATTTATTATCACCTGCAAGACAGATTGGAGACGCTCAAATAATTGACAGAAAATATGAAACCTACGTGTGACTTTCATGATACTTAGTATTCCTAGTAGAGTACTGTGGTATTCTAAGTAAAGACAAAATACCCAGAAACGTTTCTCTTTAAAAATAAATCTCAGAGACTGGATCTTACACAATTGGAACAAATCGGTAATAAACGTGCGTAATTAAAAGCGAAAATTGTTGTCTAAGTAGTAGGATTTATTTATCTATAGGCGGATATTTTACATTACATAAATCACGGTTCTGTAGTTTGTACGAGGTATATGCAAGGAATATTAAAGTTTATGTACATTTCTATATTGATCATAAAAGAACTGATACAACAGAAAGATTATATGAAGTTGTAGCTGTTGTTATAGCCAGCGACAGCTCATGAGAGAAACATCAGGAAACTTTAACATTTTATCGCTACGAGCAAAGGAAGAAAATTTGCATAATATACTCATACTAATGCTGAAGAATTAGTTATATTAAAGTTTAAAAGCCATCATTCATTGGGACACAAATAAAAATGTGCAAGGGTAGTTTTTAACCCACGGAACGCCAAAATTGGGTTATTCTTGACCCCATGTATATTTCTCGCAACAAATGAGTTGTTTTTGCAATATAGAAGCAACGTCACTACAAGTCACAACACAATATTTTAGACAACGCAAGATCGCTTACATCGATTGACTCAGTGCAGCTATGTACGAAAAGAACACAATTTGTTACAAGAAATAAACATGGGTCAAAAAAAAAATGACCCGATCTTGGAGTTCTGAAGATTGATTGTTATTTCATGGTATATATGACGTGTTCAGTTCACAACTGAATTAGGTCTAAGTCTACTTAATTAATTTGGACATATTGGATCTTTAAGATCTGTATCATAGATATTGTAAACAACTCATATGTGATGTAAGGAACTTAAACGTACCGCATACACTTTATATTGTAAGAACCCCGAACATGAGACCCTAAAAGTTAAGATGCTATATACTGGTTAATTATAGCATAAACAAAAACTATTGTTACTTTAATATATTCTCTGGAATGTCTAATTTACGATAAAAACTATTGGAGTACAAAAAAATATAACAATCAAAAATTATATTGAAAAATGTGACCAAAGTTGTTACACTGCCATTTTTATGAGGGGGTATCTAATAAGAGACCCCGGCTTTTTGTGTAATCTTAAAAGAGTTATTTTATTAATTCACCATTCAACACTGTCTTTAATCCAAATCCTGTGATGCCACAAAAATATAAAACGTTACACTTTGAATCTAACTCACTTTCTTCAATTTTAGAATATACGTACTGTAAAATTTTACATGTTCTGTGCCCATAAACTGCAATGATTTTTAATCACTTCTTTCAATGTGCAAATATGTACCAAATGAGTTAAGAAATGTGTCCAAAATGACAGCACAATGCCAACAAAATCACTGGCTCTATGTACAGGACTAAGCCTAAGAGACTACTTTGTGAATACATAAATATCGATACAAATGAGCTCCTTATATAAGACCCAATATTTCTATACGGGTCACATTATGAGACCAGTCTCATATACTGAACCCTTTAAGGGTCTCATAATAAGACATTCGACTGATAAACAAATGCCTAACGCCATCTCAAACATAAGTGGAAGAAAACCGGTAACTCATTACATGTTGCAACACACATATTCACTGGTATAAAAGAAAGTAATGATAGAATGAATATCAATTCACCTTATCCATTTTCAGCGCCTGATGTGTGCGAGCCTCCACTATACTAACAAACTTTCCACACAACGATCTCACGTGACTTCCGGTGCTGTGGTGGACTATTTGCTTTTGTTTAGCTCTCTTCCACTAGATTGCAGCTCTTGCTTCACAAGATAGGTAGGGTTCTCAATTTAGATGCCTATCCTCATATTAGGAGTTCTTATCCTATATCTTTTTTCTCATAACATTGGTACTTGGAGTGCTCTTAATGCCTCATATATGTTGCTACTTTGTTCCTATGTCTTGTTTCTGTGTTCTATTAACTTTGCAAAAAGTACTGAAGTAATCTATTAGGCTTACACCGTCAAAGTGATATGACAAAAACCATATCAGATTCGATGGTTGAAAATTTGATCGAGATTGGTTGGGTGGTTCAAGAGTTAAGTTTCACTTATTTTTATATATTAATCTCCTCTCCCCATTACCTAGGTTACGTCAAAATGAAAGTATAAAAAAAAAAAAAAAAAAAAAAAAACTTTCCAGGCCCGAACCTCATCTATGTTGAAAATTTGATCTAGATCCTGTCGGGTGGTTTAAGCGTGATGAAGTCACAAAGACAGTCACTTTTATTTTTTTTTTTATGTCTCCTCTCCCCCTCCCCTACATTGTGCCGTCAAAGT
The DNA here is from genome assembly GCF_964235325.1 of Thermobia domestica. Lineage (NCBI taxonomy): Eukaryota > Metazoa > Arthropoda > Insecta > Zygentoma > Lepismatidae > Thermobia > Thermobia domestica. The sequence continues at coordinate 126,637,028 of NC_137462.1, read as the reverse complement.
AAACTGACGGAAACATCCCAGGTCCGAACCTTATCTATGTTGAAAGTTTGATCAAGATTGGTCGTTTTGTTCAAGAGTTATTAAGTTTATATTTTATTTATAATTCCCCTTCCTCCCTTTCCCCTAAGTTCTACCGTCAATGTGAATAGCTAAAAACACTCCCAGGCCAGAACTGTGTCTACGTGAAAAATTTGATCGAGATCGGTTGGGTGGTTCAAGATATTGAGAGTCACAAACATACTCACTTATATATATACAGGGCTTGAAAGATCCACCGCCTGCTGAAAGATCCAACACTGTGACTACAAAATGGTCTGGCTAGTACTTCCATGCAAGATTTTTCAAGCCTGTATATTATCCTCTATCTGAAAAGTAACCTATCATAATATATTCAGGGTGTTTCAACAGAACACCGACAACGTTTGGGAGGTGATTCCTGACACCAAGATAAGACAAAAGTATAGACCAACCTGGGAGCACAAATGTTTCCTTTCAGAGTTATAGGCTGCTGAAAACATTAAAAAAAAATAGCTTTAAAGACCCAAAGCTCCAAAACTATAGGGCCTACCGTAGACAGGTCAAGACTTCACTTAGGAACTAATATTTGCGCTATCCAGAAATACATGTTTCGGATTTCTGCGGTACTTCCGCAAGAATTTTTATATGAGGTAGTTGGTGAGTATTTCAAATTATATGCTTCTAGCAAAGCTTCATCTATAAAAATTGTTGCGTGAGTAACTTAGGATTCTGAAACATGGATTTTTGAATAGGGCACATATTAGTTCCTAAATGAAGTCTTGACCCAACTACAGTAGGTCCCATAGTTTTGAAGCTATGGACCTTTAAAGTTCATTTTTTTTTCATGTTTTCGGCAGCCTATAACTCCGAAAGGAAGGATTTGAGCACCCAGGTTGGTCTATACTTTTTTGTCTTTTTGTCAGGAATCACCCCCAAACGTTGTCGGTGTTGTTTTGAAACATCCTGTATAAGAGAATTCAACACCACTATATTTTTAACAAACAAAAAAAAAAGTTTATTATGTATATTCATGTTCACGTTCTTAACGTGAAATTTAGTTCAGTTTAGGTTAGAGTTTTTTTTCTGATAACCAGATCTTAATTAAATTAAACTGTTTGCTTTCATATTACACATTATTACTATCTTTCAAGGAAATAAAGAAAAAAAAAAAGATTGCCGCATGTATTACAATACTATAAGGAAAGATACTAGATCCTTGATTCTTTTATACCTGCAGGAGAAAGACAGACAGTCGACCATTTAAGGATGTCAGGTCAGCTTCTTGTCTCTACTAGTAACCAACTATTAGTGACTGACATCCGTTTATTCGTCATACATATTTAAGAAGTAAAGCACTTTACAAAAGAAAAATGTATTTCCATTTTCAAGAACAAAGAAGAAATGCATCGATAACAAGATCGTGATACTTGTTATCAATGTAATAATCATAAAACAATAAACAATTTTTTTAAAGGAAGGATATTGAAAATCCGGGTAGCACAAATGAAACATTAACGTAAATTGAAAACATAAAAAAAAAAAAGATGGAAGGAAATTAGATTATATTGCTGAAATCAATAAAGACTATACTAAATAAAATTCTTCTACTTCAATGACAATTGAAAGTGTTTGCTCTTCTGAATGCATGACTTTGTAAAGAAAGAAGAAAGAAAAAAAGGTGCGAGGAGACGGTATACTACACAGCTAAAGGTAGAATCCATTACTTAATTTCCTACGCGTCAAAATTACACACACACACACACACACACGTGGTGAAAAGACATATATACACAACGAATTTTCCGGAGGCCAAAATGAAATAAATTTTTATGATGCTAAAACACTGTTGAGTAAGCATGTCTATTTTTTATTATTATTATTATTATTTTAACTAATATAACGTCACTTTTTTTTATTATAGGAAAAAGAACCCAATGGCAACATGGTAGTCGGGGATGTATGCGTGGTAATAGTATATGTGTACATATTGATCCCCTAAAATACTATTTCGTGCCCCCCACCCCCCACCTCTTGCAGTTTTCTCTTTATGACTACATCAACACTATAACATGGTCATGGTTCTCAAGTTTACAACTTTAGGTGGAGTTGAACTTGAAAGTAGAGAGAGATATTGTCGAATGAGAAAACCAGGTCAAAAACAAGCAAAACAAGTCTTACTAAAGTCACCAGACCTCCTAAAAGAAAAAAAAAAAGAACTTTTTTTTTGATGGTGTGCGATGACTAATATTAGCAAATACTGAGATAGTTTCTGAGAAGAGTAAAGGGACAGGGAGGATGGATTTTGACAGAAAAGGAAGGGTATGTTGTCGTTGTTTTTTTTCCTTCCCCCATTTTTCAAGATGCGATTTTTTAAAGGAGGCGTGGTTTTGCATCCAGCGAAAGTGAACGTATAGGAAAAATCGGGTATAAAAGGGTGCCGCTACACTTTGGTAAATCAGTACACTTATTCCAGAGTGAATTTATATCTGAGACTGCAGATCCCAGAAATACACACTTTATCCAACATGAAGGCTGTTGTAAGTATTCTACGAATGGAGAACTTTTCTCTTGTGATCTCTTTCGTTATTACGATTCTACGACTTATTTCTCGAATCCTTTGTATCTTCGTAAACTAGGAAAAATTCTTACACAGATAATAAGTGTGATCTACAGAATATTGAGTTCTTCGATTTTACCTTTCTAAAAATTAATGTGATAAATATGGGATTACTCTATAGTGTGAGACGTTGTGATGGCATAATCATGGGATCTACCCGATGAGTTTTGGAAGATTGAAATGTATTCGTGGATAACATATACGATCAAGCATACTTCCGTCCATCCCAGTGAAGCTCTTCGCCGAATTTACGTGGATTATATTATCAAACTTTGATATATATCTGTACTATCACTTTTTATTAGTTTCCAGATTTATACAGGGAAATTATTTTTCCATTTCCTTTGCAATATTAATGGTATGATTTTACTGTTTTACTGATTACTTTTTCAAATTGTACTTACATTTTCATTACTTCGTGAAAAATAAATTTTCGTTACAAATCTTCTTACTCTGAGAACAAACTCCTAGGGTAAAAAATACTGAATAATGATAAATTCTCCGGAAGTTACAGAAAACACCCGTAAACCGTGGAATCAATTTTGAATTTATCGGTAGAATAAATAGAACAAGAAGCTTATTTAATTCTGGAGGCGTTTTCATATATTTGTTAAGCTTTTCAGAATATTTACAATTTAACTCTGGCAAATATGATGTCACAAACGTAATTGTTAAATTGAAATCAATTGTGATTTAAAGAATATCGTTAATATAAAAAAAAGTAAAGAACTACATTGACGAGGAAGATACAAGTTCGATTCCCGGCGATGGTTCCGATTCCATGTTAAATTGTAAGTGCATGTTTTATATAGCCTCACTACTAATAAAAATGGAACATTAATCTCCAAATAGAGCTCCTTTGTGGCTAAGTGGTTAGCGTACGCGCCTTTGGCGTGGGAGACCCGGGTTCGATTTCCGGCGGGAGCTCATGTGGTTTGGATTCCACGTTAATACGATTCAGTAGGTCCACGTCTCATATAGCCTCGCTTCTGAAGGGGACGTTAAACTCAAAATCAACTCAACTCAATTAATCTCCAAATAAGACCAAAGCAAAAGAATACTTTCAGGAAAAAGTACAAGGAATTACTAGCAATTGTAATTTATTGGCAATACTAATTTGCTAGTAATTTCCTGTAATTTCATTAAAAACCTTATAGTAGGCTATAGACTTAAAACAAGTACGGATAATGGATAATACGTTTTTCTCTTCAAAACAAATTACGTTTTAAAGGCCAGCATACAATCTACACTCTAGAAGTAATCGGAGTAATGTCATGCAGCACTTTACTGTAAATCAATGTAATCCATATGGTTGTCACTATTCTCACAGCAAGTTCCTCAAATATTTTACCACGTTTTTCTGAATTGTTTTTAACATATGAGGATCCAGACAAACCATTGAGATCATAATTATTATTGCCCATGGTACGAAAACTACCTTTTTTAAATTCGAGAAGATACGAGACAAGTTACAATCGAAAACGAGACGAGGATTTGACGAGTCTTGTAGGCAACTCACATTAGTTCACCCAAGTCTTATACCTCAAACATTCCTTTAGTGTTACATGATTCACAAATAGGTAAGCTATAATTCATAAAGGACGAACACAAAGTACGAGTGAATACGTTGAAGAGCACTTATTAATGTTTAACCCTTTATTTGGCACTGTTGCTCTCAAGTAACATCGCATTCTATTGGGTTATTCGCACGAATTATAACTTCATTGATCATTTAGTTGGCATGATTGCTTTCATACAATATTCATATACATGGGTCGCTTCTTTAGATACTTCTAATCTTCGTCAACAGGGGACAATCAAATTTAGTATTGTAGAAGCTTTATCTCCTACGTTCCGCGAAAGGTTTATTTATTTATTTATTTATTTATGTATTCCTTTATTTGTGGTTTCTTGCTCTGTGAGAAAATATTTCAAAGAAACTGCTGCTAATTGCTAAGAGTATTCTTATGATATTTGACCATAATAGGGCAATGCTGCTCAGTAGATACACATAAGATGTATTTTATGTATGTTATGGCAATAATGCTTTGAAATAGACATCCTGTGTTTTAGTAACCAAAGTACAAAAATACTTTTAAAAAATTACGAAATTATGATCAGGAAGACATGGTTCAACCATAAAAGCAAACTAAATATTTAAGTTGAGTTGAGTTGGTTGTGAGTTTAACGTCCCGTTCAGCAGCGAGGCTATATGAGACGTGGACCTAATGATTAACGTGGAATCCGAACCACATGAGCTCCCGCCAGGAATCGAACCCGAGTCTCCCGCGTCAAAGACGCGTACGCTAACCCTTTAGCCACGAAGGAGCTCGAACTAAATATTTGAATGGTAATGCTATCAATGCTTGCCAATTAAAGGGTTACAGATATACTCCAATGGTTTAAATATTGTTATGTCACACTCTACGCGGACCTCTCGTTACACGGAAGAACTCGGTTAACTTCTTGAGGAAATTAAGAATAAAATCATTGTGTTAATTTTATACATATATTTACAAAATGAGACGAGAATTTTTTTTAAGAATCTAATCTGTCCCACGATTATGCTCAACTAATCGAGACAAGACTTCTGCAAAATTTATGAGACGAGATAAGACGAGAAGTCTAGTGAGCAACACTAATCATAATATTTTTTTTATCCGAAAATTATTTACATCTCTGATTTTCGCAGCATAAACATCAAAATTAAAAATTCCCATATGGAAAGTTCATTTTAATTGAAGCCAAATAATTGGCTCCTATTTTTTTATAAGTCTGTTTTCTCCTCATCCAACGCTTAAGAAATTATAATTCCAAACTATAGTAGGCTACATTCTAAAGATAAAGTCGACTTCGGTGCGGGAGACCCGGTTTTCCGATTCTGCAGTAGAATTGTAAGTCCACGTCTTATTAATAATATAGCCTCGGTACTGGAAAAAAGAATGTTAAACTTGAAACGAGACAATTAATCTAAAAGCTATAAACCATATATATATATATATATATATATATATATATATATATATATATATATATATATATAGAGAGAGAGAGAGAGAGAGAGAGAGAGAGAGAGAGATCTGTACTGTGAGGGTTAATCTTGCTCAATGCAACTAATAACTGCACCATACTCAAGCCTCAGTCGGAGTCCATGGTAATAGGAAGTCCCGTCCTTTCTTAGCTCCGTGTTGTGTAAGGACACAAAACGTAAAAACTTTAAAAGAAGTGTAGGTAGACATCTCACAGGAATAAGGGAAATCAATGGATAATCAGTAGGCTTTAAGAGCCTTCATCCCGGCGAAATTAAAATACCGCTAATTTTACAGAAATTATGTGATATATTCAAATAGATAAAAGATAATCGAAATGTGGAACAAGAGTGCCCTAGACAATACCATTTTACGTGAAAAACCGTTATCACGACTCACTTATCTGCTTTCGATTTCGAGCCATTTCAAAAATCAGCATTTATTTTCGCGTTTCTAAACAGCTGAAAACATAAAGCCACTTGGTGACTTGTGATAACGGTACCTCACGCAAAATAATATTGTCTAGGGCGCTCTTATTCTATATTTCAATTATCTTTTATCTGTCTGAAGATATCACATAATTACTGTAAAATTAGCGGTATTTTAATTTCGCCGAGATGAAGACTCTTAATAATTGATTACACTTTTCAGAGTATCATTATTGCTATATAATGTTGATTTACAATACTAACAATAAAATGAAATCTTTCAGTTTAAAATCCCACGTTTTTTCCCTTTAGGCTATAGGAGACGATTTTTAAGGCAAGTGAATGGTGATGAAATAATTGGTGGAATAAGAAAGTGAAAAAAAAACGGGAATACCCGAGAAAACCCACGGACACGATGTTGTCCACCACAAACTTAGTTGGCTGGGGATTGAACCAGGGGTCCCACACACCAGAGGTAAGCGCTCTACCACTGAAACACCGTCTCCCTAATACCAATAATGAAAGGAAACCAGTTGGACTTTTGTTGCTCAAGATTTACAAGTTCACAAGTGTTTACAAGTTATCAAACATGTATAAAGGAAATATTTTTAGAACAAGCGTAAAAATCATTCACAAATATTAGTCAAGATACCTTTGTACAGTTGTACTAGTAACATATTTTTACAATATGATATAACATTGTAAAAATTATGATTAGTTTTATTCCCATGTTAGAATTTCAAGCTAGGTAGCAGGAATAGTGAGCAGAATATACCAAATATATATATATATATATTTCGCTTTTTAACCATTACGGACAGAACTATAAAATATACTAATTAGGAATGGGATTTTGGAAACATTAAATACTGACAAAAAAATTAAAGTATTGCCTAAAAATTTGTCGTTATGGCTAGGCTATTTCGTTAAAACTGGTTTTAAACTTGTGCTACAAGTGCTGTTTTTTTTTTTTTTTTTTGTGCACTTTTTGAGAAAAAGTAAAACCACAAACAACTACAACAAGAAGAAAGCAAATGCAGCAATGTTCAAAGAGACATAAATTACCAATACGTCACGTGTAGCGGTAGGGTATGTATTGTTCTTATTTTAGAAGTTGCTTTACATGCTGCTTCTATATAGGGTTATAAATCAATTGATCTCAATACAGTTTACTTTCGCTTATTTTTCCCTGTTTCTGACTACTTTTCCCACTACTGGTTGTTTGATCAAGCTACGGTTTCTTTAACGTAGGTACTTAGTGAGTTTACAATAAATACGTACAGCTTGTATTTTTTACAAATACTACCCCCAATCCTTCGGTTCAGTGATGACTTCAGACGATTTCTCGCAAGGGAGGGGATTTCAATACACGGGGATGAAAGTAATACTATGAAAATACAGGTAACTCTTATTGATCTTCAGAAATTTGCCTCTGGGAGGGAGATTTTAGGTCACCCCTTGAAATCATCTCTGCTTCGGCTCCTTTGCAAATTTTATCCATGCTAGTGATATTTCTTAGTGTCAGGAAAGATGCAACATATCTAGCGCCAACTATTAACCTAACTGTGAACTATGAGGAGCTACGATGACTGATTTGCGTTTGTTATAAGGATTAATGATATACAGGGTGGCCCAAAAGTAGGTGTACTGTCCTACGAAGTATGACATTTTAGTTTATTAAGATAATTAGTTTATCTGCTTCTGTTTGTTCCAAGATTAAGGTATGAGTGAAAAGAGATTAAAAACAAATAATAAAGAAACTGTAAGTCATTGCTTGTATGGATAACAACAAGTAAATTATATAAAATGCCATGAGCTGGTCAGTACGGGACTGTATACCTACTTTTGAGCCACTCTGTATAAATATGTTGCCTAGATGTTTCTATGTAATTCGAAGTTTGCGTATTAACGTTACTGGCACGCTGATATGTGTTAGCTTAGTAAAAGACATAGATGACTTAATCATTAGTTAGTTTGCTTGAAATCTCTATTTATCATTCGAAGTAATGAAACTGCTAGTGTTATAAATTATATACAATATTATTAAACCATCTTTCTATGTTACCAAATATGGCATTTAACGTTATTCAGGACAAGCTTTAGTCGCAACAGTTTTCTTACTTTCTGATATATATTTCTTTTCGCTACACTTAATTTCTACTATAGCTTTCTAAGTACAAAATATCCCACCATCTACTATTACAAAATTACTATAATTGCTTCATTTTTATTTCGTACAATATGAAATTATTAGCGTGTACTTATTTGAAATACTGTACGTCGCATGCTATGCTAAAAATAATTAAATAAATAGGGACTAAAATTTAATTTTTTGGCGTTACAACCTATAAAGGCATGTGGACCTTAAGAGGAAACTTAACGTCTTAGAAATAATTAATGTATTAGATTGACAGCCATGAGCAGTGGCGTATTTAGGGGGGCTTCCGGGCTTAAGCCCCCCCCCCCCGAAATCTTACTTACTATAGTAAAGTATATGAAATATCTTGCAGAATTTTCACATTTTCAGGCAAAGTCCCCTCGAAAGTTAGCAAAGCCCCCCCGAAACAAAACCGTAAATACGCCACTGGCCATGAGACTCAGAAATTGGTCTCAAGTATTTTCCTCTCACGAAGCCACGATATCACTTCAACAACTCACTGAAGCCGTGATGTTCCTAATGTATGTGTTTTTTCGTGTCTTTGTATTGTAAATTTACTTCATCATTGCTATTATATCCAAAAATGAGTTATATTTAAATCGCTTTACTAATGATTAATTCAATAGTTTTGGACTTTCCCGTTGTGCAACACGTAATATACAATAATAAAAAAAATATACACAAAGATATGCAAAGATATGCAATAATCATGTAGGGTCTCTTTACACGAAAAAGTTTAATTCATTGTCGGAAGAAGTCAATTAGAAGTTCTAATCTAACCCCTAGAAACATATTCAATAAATATGCTGCAAAATATTGTAATTAGTTTTTTTTTTTTTTTTTGGTCATTTTTCAACATAAATATAACCAACAGGGTCGTAAGTTAGTTCTGTTTAGAAAAATTTTACTTAAATCAGAGCATTGATAGTTGGACACAACCTGTCTTTAGAAGTCAATCTGTCTTACAGAATAAACAGAAGAGTGAAAATAGTGATGTTCACAAGGGGTCCGGGGAGGAGGAGAGGGTTATGGCATGGAGGGAAGCTAAAAGATTAAAACCAAATAGCACTAAAGTTTATGCCAACGCCTTAGCAGCATGCCGGGTCTGGTCAGAGGAAAGATGGGTGATGGTTTCTGGTGCACTGAGAAAAAAAATTGTAGGTGGCATACTTAAAAAGATAGGTTACATGCGTAATTCCTGTAGTTTTTGGACTTAACGTACACCAGACGTATAACTGAAAACGCATATTTTATAATACTTTCTGTATAAGTGTTCCATCTATACGTACTTTCTGTATGAAACAATGTAGGCGGTCAGGATCTCACATACAAATGGACGTATATAGCATATAGCTGACGAAGGTAACATAAGTATATACATGTGATATACGGAAAACTGTTAGATGTCATACATCCTGCAACGGCATGATGTAACATCAAACGGCAGTGCCTATGTATCATACGGATAACGTATGCTCCGTATTGATTTCTATAGTAAGCAAGAGGATACCGTATATTTGTACAATATACCGCTGTCCGGAGAACGGATTTTTCTCAGTGTGTTAGCATTGCCCAGCGTCATTAAAACAATTCAGTAGCAGAGGGAATCAGATGCGCTGACCACACACCACCCCAAATGCAGGGGTGCTCAAAGTCGCTGGATAAGCTTAAGAGTTCAAAGCGATATTGTACGTACTAGCAGTGGTGCCAACCTAAAATGTTACAAAATACCATTTCAAGAGGCAGAAATTCCCATTTTGCTCTTGAATTTCCCACGTTGTACTAACTTAATTATAAAAAAAAAAATAAAACTTGTAAAAATATGAAAATTGAAAATAGTGTCACTTCTTTCTTCAATATATGAGTGAATTATCTGTAAATTCCGATCTTCAACATTTATCAAATAGTTTGTGAAAAAGTATCTTCCTTAACTGAAAAAAATAATACTTCAAAATGTTCACGAAAACTTCATATTTATGTCGTCAAAACATCATATTTAAAGCAGGTTTTTGTGCTGTAGTCTTCTACGGAACGTCATGAAAATAGACAAGTATCATTCTGGAGTCATTACATGTCGAAAGTTTGGAAGCTGATTGTTTCTCATTTCGTATTTTCTTCTTTCTTTTTCTTAAATATCAGATTTCAATCTACGTTCCTTGATATTTATGTCATGAGAATCTCAAACCACTGTTTAAATCACTTTCATATTAGCATACATTGTACAACAACAAAATTTGACAATTAGCACTGATTTTACGCCTATTATAAACTCATTAATTTACTTCTCGCTCATTATTAATTTTTGTTGGCGTTGATCAAGTAGATGTATGAAATATTCCATATATGCTGCCAATTTCTATGAAAATTCCTTTTATTCCTACTCGAGAAATTATGATTTAAAAAATCCCACAAATTGGGATTTATCTCACGGGTTGGCATCACTACGTACCAGTAAGTATCTTAAATCTCTGTAATGAATTTGTTTTCGAATATTTCATATTTGTGTCATGCACTTTGTAGTGTATAATATATACTATGCACAGATGTCATTAAGTGGGATAAAGCTAAATTGGATATAATGTGTTTTATTTTCACCATTAAAACTGGATTTTATGCAAATGTCTACAACAACAATATTTTGTTTTATTTTGATAATGATAAATATATATTTCATTAATCAATTTTAATGTAATATTTTATTTCCCTCGTTGAAAATGAAAGAGCTGACATCTATGAGTTGCACATGAAATTTTAAAAATACGTTGCTTTTAATATTCGCCTTTCAGAAACTTATTCCCCCCCCTTTTTTTTTAATTCATGGTTTGATCACTTTGGGCTTGATCACTGGCGGATCAAACCCGGAACCAGGGGCCTAGACCCCCCAGTTTTTGAGCGACAAAATTAATATAAACTATTATTTTTAAAAGTATAAAGTAAACCCATGATATACTTATTATAGTCTGGGGTCTGGCTCCCCCCCCCCCCGAGTTCTTACCTTCTAGATCCACCTCTGGGCTTGATGCTTTGATTACTTTCTTCATAGGGAATAAATATTAGTCTGAAAAATTGGTCTTTTTCTTCTTTTCTTAGGCTGTTATCGTTTTGGCTCTCGCCGTCTTCGCCGCCGCCGAAGAGAAGAAGGACAAGCGAGGAGTTCTTGGTCTTGGCTACGGATATGCTGGATATGCTGCCCCAGCTGTAGCTGCCCCAGTCGCTGCTGTTGCTCATGCTCCTCTCGCTGTTGCTCATGCTCCAGTCGCCGTCGCTCATGCCCCAGTAGCTGTCGCTCATGCTCCAGTTGTTGCCCCAGCTGTCGCTCCAGCTGTTGCCACCTACGCTCATGCCCCCATCGGCTACGGATACTTTGGTTAAACAGCTTCACCTATAATGTGTTCCAATAGTAAGTATATAGCCTATATACAACACTAATGTACAGTATTTATTATCAATCCACCCACTCGTTAAATATGGTGTAATGAAATGAAAACTATAGTTTTACGTTACTTCATTATGTTCCGTGGGCTAAAGGATATGGATGGTTAATGAAAGAGATGAAATAATTGATGGAATAAGGATGCGAGGGGAAACACCACTGAGAAAACCAATACACAGAACATGGTATAAGATCGAAACAAAAACCACACTCACCAGAGGTGAGCGCTCTATCACTGAGCAAACCTGCTTTTCAGATATGATGAAAAATAGCACTACTTCGTAAGTTTCATGATTATTATTTTTTTTTTTTTAGTATTATAGTATGCATTAGGTGACGACATAATTATGCACCTTCGGTGCGGGAGGAGTGTTCGTAGTTTGAAGAGAAATTTCCCTAATCTAGGGAAAATTCATGGTTAAATTTTCCAAAAAGGGAAAAAAGGGAATTTTTCGATAAAACTTGAAAATCCAGGGAAATCCTCTCGCTGACTGATTGACTAATATAAATCCTTAAATATTTCTTTGTTCTTCAGAAATAAACCAATATATTAGCAATAGTTTGTGTGCACCAATTGTTGGCTGGGTGTATCTGTAAATTTTTTTTATTAAAACGATAAAACCAAAAACCAAGGAATAAAACAAATGTAGTTGGCACTTCCATTAATATAACTAAATTAATCTTATCACTTAATTCCTGTCATAGGTATTGGATACTCAAAACACTAAGGAAAATTTGATAAGAATAGGGAGAATTTTTTGTCAATCGAGGAAAATTTTCTTAAAGAAATCTACGAACACTGAGCAGGAGACGTGAGTTTGATTCCTATTGGAAGCTAAAGGACGTTAAATTCCAAACCAACGAACCAATGACAATAATAGTAATAATAATAATAATAATAATAATAATAATAATAATAATAATAATAATAATAATAATAATAATAATAATAATAATAATAATAATAATAGTTTTCACTGAGAGTTCTAATAAAGTGAGGCTAGTGAAATTAACTCTCTTAATGGCATCTGCTTTTCCAGATGAAAGTAACTATCAACATTGGTGTTGAAATAGAGAGACAAGTCAACTGACAATCACAGCTAGCAAATAGCAATGACCAATATGTTAAACAATATTTGGACAATTAATGCGTTCATATACTTTTCTCGTCGGGATTTGAAGCTTCTTCACCTTATTGACATTAGGAGGCCGTGTCTTTATAATAACCTTAGTCTTTCTTATTGGAAGAGGCCCAGATTGAGTGAACATAGGTTAGTAAGTTGCAAGGGGGCCTTATGGGTGCTTTTATTAATGTACCTTCATATAGGTTCATGTAATCATCAGCTGATTTCGCAAAGGCATGTAGTGAATTCCGTCTACTTAGGATATTTCTGTCGGTTGCTTTCAAGTGCGCATGCCAAGGAGATATACAACGTCCTTCTAATATTTTTCTTATCGTATAATGCGTTTATATCAGCAACAAAATGGATCTGTATTCTGAACAATTCTATATGCAAGTGATAAACTTTTAAGAGATATTAGTAATACATTTTATATCTTAAAGAAACTGTATAAATTATTAGAAGAATTTATAATATGAATTACTTCTTCACTTAAGGGTTTAATTATACAGTAATCTACATTCTCAAGTAAAAATAATAAAATAATTCCAAAACAGATGAATGGAATAATTCTCCATGAAGTATTATTACTAAGACAAAAGGGAGAACACCGGACTAAATAAATACACCTGCCATCTCTTGAGAAATTATAATACATATGTAGTTTGATACTGGCTGTTATATAAGAGGAACGTTCAAGTTATAATAGGAATTTATTTTTTTCTGTTACATAGAGAAAACATGCGAATCAAATACTGTTCTCTTTCAAGGACGAATCAAATACTGTCCTCATGTACACGTACACACTTGTTCCATCGGTGTGGGAGTGCTCGTATCCATGCGGCATACAATTCTTTGGGACGACCTTTCAGCCATTTTAGCACACTCGTTTTGACTCAGTATGGAATTTTTGTTCTCCTAAGTGGTTCTTGAGGGGACCAAAAAGATGGAATTCGAAAGACGACAGATCGGTGATATACGAATATGATCTAGGATCTCCTAACTAACTTTGGTGATAGTTGTGACCGTTGTCCTGGCCGTATGAGGACGCGCGTTGTCATGCAGGATGATAACGCCATCCTTTACTGTCTGTGGCCGTTTTCTTCTCAAAGCATCTTTGACTTTAGTCTGGAGGAGGTTGCTGTAGCACGACATATTAATTCTGGCCCCACATGCCAGGAAATCAGTGCATATCACCCTGTCTATGTTCCAAAATACCGTCAGTATCACTTTGCCGACAGAAACTTGGGCCTTGAAATTTTCAGCGGCGGAGAGTCTGGATGCCTCGACTCCACGCTTGGAGCACTTTGATTCCGGAGTTAATGATGCATCCAGCTCTCATCGCAGGTGATTATCTTTACAAGGAAGTTCTCACCTTTTTTTCTGAAATCGCTGCAGGTGTTGATATGAGACGTTTTCCCTACTGTGCTTCTGGATGAACATTAACATTTTTTAAACCCATCTGGCTGTGATTTTCCAGATGTGCAGGTGTTCGTAGATGATCGTTTCCACATTTCCCACGCTCATGTTTCTTTTCGCACTCAAATCTCTCACAGTGATGTGTTGATTTCGCTGAATGGGCTGCTTTCCCCAACGTATGTTCGTTTCGTCGACTGCAGTAACTATAGGCTACATTAAGAACGGATTATCTTTCTGCGTTGAGTTTTGAACACCACTAGTACACTTGCAACTGAGAGAGTTTCTTCGTCACATTGTACACTTAATCTTCTGAAGATTTCAGCAGGTTTCACGCCTTCCTTCAAGAGGAACTTGATGATGCAGGGATGCTCCACTGAGGCCTCCAGCGCCACACTACCAGGCTTGTTGCTATCGTCCATGGCCGCCCTCTAAGACTCTATCTCCTTAACTCCCCATTGGGCAGAAAAGTGTCAGGACTACCATATCAGAGGGTGGGACATAGACGCCAGGGCTGCGCACTGGAAGAAAAGGAATTTCAGTTATAAATTGAACGTTCCTCGTATTTTAGTTATAACTTTTAGTTTTACTCTTAATTTATCAAGGAATTTGGTTGACCAAAAGTCATTTATATATTTAATTACTCTGTATGGTGATGTATTCGTCCGTCCGGGAGACAAGAGAACTTAAGAATTATTTGATGAATCACTATCAATTTTGGGCAGAATTTAGAGGATCAAAAGTTAGGAATTGGGATCGTTGACGGAGGAAATCCTTCGACCGGAAATTGTTAAAAAAAAAAAAAATCAACCAGTTCCAGTTTTAACGTTGAGCACTATAAAACAGAAATGATAATAGATAGCGAGAAGCGGTTTTCTGAAATCGAGTAAGCGACTCTCTTTATTATCTTTAACTCTGCTAAACTCGGAAGTAATAATAATCCTCTCTACAACTTCTGGTTTCAATTTTGATATACGTAAAACTAAAATAATAAAAGATAGCAAGGAATATTTCTTTGATATCTTATTAGCATTCTAAGAATAGGTAGCATGTTCTCTCTTTTTCCTCTATTCAAACCGGAAGTGGCCGAAATAAACAATTTCCGGTTTTAACATTAATCGGTATAGATTAAAGACGGTAATAGATAGCGAGAAACGGTTCTTTGCAACCAATTAAGCGTCTCAAGAATATAGTACACATCTCCTGTCTAATATTTCTACTAAAACCGAAATAGGTAATGAATCTACTATCACTTCCGGTTTCAATATTACATGAAGAAAATACTACGTCATACAAACCAAACTCCTTTACTTATGTAATACTGATACTTGTTGACATGTATGTCGAAAACATTTCAACGTAATTCTTATATTATTTTCTTTTTTGTTTGTTTCAGTTCTTCATGTACATCTACTTCCTGTCCAAAAGCAGTAAAACAAATTTTGTAATAAGATCGGCAATCCTTCTTTTCCATTGTTGCACACTGTTCAATAATTTATTCATGTATCACATATGTACAATAAATTAATTTAAGTGCAATTTAATATTGTTTTTTTTTAATTGTTCTTACATAATAAGAAATACTTCGTGTGTCACTGCTGCTACTTGACAATATTTTGTTACATACGTAAATAAAAAGAATCACTTCCAGCGGAACAAAAATTATCAAGTAGGCTAATGTTGTAAATGAATGACGTCAGGGCCAGATTTAGCATTTTGGCGCCCCTAGGCCCAATAATTTTTTCCGCCCCCTAGTCTGGTTAAAGTTACTTTCCTAAAAACCTTTATTAAAAAATTATATCAGGCCTATATGTTAAGTTATGGCTATTTATTTTTATTTCTAGATATTTTTTAATTTTTCTCTCGGCCGTGCGCCCCCTGGGAGCTTGCGCCCATAGGCCCGGGCCTACCGGGCCTATTGGGAAATCCGGCCCTGAATGACGTACTTCTTTTAGCGGCATAACAATTTTGATTTTTTAAAATCTATTTTCACGAAAAGTAAACATGAGGATTTTACTCTTAAGCAGGGGTAAAAGTGCGGGGAAACGTGAGGGATGCGATCCCCCTACCTCCAAAAAAATAGGTACGCCATCCCCCAAATTCCTAAAAATAATACAATTTTCAAAGATAGACAGGGGGACGGCGGGGCGTCATGCCGCTACCTACCGTCCCCTACTTTTTCAGATCCACTTTTACACCTGCTCTTAAGTATTTAATTTTTTTCAGCTTGATGTTATTTCATATTTTCACAATAATATACTTTAAACCAATGTTAAAGTGTAAGAGTTCATTAATCTTAATTTTGGGGTATTTCATTAACATTGCTGTGTGATGCCCTCTTTTGCTAATGATACACGAAACCGCTTGATGATGATATAGATATGCTTCCAGTAATTTGGTTGAAAAAAAAACGGATATTTACTGAAATAGCTATAATGAATACGGCTCATGAGCCAATTTGTTACTGTACTGCAGAATATTTTAAACAAATATATATTTGCGGAACGGCGTACTAATGGGTTCCGATCCAACTAAATCATTGCACCCTTCAGTAACAGTTTCATCTTTGTAGGTGGACTACTTATTGTACAACATCAACTTTTAAGTTTACAAATAAGATAATTATAGTTTTTTATTTTTATTTTTGTCGTAAACTATGCATGACAATTTACGCTCACACATATAACCTATCATTTTGTTTGTTACAAATGAGATCTACTAATTAGTGTTTGTCTTATCTATATGGACATATTTTTTTTCGTTATACATTAATGATGATCTGGAATTAATTGAAACTATTGCCTTTTTGAGTTTCTAGATAGGTAATTATAATTAAAACAAATTAAAATGTCCACATAAATTTCAAAATATAAAGCTCTTGCATTAATTCAATCATCGTAACGAAAATCGGTAAATAATAATAATAATAATAATAATAATAATAATAATAATAATAATAATAATAATAATAATAATAATAATAATAATAATAATAATAATAATAACAACAACAACAATAATAATAATAATAATAATTTCAAATAATTTATGGCCTTCAAATTCAGAATTGTTTAGGAGCCTACATCAAGGCTTGCAACCGGCCTAAAATGTTTGAAGGGCCATAAATATGCTAAGAGAGACATAAATCTTTAAAAAATCTAAATTACTCTAAAGCAAAAATTACTCAATGTTTGTATAGGTATAATAACCACAATTTCATTACATTGTTTCACTTCAGCTACCCACTTTCATAATAATAATAATAATAATAATAATAATAATAATAATAATAATAATAATAATAATAATACACTATTTTTATTATTATTATTATTATTATTATTATTATTATTATTATTATTATTATTATTATTATTATTATTATTATTATTATTATTATTATTATTATTATTGATATTTCAAAAACTTTTATTAACCCATTACTCATATGACATGTACAAAGATTAATACACCCTTACTGCAAGCTTAAGAGGCTCCTTGTAATGAAATTTACTGAACAGCGCTTTAGCAGTGTAATGGGACTAATAATTTTCTTGATCGGGCTTCTAGTTTTTTTTTATCATAATTTCTTTCGCATCAGATATAATTAAACTGTTGTTTCCCTCTTCTCCTCCTTCTCTATCGTATCCTATCGTGGCTCTCAATATATCTCTTATTAATTTGTGATTCTAAAGTGAAGAAAGATTAGGTTAGATTCTTCTTCGTGTTCATCTCAGCCATAGGTTGGTGGGCAACATGGAATTTTTTTAAACTTTTCTCTCCCTTGGGAGAGCTGGTTTATACTTTGATAAAGTCTCTTCTTCGTAACTGCATCTAGATATTCTATCCTTGGTCTTCCTCTTCCTGGTTTTCCTGATCTTTTCCTGGTTTTTAGGTTAGATTAAGTAACCATTATACTCTTTACTATTTAAACAATTATATCAAGGAAATTTATTAAAATCCATATTTAAAAAGAAATAAAATAAAAGGTACGGACCACACCAATAACCTATCTCACTCTTATTTGAATTAAATCAAGCCATGCGGCAGTTATAATTAAAACATTCAATTATGATATATGAACAAAATTATTACAGAAGTTTTCGAAAAAGCTTCAAAGAAAAGTTACTCCCAAAACTAAACTACTTCATGTTGATTTCTGGGTCAAAGGATTCAATATATTTCAATCAAACATTTTCTTGTAGGCCTTATACCTGGAGAACTACATATAGTGTAGCCAAATCAAAACTATCAGTTAAATCAGTATGATGTGCTTATTCTATAGAAAATACAAAAACTCGATTTAGGGTTCGTTCAAAAATGTTGTGGGTCCTGATCAAAAAAACTAATTATTGGCAAAGACCGCAATCTTTTGAACTATTTTTAGGTTACCTAAAATTCTTGTTTATTTGATATGACATATAACATGTTGTAGGGTACTATTTGTGTGTGTGTGTTTTTTTTTTTTTTAAATATAAAATATGAACAAAATCCCCTTAATAATGTTTGAGAAAATTATCAGAAGACATCCCAGGACCAGACTAATTCCTTCTGGATATTTTCAGAAAAAATTACTTACGCCATATATCAGTCATGAAGTTCTTTATGGAATATAAACAAAATCAATCACTTCAACAATTAAAAAAAAATCATCCGAAATAAAACTTATCTCCAAGAATAATTATCTCTTGTGGATATCTAAAAAAAAAAAAAAAAAAATCTTTTCGCCACATTACAAGGTTGTTAGTTAAATGTTCAGTTATGAAATGAGAACAACATAGCCTAAAAGGTTTTTTAATGAAACCGTCTGAAAAATTTGACTCCAAGAGTAGAATACTCATTGTGGGATTTTCCAGAAGAAACAACTCCAGGATAATGTTATAGGATTCTCAATATTTGTTTAGGAAATATGAACAAAATCAGCTAAAGTAGTTTCTTGAGAAAATCGTGCGAGTAGAAGTCTCCTCCAAGAGTAAACTATCTCTTTTGGATTCTTTTTTTTTTTTTTTTTTTCAGGAGAAACAGTTTATGGACGTTATATAACGTTGTTAACGAAATATGTATTTATGAAATATGAGCAAAATCGTCTGAAGTAATTTTAAGAATCACGTCTAAGAATATGCTACTGTTACACACAATCGATTTGATATCTCTATTGTCGGGATTTCCATCAATTTGAAAGGGCGCATCGAACTTTAGCTGGAGGAAGTGGAAGGGAGTTGTGAACAGGCTACATAAAATCACATCGGTCGAACGATTATATTTAAGAAGCAGTGCAGACCGAAGCATGTCTCTTGCCATTTGTCGCTCTGTGCCTTACGGATGTGCCACAGCCATAGTGCAGTGATATTCAAGGAAAAACAAGTATAGAAACAAAATGTATAGCAATGAAAATGATAAAAGTGTAACAAACGAACAACGATCAAGGATAAAGAGTAATTATAAAGAATCTACTTATGCAATTAGGCAACTACTTCCGTTGCATGGTCGCCGTAAATGTGCAGAGAAACAGAAAAGAGCAAAATAAGGCATGAGACGTATTTCTACTGAATCCGGCATCATTGACGTAAATAACGGAATTATAGATAGTAATGAAGGAGTTTCTATACTAGATTATTATTCAACACTATGAAATTGTGAAAGAAAATACATTTGAAATATTCACACTATTTGTTAATCTCTATAAGAGATCATACATAAGTGGATGGTCAGTTTTCTTCTTTCTTTAAAAATAATAAGACTCCGTACATCCACTATACAGATTTCCTTGCCACCCCGGCTCTCGGGCTCAATCGGTTCTCGAGCAATACATGAGTGCTAGCCCATGTGAGCACAACTCTAATAATTGGATAGTGAGCTCGAGCTCGAGACAGTGATTAAGAATAGTGAGCCCGAGTTCGAAGGAGTGCGAATCTCATTGAGGATAGTGAGTCTGAGCACGAGAGAGATGAACCTCATTAATGGTAGCATACCCTATCTCAAGAAAGTGTGAATCTCATTGAGATTATTAAGCCCGAGCTCGAAAGAGTGGGATTACCGTTATTCAGAGTGCGTGCCCGAGTTTCAGAGAGTGTGATCTCATTTAGGATAGCGAAGTCCAGCTCGAGAGAGTGCAAATCTCATTGAGGATAACGTACACGAACTCCTGAGTGCAAATCTCGTTGAGGATGGCGTACTTCAGCTCAGGAGAGTGCAAATTTCACTGACAATGTGAGAATATGGAGCCCAAGCTGAACAGAATGAGACTAATCTCAATGAGGATATCGTGCTCGAGCTCCAAAAAGTGCAACTTATCTCATTAAGGATAGCGTGCTCAAGCTTTAAAGAGTGCAACTAATCTCATTGGGGATAGCGATCCCGCGCTAGAGAGAGGTGAATCTTACTAAAGGTAGCATACCCTACCACAGGAGAGTGCGAATTTCATTGAGAATAGAGATCCTGAACTCCAGACAGTGCAAATCTCATTGAGAATATTGAGACCGAGCTCGAAAGATCGTGACTACTCTTATTCAGAATAGCGTGCTCTAGTTTCAGGGAGCGCAATCTCGTTGAGGATAGCGTAGTCGAGCTCGAGAGAGTGCAAGTCTCATTGAGGATAACGTACACGAGCTCGTGAGTGCAAATCTCGTTGAGGATAGCGTACCTCAATACAGGAGAGTGCGAATTTCAAAGAGAATGCGACTAATCTCATTAAGGATAGCGTGCTCAAGCTTCAGAGAGTGAGAATGTCATTGAGAATAGCGATCCTCAGTTCGAGAGAGTGCGAATCGCATTAAGGCTAACGCACCCTAAAATTAGAGAGTGCAAACTTTATTAAGAATACAGACCCTGATCACGAGAGAGTGCGAGTCTCATTAAGGATAGCATACCTGACCTTAGGAGAGAGAGAATCTCATTCAGGAAAGCGAACTCAAGCTCGAGAGAATGCAATCAATTTCATTGAGAATAGCGTGCTTGAGTTCTAGAGAGTGCGAATCTCATTGAGAATAGCAATCGCAAGCTCGAAAGAGTGCGAATTTCAGATAGCGTGAATCTCAGTGTGCGCCCTATTGAGGTATAATGAGTTTAAGCCTACACAAACCCAGATTGCAAAGGGCTAGACTAGTCCACTAACATATTCTAGTGATATACAATAGAGAATAAGAACTGTGGTATAGGATTCATAATTGTAAAATGTTATATCATCAATTATTTCATCATTAGTGGAATAACAATCAGTAGAACAGTAGAATCTTAACACACTGGAAAACATATCTCGAGTGTCACCACGCATCGCCTTAGGGGAAAGGAGGAGGAACTGGGGGAGCTCATGCACGTACGCATGAATTTATTTGGGGAGTTAAACAGAAGTTAAAATTCAAATATTAACGACAATTTTTGGGCAATATCTCATTCACTATACTATGTTTTGTTATCTTACTAGTGTCATACTAGAGAGCTGAAGCATGTACACAGTAATTTATTTCGGGGGATGAATCCAAGGCTTCTTTTGGAGGGTTCAAATTCAATATAAGGATAAATTATATTAACATTTATTTAAAAAATCACCCCTAAGGTAGACTAAATTTACAGAAAAGTCGGGATATCGAGGAGATCCGTACCCCTTGAACCCACCTACTACGTACGTTCCTCGGATCACTTATTGAAGGATCAGCATGTTTTACCTCGATAAGCTGCATGCCTCTCCTACAATATCAATTTTAAGTTTAATTACGGTTTCCTCCATTTCTCGGAAAATACGCATCAGATTTTACATTCACATACAATTTTGTTCAGTTCGATATAATCTATCGATTGATCAATTTATATTTGGTTAAGAGGGCGCGGTGGCTCAGTGGTAGAGCGTTCACCTACGGTGCTTGGGGTCCCTGGTTCGATCCCAGCTCGCGCCGTATGGACTTTGTGGTGGGCAAACATCGTGCTCGTGGTTTTCTCGGGGTTCTTCCGTTTCCTCCCACTTTCTTCATTCCACCATTTCACTTATCTCTCTCATCATCACCGTCTCCTTTAGCCTAACCGGCATAACCGTGGGACGTAAAACTCAAAGATTTCATTTCATATTTATCTTTGGGTAATTCGTTTTCCGTTAAACGATAAGAATGTAGAGTTCCCTTCAAAACGCACGTTAACAAGTTCACGATGTTATTGCATTCATTTGATAGGTGTTAAACTCTTTTTGAACATGATTGTACTCAAAATGTAATCCACGTTCGTTCACCCAATTTCTCGTACAACAAAGAAAGAAAAAGAAATACCAAACTTATTTTTTTTTAATTACAAATTTTATAGTGCCAAACAAAACATGTTTAGAGTTATGTAACTTAAAAAGAACTCAAATGTTGCATTTGTTTATGGCTCCCCCGTTCCTGTTATATTGCAGTAAACAAGCGATTTCAATATGCATCCACTTTTTCGTTTGTTTTTTTGTAATTGAAATCTTAATGATCAATCCTTGTTCGGTAATATATACATATGGAGGAGAGAGTGTGTGCTCTGCATGAATGAATGGACCACATGCAATAAAACTGGTTTTCTCATTCAATCCGCGTGTTCTCCTGACACAAAAATATACATATATATCGGGAGTCGGTCGTTGAATTGTGTGTGATAGCCCCCAAGAAGATATCAATATCCATATTTCTAGTTGCAAGACGTCCTTAAATTAATATTACCACAAGTTGCAATTTTATATGAAAGGTCATACATTATGTAATTTTAATATTCGCACGTCTTACACTGTAATAAAAGGATTCTTTTAAAAATGTTTATTTGCTGTTTTGCTTTCGATTTTAGCGCACGAAGAGATATGAAGTTTAGGCTGTATATGGCTTGGTGATTTATTTTTTTGGCTGTCTCGAACTTACCGGTTTCAAGCTGTACAAGAACGTATGTGAATTGTACGTTTTAAGTTGTAATATATATATATATATATATATATATATATATATATATATATATATATATATATATATATATATATATATATATATATATATATATATATATATATATATATGTGTGTGTGTGTGTGTGTGTGTGTGTGTCTGTGTCGTCCACAGGATGAAATATTTCTTGTCTGGATTCGAAATTCATCTCCAAAACGAAAGGATAACAATTCTCGTCTCGTCTTTGAGGTGCCGCAACTATCATAATATTTCACAAATTTAAAATTTTGTGTACTATTTCAATCTCTTTTGATCTTTTATTTTGCTCTATAAAAACCTTTATTGCGCTTGTTATATCTATTTATTGATGAAACAAACTTCATGGGGGTGGGGGAGGTGAAGGAAATTTAAATTTATTATGAAGTTTTAAAAAAAATCAAATCATAAGCCAAAAAATGGAGCAAAAAATATATATTTTTAAACAAAAAGTTTACTGTATTCGAAGATAGAATTATTCCTTCTTCTTCCCCAAAAGAGATTGTTTCTTCAATAATAAGAAATAACAAGTAGGATCAATGTTTTATAGTGGAAATAAAATAAAAATGAGAGAGGCTGAAAAAATGGAATAAATGTCATATATGTGAAACTTTATCATACTTGCAGCACCTCAAAGCATACTTCAATTACCCTAAAAATTTATTTATTTATTTATTTATTTTACATCAAAAGGCAACTTTTCTGCACTATTAGAAATAAAATTTAAAAATTCGAGTTCTTTCG
This sequence comes from Thermobia domestica, assembly GCF_964235325.1. Taxonomy (NCBI): domain Eukaryota; kingdom Metazoa; phylum Arthropoda; class Insecta; order Zygentoma; family Lepismatidae; genus Thermobia; species Thermobia domestica. The sequence continues at coordinate 126,613,143 of NC_137462.1, read as the reverse complement.
TTCCACCCAAGTGAACTCTTTTTTCAATCATTGTAATCATTGTATATACCCTTCCATTTCATGTAGTTTCAAACAAAAGAGTACAATTTCTCTCAAGCACATACCCAGGAACTTATTTTGAAAGTGGATTCATTTGTTTTGTGGGAATTCCAAATTCAATATGAAAATAAATTTATATTAAACTTTTAAAAGTACATTCCTAAAACTAGAATAAAGTTACAGAAAAAGTCGCAATTACGGGAAGGTAAGAGATCCAGAACTTCAGGATCTATCCCTTGCGTATACCCCTACCTTCTTTAAGGTACATGATCCTCCTTACCTCCGCAGAGGATTAAATTTTTCTATGTCAAAGACAAGTTGACTCCAGTTAGAATAGGACAATTTGTTTCGAATTTATTAATAAATCAATACGGATCTGGAAACTCAAACAGTTTTCTTCTTCTTTCTCTTTTATTCCTTTCTTCCTTTTTAAACTTCCAAATTATGTTAGGTATAAGTATCGTTAAGTCTTATAGATCACCTTTGTTCGTATGTCAAAAACCATTAAGGCAAAACGGCAAGATATATATTGAGAAGCGGTTTCTTTTGGAATCGATTCAGGGCCCCAAGAATAGGTTTTATCCCATCCGTTAACTCACAATTGAAACCGGAAATTGATCATTTGAAATTTCGACGTTGATCGCTATGGAACAATAAACGGTAACAGAGAACGTGAAGCGGTTCTTTTCTTCACCTACATCTCTCTCTGCTAAGAGGGGCGCGGTGGCTCAGTGGTAGAGCGTTCACCTCCGGGTCGCCTGTTAGATCCCAACTCGCGCCGTGTAGACTTTGTGGTGGATAAACACCGTTCTCGCGGGCTTTCTTGGGGTTCTCCCGTTTCCTCCCACTTTCTTCATTCCACCGTTTCATTCATTTCTCATAATCACCGCCTCCTTTAGCCTAACCGGCATAACCGTGGGACGTAAAACTGAAAGATTTCATTTCATTTTCATCTCTCTACTAAATCAGGAAGTGATAGAATGTTACAACTACTTTCGTTACCACCTTGGCTTTTCATAGAGCTAAAACGGGAATAGAAAACGAAAATAAGTTTTCTCCAATCGATTAAGCGTCCGAAGCATAACTTCCATCTCTGACTTTATTCCTTTAGTGTACCGGAAGTTGTAAAAGGCTACTTCTACTTCCGGTTTGAATAATAACCTTCATATACCAAAAATGATAAGATATAGCAAGAAATATCTTCTTGATATAGTTTCATCTTCGATGGTGTTTTCCTGCATTACAACTGGAAGTTATGCATCTACTAAGACAAGTTTTAGTATTGAGTTCATATAGTTTAGAAATTTACCGTGGTTTTACAGTGCGAAACGAAACTCATTTGTTATTCTTGCTCAGCCTAGGATAAACAAGGAGTCTCAAACATGAAACTTCTTTTTTTTTCAGCCCCATTTAATTTTCTGGATTTCGGGATTTATTTTTCATTCAAGACTCATTTGCAACGCTTTCGGGTTCATCCAGCATTTGTATAAAATGAGGACCTAATGAAACCTACGAACAGTGTCTGAACAAAGGTGCTAACTACGTCACCTTTATATGTGTAAACTCAAGAAAAAGGAGAGCCTCATCTTTAATGTTGCATACGAGAGGAGACGAGACAAATAATAAGCTTGTCTCGTCTCGTCTCGTCAATTTAGTAGAAGGCTGGGCTCGGCTCTAATAATTATGCCTAGTCTCGTTTTCGATCTTCGGAAATCTTTAATAGTTTCATTTTGTATGCACAAAATCGGACTTTTTTTTCTTAATCTCATCTAGAAGTTATCAGAATACTTCTTTGTCAATTGAGATCCGCGAAAGATGTGATACAACATTTAAGGCGTATTTATTATTGGAGTATATTATTGTGTAATTATTTGCATATCTGTAAACATTGGTAAATGCTCTTCGTTGTGGTCGTACAATCACTTTTACCCATTTACAGATTTTATACTATGAATCATGTAACACTGACACAATGTTTGAGATCTAGAATTTGAGTGAACTAGTGTTGTCCATGAGACTCAGGAAATTTCGAATCTCATTTCTACTTTCGTCTCGGAAAAAAGAATTGTCATGTTTTTCGTCTTGTCTCGTTTCAAATTTAAAAAGATACTTCTTGTCTCGTTTCAAATTTAAAAATATACTTCTTGTCTCGTTTCAATTTTAAAAAGATACTTCTTGTCTCGTTTCAAATTTAAAAAGATACTTCTTGTCTCGTTTCAATTTTAAAAAGATACTTCTTGTCTCGTTTCAAATTTAAAAAGATACTTCTTGTCTCGTTTCAAATTTAAAAAGATACTTCTTGTCTCGTTTCAAATTTAAAAAGATACTTCTTGTCTCGTTTCAAATTTAAAAAGATACTTCTTGTCTCGTTTCAAATTTAAAAAGATACTTCTTGTCTCGTTTCAAATTTAAAAAGATACTTGTTGTCTCGTGAGCAACCCTACTAATGTCAACATAGTTCATGTGCCCGTGGGTCACAAGTCCCAAATAGGAAGTACACATATATTTCAATGATGAAATGGATCACCAACTTTGTGTGTTGTCACCTTGAAGAAGTTCAGATCCATGACCCAGTCTGACTCAGACAGACCTATGAGTCAAGTGACCCGGAGACGACGATACACCATCACACATACAGAAAGTACGTATAGGACTGTCAATATAAAGTGTACGAGTGCGTCAAAGCACTACTACAAAGTCAATCAAAACGTAAGCCTGTGAAAATCATACAGTATAAAAGCTACGTGTTTTTCTTATGAGGGATGTCAAAATTTAATTGAGCAAGCCTATTAAACTTATCGTATAGAGTATAAGAGCTAACCCCAAACAATGTTACGTTAAATGCTTTTTATTATTATTATTATTATTATTATTATTATTATTATTATTATTATTATTATTATTATTATTATTATTATTATTATTATTATAATTTTACGTATTCAAAACCAACTGCATTATTTTTCAGAATAGGAAATGAAAAAACATCAAATTATATGCAGCATTTGAGTTGAGTTGACTTGATTTTAGTTTAGCGTCCCGTTCAGCAGCGAGGCTACATGAGACGTGGACCTACTGATTAACGTGGAATCCGAACCAAATGAGCTCCCGCCGAGAATCGAACCCGCGTCTCCCTATGCAGCATTTGAAATTGTCACACCGGGAATCAAACATATTCCGAGTAGTGGAAATCATTAATCTACTATATAACATTATGCAGTAACACTACACTTGATAATTCGGTTGCTTCCGGATCATTGGTTCTGTTTGAATCACCAAGTTTGTCTCTCCGAGTCGCCGGGTCTGTCTTGATCGCCATGTCACTGACTCACTAGTCAGACTGGGTCAAAGAAGAGAGACAGAGAGACGCAGACAGAAGTGATCCGATAACTCGTCAACCTGTCATTCCATGATTCCTGTAGATGAAAGATAAATCTTTAAACAGGAGAACGGTTACTAAGCCTAAAACTGAAAACATAGTTCAACACCATAAACAAAGCTAATCGTATGCAATGCTACGTGAAACACGAATTTTGCCCATCATTATGTTTTACTTGTATAACGGAATATTGTGCAATGTCCAAGACTTTTGAACCCACATGCTTAATTTCATAGCTATAAGTACTGAAAGAAAGTGACCATTGAAATTAACCCAGCAACGGTCTTAACCTTTTAGCGTGCATATGGACTGTTATGCGTTGAAAAAATAAAGAAGTGTTTCTTTCCTTTTAGTACTTTTGTTCTAGTTGATACCATACCCACTAATCATGGCCAATCAACTGTTGTCTAACAAGTTTGTTGTGTAAACAGCTGATTTGCAAATGAGCCTTTCCCTACTTAAATCATTTACATTTTTCCCGATAGTTTTCGTGCAAAACACGTGCAGTTAAGCTACATGTTACTTAGCGACTTTTTTTTTTTTTAAAGATTTTTGACTTTTGGGTGGACATCAACACCTCGATAATCATGTAAGAGTGGAAACAATCTATTAAAACAGTCGAAAAGGGAAAACGTTTACAAGAGAAGAACGCAAAAGTTTATAAGGTTAAAGCTGTAAAATGACCAGTGGACGCTTTTAGCTTAAGTAGGCGAAGTCCAATGTCTCGTTTTGCGTAGGCTAGTGGTTAGCCCTCTTGTTTTCACAAGTGAGAGATCTTTAGTTTGACTACTGTGGCCGAAAATTGTAAGCCTAATTTTGCCAGCATTTTCCGTCATTTCAACCTTGATAGTATTTTCAAAAACAGGCTCTGACTGACTTCGTTCCACTTCGTTTCTAATTGTTAGTGACTGTTATTGATTTCGTTGACATTGTACGCTGTATCTGAAAGTTTATTAAACAGATAAATGATGTTGTTTGTGTTCATCATTTAAAGAACAAAAGTTCGTAAGGTACAATTCTGGAAAGCGGTCAAATTTACAAGAATTCCGAATTATCGGCATCGTGCTTTCTCAACCTGGAGGTCGGGAACCCTGGCGGGGACGTAAAAGGGTTACATGGTGATTGTAGAGGCAGGTGATAAAAAGATAAATGTAATTAAAATCTAGTAACGGAAAAATATTTTTAAAAAATCATTTTGAATTTCTTATTTTGATATATATTTTTTTATTCCCTTACTTATTGTCAAATATAACAAAGAATATTAAACAAAGTTTAAACAAATAAAAATCGTTTAAAAATTATTGGAATAAAAGAGGAATGGAATTTGATATGCGTATTGGAATGCAAAAACTTACAAATAGGCCTACATCTAACTAACTCTATGGTTTATGGAACCTGTAGGTCCAATGCCACATTCACAAAAACTCTCCATTGACTCCCGTCCTTAGCCAAGTAGATCCAGTTTCTACTTTGTACTGTATTCCTATTTCTGTCAGATCTATCTTAATATTGTCCTCCCATCCTAGATCTTCTTGATGATAATTTTTTCGATTGGGTTTCCAGTTAAAATTTAAAAAGCGTTCCTACTCTCTTCCATTCTAGAGCTACATGACCTGCCCACCTGAGCCTCCTAAACTTAATGGGCCTAACAACGTTAGGTAAACCGCACAAATTATGCTGTTCGTCGTTATGAATTCTGCCACTTTCCATTCCTGCCCTTCTTGGATCCGAATATTTGACTCAATGTTATATTCTCAAAACTTTCAGTCTGCGTTCTTTCCTCAAAGTAAGCGACCATGTTTTGTAACAATATAGACCTAGTACTACAGGCATAATTATCTGTCTATGTATTTTAAGTTTCAAATTATTCAACATAATTCATGAAGACAAAAAGAGTTTGAACCGAATAATAACACAAACTACCTGGTTTTAATCAACATTTAATTTTTCCGTGGATAGACCTATAGCTTCGACTTGTTCATGTTGATCCTAGACATTTAAATTGTATTTGAACTAACCTTCATTTTGAATTGTATTTGAATATTAAGTTTTTTGTTGTATTTGTATCCAAATATTTAATAATTACAGGGTGGCCTGCATTGATCAAGTATAACATTCTAGCTTATGGGTTTAATTGCTTCGGCTGTTCTGGTCTTAAGGTATAAGCAAAAAAGACATTAAGAACAAGTAATAAAGAAGCTAGGTCTACCTGTTTGATAACAATAAGAAATGATATGAAATACAGTGAACAGACCAGTACGGGACTGTATACCTACTTTTGGGCCACCCTGTACAACAAAAACTGAATATTCTAAGACGACTGAAAATGAAGTTTAATGTCAAACTTGAGTGTACATAAACAGTTTATAACAAACCAGAAAATTACCTATCGGGGTCCTGGTAAGGGAATGTGACTAAAGGGTTGTGACAATAGGTTGGGAAACGATAACCTAGAGGCTGAGTAGATTATAATACTTTTGCAAAGTACTTTACAATTCTTTTTTTAACTTCGTTAAAATGAAAGGAGCCATATTTTAATTTATCATATGAAGGGTGTGAGCAAGGACGCCGATTTCTTAGTAAACTTGAGGGGGCCCATTCAGATGCAGAAGGTATATATATATATGAGGATTTTAAGACAAATTGCATTCAAATTATGCTAAATATTGCATATTCATAAATACAATAGGGGGCCCACATAAGCTTTGGGGGGCCCGGGCCCCCGGCCTCCCAGGACCGGCGCCCCTGGGTGTGAGACAAGAACATGGTAACCCACAATTTTGCAATTGCTGCATTTTGCAGCACCCGATAGAGAGCAACGCATACCGCTTTGTTTAACCTTGTCTGTTTAATCCTTCATGTGTAGTCTTATGTAAGAAATTATTTTCCGACTTTGAAAATGAATTATGCAGCAGAAAACCTCTAATTTCTTAAAATAGTAAAATTGTGTGTTACCATGTTCTTGCCTCACACCCTTCATATATCCACGTGAAGCATTATTCCCTTTTACGGGATTTACATTGGAAACGTAACTTTCCACGTCTATTGGAAATTAACTATATCATGTATCAGATGATAAGAATTATATGGTTAGATGTAGGTTTATTGATACGGATTTGGCGTCCTAGGAATAGATTCCATCCCCCACCTCTATGCTTTCACTACTGAAAAGGAAGCAGATATATTATGGAATAAAACGATATCATATGTGATATATTATGGAATATAAGCAAATATACCGCATTCGGGTATTTATAGTGATCGTCACAGACCAAAAACAATAAGAGACAGAAAGGAATATTTTACGTGGGTTCAGCATCTCAAGGATAGATTCAAAATTCCTGTCTTTATATATCTAATGAAACAGGCAACGATAAATTTAACCAGTTTCCAATTTGATAAATGTAACCATATTGGATGCTAATAGAGCAAAAACGTTAAGAGGTACAAGAAAACGTATTAAGTTGGTTTCAGTCTACCAAGAGTAGGTACTGTTCTCATCTTTATTGAAATCGAAAGGGTTACGTCAATCGTTTCCGGTTCAAGTGAAATGAAACTCACTTATTGGTTAGCGTGAGTAACTGTAAGAGTGAATGTGACATACGTAAATTTCTTTCCATATCAGGTGACCTGCGAAAACAATCGACAGAAAATAGTAACTATACAAAAGTGTGACAATTGAATTAGAAAAGAAAAAAAAAAAAAAAAAAAAACACACACACACACACACTAAAAGAAGATTTCTACAAGTTTATCCGGAAATCTGTCGACCCAGGAGAGTTATGTAAGACTCTGGCAGAATGAAGATAACGTATTTTATTTCTACTTAACTCGTGCTATTTTAGTTCTAAAGCACATTAAACACCATTGCTGAACAGAAGCTAACTAAATAAGCAAACAGAGCTCTCTTGTGGCTAAGTGATTAGGATACGCACCTTTGTTGTGGGAGACCCGGGTTTAATTGCCGGCGATAGCTCATGTGGTTCGGATCCCACGTTAAGCTGTAGGCCCACGTCTCATATAGCCTCGCTGCTGAAAGGGACGCTAAAATCAAATTAAATCAAGTAAATAAGCTAACAAATAAATAATTACACATAGCAGACATTTTTTAAAAAAATGTGTATTCCGGTACAGTAATGTGCCGAGACGGAATCACTGATAAACGGTTAAGAAAAAAGTTAGGAATTACGGAATACAATGCAAATTTTATAGAAAAGTTTGTTGTTTATATCTTTAAAGACGGTAACAATAACTTTTTTTCGTTATTTGATAGTTAAACAAATGCGGTTCCGTAGGTAACATTTCTTTATAGAGTCGAGAAGTTAATCGATCCTCCTGAGTTTGAAATATACATAATTTCAAACAGACTGTCTATTGCCGTACATTAAAAATAAAAATAAAACGTGAAACACTTCCGTCGGTGGAAAAATTCCCCCATCCGAGAAAAAAATCTGAAACGACGCTGTTGATTTACCTATGAGGAAGAGAATTGATTTTTTATAGGTAGATCTATACAATTATTGTAGTTTGACGTCCCTTTTTTTTTAAAAAAAAAAAAACTTTTTTTTAAAGTTCTATATGAGACAAACCTACTGCTTAAAGTCAGTGGTTGTTCGAGTATACCTTTAACGTCCCTTTTTCAACAGCGAGGCTATATAAAACGTGGGATTCGAATCATATGAGCTACCGCTAGGAATCGAGTCTGGGTTTCCGGTAGCGAACAAACGTACATTAGCCAAATAGTTACGCGGGAGCTTTATTTAAAGTCAAATCCAAACTACTATGGCTGTTTTTATTTGGGATTTAGTGTTTCAACTGGGGATCGAGACTGGGGCAATGTGCGTTATTCACTTGTTTACAAAGGTACACTTCGATTTTTACGGACTGTGAATTAATAGAATTAAAATGGTAGAAAAAGATGATTGGAAGATCTTAGGATAAGATTGCTCATGGAAGTGCTCATGATTAGCATTAGGAAAAGAAGAAGAAGAAGCAAACAAATAAATAAATGAACTGAAAATGCAAAATTACTGCATGAAATAGAGTGTCCGAGATATGCGTGGGAAAGAAAATATGATGACGTCAAAAGACATGTTAGATAAAGAAACGTGAAATAAAGATGAATATATATATATAATTATTTTGTTTTTCCTATTGTTGATCCCCCACAAAATTATGTTTGCTTATAACATGAATCATGATGAAACGCTTGTGACATGCGAAACTTGGAATGCAGACTTAAACGTGTGTTGCAATGACATCATTGAAATAATTCTCATATTCAAGAGGAATTTGGTGTGCACTGGCTGACAAAGCATGCATACCTATTGTTTTAGAAGTGAATAAGGAGTTATCATCTGTGGCAGTAAACATCCTGTATACAGTATGTACTCCAATAAACAGGATGAAGAAATAATAACATTTTAGTTGAGAAATTTGTTTCATATTTGATGTCAATAAAATTTTACCAAGAAGAAGTTCAATACGATAATACTGTATCTTTATACGTGACACATAAGTTAAAAGATCAATACGTTGTAATTTGGATTCGCAAAGGATTGTGTTCGAATCCTAGAACGAATTGAATCTCATTAGCATCGCAAGTAAACCGTGTGGAAAGCTCCTAAAGAAATACATGAATACCTCAGATAACACAGGTTTTCTATAACGCGAATTTCATTACTGTACATACAAAGTATTTACCAGTTAACAATATTTTTTTATAATTCTGTATAACGAAAAGGCTGTATTTATGAGCATTACACAATATTTAACTACATACCTAAATTATTAATATCTTGACAGGAAGAAAGAATCTTGATAAACAAAAATGTAATTTTGTTTTATAATTCAAAGACCTGAAATTTAAAGTATCGGCAAAATTCTTGAAACCAATTTTGTTCTGTAATAATACTACTTATTACTGCACATATTGTCACAGTAGATAAATATTAATGATACAAATACAGTTTAATGGATAATTTTATTTTATTTAGAACTAGCTGAACCTGCGCTCTCTACACAACGCATAATTCACATATAAGTATGAATCTCCTTGACATTCCTCATAACATCTCTACATGTCCCTTTACAGGCACAAGTGAAAGACGTCTTGATAAAAATCCGCAATGGGTATCATAAAGGGGAGATTTTTTAAATATTTTTTTTCAATATCTCGCACCGTTTGCAAGATTGAGCCTACTTCCAGTTGGAGTTTCTAATTTTTGGAGTTGGAGTTTCTATGATTAGTGTTTTCTTTCTTCCTGCATGCAATATGTAATAAGCAAATACATTACGCACACAATTAATTATGTCAGTTGGTGGACAAACAACGTGCTCATGGGTTTTTTCGGGGTTCTCCCGTTTCTTCGCACTTTCTTCATTCCACCATTTCACTCATCTCTCATTATCACTGTCTCGTTTAGCCTAACCGGCATAACCGTAGGACGTTAAACTTTAAGATTTCATTTCATTTCATAATTATGTCAGTGATATAGGCCTATAGTTTTCATTGGCAAAACACTCCAAAGAATAAAGATTCATCTCAGTTTGGAGAATTGGTTATCTTTCGTTTTTCATTATCATTTGGCCATGAAACAAAGGCCTGGGAGATATGCAGTCCCTGTATACGCACATGTGTTGTTGAAATGTTTAACTGGTAGGATATGTTGCTTAATTGTTTTTAAATTTCAACACTACCAGTGTACCCCTAAAAACTGTAATAAAGAAATAACGTCTATGTTTTTTTTAAAAAAAAATATTCAATTAGAACTGGACAATGTACACAAAATTTGGAATCAACCACCGAAAACGGCACGTTTCTAGCACTTGTGGTTTTCGAGATCTCATTGTCGAAAGAATTGGAGACAAACATATAAACTTTTCTTTGGAGACAAACATATCAACCTAGCATTTTAATATATAGGGTCTAGATTGTTCTTTGCTGGTGTTTGCAAAAATAATTTCCACAAATATTTAGATTTGATTACCTTCCTATTTTGAGTCTGGTGCCCAGAAGAGATGGTTATATTGTAGTTTGATAATACCTGTGTTTAATTATAAGTAGTAAAATATGAATTATAGAATATGAATAGTACACGTGATTTCTATTTATGTATGGACTAATATTAGAGTTAAAAAGTGTTGAATGTTACAATGTGTGTAGAAAGCACGCAAGGCTACTATCATATATTTGATTTGGCCCCCTATATTAATATTGCATATACAGAAAACAATAATTTAATATTTCGGAAACTATTCGTGTAAACGCCTAAGCACATTCTTGTAAGACAATGTGAAATTTATTTTAATTACATAACTATTGAAAACTGTTTATAGCGACAATTATTTAGAAAATTCGTAAATTTATCCATATCAGTTGTCACTAAAAGTTTATTGCAAACTTCCTTTTTCTTTTAAAATGCCCATATATAATTTGCTGTGAATAAAAATTAACCTAATTACTACATGATTTTATTTCAGTATTTAGCTAAATAATTTCCTTGCATTCTAGAAGTTGTTTCGTAAGAATTCTGCAGTGTATTTTCAATTATGAGCAATTTTTTTAAACTAATAACAGCAATAGCGTTATCATGTGCACAAAGACAAACATATCTTTTGAATTACAATTTGACAGGTTTAGAATAAGTCAGATTTGCAGGTGCGAAAGTATTTTTAAAATATTCATTTTTATTTTAAGAATATTGTTCCTAGCATTTCTAGGGACATACATTCTGGGAGAGTTGCTAAAATGACAACCCTATATTGAGTATCCAATTTACATAACCCTATTTCTTATTCTTTCTTATTGTTGGCAGCACCAACTATATTTTTTTATTTAATAAGGATTTAGGATTTAGATTTCTGGGCTTTCGGCATCTATGGTCATTTAGCCCGTCACATACATGAGGGATGACGTCCCTCGGCGAGCACATTATTCGGGGAAAGGGAAAGAAGGAAGCGGCCTGTTACCTATAAGTTAGGTACCACCCTGGTATTTGCCTGGTGTGAATGAGGAAAACCCAGACAAACCTCATTGAAGATGGTTGGCCTGGAAAACCTTTTTACACTTTTTTGACCGAGTGCCCCCATCGAGAATCGAAACCGCGACCGCGGAAGAAATCGTTTTATGAGGAAGATAAAAACGTATAATGTACGCACAATAAAAAGAACGTAAGATCTGGCAACTCTTATTTATGGGAATGCTTGCCATTTGGATATGTCTTTGTTGACAAATTCATTTCAATCTAACCGTTCTTAGGTATTACATTGAGAAGGGGTAGGAGAGGTTGTTCAACCAAAGGATTTTTTTTTTTTTTTTTTTTTTTTTTTAATTTTGGCTTAGTCAAGTACGTTTATTTGTGCAAGGTTAAAGAAACATATGGTACCTGATACCTAGATATTTCTGGGAGCTAAAAGATAAATAACTAAAATACACAACATGAAAATTAGTTTTAAATCCCCCACAAACACAGAAAGCTTAAGTCATCAAAGATAAGTCATAAAAATTATTTTGTGAACAAAAACAGTTTAAGTGGCATATCTAGTTCTTGTGACGCTTCTCATATTGGTATAACCGAAAGATATGTTGGGACCAGAAAGAAGTAACACATTAGAGTCATGGGAGAATAAGAAGCAGTTTCAGGCTTATCAAAACATATTAAAACTCCAAAACATTTAGCTCAAAAGGTACAGGTGTTGCATCAAACCACCAATAAAACAAGCATATTTGAAGCTTATTATATTAGGACAGAAAACCCACTTTTAAATATCGATAAAGGGAATCTTCAGAAGAACTGGAATACGCTTAAACTATACTAATAAAAACAAAAATTAAGATTCTAAATACGTTATTATATATTCTTTAAAATATACAGAGATTAAAAATGGAGAGGTCTAAAATATTTGTGAAGGGGTATAATGCGTTTATGTAATATTGAACCTGTCTTATTCTGCACCTAAAAAGACGATACGTTATTATTAATTACTACTCACTATATTTAGAAAAAATAGAATTAGATTATTTATAGAATAGAACTAGATTATTTATATAAGATAAGAAAGAGTGTATATGAGGAGTAAAATCAAATTTTTAGCCTACAACAATCATTCTCTGTTAAACAAGTATCGTTCTGTTAAGAAAGTTTACAAATGTAAATCGAGTTTTTTTTGGCGGGGGGGGGGGGGGGGATTCCGGATCCGATGGATCTCCGTGTCCAAAGTATATAGTTCCTTGGTACCTTAAGACTCATGTCCCTTGGTATGTGGAACTATCATCCTATTCAATAACAAACTAAAAAAAAAATGGGTAGTAAATTAAACTTATCTTCGAGTAAATGTTAAAACAGACATACTGACGTCTTACTTGTCATTTTCACGTGTGGGCAGCAAGAAGTCGTTCAAAACGTTAAAAATAAAAATTACTTTTATACACGAGAAACAAAACTGGCCTTCTGTGGGAAAAATTACTCCACTGGAAGAAAAGAAAGAAAGAAAGAAAGAAAGAAAAATCCCTACAAAATCAGCAAGGCTCATCTCCCTGGAATACACGTTGTCCCTTGGTTGAACAACTTCTACTGGCTATGGAAAAAGTTTAATGGTAGAAATAGCTTTCGTTGGGAAGTATGTTAGGATAACCTTGGTATCATGAACTTCGGGAGGAAAAAGCAATCCTGCAAATTGCTGAGTGCAAATTACCTAAATATAATAGAAAATGTATTATTATTTTTTGACTTGTTTTTGACAAAATAAAAATTGCATGTCTGTGTATAGATTGGCAAGGAATAGCCACATAAATAGTACACTTTCATTTCCTGTGATAAATTAAGAAATCATGTTAAATGTTTTAAACAGATATATACATCACATACATGTTATATATCCTTTGCTAATTACGATCTTATCAACTTCGTATTGCCTATGAAGAACACAGCAACACACACCCTAAAGCCAACGAAACCGGAAGATACCCTGTAAACAACAATAGACAATTACCAAAAACAGAATATTTCCTGCCTGTTGCAACTTTTTTGTTTTTATTTTCTTAATGTCTTCGGAAACTGTATTGCCACCTTTTCTATATCTACAAATGTCTTTGTATGTAGGTCAAACGAAGAGTTTTTCGAAATCACACGCATATGATGAATCTTCTTCCTCACCTGTTCTAATATAAGTGTAATACACGTATGGAAGGAGATATATGTGTGTGTAATACATATGAGAAATCATGTGTGTTGAAAGAGAGAGAGAGAGTTTTACTATTTGGGGGGCGATCTCATGGCGGTCACTTCTTTTAGAGAAACCAGAAGTGTAAAAAGGAAAGAAAAAAGCGTGCGTGGACTTCTTGACTTAGAAACAAGTTCGGCACCGCGGAAGCGGCTGACTATAAGAAATAATCTCCTCAGCTAAGTTCAGCGATTGTTTTCCTTTTCTTTCCTTTTATGATGGACGATGAATTTTAAAAGTGGCTTATATGACAGCAGGCATTGCCACAAGGAAATAACAAACACACACACAGACATACAGATGGAAATAGTCCACGGTTTGGCAGATCACAGAATTGGTAGTGTGAAGGGTTTTGGAGATACGTACGACTCGTGTAAATTTCTCTCTGTTCCCGCCCCTTCTCCCTCGCCTATTTTAGAATATCTGATAGGTGTGGTCAACGCTTAAAAAGCGAAAGTGACCCCCCTTTCCTCCCCTTCCCTTGTATAACAGGGAAGCATACTCGTATAGACACTCTCGTATGCGGTAGATATATAAATGTGCGTAAGTTGTCAATTGCAGATCAGTGTTAACGATTCATTTCTCAGGAATAATCCAGTTTCTCTGCAGTAGCAAACACCTCCGTAGAACGCATACATTCATCATGAAGGTTTTGGTGAGTGACTGATTAACTAGTTCTATATATGCGTGATTCACGTGCAGAAGATTGAACATACACAAGAGAAGAAGGAGTATGGTTAAATAAGAGAAGGGATGGGGCGATATTTTTGTACAATATTTCGTGCGTGTAGAGATCACTGTGGGAGAATAAAAGATTCTGAAACGAAAATTTTCTGCAAATCAACAGTTTGTATAGATGGCATCTTACAAAGTGTTTTGACCTTGGAAATACCAGCTTCGATTTCTGTGATCGCAAATCAAACCAATCTAAAGCAACATCATAGTGTAAATTCTGTATTTTGAAAGGTATAAACGTGTTGTAAGACTTCTTCAGTTGTTGAACAATAGAACGGTCTCTCTTGCTTGGTTTCAGCCCAATCGAACCAATTCACTATTCAAGGTCTTTCTTAACGCAGGGACCCGATTGTCACTTGCATCGGGGCTCCACAAACAGAAGTAACGATCATGCCACTAGCAAAAAGTGTTCAGGCACGGATAAATTTCTAAATGAGCTTTTCATACTAATTTCAAGATTCTAAATGAACCTGTCATAGTAATTTCAGGATTCTAAATGAGCTTTTCATAGTAATTTCAGGATTCTAAATTAGCCTTTCATAGTAATTTTAAGATTCTAAATAAGCTTTACATAGTAATTTCAAGATTCTTAATGAGCTTGTCAAAGTAATTTCAGGATTCTAAATGAGCTTTTCATAGTAATTTCAGGATTCTAAATGAGCTTTTCATAGTAATTTCAAGATTCTTAATGAGCTTGTCAAAGTAATTTCAAGATTCTAAATGAGCTTTTGATAGTAATTTCAGGATTCTAAATGAGCTTTTCATAGTAATTTCAGGTCGCTGAATATAATCGAACTAATATATGTCAGCAAACTGCAATCCTTTTTTCTCTCTCTTTTTTCTCTCCTCGGATTTTTTTTCTGTGTAAATCATCCTGGAGGAAACTTATTATTTGCACTCCACCACCACTACATGAAGTAAAAACGCTCGTACTATCCTGTTCCGCCAATTTCTTGATACTAATTAATAAAATTTTCATTTAATGAGCATACGATCCAAACGCCAAATAAAATTTCGAGCAATATGGTAAATACGTTCCCAGACTGATAATCCCAAATAATATCTAAATTTGTTTTTTGTAATTCGTGAACAAACATGGAATGGCTATTTAAATAATAATAATAATAATAATAATAATAATAATAATAATAATAATAATAATAATAATAATAATAATAATAATAATAATAATAATAATAATAATAATAAATACCTGGGCATATTGTTGTTCTGCAGTAGATTCGTGTTCGATTCTGGGTGGGATATATGAGTTTATATCTGTTCCAGAACTTATGTTAAACTTGTGTGTTTGTGTGCGTGTGTGTGTATTCTAGTGTGTGCCTCTGTACTGACATGAAAGGTGAAACTTTAAACAAATATGTTAACTTAGTTTCTAGCTATTTAAAGCAACCTTTGACAGCAATAGGTAACTTTTGACAGATTAAAACGACAGGGCAAGATCAACATATAACGATATAGGAAACTTTTAGAAGAAGAAAACTTACTCAGTTTTTTTTTTTATTATTTTATTTTATTTATGCTTGACATTATTCCAATAACTACAACTTAAATACTTGATAGGTAAAAAGTTATAGATCAATGATTCAAATAAACTTAAGTAAAAACTTTGACTTCGGTTGATTTTAGCGTCCTTTTCAGCAGCGAAAGTATACGAGACGTGGACTTATGATTAACGTGGAATCCGAATCAAATGGGCTCCCGCCAGGAATAGAACCCGTGTCTAACACGCCAAAGGCGCGTACGCTAACCGCTTAGCCACGGAGGAGCTCTAGTAAAATCTTTGAAGTAATCATATGTAACAGCAAAATAATCTTTAGTTAAGATATTACGGATAAGATCACAGTGGTTAATGAATTCCTCAGTAGAACATTATGATACATTTTGCATAAATAAAGTTAAGTTCTCAAAATGTTTTGATACGTTAAAACCGGAATGGACAACATATGTGATGTCACTTTAGGGTGATACAAATATCAACTACTTTCTTTTGGAAACGGTAATCAGAAACTAAATAGGCTTCAGTTACCGGTGCGCACCTACAATTTCATCAAAGAAGGGATGCGGTTCCAGCTTCCAAGTCCATATCGTTATGAAATTATTGTATACATATGTTGATATGAAAAGTAATTTTTTCATAGTATCTTCTCAAGGAGAGACTGAAACCTCCTGATGGACCTACTGATACAATCGTATTCTCTCTTCTCTCGTAAACGTTTCACAATGCCAACTAAAGAAGGTAGTTGATGGTCATTAGTAAAGAAAACTGTTATTAAACCAAAGAAATACTCCTCCTCACTGTTCTTAAGGCCAGCTTGTGTACTTTTAGTGCATATGGTCTTGAACCCGAGGTTTGTGAACGAAGCACTTCGTTTCTAGTTGGTGGTTTTTATTTTCTTCTCCGTAAAAGAACATAAAATTTCCAGTTTGCAGTGCTTCCTTTCCTTCCCATCTAATTTCCCCTACTCCTATCAACTTCACCTTAAATCTTTGGAACATACTCGTTACGAGTTTTAATGCGACTGCCCTAAAAAATTTCTTATCTTTCTCTTTCCTAATTTCACGTACGTTTGACTTTGCTCAGGTCGTGCCAAGGTATCAGTCCTGGTCTGGGTTTTCTATGAATGTTTCTGAAGAAATATAGTTTTTGTTGTTGTTTTACAGGATTTACCCTATTCCTACCAACTTCATCATAAATTTTTGGAACATACTCATTACGAGTTTTAATGCAACTGCCCTATAAAATTTCTTATTTTTCCCGTTTCTAATCTCACGTACGTTTGACTTTGCTCAGGTCGTGCCAAGGTATCAGTTCTGGTTCGGGTTTTTTATGAATGTTTCTGAAGAAGTACCGTTTTTACAGGATGACGTTGTTAACCTCACGCCAACCCCTAAGCTGGAGGACCACCTCTTATCGTCTCTCCGCGACTGCTTATTCCACATGTTCGCAGCTAACCTCTATATCTAGAAGCCTTCTTCTCGATTCGCAACCTAAGAACGCGCCATACCGCGGTGACAGGAACCCAGGTTACATGGATTTGATATAGGCTAAAGATTTCAATATGATAAAGGAAAATGACATCAGTATAGCGATTATAAAATACAATGTACATCATCTGTGTCAAAGTTTTTTACTCTGATGAATAGGTAGGAAAAGATGCTTACTTGCAAGAACATGTATCAAAATAGTATAATCCTATTGCCTGCAGATCGTAACAACCCATCCTAGTTTTTTTCTACTGGCTAAGTGGCTTCACTAACTATATTAGATAAATGAATTACTTTAGTATCTTTAATTTTTTCCTTTCTTTGTTTTCATCACACTGATATCATTAGCCTATATCAAGGAATTTGTTTGATACTCAAGGAAGGAGAGCATCGAAGCCTAACCTAAATAAATTATTCTCCTGAAATTAGTGGTACGGATATATATATATATATATATATATATATATATATATATATATATATATATATATATATATATATATATATATATATATATATATATATATATATATATATGTGTGTGTGTGTGTGTGTGTGTGTGTGTGTGTGTGTGTGTGTGTGTTTTGGGGGGAGGTGTAGACAAGATTTTCGACAAATATAAGTCGACAAGTATTTCACGTTTTTGATTAGTATATAACTATGCTATTGATTATATATAAATCTCAGGCAGGCAGTTGCTTCTGCTTCCCCTAAATGATTCCCCGCCCTTTGATTACTACTGGTGGGGGAAAGCAGGCCCGTATCGACGGGAGGTTTAGGGGGGCCGGGAACTGCTAAATTTTTACTGGCCCCCTAAAATTTTCACGGTAGGCTTGCAAATGAACTATAATATGGTGATGAACTATATATGGTTGGATCGGGCCTCCCCTAACTTCTACCCCCCTCTATATTTTGGGGCGGGCTACGGGCCTGGAGGCTGTATATTTATATGTGCCCAGCACTTGCATTTTCGTACCATTTTCTTTAGTTTGTATACAGCATGTTATGACTTTTCTTTGCAAAACCATAGTTGGAGATAATTCTAATCAAATTCTATTATATATTAGCTTAAAATTGGAAAGAATAAACCTTGACAAATAGAAAATTAAAACTCTTAGTACTTAGGCTAATAATAATTTGGACGTTAAATGTGAATGTTAATTTTGCCATTACAACATTTTGAATCTTATTGCTTTATTAAGAAATATGTGGAAAGATAAGAGAAAACGATTCAAAATCCATGTTTTATAAAAACAAGTTATCAGGAATCAACTCGAAACTTAAAATTTCACTATAATATCCTTAAGGAGGCAATGATTCTCTTGAAGAAGACTGGAGAGAACTCATGTTTTCTTTCGGTGATGCTCTTTTGCAAGAGTTTCACCTTATGTCTCTTCAGAATTAATTTTTTTTGTTGCTGTTTGAAAAAAAATCTTTTAATAATTCTCTCTTAAATGTACAAATTTTAAGAAAATGTATTGCACAGTTTGTTCTGTCATCTAATGAACAGTTCCTTAATATAAGAAAATTTCAATTTTACCCATCTAAGAAAACCAGGTAATCCAATTAAGTTTACAAGCTAAAGAAAGTTTTATATGAATACAGTGATATAGTCGGGAAAAAGTATTTACCAAAGCACCTACAATAACACGGCTCAGGAGACAATTTGTTATTGAACTGCAGCATACTTAAGATTTCGTTTCATTTTAAAACTATACCTCGATTGTAATTTAACAATTATTTAGCGACAGAGCAGTTAGCAAAAAGTGATTGTAATTTTACTGGACAATATTAGATTGTAAAAGCCTGGAATGATTTCATACTGGAATCAATGGCAATAGGGAAAGGAAAGGAAGTCAGTGATAATAACTACATTTAAGTGTAATATTTTTCAGTCCTGGGTGTATTTATGTATGGAACCTTTGTGTATTTGAAATATGTCTTTCATTTAAAAAGTCTGTGAAAAGTTAAAAATAAGTAGCTAAGTTGTAATACAATGAAATTTTATTTAGAATGTTAAGGTAAACTATATACAGTAAATATTCTTTGTTAGACAGTTATGCTTTGTGGGAATTAATTACATCGATGCACTGAGAGAGAGAGAGAAGAAAGCTAACAGTTTAAGTCTAGAAAATCCGAAGAGGCGATTTTTAACGGGTATTACGCACAATATCTTCTATACCAGTCTATATAGAGATTTGTTGATTAGTCAGGATCAACCATGTATGCCCTCCTGCCCTCCGTCGGCAAGTTGTATACGAACACTACAGAGTCCATCCTTGTGTACGATCTTAAGTTTTCTTTTGGCCTTAAATAAATATATAGAGGAAAAAATAAAGTATGTAGCAGCATAAAAAAAAAAGAAAAAGAAATCTGAATGGAATATATGTATAAGGATAAGGGGTAAATATACAAGATCTCAGCTGACCTGACTCCAAGCGCGCAACCGATTTTTTGGGGGGGAGGGATAAAAGTTTTTTTGGAGGGGGTCAAATACCACAAGCTACATCTGCGTAAAATTGAACGGATATTATTCTGCACCCGAAAAGACGATAAGTAATTGTAAAATACTTTCAACTATATTTTCAGAAAAAAAATAATTGAACCAGATTTTTTTATATATAAGAGAAGAGTACAGTATATATAAGAGAGAGTTGAAGTGAAGATCAAATTTTCAAGCTATATGAATCATTTCCTTGTTAAATAAGTACAGTTTTATTGAGAAAGTGTACAAATGTATTGAGTTAGGAAGTTTTTGTGGGGGGTCCAGACCCGCAGGTCCGTATCCACGAGGGGTTTTGGAGGGGCCGGGCTCCATAAATGTTTGCTGGCCTCCCTAAAATTTTCACGGTAGCCTTGAAAATGAACTATAATATGGTGATGAACTATAATATGATTGGGTCGGCTTCCTCCTAACTTCTACCGCCCCCCCCCCCTACATTTTTGGGCTGGTTACCGGTCTGCAGACCCGGTAAACTCCTCCTTGTGGATGCGACCTATGCCTGACACTAGTCCTTCCAACGCAGTAGAGAAAATCTGTAGCACTATACAGTTTGCAGTAAACAGTTTGCACTATACAGTATGACAGGAGCGCCAGAAAAGCATATTACAGCCGAAATCAACGAATTGTCCTTCTAAAAATATCCTCGATTTTTCTCTCCATTTACAATCCAAAGTGTGAAAGTTTCCATTGCAGCAATTCCAGATAAGCTTCAAACACACTCTGATTGCTGGTTGCTAAATTCTTAAAGATAAAAAAAAAAAAAAAGATACACTACATGTAAACACAAGGACATGGTCTTCTGTAAATTCTATGAATTATTATATCCAAATGAGGGTAGTGGACGCGGCATCATAAAACCAGTTGACGACACGCCCATTCAACTCTTTCACTATAACTTTTTTTTTCTCGTTTCTTTCTTTCCTGGTTAAGTGAAGTACAAATCTCTTCCTTCGTCCCGTCTTTTTAAGATGACTTACAGAACTGTAGCCTTTGGGTCTGCCCTAATTTGTGTTTTATCTAAAGTAGACCACAGACCACAGTAGATTACGGCTACTTATGACCAATCACCTGAAGTTATAAGACCACCTATAATAAACACAATGGAAACAAGAAAACAAGAAAAAGATTTCACTTTCACTTGACTGCAGGGTATAAAATCGATGCCCGTTCGCGTTATATCTTCCGGTTAGAACAGAACAATACAGGGCAGTGTCAAAACAAAAAAATAAACAGAAAACAAGATTACTGATGTTATCTGTTTCCTTAAGATACACAGTTATCTCTGAATGAAACATGGAAATTGACAAATTAAGATTTCTCTTTTAGGAAATGTCATTAGATTCAAATAAATAGCTGAAATTAATGTTACGCAATATAAACTGATCATTAAATTCAGATTTAAATTATTTATGTTCTGAGTAGAACACAACAGCCTTACATCCAATTAAATTATCATTAAGATAACTAGCTGTCTCCATCCTACGTCTTCGTCTTGTCTGATTTATCTGGTTAGGGTACGGTGGCTCAGTGATAGAGTAGTTACCTCTAATGCATGAGGTCCCTCATTCGATCCCCGGTCAAGTAAGTTTGTGGTGGACCACATCGTGCCCGTGGGTTTGCTCTTCCGTTCAGCGACGTAAATACGCTAGTAACCGCCCGAGGCATGAACTCGCCTTAGCGGTGCCCTGACCAACCAAACCAAAACTCTTCCCCAAATACTTGCCGAATTTTGCGCCCTTGCAATCCAGCGCCCGGGGCAAAAGCCCTGTTTGCCCCTAGTTACGCCACTGCTCCCGTTTCCTCCCACATTCTCATTCTACGAATTCTTCCCTCATCATTCACTTGTTTTCATCATCCGTCTCCCTTATCGTAAATGCCATAATCGTAGAACGTTAAACTCAAAAAAAAAAAAACATTTCATTTTTACATTTTGCCTGCACACTAGCGGCATCTATTGACGTCAGATAGGAGAAAACATAGCCAGTGACATCTATTTAGCCTGACTATGTACTGTTAGGAATTAACTTGACAGACTGGGGGCGCGTTGCATTTATAATAGGGATTAAGAACATCTAAATAATATTTTCGCCTAGATGGTTATGCAACCAGAAATTCTTTAAAGTTTTAAAGTTTACATAATTATTAGCTTTACTCACTGTCTGAATTTTGTGTCTCGTACGTGAAGTTTATTACTTCTTTTCTCTTTTTAATTATATAGCAGGAAACGGAAAGCTAGTAATATGTGTGTTACACACTCTTAGTAAAAGAATGCTGCTTATGATTGAAGTATTTATCTGAGAATAAGATGATGTGAGCGTAGGCTAGTATTACCGCCGATAATAGCCGGGTTACTCTTTGGGAATTCGGCTTCGGATCGCATTGGTGCATTTCAACGTGAGTTCAAAAAAAAATTCAGTTTAACGTCCTACGATTATGCCCTTTAGGCTAAGAGAGACGACTGATTAAGGCAAGTGAATGATGGTGAAAAAATTGGTATAATGAGAATGTGGGAGAAAACGGGAGTACCTGCGAAAACTCACGGACACGATGTTGTGCACCACAAACTTACTGGGCCGGGGATAGTTCGACTCTCAATAGAGAATATATGTAATTAATAGCATATTTGCACTTTATATACATAATTTCCTTTAATTTGATATTTTGGTTTCTTTCATTTCCAGGCTTTTGTTGTGTTGTCCTTGGCCCTCTGTGCTGCTCAGGAAACTAAGAACAAGAGAGGAGCCTTAGGTCTCGGCTATGGCCTTGGCTACGGGTATGGAGGCTACGGTTTGGGTCTCGCTGCTCCTGCCATCGCTGCTCCAGCCATTGCCGCTCCATTGGCTGCCCACGCTGTAGCTGCTCCAATTGCTGCCCCAGCCATCGCAGCTCCCTTGGCAGCTCACGCCATTGCAGCTCCTGCCATCGCTGCACCAGCTCTTGCCGCTCCAGCTCTTGGTTATGGATTGGGTTACCATGGTCTCGGCTATGGTCTTGGCTACGGTCTTGGACATGCCTATTATGGCTAAGCCTAATTTCTAATCCATTTCATCTTATTCATCGTTCATTCTATTTCAAAGGTAAGTTAGTAAGAATGCATATTTTGGTTTTTGTTGCTCGTTAAAGTGGAAATAGCTATTAAATTGGCTCGAATTAAGAGGTTAAGATATTTCGAAATTCACGTTGCAACGATTTGATGATTCCTGATAAAATAGATACAAACTAGAGTTCATGAGATTTAAATTGTTCCATTGACTTTATATACTAAAGTTCGCAAGATTTAATTTGTTCTTTTGGGTTCACTTACTAAAGTTCGGGAGATTTAATTTGCTCTATTGAGTTTATTTATTTGAATTCCGAGATTTAATTGTTCTATTAGCTTCATTTATTAGATATTTTTTTTTGTGTGTGTGGGGTTTCGCTTGTACTCTTGCTGCACCACAAACAGAGCTGTCAGCTACATAACAATAACATGCAACGAGTTACAAACAGTTTGACTTCTGAAAATCATCAGCACAAACATCATTTAGTCATTGACTGTTTTTCAAGCTTTCGTTAAGAGCTCCCTCGTGGCTAAGCGGTTAGCTTACGCGCCTTTGGCGTGGGAGACCCGGGTTCGATTCCCGGCGGGAGCTCATGTGGTTCGGACTCCACGTTAATCAGCTCTCATATAGCCTCGCTGCTGAAAGGGGCGCTAAACTAAAAAGTCAATCAAGCTTTCGTTAAATTAATTTCACTACTATACATCTAAGTTTGAGAGACGTATGAGGCGTTAAAGAAAAAGGAATACGGTACAGTCATCGACGAAATAAAGGAACATATTTTCCACACAGACTGTATATAAAATATATATTTTTCTTTGTCTCAGACTGCACAAGATATTTTCCATATTAAAACCCAAGTGAGTTATTCAATATTCCATAGCTGTCTTCGGGATATTTTTACATAACGTCTCTATCGCAAAATTCTGAACTACTGATTACTAGCTATTTCTACTTTTCTAAAATTTGCTGTGTTCCCGCATCTGAAGTTTTACTATTTACCTCAAACTGCATTTTCTGGTATTTTACGATACCTCTTGTTCATTAACATAAACTCTATTTTTCTAAAAGTATTTCTCTAAAGCCTAATAACTGTTCACTTCACCCAGCAGTAACTTGCATATTTACATAGAACCACTAACAATGAACATTCATACCTGGCAGCAGCGTATTTCTACAGCCCTCTCTACTCTTTGCACTTTACATAGCCTTACAGACTATATAGACTCTCTATCATACACTAATTCATATTCAGTAGTTGATTCAATTTATTTATTGTTGATTCCAAAATAAGTCTTTTTTTGAATTTCTCTAGATTTTCAAGGACGATGTAACATTCCATGTAGGGTCCATATTCTTAATTTTGAAGTGTAGAATATTTTTTTCTGTCTTTTTCCTCTGGATTTTTAGAAATTTCGTGAATATTACAAAGTAATAATTTTTATTTTTATTTAGAAACAAACTTCCGCTAGATTCTACTGTAAACACATTTTAAACTGTTGCTCGGATTTGTACTTATTTTTGCTTTAAAGAAGTTTAATATAGGTTGTTTATGTAACAAAGAATAGTGATATAGAATTATTTATTTTACGCTATACTACTGATTGCCTAATAAAGACAAGAGTATACATATTCTAAAATGCCCAATGAAAACATAAATAAAGAAAATAATATAAATTCTCAGAAAATTTATTATCGCTAAAATTTGCTATAAGCAGTATTTTAGGTTCTTATGCAATGAATTTAAGCATTTTCTTTTACTTATAGTTTTGCATCCGAAATATGTACATATTGCCGGAAGAAGAAAAGCCTAATAACAAAATGTTATTGTTTATATAATTAAGACTTGAAAAATTAAAAGTAAAACGCGGGTTACTTAATAGATTATATAGAAAATAAGTAAACACAAGAAATTTAAATTTTAAAATTTATGAATGACATTCTAAATATAATGCTAATTAAATCATATACTGTTCCTTTAATTTTAAATTTAGGAAGAAATTCCTTGTACTCAATGTTCTTTAATAACAATAGGTTATTTCCAATCGACCTACTTTCGATGTCACAGTACGCTATTCCACTCGAACATTGGGGTCCCTGGTTCGATCCTAGACCAACTAAGTTTGTGGTGGACAACACTGTTTCCGTGGGTTTTCTCGGGGTACTCCCGTTTCCTCCCACTTTTTCATTCCACCAAACTATTCCATCATTATTCACTTTCTTTAATCATCCGTCTCCCTTAGCCTAAAGGGAATAAACGTGGGACGATAAACTGAAAAAGAGTTTATTTTTATTTAATTTTCGAACCAGGTACATGGAGCATCAGTAAGAATCAAGAGGCTGGGAAGAGTTTTGAAAGAAGATAGACAATTCAGATGCACAATATGTCACTTGGAAAGTGATTCATATAAATGTTAGGTATTTGACAGAATTGTACAAATCGCGTGAGAATACATCCCAAATATATTAACCTGATAATATGAGGCTTTAAGAATACTTCTTTAAAATATAGGAATAATTAAATTTATAAAAATAAGTTACTTTTTTTTTCAGTTTAAAGACTCAATTAGTAGCCGTTGTGAGTAGTTTATACTAACGCCATCTCCACGAGAATTCTATAAAATATTTTGAGCTTGTATATCACTGCTAAAACTGCGTTGTTCGTCTAGGATATCTGTGGCAAGAAATTAGAATGAAATGAAATGTAATTTCTAGATTAACGTCCCATGATTATAAACCTTTAAGCTAAAAGAGACTGATTTGATTAATGAAAATGAATAAGAGCTGTACATGGAAGAATTGATGGGTATGATAATGTGCGAGAAAAAGAAGGAGACTCCAAAAGAACCACAAACTCACATGGACTGGGATCGAATCAGGGAACCTTTGCACCAGTGATGAGCGCTCTACCATTGAACCACCGTGACCCTCGTATCTGTGATAAATGTTAAGAAGTGTACAAGTAAATGAGTCTATGAGTGGAGTATCTAAAAAGATCAACTCGGCTATATCGAAGTTCTTTCCTTCCCAATACTGCTTCGATAATAATGTAAAGATGCTCTTTTTGTTGTATCTACCGAGAAGTATATAGTGAAGTTACACAATATCTAGTTTGATTAGGATTAGGATCAGAAATTAGATTTCTGCGCTTTCGGGATCTAAGGCCATGTTAATCCGTCACGTACGACGGATGACGTCCCTCGGTGATCACACTGCCCGGCGAATTGGAGAGGAAGAAAGGATGGAGAATGAAAGAAGTGGGCTGGGACTATTATGTTACGCACTTTCCTAGCATTTTCCTGGTGTGAATGGGGAAAACCCAGGAAAACCTTACTCAGAATGACAGACCTGAAAATGCTTTTATACCTTTTTGACCGAGTGTCCCTACCGGGAATTGAACCCAAAACCGTTCGCACCGAAGGCAGGAGCATTAGCGACTACGTACGCAGGGCCACAATATCCAGTTTGAAACAGTTGCTTTAATATTACCAGATAATTTGAGTCTATTCAAAGGAATTAGTAAGGTTCCAATAAGGTTCTTATTAGACAAAAGATGAAGCGTCTCGTTTTGAAAATAAGTCGTAAAAGTGATATCTCGACTCGGAAAGCATTACTGTCTCTATTGGAACTATATTGTTTCGTCTCGTCAGGTAAATTCCATCTTGCCTTAACTCGTCTCCCTAAATTTCAGTTTGGCTCTTATTGTGCTTCTAGTCTATCTTGAACGTATTTAATAGAGTACACTGTGTCAGAAAAGTCTCCAAAATTTCTCTCTAAAGCTCTAAGACAGTCGTTCTCAATTGGTTGTTGTATGACGTCACAGTTTACTGCTTTCCTTCGCAATAAACTGCATGGAGATAGAAAGTAGCAAATAAGACATCTGACGCTGATACAGGAAGTGGTGATGTTCAAACAGAACATAATGGTTCTGTAGATACACCATTCGTAAATCCATGAATAGTTATGCACTGGCAACACTTGGTTCTTCCATTTTGCTACCTCCCCTTACTTCCTTTGCACTATTAGTTTTTCTCTGTCGTTTCTCCCATCATAAAAGCGTGCTCCTACATCATAGAAAGGCCACCTGGAAATGACTGCTCTAAGGATAAATGTGTAAGCATTTCTCCTAGTTGTAAAATCTTTAAAAAAAGCAATTTTATTCAATTAGAATATATTGCTACATATAACAATATACTTTTTTTTTAATTCTAATTATTGACTTTATTAATTTCAGATCATCTGACGTTACCAGATTGACTCATTGTGCCAAGGACCATCATAATGGATTCTATCTCACAGTTCAGGAAGCAAGAAGTTGATTAATGCTACATCTGTTTAATACCATCTGGTTTTTACCATTCTAAAGCATATCTCACAAATAATATCCTGTGATAAACTCAAAATATCAAGTCCATCACATATTTGAAAATAAAAATTACATTTGTAGTTTTTACACAAAAAAGTAGTAGTTGAATTCTTTCTTGACCATTTTATACCTTATAGCTGTTCTTTTTTCTTTCTTTCTTCAGCACTCGTTTCATGAAACTATTCTAGCAACCCATTTGTTAAATTTAATTTTAATTACCTAAAAGTAACTTCTACTGGAAGGTAATTTAATATATTCATATCAAACAATTTAATTATCTAGTTGAAACACATTGAAATTTCAAGTTTAACGTTCCATTTTTATGCTCTTTAGGCTAAAGGAGACGCATAATTAAGACCTGTGACAAACATCTTGGCATTTCAGCTAAACGAATAAAGCTCTGGCGTGACGTTGCCAACTGGTAAAGGGGTGTAGCTATGGGTAAGCAGACAAACTACAGCGCCATCAGGTGACAGAGGATAGATGTGGATGTGTGCAAAATAAACGTGGCAATACCGCTGGCCTCTCATTTGCTAGCAGCATTTAAAGGGAACTTGGAGCGCCGCCTTCAAATGCCAATATGTTTGTCACGCAGTTTAGTCAAAGTGACGAATGGATAATAAAAATGATGAATTGGTGAAATATGAATGTCAGAGAAAACGAGAGAACCCAAGAAAAACCTTGGGCAGGACTGATTCAGATGACCTGAGACTCACATGGACTCACGTGTCCTGGGATAGAATCATGGACCCTTCACACCAAAAGTGAGAACTCTACAACAGAGCTACCTTACCTTATCCCCAGGAGCATTTAAATAGAGCCAATAACCCTTATTTTAATGATTACATTAAACATTTAGATGATTTAAGATGGAGAAGTGGAATGGATACAGTGTAAGTGTGAACGCATTACGGAGGTTGATGTTGTCGATTTTCCGAAAACCAAAGTTAGAGTGAAGAGCTGATTTCCTCATATTGGTTCACTTCATGAATACAAATTATCACTCTAATTGGTTCGAAACAACATACTACATTGGGGAAAAAAGTATTTTAAATGAAGAAAGAAAATGTTAACTTCTCTTAGTTGTCGAATGAAAATACTGCGTTTGGTAGACTCTCTGCACGTGAAATGCGTTCAAATACACAGTTCACAGTTGGGAGTACCGAAAATGATCATACTAAAGTAAATAAATTCTATAAAGCGGATTTCCCCTCCTATTTTCATTATTTCGAAAACACATATTCTATTGTTTTGAAATAATAAACACTTCTGAGCAGAGTATATACACCTGTTTATTAGAAACTAAATTACAGTGTAACGGTTTCGACAACATAACGTTGTTTTCATCAGACACTACTGATCAGAAGAGTTTATTATTTATTTAGTGAGTTTCAGAGTCGTGATGGATAGAGTTCTATTGTTTTGCTTTCTACTGAACTGTATACTCGAAAACGTTTCTCTAGTGATCATTGCTCAATAGTATGTACGATTCCATACTTGACCGCTCTGTCCTTTTCTTTCTATCAGTGCACATTATCACTATGCAAAATCCAAACTTGACCACTCTGTTCTCATTCTATCAGTGGACACTATCACCCTACAAAATTTTGTCAGGGTTCTTAGAGCGTTGCAAACGTAATATCTAGACATGTCTCTCATTGTCGCTCGCTTTATTCCAATAAATTTGAATATTGATAGGTGGTTTCTAACTTACTTATCATTAACTATAGTCGAAGGAACTGACTAATAAAGTATAAAGTGAAACCAGTTCTATGAAAAATTAAATAAAACAATTTTTCTTCTCTCAAGTAATTCTCTCGGAATTGTCTAATGTTTTTCATGCAATAACATTAATCTACCGTCTTCATATAAGTGAACAAAAGCGATTTAGATATAAAGTCTGAACTTTCTAGAAGTCATTTAGAAGCGATTTCGGATACTCAAAGTCCTCTGAATCTGGACTTTCACCAACAAGTTTCCCGAACAAGAGCTCATAGGTTAGTTAAGCTTCAAACTTGTTCGTATTTCCAGAATCTTGTTTCATAGCGGAATAACAACGGACACTTAATTAGTAAAAATAAAAATGTTTTGTCACACAAAGGACAGCTTAATCCTTTTCTATTGTCCAGAAGTACTAAAAGTGATACAAAGAGCTGCTCTGCATCTTACAGAATTAAAATAAATCTTAAAGATGTTTCTTCAAGACTAGACTGTACCAGAAGAAACCAAAGTGATGGAAATCACCAAAACGCTCACCCTCATAGCAGATTTAGTTTCTAGCGCGCACCCATTTAGTGTTCGGGGCTTCGGGTTCAATTCCTGTTGGGAGAGACTTGAAATGTTAACGCATTCCATCCGAAACTGTAAGTCTATCTCATGGAGCCGCGGTGCTAAAAAGGGACGCTAATATATATAAAAATATCATTTACTCTTTGATTTTTTTTTCAGGAAGTAGTTCAATGAATATCTTAGCAATGTAAGTCTATAATTTACTTTGGCTTTAAACTAAGGACATACTTTTCAACTTTAGGTAAGCAGTAATTCCATATTAACAAGTGGCAGAAACATTTGAATATATCTGTTTACTTTAGCCGGATTATTCCTACATATCCTACTAAGAATCCCGACAAATAATTCAATAAAATATCCAGATAAACTTCCATCCAGGTAAATCTCTAGAGAAGAACCGGTATAACTACTTGCGGAAATCCACTATTTATTTTTTTTTTTAAATATATAAATTCTGTTTATGGGCCCCTTTCGTGCTTGTGACTATTATATCAGGCTGCAAATTTTAGAAAATTACAACTTGCATACCGCATTAAACTTGCAATCTCGACAACTTTATTGTATAACAGCAACTACACTGAAAAAGAAATAAATAAGGGGTTGAACAAACTGTCTTAAAAGTGTTTAAAATGTACCTGAACTTTTGATGTGTCCAATGAGCATGCTGGCAGAAACGAGTTTTAAACAATGTTAGGACACTTGACACATTTATACATTTGTTGTTTGCCTTCTGAAGGTGATATGCATAGATCTAAGAATGGAACACATACTGGTAACAATGACAGAACCCTACTTACTGTCTGTAAAATTAAAATTTCAAAGATAAGAATAAATAAAATATTTGAACAATGTGAAATATTTTTAAAAAATCGTAATAAATAAAAACGTAAAGATAAAAATTAAAAACTAAAAGAAGTACTCTTACAAACATTCACATACTTAATTATTTACATAGAATACGTATCATCGTAGGACTTTGTGGTGGACAAACACCGTGCTCGTGGGTTTTCTCGGGGTCCTCCCCGTTTCATCCCACTTCCTTCATTCCACCATTTCACTCATCTCTCTTCATCACCGTGTCCTTTAGCCTAACAGGCATAAGCTTGGGACGTAAAACTTAAATATTTCATTTATTTTTTTCATTCATATCAAGTATTCGACATGACCTTTTGCTCATATAATCTAACTACGTGTAGTAACAGCAAAAATAATTCTCTCCTGACAGTTATAACTCCATGATATCGAGTAAAGTACCTTTGCTGGTATCACAAACGCCTGGGCAGATGCAACCCAACTTACATATAACACTTCACTCAGGAGAAAACAGTTGGCAAGCTTATGGAGCACTAAGTCAGGCTTTACCTGTGCAGTTATCGTTAGTGATGAGCAAATGCAAGAGGTCTTGGGGTCTTGGGGGCTTGATGAGGGGTCTTGGTCTTGCAAACCCAGTCTTGGTCTTGGTCTTGCACACCCAGTCTTGGTCTTGGTCTTGCTTGCAACAGTCTTTCAAGTCTTGTTTTTAAGAAATTTTATGCTTTCATAGGTAAATTTTACTCTGGATATAAGGGATAATAAATTCTACCATACGAAAATAATAACGGAAATACAATGTATGTTTCTAAATGTAATATAGTTTACCTTCGTGTAAGTATGATGACAGTACACAACATAGGCGATGATTATTATTTTTCAATGGGTGCCCACGCTTCACTACTTACAAGATATAAAACAAAATTTCGTAATCTTTTTTTTTTTTTAAATTTTTAACAGATCCAATACTCCATTGGTTTACAAAATGGGGAGGCTACCCCTGAGACGCATGAAAAAAATCAAGACGTTACAGATTACTGAAATACCATGAATTACAAAATTATTTTTACACTCTAAAGGCGTCATACTTCTCTTTCAACCACGATTAGCTAATCTCTGTATTGAACAAACGTCCAATTAAATATTGAGATTTTGTTTTACTGATTCCAATATGCGCTCTATGGGACAGAAATATGGACATTACGCAAAAACAATGAAAGAAATCGGAGGCTTTCGAAACCTGGGCATGGAGAAAAAAGCAGAGAATTAGCTGGATTGAATAAAAAACGAATGAAAAGGTGTTAGAAATAGTACCAGTAGGGTAAAAAAGAAGAATTTTAGATATAATTAAAACAACTGGTTGGGACATTGACTGAGGAGGAACTGTATTATGAGGAACGTGCTAGAGAGTAAGGTGGAAGGAAAGAGATGGAGGGGACAAAGGACACTGCAGTTGAAGGAAGACATTAAAACAGAAAACTGCTGTCAAATGTGGTCAATCCTTTCGACAACGAGTTCTCGGAAAATACAGGCTCTAGAAAGATGACATTTCCACTGATCGATTGAAAATTTTGCGTAGATTGTCCAGTTCTAATTGAATATTTAAAAAAACATGGCCATTATTTCTTTATTACATTTTTAAGGATACACTGGAAGCGTTGAAATTGAAAAAAACTAAAGCATCATACCCTATGCGTTATACATTACAACACCACCATGTTGTATATAGGGGTTGCATATGTCTCAGGCGTTTGTTTCATGGCCAAATAATAATGAAAAAAGACGGATAACCATTTCTCCAGTCTAACCAGCAAGATGAATCTTTATTTTTGGAGTGTTTTGCCCAATGAACACCATATATAACTGCCATTATAATTAATTGTGTATGTTATGTATGTGCTTATTACATACTGCATGTAAGAAGAAAAGAAAACACTGGTCATGCATGAATTAGAAACTCCAACCGGAAGTAGGCTCAAATCTTGCGAGATATTGAGAAAAAAATAATTGATAAAATCTCCCCTTTATGATAGCCTTGCCGATTTTTTTTTTCAATACGTCTTTCACTTGTGTCTGTAAAGGAACATGTCCAGATGTTGTGAGGAATGAGAAGGATATTTGTGCTCATATGCCAATGATGCGCAGTGTAGAGAATGCAGGTTCAGCTAGTATTTTAGAATAATTTGAGTGAAAATCTCCGTGAGCCTTTGGTGTAAACTCAATTTACACTTTTGACCTATATTAGAAATTCAAAATAACAGCATCAAACTCCAAGTTATTTGAAATAACTGTACAAAATCGCTGTCACTTGTGAATATGAATTATTTATTGCTATATAATGTTATATCGCTCAATCCTCAATGTGCCGTATACCTAAGAAGGCTAAAAGTTATATTGGTAAACACTTATTCAACGTAAAGCATCCAGCCATGAAATCAAGCTTGCGGTCACATGTACTAAGTTTCTGTCAATGTTATGAAAATGTTATTTCGATATTAATTTTATGAGTGCATCTTAAAAATTTCCAACGGATGCTTGAGCCTCGGAGCCATGCCCATGTAGTCGGCACCTATGGTGTATGGAATTACCGATGTTCAATACAACGTTTCTCTTTAGTTTCTGAAATGGAATAAAATATCTAGTTTAACGTCTCACGATTATGCACCGAGGCTAAGGGAGACGGTGATGATGAGAAATGAAGGAAATGGTGGACTGAAGAAAGTCGGGGGAAACAGGAAAATCCCGAGAAAACAGACGCATATTATGTTTGTCCACCAAAAAAAAAAAAAAAAAAAAACTCACATGCAGCAAAATGACACCTGTGTGACTTGAAAACGAGTAATAACCACAAAAATATTAAAAAAAAAAAAAACGCGAACAGCCAATTAAGAAAATGACATGACGTACTGTAGCTATATGCTACAGGGGCAGATCAACTCACATGGATTGTATAAACTACTGGGAACACATTCACTCCAGCGGCGTTTTTACTGAAGCCAAGAAATTCAAGTGAAAGATGCAATGATTTTTCCCCTTACTTTTTACATTCTAAACAAGAATTCAAGTAGCGCCGGTACTTGTGCAAGACTCTTGCACAAGTCTTGGTCTTGGTCTTGCATCGGGATTTCTGTCTTGGTCTTGGTCTTGCATGCAAGACTCTTGCAAAAACTGCAAGACCAAGACTCTTGCGCTCATCACTAATTACCGTACGTAAAATTTCTTTCAATGAGTGAAATATATCAATGGCATTAGAATTCGTTGTGTGTATAATGTATTATTTCACCACATACTGCTTATGAGAAGAAAGAAAAAAAATTGATCATACATGAGTTACAAAATGGTTGCAGTTAACCAAAAATATCAAATCTGGAACAATTGAAGAAAATAAATTATAAACTTTTGTCTCCATTCCGTGACTTAATCCAATTCCCCGCCATTCGAACATCACTTTTCTTACCCAGAGGAGATCTTGCATGCCACACTGAATATGAATTGAAATTGCAATTTAAGCATGTAGAATATTACGGAAGTTGGAGATTCGAAGTTGCATCACCTGGTTAGAAATTCAATACGGTAACCACTTACCTGCGCCAATCATTTACTTGATGTTGCACAAAAATTCTTAGCTAGTTAAAAGAAAAAAACTTTCATGTAAAACTAGTGCAGATACCAGAGGCGGATCCAGGGCGGCGATCGGGGCAATCGCCCTTTCCTCCAGAAGAGGAAACTTTCTTATTTTATATGTAAATAAAAACCATCCCAGAGTTTGGAGCTCTTAAATGTAGCTCTAAGTAGCAGTATTACACCCCCCCCCCCGGTCCAGAAGTCCGTCCTAGATCCGCCCATGTCAGATACTGAGACCTATATGAAAAGATGATCGTTGGTTGAGTTATTCATAATTTCTTTCTTCAACTTAGAAACAGGTTAAATAAACCTTTCTTAATGAGGGAAGTGTCTCAAAACGTTCCTCAAGTTGAGGCTGAGGTTTTGTAGAGCCGAATTTGAATGTGTCACTTAGCTTGGAAATGTCGCGTTTCCACCACCGGTTATGTTCGATCTGCAGGCAACGTCTACTGACTGTTGTACGGCATCGGAGTTTCCATTGCAAAAGACAGTGTTAAAGGTGGACCATGGGAATTGCATCTCACTTCGGAAATGACGCGTACAGAAGTCCTTCCGGAAGCGCCTTCTGGCAGGACAAAAGCTTATACTTTCTATCATTAAATATCATTGCCTTTACAATGAATCGGGCTTTCTAATAGTACCACACATACACCTTCCAAGTGCAAAATTCAGGATTTTCCGAGATTTTTCAAGAAAATCATATTTCGGCAACCATTTAGATTCCCTTTTGAATTTAGATTGAATTTCTTTTTGGTTTTGAAATACAATAGGACGGGCTGGGTTAACCCATCTGGAGACCCGAAACTAAAAAAAAAAAAAAAAAAAAAAAAATGTCCGTGATGACTTGACCTTGTACATTTCTGTGGAAGTACAGTAAGAAAGTTAAGGAAATATGTTTCCTATTTTTGGTAATATTTTATTTTATGATGATGATGATTGTGTCTTCATGATTACTTTTAAAAAGCCAGTTGAAGTTTTGATCAGAGTGGAGGCTCCTGTCTATCTGGAGGCCCGGTTCTATAGTTTCCCCTAAGCTCCCTTTAACCCTGCAATGGGCCAAGGACAGTAAATTCAAGCAACTTGGAAATTTCCTCATAGACTAGAAAGTATATAATAATAGCACGTTTTTCCATCCAAAAGCTATTTTATGACCCCGCATAGTGTAGTTGTTCACGCTCTCGACTTTGGTGCGAACGGTCCCTGTTTCGATACCCAGTGAGCGAATTCGGTTTAAATGTTGTCACAGCTTTTTCAGACCAGCCATCCTGAATGTGGTAGTCCTGAATTTTTCTAATCACACCGGGTAAATGCAGATATGGTACCTAGCATACAGATCCCAGGCCGCTTCCTTTCTTCCCTTCCCACTTCCCCGGGTAGTGAGATTGCTGAGGGATGTCAACCCTCATACATGATGGTCATGGATACCGGTGATACAAAAATTTGTTTTGATGAAACATAACCTAAAAAAACACAGATGAATTGGATTCAATCTTCCTTCTTCTTCTTCTTCTTCTTAAATAAGGCCAGTTCTCACCGAGAAGAAACGTAGAACTAATTTTTTTGGAAATTTCAAACAAAATTTTCCTAATTAAATTTCAGTTGAGAATTATAACCAAATCCTTGGTATACTATAGAAACGAAACCGCATCACGCACAACCACTCTCCGTTCGTTTACCATGAAAATATTATTCGATTGACTGGTGCAGAAGCTTTATACTTTTGCTAATAGATGTCGCACAAAGACATTTTCTTTGCTGGAGCGGTATACCTACTGATAAAATTACTTTTTTTGTTTCGACGAAACAAGTTAGAATAAAATGTTTTACTTAGGAAACCTTTGCATTACTACTAAAATAGTTAAAATTGTTTCATACTTGATTTCCGGAAACCGGAATTTAATTTAGTCAACTTCAATATGTTTCACTTACTCCTAACAGTTTTCCATCATACAATGGACACTTTCGGACAATAAATGATTAATTTATCCTACTTCTTTGTTTCAGTACTAAAAGAACACGTATTAGAAAAAGTACGTTACAAAGAGAAAGATTGAACTGCTATTAAAACAACTAAAGGGAAAAGATAGTTAAAACCCAAACTCAATGTCATAGTAAGCCCTACTTTTCGAAATGTTTTTATGGGTCGGTAACAATTTCAGATTATATAACTACTAAAGCATATTGTACTAGATAAGAAGAAAAGATTTAAACATTGCTAATGAAACAGGGGTCGCGGTGGCTCAGTGGTAGAGCGTTCACCTCTGGTGTGTTGGATCCCTGGCTCAATTCCCGTTCACGCCAAGTGAACTTTGAAGCGGACAAACACCATGTGCATGGATTTTCTCGGGGTTCTACCGTTTCCTCCCAGTTTCTTCATTCATTTCTCATCATCATCGTCTTCTTTAACTTAGATGCCATAACTGTGGGACGTAAAACTGAAAAATTTCATTTTATTGCTAATAAAATACAAATTAAATTACAAAAATGTAATTAAAGGCAGTCTTACATATTGTTCTCTATGTGCATATTTAAAATAATAAAAATAAATCATCATCATCATCATAAGTATTCTGCTATTATTGGCAGGTCACTTGCTGTGACTGAGAAGATTACCATGCTCCACGGGTCTTGTGCTAACCTCTTCGTCTTCACGTACGAATTTTCCGTTTTGATATCGTCCATTAATTGTAGTCTCCTTCGCTCCCTCCCTCTCTTTCCTGCCGCCATACGCTCTAGCAAGTCCCTCACGATACAGTTCCTTCCTATTCAATGTCCCAACCGATTTCTCTTCCCCTTCTTAATGATATCTAAAATTGTTATTTTCTCCCCAACCATTTCTAAAACTCTCTCATTTGTTTTCCTGTCGACCCAGCTAATTCTCACCATTCATCTCTATACCCACATTTCGAAAGCTTAAAGTTGTTTTTCATCATTTTTGAGTAATGTTCATGTTTCTGTCCCATATAGTACAATACTCCAAACGAATCATTTTATGAGTCTTTTTCTCAACTCTTTATTCAAGGTCCTACACAATGATCTTTTCTCCCTTCTAAATGATTCTTTCGCCATTCCTATCCTTGCTTTTATTTCACGTTCACATTTCATATAATTACTAATAACACTATAATTACTAATAAACAGGTATCGAAAACTAGTCACCTGTTTTATTTTCTCCCCTCCTACGTCTATATTTCTACCGTATATAGGGCAATAATGACAAAAAAGAGAGATTCTAGATAAGAATAATTAATTCTACATTATAATTAACATTTAACAAAAAAAGTCCAAAAATGAGATAAATACCACTCCATAAATATTAAGCTTAAGGAAGTGACATGAGTGAGAACAGCTCCTACGTAGTTTTCGAGAAAAATTGAGAAAAAAATATTTTTCTTGTAAACTTAACAAGTAGCAGTGTGATGTGTATACCACGTGAAGGCGTTTGGTTTGTACAGTCTGATATTTTGTCAATTATTATTTAAACTGGAAGTACTACAGCTATATCACTTTCGGTTTTAATAGAGAAATTAGAGATCGAGATAGATATACTTGGAACGTTTCATTGATTAAAGAGAAATCACTTTTTGCTATCTTTCACCATTTTCACTCTCCCTGGAAGCACTCTAGACATTTAATATCCTTACTCAAAACCTTCAAGGCTAAGTATGTAGACTTGGACAGGTTTGTATTTACATGGCTGCAGACTTAACCAAAGCTATAGCAAACTTACTAGTTCCTCGACTGGAAGCTTGTTTCAGACTTGACAATAATATAGGGGTAGGTAGGCTTGAAAGTCGTTTAAATAGACACACCTGTTAAGCATAACTTAAAATTTACAAAAGTTATGGCAAAGCCATACATAGAGAGAATAACTAAGGCCAACTGTAAGTCTAACGGGCAAGCATTCTTGCGCAGTCTTCATTCTTTCATCTAGTCTACGCATACACATGTTTACATGTCAAAATTATCAGGACTCCAAGTATATTTGGGAAAGTCATACACAGGACTTCTAAGATTAAGTCTATGAAGGCAAACTTAAACTTATTGTATATACATGTACTTGCTTACTAGGCTATAACGATCAAAGTTAAGACCGGAAGTAGTTCAGTGGTAGGATTTCAGCCACGTCCGGTTTAAATAGATTATAGTGAATATGGAGGGACGCTTAATTGATTACAGAAAACCGCTTCTCACTATCCTACATTCTTTTCACTTGATAACAATCAGTTAAAACCGGAAGTGGTTGATTTGAGACACTTCCGGTTTTAGTAGAGATAGAGTGCAGATGGAGTATATATATTTTTGAAACGATTACAGGAAACAGGTTCTCGCTATCTGTTACGGTTTGTGCTCTATTACGATCAAAGCTAAAACCGGAAGTGGTTGATTTCTGCCCCTTCCGGTTTTCATAAAAAGCTTGGAGTAGAGCTATATTTTTGGATGCTTAATTGATTACAGAAAATCGCTTTCGCTATTTATTACATTCTTTTTCTAAAGCGATTAACGTTAAAACCAGAACAGAACGCGGGAATCAGCCGGGGCGTGTTTGATTTCTGCCACTCCGGTTTGAGTGTAATGTTAAGAAAGAAAATGGTACCTATTCTTAGAACGCTAAAACAATTGTTTCCTGCTACCTCTTATTGTTTTTGCTCCAGATATGTAAAACTAAATATTGAAACTGCGCAAGGTGGCTCAGTGGTAGAGCGGAGCTCCGTCGTGGCTAAGCGCTTAGCACACTCGCCTTTAGCGTGGGAGATCCGGGTTCGATTTCCGGTGGGAGCTCATGTGGTTCGGATTTCACGCTAATCAGTAGATCCCGTCTCATATAGCCTCGCTGCTAAAAGGGAAGTTAAACTCAAAATCAAATCAAATCAAATCAAATCAAATCAAATCAAATCAGTGGTAGAGCGCTTACCTATGGTGCGCAGGGTAACTGGTTTGATCCCTGACAAAGTAAGTTAGTAATGGATAACATCTTGTCCACGGGTTTTCTCAGGGCACTCCCGCTTTCTCCCATCTTCTCATTCCACCAATTCTTCCATCATCATTTACTTTCCTTAATCATTGCCTCCCTTAGCCTAAAGGGCATAATCATGGGACGTGAAAATGAAATATATATATATATATATATATATATATATATATATATATATATATATATATATATAGCTACCGAGTTATAAATGGAGAGAGAATGGTACTGTGCTTTTTCTAGAGAGCTCACAATAGACCATTCCAACCAGTAACTAACAGATAAGAAAGGTTTTGAGATCCTTCCATTATTAGATGGATTCTAATTTAATTACCCTATCGTTAGACTAGTGGCGGTACAGGCATAAATTTTTGAAGTACGTACCATAGTCAAGTCTGGGGTTAGTATAACCTGTAGATTGTCACCTTATTATACTAGAGATATAAATTTATTATTATTATTATTATTATTATTATTATTATTATTATTATTATTATTATTATTATTATTATTATTATTATTATTATTATTATTATTATTATTATTATTATTATTATTATAGGAAATACGGAAGTTTTAAGGAAATCAAAACTCAATTTGATCTATCTGTTCAGTTATTCTCGTGCTCACCTACGTGAATAGTTCTGGCGACGCCTATATCTTTTTTTCTGATTCTTTCTATCTTTATTTTAACCTTCTTGAGAATTCATTATATTGACAATGCATTTATGCTTTAATCTGAGATTCTTTAACAAACCAAACACGCATTGTAAAGCCAATAAACCTCTATATTACAAAATTGAAAGCTGACACACACACAGTAAACATAGCTTTCGCTTATAAAAATATACACGTGCAAAAAATAAATAAATAAATAAAGCATTGAAAGTTCTTGGTTGTGTGAAACTGTATATTTGACGTTAAGAAAAATTGTTATTTTTTTTTATTTTACTAATACTCCATTCTTCTATAAGTTCTTCTGCAGTTTATCTCGTTCAATGGTTACGAAGTATATAATTACTAACTGCATGTGAAATAATGAGTTATAAACGTTGTACTTTTTATGGGCTGAATTGTCGCACTTGAGAAATAATAATAAAAATATCAGATAAACAAAAACACAGAAAAACAAAGAGT
Source organism: Thermobia domestica (assembly GCF_964235325.1). Classification (NCBI taxonomy): domain Eukaryota; kingdom Metazoa; phylum Arthropoda; class Insecta; order Zygentoma; family Lepismatidae; genus Thermobia; species Thermobia domestica. The sequence continues at coordinate 126,573,021 of NC_137462.1, read as the reverse complement.
AAAAGTTCACGGAACCTTCAGGACTCACAAAGACATACAGGAATAAATGATTGGTTCAAAGAAGACAATAATATTTTCTGAAACAGTAGGGTTTATGACTGGGATCGAGTACAGAGCGATATCAACTCAGTCAAAACTAATGCAAATCTCTATTTTTATAATACAAAACCATCTGACGTGAGTCAGTGAGTAACGCTAATTTCCAATAGTTAACAATTGCAGCTGTGTCATGTTTGCTACCTGCCTTTATTTAAAAATGAAGTGATGCTGCTAAACATGAACATGCTTTGTTGTTTATTATGAAGACAAAGACCATATTAAATGTAAAAGTATTTGCTCTATGTCAACTGCAATATAATTTATGAATTAAACAATACGAGCACAGTGTGCCTATATAAACGACAGAGAATTGTAACCGTTTATTTTTACAGCGCAATACAAATGAAATTAATTCTCAATTTAATGTCCCATGGTTATGCGTTATAGGCTAAGGGAGGCGATGATTAAGGCCAGTGAATGATGATGGAAGAATTGGTGGAATGAGAATCTGGGAGGAAACGGGAGTACCCTGAGAAAACCCATGGACAAGGGATGTTGTCCACCACAAACTTATTTCGGCGTGTGGGGGGCGCAGTGGCTCAGTGGTAGAGCGTACACCCCCGGTGTTTGGGGTCCCTGGTTTGATCCCAGCTCGCGCCGTGTGGACTTTGTGGTGGGCAAACATCGTGCTCGTGGGTTTTCTCGGAGCTCTCCCGTTTCCTCCCACTTTATTCATTTCTCATAATCGCCGTCTCCTTTAGCCTAACCGGCATAACCGTGGGACGTAAATCTGAAATATTTCATTTCATTTTTTTTATTTTGGCGTGGATGGAATCAAAAAACTCACGCACTAGAGGTAAGCGCTCTACCACTGAGCTATTACGTTCCCCACGACAGTACAATACATAACAAGCTTTACCGGCTCCAAGAAAAACACAATATAATTTAGTAACTAAGCAATATGAACACAGTATATAAGCTACAGACAACTGCTGTTGTTTACCTTTAGGACAATGGTATTTAACAAGCTTTACTGCCAACCAACATGAAGCATACTACCATTAATAGGTAGTAATCATATTTAAATTTGAGCATTAATATTTGTGTAACAACAAGTTAGTTGGGCAAACTAAAAAACAAAGGTTAAATGTAGACAACTGTAATTTCCAGGTAATCACGATTTTAATCTATAGCATACAGCGAGGAGAAGGTTTTAGTGGACGACTAATTCTTATTAAAGCAAAAAGTATCATGAAAATTGAGGGGAAAAAAGTAGCAACACATTAGAAACAACTGAACAGATCAGAAGTCCATATCGCGTGATGGATCTTATGGACCAACTGAAACACACAACAGTCTTGCAAAGATCCTACACCAGTTCCTTCTAGCACATAGCACGACATTAATCACGGATACCAAACTACACTACAAATACTAACCAACCAAACTCAGTACTTTAAAATAATAAATACTTTAAAATAATAAGAGGGAGAAGTTAGAATGGATGTAACGCTATGGACATTTAGTCTATCATAAATAAAGCTTACTTAATCATAAAATACATAGCTCCTTAGTGGCTATGTGGTTAGAGTATGCGCCTTCGGTATGGTGACCCAGGTTCGATTTTCGGTGCGATCTCATTTGGTTCGGATCCCACGTTAGACTCTACGTCGACGTATTGCTCCTAAATGGGCGGCTCTTCTTTGTCTTCCCCACTTCCCATGTTTATATGCGGTCGACGTTCCCGTCTTTACTTCTTTTACTCCACGATCTTCTATCATGGGTCTCCTCTATTTTCATTTCCTCCCACAAATAATCTTGGATCTTGTCTTCCCATCTCATCTTGGGTCTTCTCTTACTTCTTCCTGCGGCCCCGCGTAGCACAGTCACTACCGCTCTTGCCTTTGGTGCGGGCGGTCCTGGGTTCGATTCCTGGTGGGGACACTCGGTCGAAAATATATAAAACTTTCTCAGGCAAACCATCCTGAGTACGGTTTTCTTCACTCACACTAGGCAAATGCTGGGATAATACCTAAGATACAGATCGCCACTCTGCTTCCTTTCTTGCCCAACTTTTCTCTAAATTTAGTATAATTTTAGAGATGATTTTACAAATGTTACCATAATTTATCCTCGCATTGAATTTGGACCACTTCCAAAGCTTTGAGTCGCTTCCTGAATAAATTCCTGCATTTTTGCATTTACATGCCAATCGATAGACTTGCACTAGTATAGAACCTCATGTGTACTTGTCGAGAAAATAATAAAAGAAAATGAATCTAAAAAATGATGCTGTACCAAAGCCATGTCACTCACTGAGATAAAACTCAGTGAAATATACTTTCAAGTAAACTCTTTATTATAATACTAGGAAGATGCCAGTACAAAACATAGCGCTGGCTCAGTGGTGAGCATTTATCTATGGTGAATGGTGTTTCTCGTTTGATCTGAGCTTGTGCCAAGTGAACTTTGTTGTGAACAAACACTGTTCGCAAGGATCTTCTCAGGAATTTCCTGTTACGCCGCATGTTTCTCATACCAGATAACTGGTGTCATTGTTTAATTTGGTTTGCCTTCCCCTGAAAATTCAACAAATTACGATATTTCTTGTGTGCAGCCTACTCTTACATGACGTAAATTTTGCATGGTTAGTAAATTTAGGTGCTATTTGTTACTCAGATTAAAAGTATCTACCATTTTTAATTTTTCCCCGCCTAAATTAGTAGAAAGGAGAACGCATTTGACTGTCCACCGCTTATTTCACTATCATTCATTTCACATCATTGATTTTAGCCATAGAGTCCTGGAGTGTAAAACCTCAAAAATATAATTTAAAAAAAAACGAAATTATAGATTACAGAAAATGTATTGAAATAAAAATTCCAACAATTCCAAGCAAGGTCATGATCAGAAATAAAATCTCAAAAGGGATTTCAGAATAAAAAAATAAAAATAAAATCTCTACAACTGACGAGTGAGCTGAAAGTTGGGATCTTTAAAGTACCATTTACGTCAATAAAAAAGTGCTCATGCTTGCAAATATTTCTAATTGAAATTTTTATACTAATTTCAAGACTTTATCCAATGGAACTATCTTTAAATATACGCAACCATGTTGTGTCTAGAAACGTGATCTCAAATTTACGATATACAAGTAAATAAATATAAATATCTTAACTTTGAGTTTTTTTTTCATGACTTCATGGACGGATTTGTTTGAAAATAGTTAAGTTGGATTATGGATCCTCAAATTAGAAATGCATCGAAGAATAACTAACTCTATGGGCTATGGAACCTTGAGATTCAATGCCGCGTTCACAAAAGCTCTCCATTGACTTCTGTCCTGAGCCAACTGAATCGAGTTTCTACTTTGTATTCGTATTTCTGGGAGATTCATTATTCTCCCATCTACACCTAGGTCTGTCTTCCTAATGAACGTTTTCCGATTAGATTTCGAGTCAAAAATTTTGAATGCGTTCCTATACTTTCTTCCATTCTGGCTACATAACCTGCCCACCTGAGCATTGGAAAAAGGAGACTTTTACTATTTGCATAAGTCGTACATTAAAGAACCTAATTTTGAAACCGTTTTTCTCACGACCTAATACGGGATATGTTCATAAAATATAGTTTCATTGCATTCAACATTCTCAAATTAGTATAAGAAGCTAAGAGCAATTAGATATTTATATAAGCGTAGAACATTTTTATTAGTGGTATAAGCGTCAGTTCTTTGTTAATTTAATCTATATAGTACCGTATAAAAATTTTCAACATAGATGATATTCGGGCCTGTAATGTTTTTTTTTTTTTTTTTTTATCATTTTAGTTTGATGGCGCAACTTGGGGAAGGGGGAGGGAGATATTTAAAAATGATTGAAAATGAGCGATATTAGTGTCGAATCCATAGTTTTCGGGATCGCTGAGATAAATAGTGATACTTCCTATGCCGTGTGAATCCAAATTCAGCTCCGCAACTTGCAAAAGGGGAGGGCTGTATATATATATACATACTACAAATGATGGAAAATGACCGATATCAAAAAGCACTTCAGTAATAGTAAAAAGTGACTGACTAACGGAACATTACTAATTTTTCTTACTTTAACCCAGCGAAGCAGGTAATTGACACTACTATGTTCTATGGCAGAGTCCATGAAAGCGAGCGTCCGGCTAGCATGTTAGGGACAAACAAAAAGAAAAAGTAAAGAAAGGAAGAAAAAATCGCCGGCTATAGAGAGAACGAGTAACTTCCTCAAACTCGTTCAAGTTTTTGAAGACAGTAGACGAAAGTTACAAAGTAATTATCCGATTGTATTAGTATTACAACTATATTACTGTATCAATTGATTTAAATTACAATGTTATGAACAAATCTGTGAAGTACAGTACTCACTGAAAAAAAAATCTTTGCCTACGTTCTTTTACTACATTTCGAAGAAAACTTTTATGGTTCCAGAATTGTTGTGTTTAATAACTATTTCGTTATTTACAGCTTTAACACTCAATATTTTGTTGGTTTTTTATTGGTATTTAAAAAAAGAACCGATGCATGAATACTGTAAAAAAAAAAAAAAAAAAAAAAAAGTTGTAATATTCATACACGTTGGGAAATTTTCACATCATTAAAATATTATTATTATTTCACATTGAATTCACGCGCATTTCCCTTTCATTCCGATTCTTCCTTTGCTAAAACTCAAATATTTATGTTTCTAATGTACAACTTTAATGATAATGTTTCTTTCATATTTTCTATTTAAATTTTATTTTTAACGTAAATATTTTATAGATTGCGACTTTTTTTCCATCTTGTTTTCCTGCTTGAAGTTAACTCACCAAATGCAATTTCTTAAATGCGTGCACGAACCAGTAAAAACTATAGGCATGTACCGATGATTTCTGAGATACAACCTAGAATAGTTTTCATGTCTCCTACTGCGACCCTGAGTCTTGTTAATACAATACCACATGCCAAAGTAACACGGGCTCCGACTCTGGAAACCGAGGGGTCCTGGCCTCCTTCCTCAAAGTTTGATTGAGCTAACTTTTTCTTAAGAGTTTTGTGCCTTATCTACGAAGTTCTAATTATTCATTCTTTAGTCAAATCACCGGACATCGAATTAAACATTTGGATTTTAGACGATGGAACAATCGATGGTGGACTCCAGGCGGTTCTTTCACCCTTAATACAAATAAATGAGAAGCCATCTGTTCTTGGCTTACGACTTAACATTTCTAAATGCAAGGTTGGTTGTCTTGTTTCAGATGAAACCACATTCGACGAAATTTGTAAAAGATTTAATGAGGCTGTTCCAGGCATACGTTCTCTAACAAATCGAAATGCTTGTGTTCTAGGTGCTGCTCTCATCTCGAAAGCATTTACTGACGTGCTGTTGAATAAAATATTTAATTTAGAACTGTTTTTATCTCGACTTTCCTCAATTTCAGCCCATTTAGCCCTTTTTTTCCCTTTTACAGTCGTCTTTATCAATCTCTCGCTTAACCTAGTTTTTACGATGCTTTTCATCTTGGTGTGAGACGTCATTGCTGGAAAAATATGATCTTGTCCTGAAAACTAGCCTTGAATCAATTTTGAACTGCTCCTTAAATGTCGACTCTTGGATGCAACTATGTTTACCTCTTGGCTTGGGAGGTCTTGGTATTGGACGAGCTCTGGACATGGCGATTCCCACATTCTTAGCCTCTTACCACGGATCTTTTCGTTTAGTTGACGCTCTCCTTCTTCAGGGTTATTGTTTGGGCAAAAATAGTTCAGTTCAAAAGAAGGCTCTAATAAGTGGGCAAGTTTAGCAGACACATACCTCCCAGAAATTACCAAAAGGTGTTATCGATCATCTTGGTATACACTAATTGCATCTAATTACATAATTATCTGTTAAAATCTGTTGTTCTGGAAGATAAAGCCAAGCTCCTTGAAGCTTCATCTCCCGAAGCGGATACATGGTTGATTGCTATACCTTGCCCGCTTTTAGGCCTTCATTTGTCAAATGAAAGCTTTCAAATTGCTGTTGCCTTTACAACGAGCCCTTCATACTGCTGCAATTCCTTCAATACGGGAGCCTTCTGGTTGCTGTCGCTCAGATGAAAAGCGACCCGATGGCATGACATTGGTTCCATGGATCGGATGAGAGGTAAATGCTTATTATGGGACTTCACATGCGCTGATATATACGCTCATTTAAGTCTCCCCCTATCTGTAATGAATGCTGGAGCTGTTGCTAATCGTAGAGATGCTGAAAAGCAAAGAAAATACAACCACTTTCTCGAGAATTTTGTTTCCACTCCAATTGCTGTTGAGACTAGTGGCGCTTGGGAAGCAAGAAGTCTTGAAATTATTAGGGAGGTAGAAAGACGAATTTATTGTTCTTCCGTAAAAGTTCGTTTTACATCTTTTCTAATACAGCGCATAGCTGTTTCTATCCAACGTGACAACGTCTCGTTGGTTTTTGGCACTTTACCATCTGGAAAGGAACCGAATAAAGTGTTTGTACTCTAAGAATAGGAATTTAATTTAATTTAAAGCCTTTTGAAAACTTGTGGTAACAAGAGAGCAGAGCAGTGTTGCCACAGTTCTAGCTCTGAAGTGGGCTGAAAAATAGTACCAAATTGAAACAAAAAGGGCTGAATTCACTATTTTATACCAGTGTAATACATGGCTCTATAGCATGAAACTAAAAAAGGTAAAGTTCTAGAACACTTCCTCACCCCCTCTTCCAAGAGTCCAAATCAAGAAAATGTTCTTTTTAAAAACATACAAATAGGAGGATCCCGAAACCGTGGAAGTAGATGACACTTTTCTCGCATGAAGGAAGTATAACAGAGGCCGCAAATTAAAAGGAAAAACAGTTATTATCTTAGGTACGTATTGTAACGATACCAAAAGCAACTCTATTTCAATATGATCAATAAACCAAAACGCTATTATTGCCATATGTGAAAAATATATAAAATGACGAACATACCAATCATCTCTTGTGTAAACAGTACGTTATAATAAAGTATCAAAATATAAATTATTGTACCTTTTTCTCGCCTATTTCACGACTGATGGAGGATAATAGACTGTAAGAAGAATATAAGGTTAGTAAACTGACATTTATTAAAAAATGTAAAACCGGTCCAGCGTCCTAGAACATTTCGTGAAAGACATCACAACACATTATTAATAATTTTAAGTCACAATAGTATCTATGGTGCTGAATTGGGTAGAATTGTACCAACTTTTTCACAAAAAAGGCTGAAAATGCCAACGTGGTACCAACGGGTCGATGAATGACAAAAAGGGCTGAATTTGGTACAATTGTACCATGTGTGGCAACACTGGCTGCGGAGTGACCGTAATATCTACATATTTTTATATGTGTTCATCATAAATTCTATTTATATTTTAGTTGTTTCTGATTTATTTTGTAAATTTCAGCCTGAAAAATTTCAAAATAATATGTTTGTACTCCATAAGAAACATAAGGTAAATATTTGCTCCATTCTTTTAAAACAATAAATAATAAAAACAATAAGTTAATATTTAAAAAATATAAATAAATAGAATACCCTGCAAAATTTTAGTAATATTAGTTGACATCTAGCGGAGTCGTACGGAATTAAACATATGCACCAAATGTATATAAAAGATAAGTGATAAAATTCAACCAAAGGACAATGTTATTTTGGAATCAGAATTTAATGTTAATAGAACAACTAGCGGATCCAGAAGGGTCAGTTGTAGGGGAGCCTCCAGGGCGATTAATGTAGGTTTACATTAAATCAGAAGAAAATTAATGCATTATTTTACATATAAGGAAAGAGAAAGGTACACTTTGGGAAGGAGGTCGCCAACACCGCCCTTCCCCTAAATCCGTCAGTGTATAGAAACCCGAAATTCCAAGACAATATTCCAACAAGAGCCAGCGGCAGCAACAATGTTCAGTACTACACAGAATCACTACTTTATAAAACTTATGCTATATTAAAAAAAAAAGTGTCACGATGTTGTGGGCTTATACTAAAGTGTACTGTCAGCAAATAAAAAGGCTGGTAACCACTGACTTAGTGTATTGTATTTGAATAAAAATTCAAGATGATACCGAGACCGAAATCGAGATGGATGTTTATAAATTCAGACGAGACCAAGCCTAGTCTCGAAAGTTTTGGTCTCGTCTCGAATATTGAGAAAAGAAGGGGGAGAGAAAAAGCCAGTTCCTATCATTTGGTATCGTATATTGCAAGAGTTTTGAAGAGCACACAAGATTGGTTTGGGGTTCTATGTATTTTATTCTATTTCCAGCCATTACCTAGGCTATTTATTCAAACAGGATGTTGTCAACATATTTCGAAACTTAATATTCTGAAGCAAACATGTAAAGTCGCAATTCTGAACGTGATATTTCTATACATAGTTCAGAAATTCTCCAGGGAAAGATAATATTTTAAAAAAAATAATCTTGCGCTTTTACTGTAACCGTTCGTATAAGAAAAGATACCAGATTTCATTTGAAACTGGGATAGGAGCACATATTCCAGAATACGAGAGGTCCGGGTCATAGAAAGAGGAAAAGTATCAGAAATAAATAGAGAATTAGATAGAACTATCAAGATGCTAGCCTTTACACTGAAAATATGTATTAAACTGTACATTAATATTTTTTAAAAAGATTGAAAAACAATAAAAGTGCTGAAAGGCATCTAAAAAGCTAAAACAAGTTAAATTAGTATTACCTCATTGTTAGATTTTTCTAAATTTATGAAATTAGAAAAATGATTAGAGTAATTCAGGAGGAAGTGAACATAGTAAACATGAAACTGAAAAATTCTTACACAGAAATGGTAGCATGGCTGATTGACTATTATATTTGAATACGACAGACTTTCTGCATTCTGAAAAAACAAGTATGGTTCGTTTCCTGTCTCAAGTAACGTGTAGAGCAAGAAATGAATCATACAAGGTAAATTATTCACTTCATCCCACACGTGAGGGTGAAGTGGTGAGAAGAAGTGTCCTTGACATGATGTAAATAACAAGATATAAACTGTTATATAATGAGTATACAGCTAACGAAGAACACCTACATGATGTAAAGATACATAAGCTGTTGGTGTAGAAATGCTTAAGAAGCAAATAGACATACCAACCCAAGATCGTGTCCAAAGTACCGTCTCGGGGCAATGAGTTGTCTAACCTTACAAGAAAGAAAACGATATTTGAGTTCCCAATAGGTTTTGAATCCAAGTTTTCCTATACGAAACTGTGGTTTTTAGGACAGACAAGAAGTAGTTAGATGTTAATATGTTGTTTGGTCCTTGTTGCATACATGGAATTATTAGTGATACATGGAATGACTAATAGGACTATTCACATATCCCAAAATATGTTAGTCACTTCACCCCACCTCGTCATCTGTTTTCAAAACATGTTTTGTAGCTTTATGTTCCCAATATATTGAGGCATATCTATATACGAGTAACTAATAATCGCCTCATGCTGCTGTAGAAATATTAGGTACAGCACGATTATTTCAAAAAAGAATTGCCCTAGTTTCTTACTGTTCCGTATTACAATAGCAACAAAAAAGGCTACAAATCTACTCCCCTTCTGCCCGTGCTCGTTGCATTCAATAATTCGCTTTCCTCTGTACCCTGCCCTCTTCGTCAGCCCCAGACTCAATATTGCGTATACAGGGGCTTTGCAAGTTCAGCGCCGATCATGCTTTATTGCCAAATATCATTAACCTTAACACTATTCACATCACCCTTATGGCCACTTCCCCCCGAATTACTCTATGATAAATGCAATATCCACTTTTAATTCAGTAGTTTAAATTCAGAACAGATACACTATTCAGACCTTACACACGATAAAGAACGATACTTTTGATTTGAGTTTATTTGATTTTGATTTTAGCGTTCCTTTCAGCGGTGAGACTACATGAGACGTGTACCTATAGCTTAACGTGGGATTTGAACCACATGAACTCCTACCTGAAATCAACTCGGGTCTCCCACGCCAAAGGTGAGCATGCTAACCGCTTAGCCAAGAGGAAGAACGTTACTTTTATTAAATTAGAAGGTATAGGTACGCTCTTCGTTTGGGGCAGGGCAATTGCCCACTTACAGTGTGAAGATATGGCTTTCCACTTCCATAATCTCAGTATTGAGATGAGGTGATGGTCACTCATCAGAACAATGCTCCAGGTTTGCTTCCAGGTTTACCTCCAGTTTTGCCTCCAGATTTACCTCTAGGAATGTTTCCAGGTCTACCTCTAACGTAAGTTTGCCTCCAGATTTGCCTAAATATCCACTTGACAGAGGTTGAATGAACCTCAGGTTACTTTTGAACAAAGGAAAAAAATGTTCAAATTACCTGATTAAGGATTGAAAGCGAGTTGTTTGTTGGTAGGTAGACACTACACCAACTAAACTTTCGAGGCTCTAATTTTATCAAGGAGTTGCATGTTTTGATCTCGCAAGAAGCAAAAAATTTTAATGGATTGTACGTACAGATGAGTTACATATTGTATGCTATAAAATCAACATACTTTGGCTCACAAGTTTCTTTTTGACTTAACAATAAAAGCTGCATATTAGGCCTAGTGTATATGTACTTCAGTATATAAAATAACTTCTTTTGATACAATAAGGAAAATTTATTTGAAGTCTACAAAGTTTTTAAATAGGCCTACTCATATTCAAATGATACATTGCAGAATTGATTGCTTTTTATGTATTTTCACGAATACTAAACTATAGCTACTGATTTTCTTTTTGTAAAAATAGGACACCTTCAAAGATGTAAGAGAGGAATATAGATTATTATATTATTATTATTATTATTATTATTATTATTATTATTATTATTATTATTATTATTATTATTATTAATAATAATAATAATAATAATAATAATAATAATAATAATAATAATAATAATAATAATAATATACGTGTTCTTTGCATTTCAATCAAATTACAAATTATTCTCCACCTCAAGTAAAATATTAGCATTGAGCTTCTCACAGTGGAACTTCCTCCTTCTTGGACGTCGGATAGGCGTTCACGCCTTCGGAACGAAGGACCGGCTTGGTACCTGGTGGAAGCTCATGTAGTTTGAGATCCTACGTCTCTTGATTCCTTATGCATCTACTTCCCATATACATAGTAGTTTGAGTGCTCAAATTGAACGTTAAACTTCAAATTAGCTAAACAAAATATTAGAATGTCTACCTAATTAAAATATTGATAAGTTTAGCACTAAATAAAAACCTAAATCTCACTTTAAAAACTAACAAAAACGTCAGATGACTCACTTGCTATATTGAGTCAATTCAGAATCACAAGGCATTGTAACTAAAATCAGATGAAATACAGGCACACTTTTGAAATATGCGTTCCACTGTTTAATGAAAAGGAAATTTCTATTTTACATGCCAAACAAAAAGCATCATTGACGAGTTATAGTAAACATTGTATTCTAAGCTTTAAAATTTATTTATTTGTATTTGCATAATCTATGTTTTATCTAAGATTATTATTAAAAGTAGCAATATCCTGCTGCACTTTAAACATAAAAGCATGACAACTTAAAACTATTCAAATCGTTGGACGGAAGGAGAGAATCAGGACATGTAGTGTACATTATAAACTAATATAACAAAGGCAATACCGTATATTTAAAGTAGAGCTCTCTCGTGGCTAAGCGGTTAGCGTAAGCGCCTTTGGCGTGGGAGATCCGGGTTCGATTCCCAGAGGGAGTTCATGTGGTTGGGATTCCACGTTAATCAGTAGGTCAATGTCTCATATAGCCTCGCTGCTGAACGGGACGCTAAACTAAAATCAACTCAACTCAACGTATATTTAAAGTGGGATCCGATTTATCTAGATATCAGAGAATAAAACTAAACCGTTCAGGGATCCATCCAGCGACCATGCACAGCAAAGTTGAGTGTTGTAGTTATGAGACTATGAAGAGTTAACCTAACTATAAAGTTGCAAGAAGTCTGTGTTATAAATTGTGAAAAATAACTCGAAAAACTAAAATGGTAATAAAGCATTTTATTCTTTTGAAATTAAAATATATTGTGGTAGTAGCAATATTTGTTAAGACAATGAGCGTAGTTTTCTGATGGTGAACAGAGCAGTCAAGGAAAAATATAATAAACAATAAGTGATAGCTCGTGAAAGTTGCATTGCAATTCGATTAAGTAGAGATTTGGTGCTATCTACTGTGTGTATGGTGTGTGGTATTGGATAACACTTGTTCAACAGGCAGACATTAAACTATAATATTGGAGTTCATTGATTGGTTAGAAAAAAATGAAATGAAATCTTTAAGTTTTACGTCCCACGGTTATGCCGGCTAGACCAAAGGAAACGGTGATGATGAGAAATGAATGCAATGATAGAATGAAGAAAGTGTGAGGAAGTGGAAGAATCCCCAGAACACCCACAAAGCTCAGATCCAATGCATCACTGATCCACCGCCGCCCCTTAATTGATTAGAATTTAGTGTCCCTTTTTCATTACCGAGATTATATGAGACAAGATTTATTGCTCACAGTGTGGTCTGAATTATTATTTGGGTTTTATGCAAGATTTGATAAATTGTGATAAACTTGATAGACACAGCTCAATGGAGATTGAACCCGTGAACACATGCAATCATAAGACAGCTACGAAAGAGAACGCGGTCTGCAATCATTCTAGTAAAAAATACGGAGGAAATTACAGGCTGTAAGATGGTAATATTTGTACATTTTTAATAAGAATAAATAAAGAAACAATTAGTCGCTGTAAGATGATATAATTTATAGATTCTTAATTTCATTTATCGGTAATTTATTTCTATACCTTTGAGATGAGATCGAAATACTGTCATTGAGACGGAGACCGAGATTGAAAAAAGCATCTGTTGATCAATACGATACCGAGACATCTATTTGTCTTGCTACATTCCATTTCTAATAAAAATGAAAATTAATAGCAATTAAAAAACAATAAATAAATAGTAAGTGTCACATATATAGAAAAAATATAGAAAATAACTTATACAAAACATAACATTAGCAGCGAGAATCAAACGAAATAGTTTTATTACAGTTTCCGACAATGAACTGAACAAGGAAGCGTATGGGTGTATGGAGCACTGGGGAACTTAGACCCAAATAACGTGCTAAGCGTTCGCATTCCGGGGCAAGATTTTTCTCGAAGTTTTTGTTCAAATTCCAAGTTGTTCAAATTCTATAGTATTTGAATTTCGGAGCTAAAAATGTAGTAACTTGTTACAACCTTGTACTAAAAAGATGTACGAAATTGTAGGTAAATTATACATACATATAGACTGATTAGGGCATCGTCATATACATATGTTCAATATGTGCTTTTATAATAATAATATTAATAATAATAATTATTATTAATATTAATATTATCATTATTTGTATGAGCTGCATGTTAAAAAAGGGCCGATAATATTTTTACGCGGGTTTGGCAACTCATGAGCTTAATCATGGGCAGAGCTCTGAATGCTAAAGGATGGAATGCAGCTGACGTCCATCTGGAGTTGGGTGCCATTTACGGTGACCGCATTTCCATTTTATATGAATTTTGTAGCTGTCATAAAAAAAAATCCTGCAACATGATCTTTCTATTTACTGTTTACACATTACAACTCTCTGAAAGTGAGCAAAATATCTCCATCCATGTAGCACTGCACTTTAGTGGATAAATAGTGATTCTCCTCATTAAAAAGTGTATTTTGGCGCGCTTCCTCTCCCTGTCCAAAAGATTTTGTTGTTTGGGAAGCAGTGAAACTGTTTATATATATATAAATATATATCATAGGTATATCATTATAGGTATATCATTGGGAAGGCGATAGCAGGTGGCAAGCAAGACGACCCAGAAAGTTGCACATGATTTAACTCCTTGCAAGACGGGAAAAAATGTATGTCCCTTTCAAGACTATGTTTACATATCTTCATATAGAGAAATATTATAGGGTTTCAAGATTTTTTATGATAGCTACAAGATTCATGTTAAAATGGAAAAGCGGTCTAATGAGTAAAGGGAAAGTCAAGCAATGGCACAGAAAGTTTCGGGAAAGATATTCAAATGTTCATGACGCTGAACGTAGCGGAAGGCCTAGTTTTCAGACGGACGACCTGGTGGTACACGTTGACGAGTGATCAATCGTCGGTTCACAATAACTGAGTTTGCCAAAGAGTTTCTAGAAGTGTGTGCGAAAACAGTGCATTGAACTGTGATTGACAAGCTGGATTGTCACAAACTGTACGCGAGATGGATGGCAAAAATGATGACAGACGCTCAAAAAGAGCAAAGAAGAAAGTTGCACGTGACTTTTTTTTTTTTTTAGGTCAGCTGGTTAGGGGATGGGAATGATTTCTCACACAGTAACGGGGGATGAGACCTAGATTCCATACGCCACTGAGGAGTTGAAGCACCAGTCAATGCAATGACGGCAGTTTAGTCCTCCTAAAATAAAGAAATTCAAACAAAAGCCATTAACTCACAAAATCATGGCAACCATTTTTTCACCTAAAAAGTGTAATTCTTGTGGACTTATTGGAACCAGAATGAACAATTACAGCAGATATGTATTGCCAAACACTGAAAACTCTGCGATGTACCATCCAAAATCGATGGAGAGAAATGCTACGTTTCTAAGCTCTTTTCTGATCTAGGACAACGCCCGCCTATACACACAGCTGCTCGTACTGTTGATACAATTCAAATATTTCGATAGGCTGTAGTACTACTTAGCTACTTAACTGAAAGTAAAGGTTTTACAAGAATCTAAAAACAAAATCAAGACACCATCCGTTTCTTACAAATTTTTCTGTTCTTCTTCATGAACAATTCTGAGACTATGCATCTTCTGATAGAAATGTACATAAGTATGAAATTAAGTCATTATCTTTGTATCGTAAATTTAAAATAAATAAATAAATAAATAAGGAAAAGAAAATTTTCTTAATAATTTGGCAATAACGATATTATTTATTATTCTTTATGGCAAAAAAATTCAGCAAAAAATATTTTCAACATATAATCATCATATATTTCTTTTATATACGTAAAACTATATATTTGACCCTGAAGTAAAATTTGAAAGGGGACAATATTTCCGAATTGCCCGAAAACAAAGGATGATTTACTCATTTTTGCTAGTACGTGTGGGATGTTTCACGGCCTATGATTCTCACGAATTGCAATTTTTCTATAAGGACACTACACTAAACATTCTTTAAAAAAAAAAAATCTTCGTTCACCAACGCACGTAAAGCCTAAGGCAGAATATAAAGTGAAACAATGCAAGAAAATAAAAACGTAAAAGGGGAGGAACTCATTGGATGTCACTTGTTCTTAACCTACGTATGTGTACGAGGTTTAAATCGTGTCATATTTTTTAACGTCTTAACACGTTCTGCCGCGAAGTAAGGTCAAGACATGTATATATTTCTATTGCTTGTTAACAAATGTGATTTTTCAACACACCTATGACTTAATGTGTCAAAAGGAGAACGTTTCATTTCCTAAATGTATATTTTTTTCTACACTATCTAATCCTCACATATATTTTTAATTTTATTTTTTGAAAAAATGGGTTGACTTTTAGGTTATATGTTTGCACATGCAGACCTAGATATTAACACATACTATGGAAGAAAAAAGATGTATTTTTTTGGCCTTAACCCCAAACTAAGGAGGAGAGGAAATAAAGTGCATATGTTAGTTTGGCATATAGACTCTATGAACATTTAAAATTCCAATGGTTGACACACTAATTGTTATGCACTATATTTTGTCAAAAAAGAAGAAGAAGAAGAAGAAGAAGTTAAAACATTCGCTGGTAGTATCATAAGGAATACTAAAACTGGGTGGTGGTGGAGTTCTTCTTGTTAAGAAAGAACGTGATTTTCCTGAATAAGACAAGCCCATCTACTAGACCTCAGGATATTATAGATTGGTGTTAAAGGATGTTGGTTATTAATCTTCTATTTTCTTTCACCTCGATCATTTGTATGAAGAACATTGAGAAAATCTGTTATCCGTACAGCTGTATTATACAAATATATGGAATCAATAAGTTTACTACGAAAATCTGTACGGAGCATATGTTATCCATATGTTACGTAAATATTGCCTTTCATCCCGCTTAGATGTTACATCATGCTGCTGCATAATGTCTGACATGTAACAGTCTTCCGTATATTACATACGTGTACGTATGTTAGTTACGTCAGCTATATGTGAGATCCTGACCGCCTATATATATATATATATATATATATATATATATATATATATATATATATATATATATATATATATATATATATATATATCATACGGAAAGTACGTACTAATTGGAACACTTATACGGAAAATATTCTAAAACATAAGTTTTCAGTTATGTGTTTGCTTCAGGCTGTTAACTATAGTCGTAACTTAAGTTAAAAAAAAGCACAGGATTTACGCATGTAACCTACGTTTTTAAATACGCCACATAGGTCTTTTTCTCTGTGAATTATTTTTAACAAAAAACAGGAGAAAAGAAAAGAAATAAACAAACAAAATAAAGGAAATGATCGGGGATCTAATGAAGTGATTTTTCTGATTTAAAAAAATATCTAAGTATTATTTTCCTGTAAAAATGAATTTGGAATTATCTAAGCTTAATTATAATCCATATGCAAAAAAGGAGACAAAGAGAGAGAGGGAAGACATCAGTGATTAACATTATTATGCAAACTTCAAAACAATAGAGATCTGCGGGTTGCATAAACATCTAGGCGACAATATTTAGATGCTTCACTCAGTCACTACGCCCTAATACTTAATACTTCTAAGCTGTTTCGGGGAAGGCTTTGTTAACTTTCGGGGGGCGGCTTTGCCTGAAAATGTGAAAATTCTGCAAGATATTTCATATACTTTACTATAGTAAGTAAGATTTTGGCGGGACTTAAGCCCGGAAGCCCCCCTAAATACGCCATTAGTTCAAAGTCAGGGCAATAGTTGTCGCTACTTTCTCTGCCTCCTACTTGATGCCAAGAGATGTTACTAGCATGCAACCAATTTTTAGTTCGAGCCAAGCTTGGGAAGAACGACTATTACAGTATAGTTCCAGTTATCCGAACTAATGAATTCTGGACGCAATCTGAATATGCAGAAATCAGTATGAGTGGAGGTAATCATTAAGAAAAACAAAGTTATGTTGTGAAATAAAAAATACATCTCTAAAATTGTAATTGTTTAATACAATAGTAAGCCTAATTTTTCATCACTACCTGCTTTTCACTTAAAAGTCCCAGTTACATTTTCTAAAATACCATACGTATAAGTGATTTTTTTTTCAGATTTTCTTAGAATATGAGAATACAGAAATATAGAATCTCTGAAATTGGTGAAAGTTGGTTGGAACTCTGAAAATTCGAATTAAACATAAATCATGGTTTCGATAAAAAGTTAGGTCTGTAAGAAAATTATACTTTTATGAACGAATAGGATGTATGTATAAAGTTTGCATTTCAACGGTTTTTAAAAGTGTTTTATTTTAAAATTTTCTTGATATTGATCTCGATTTGAAAATGAAACGGGGCCGCGTTCACCTCTGGTGTGTGGGGTTCCTGGTTCGATCTAAGCTCGCGCCAAGTGGGTTTTGTGGTATATAAACACCGTGTTCGTGAGTTTCCTCGCGGTTCTAACGTTTCTTCCAATTTTATTCATTCCACCATTGCATTTATTTCTCATCATCACCATATCCTTTATCCTAGCCAGCATATCTGTGGAACGTATAATTTAAAGATTTCACTCTTTTTTATTTGGCATGCATCTATCCCATTTTTAAGGACAAATAGACAAATGGAATAGGTCATACTTTGTGACCCGGAGGGGGGCGCTGTGGCTCAGTGACTGATGATCGTGAGGTGAAGCCCATTGGGGGTTCGAGTTCCCCTGTAGTAGTAAGGGTGGAATTTTAACTGCTCTCGATGTTTGCGTGTTCGTGTCCCTGTCGAGTCTAGTAGTCCTGAGCAGTGGTTAAAATAGAAAAAAACAGTCAGGAAGTTTTTTTTTTAAAAAAAAGTGGTAGAGTGTTCACCTTTGGTGCTTGGGGTCCCTGGTTCGATCCCAGTTCGCTCCGTGTGGATTTTGTGGTGGTCAAACACCGTGCTCGTGGGTTTTCTTGGGGTTCTCCCGTTTCCTCCTACTTTCTTTGTTCCACCATTTCACTCATCTCTCATCATCACCGTCTCCTTTAGCCTAACCGGTATAACCGTGGGACGTAATTTCATTTCATTTGTGACCGGACTGCACTAAGAAACATCATGTATTAAGACTATATATAAGCTACTTCTCTCCTCTCTCTGTACTCTTTATCTTTATCTCTCCTCTGTCTCTTTATGTTCATACTAAGTTTATCACTTTCTTTTTCTCTTGTATCGTGCGTAGTATGTATTGGTGTGTGCCAAAGCAGTATACTGAAACTTAAATGTAGGATATAACGAAGTGAAGCTCAAGTCAAAATTGCAGAAAAGAAAAAAACTACCTATTTTTTTCTATTAAGAGCAGTCAAACGTTTAATGAGAAAGCCTGAAAATTTATTGCGTAGAATGTGGAAGATGCTTCTCAACCTAAGAGTAATTTTTATCAACTTAGCCTTTTTCTTTCATTTTGTATAGTCTGTATTTGAAGAAAGATTGGGTTGGAATGGAAAGATTCAAGGGCGCCCATTAGGGGGAAGGGCAAGGTGGGGCGCTTTCCCCTTCCCCCTCTTTAGAGGAAATTGTGTTTCGGAAGATCGAAAACCCAATAGGTATTTTAGAATAGTTACCGCAAAATTTGGGACTACATTTGAAAGTCGCTTATACTTACCCCCCCCCTTGGAAACCACAACATGGGCGCCCTTGGAAAGATTCAAAATTCATAAGAAACCTATATGTGGACCAGCAAGTAAGTGTTAGAATACGGGAGGAAATCAGAGGCGAATAGGCATTATTAGGGGGGCGTCGGAACTTTTCCCACAAGGGCCACTAGATGCCAATGTCACAAATCAAGTTGTGCAGTTTTCTTTCTACAATAAGTCAATCCATAAGAATTAAAACCTTATACTATTATTATTTTATCAGCATATCATTTTGAATTGTTTGAAGTAAAGTTCAAAAAATATATATATATACTATATTTACAAAATTAGCAGATGTTTTAGTATACAACTTTTTGATGCTACAAGTAGATCATCTTTTCATTCGAAACATTCTCTAACAAATCCTTTTCAATAGACATCAGCGTAAATGTTTTTAAGTGTTTCTGAGACATGGCTCTCCTTGGCCTGTTTTTAATGTACAGTATTTCAGTTTTGATTTTTTTTTTTTTTTTTTTTTTTTTTTTTTTTTACATACCTGGGTTACGGGCAAAGTCAACATAAATTTTGTATGCTAGTAGCAAACCTGAATAAGTATTACTGTACACATTATTATTTTGCAAATTTAAAAAGCAGCACATTGGACAATTTTTGCAACACGTTTTGCATTCGCATTCCTTGTGAAGAAATGCATTTTCTTCTAATCCTGAACCACTTGTGCTACTAGCATAATCAGTTGTTTCTTCTCGGTTGTACTCGTCGGCAAAACTAAATTTCAAGGATTCCCCCATCCTTGAAAAGTCCAAGTGTTCTTCTTTCTTAGAATCCTTGGAAACTTCTTTACTAAATTTTTATTTTCAGAAGGTGCGTAAGGTTTCCGAAAGCCGCATCTGGAATTTCTGTTACTTCGTTGAAGTTTTTAGGGTTTAAACATAACAATCAGTCCATAAAGTATCTTGCTTCTTGAATCTTGAAGAAATACTAGAAATTACCGTATCTAATATTGTGTTAAATGCTTCCATCCAGTACCTGGTCATTGGATCAGAATCAGCTTCATCTTCACATTCATAGGAAAAGATCCTTTTCTACCTCCGAAGGCGAATTTTCGATAGGTCAGTAGAAACAAGGAAATCAGGTTCTTTCTTCAAATCTTGACCCATTCTGAAAATCTTTACGCTGCATTTTTAGTGGATTCAAAATCAGCTCTCTGCACTTTCAGTTGGTACACAGTAGTCTGCATTTTCGATATGACTGTAAGCACCATGTGACTATCGCAAAGTCATTTAGCAGAATAAACAACCACGCAGAATCAATGCAACTTTTGTCGCATCACATATGACAAGATTGAGTATGTGAGCATAACACCACACGTGTAACTGATCAAGGTACACGGTACTTAGGTATTTTGAAAGACCCGGATATTGTCATACATATTACTTGCTCCATCAGTTAAATTTCCAATACACTTCTTCATATCAAAGTTCAACTTCTGCGAAATTTCCAGTAGTAAATCGCAAAGATATTAGTCTTTAGTAGATATGCATTTTACAATGGCAACAATTATTTCTTCAACAGTTTTGAGAACATATACCGTAAAACGAAAGAGCACTGGTCTGAAACTGGTATATCTTGAGTAGTGCCTAATAAAACAGAAACCATTCCAGCTTTTGGGACTTCTTTCGAAGTATCTTCTCTGATAAGTGTGGTGATTGTAAGTAAGCTTCCAAAACGTTAATCACCGTGGTTTTTGAAAGGAAAGTTATGTTACCACCACCCTGGCTATTTCCTCGTGCATGACTTATCTTACTCTTCTTAATGACCTTATCTAAATAACTTTTAAGGGGAAGATAAAATTTGTTTAATAAAATAATAATATCCCCCAAAAAATCCCCATGATCTTTAGCTGTGTCTTTGACTCTATTCACTGCTTCATTTCCTTTTCTTCTGTAATTGAGCCCTCTTTTACCAATGAGTTTCACCACTTCGACAAGTAGATTCATTACCTGTTTATTCTTCTCAACCTGAAACTGTCGTTGTTTTAGCTGTCCATGAAGAAGTAGTTTCTTAACACTATGTCCTATTTTGTTAGACACGTAAGCATCCACACTAGGATGATGTATTTTTAAAAACTTGTATTTTCTTATTCTCTAATAGTGTGCTTAGTGTCACGTACAGAACCTTTGACAAATGTGTTGGTTGGTACGATCTACAGAGTAAGCTATGCACGCACTGAAAAAAAAAAAAGTGCATTTTGAGCAGGACACAGGGACAGCGATCGCCACCTCCCCCCCCCCAGAAGAGGAAGCTTTCTTATTTTATATTGAAGCTTTCATTTTCAAAACGTCTCTTGTCCGTTCTTGATTCAAAATTCAGATAGTGGGTAAATTAAGAATTATTTGTTAAATTTTGCTGTTATTTGGTTTCAAAATCCATAGGAAATCTTAAAATATGTTTTCTTAAAGGATTTTGAAATTAAATCACAATAATTACAGTTATTAAAAAAAAAAAAAAAAAAAAAAAAAAAAAAGATTCCTAGTTTAACCCTCACCTGAATTTTGAGTGAAAAATGGACAAGAGACGTTTTGAAAATGAACTATTATATAAATAAAACCCATCTCAGAGTTTGGAGCTCTTAAAAGTAGCTCTAAGTAGCAGTATTACAACCCACCGCCTCCTTAGAAGTCCGTCCTGGATCCACCCCTGGTAGGACAACATGACAGTCAATCTCTGTTGGTCATCTGCTCGTTTATAAGCAAAATAGTTAAAAGGATATGTTTTCTTTCGGTTGATGGGGATGGAAGTCCAAAAACTTGAGGATATCATTATCTTGTGAACATAGGAAATAGTTTGTTGGTCTGTTCTCTGCTGCATCCTACTTTTCAATATTTTGACTGACTTTGGAGTCGGCCTGAAACTTTTCTTATTTTCTTCTTTGACAGCAACAATCGTAGTTTATGTTGGAAGTGACCTAATTTCAAAGACTTATGGAAGTAGAACTTTTTTGTTCATTTTCCACTCTGATAGCAAATTTCGTAGCTGATGTGGTAAGAACACTAATAACAGTATTAATAGATCTAGAGTTTTCAAGTGTTCATTTTCCACTCTGGGAGTAACATTCATAGTAGATGAGGTGGAATTCCTAACTTCAATCTGTGTTTTAGCCTGTTGTGAGTCAGTGGTAGGCAGTCTCGCAGGTTTGGAGGCACTAAATAGGTCTGTATATATATATTGCAGGATGAGAATCTGATTTTAATAACTTTGTCTTTTCACAACGGTTTTGAGCCCCATGAAAATAAAAATAAAAAGAACTGTGTAATATTGTTAAGTACCATTATAAGAAAACAGTTATATAAATTCCAAATGCAAAATGATATATAACAAGCTATGCTTACACAGAGACGTCGGAAGTGTTGTTGGGGTGGAGAAGCCCGGTTAAACATTCAGAAAACAGGAAATTCAACCAGTTTTATACTTATATGTGTGCTCCTCACTTGAAACAAAATACGTTTCTTGGTTTCCACTGCATCGATTTTCACGATTTAAAGCTTGTTCTGTTCAGTTCGAAAATTTCTTTGCATCTAGGGAGCGTTTTGGAAGGAAAAATGAAATGAAATTCTTGAGTTTCATGTCCCACGGTTATGCCGGCGAGGCTAAAGGAGACGGTGATGATGAGGAATGAATGAAATGGTGGAATGAAGAAAGTGGGAAGAAACGGGAGAACCCCGAGAAAACTCACGCAGAAGGTGTTTGTCCACCACAAAGTTCACTTGGCAGGAGCAGGGTTTGAACCCGGGTCCCCATGCACCAGAGATGAACGCTCTACTACTGAGCCACCGTAGCCCCTCGTTTTGGAAGGAGATCGCACCGGGCGCCACTCGGTAGCCCGGTTGCCATATCCGCCTCTGGAAGAAATAACAAAGGAGAGTTCAATTGGATAGTGTTATTAGTGATGATATGAATGATGGTATGATTCATGATTCGTATGTAATTTTTTTCGGATTAAATAGTGTTCCTACGAGACAAAAAATAAGCACGGAAGCTACTCAAAAATCCTTTAACCTCCATTGTGTTCTTATTCGTTCTATTGATGCCAATGGTGAATTAAAAACAAAATTGTTATGAAATGGTTATAGAAGAGGAATAAATTATGAAAATTATTCTGCAATGAGAAAAAAAAATCGAGGTCAACGTCGGTTCCTACGCCCAAGTTAGTCTTGGACCCGATTACTGAAGCTTAGAACCGTCAGACCTCGACCGGTAAAATGTTGCTCAGCCGTTCTTTATATAGTAAAGAGCAGCCGTAAACGTTGTCTGTGAGGTATCTTGTTTTATTCATTACCAATTGTACGCTATAACTTGTGGTTACAATGTTAAACTTTTATTAATGAAAATAATTCTTTGAAATTTTCTATTAAGACTAACAATTATAAAAATTAGTTTTCAGTATTAATAAAATGAACTTAATGAACAGTTGGAAGAAGTTTGTTGCTGTGTTGATTTTATTTATGTCTAGTGCCGAATGATATGAATCGTGGACTTTATACTTTAAGGTGAAATCCGAACCACCCTAATGCTTCAAAAATGTCAATGTTCCCCCATTATTCTCGTGGCTGACCATAGTAGTGTGTAATGAAGGTGTCGGTGAAGGAAATAAGTTACATCTGTTGTGGTACCTGCAGTACGTTCATAACTAAAATAACTTGGATGTTTTCCTCTACTCAGAGGCGCACCGAGGGAGGGAGGTTCACTGGGTCCGAACCCCCCTAAACTTCGTTACTCGACATACATTTGTACACTTTCTTAATAAAACTATAGTCTATTCATTTAGCAGATAAATACTTGGTATAGACTAAACAATTTAACGTTACTGATATTCGTGCTACTTTTTTTCTGATGAAAACAATCTAATTTTAGCGATTTTCGTGAGAATATAGGTGTCGGTAATTAAAAACTACTTGCGTTTTTTTTTTCGGCTATAGAATAAGACCCGTTCGATACTACATAAATATAGTGTTTTGTATTGTATTAATGGAGCCCCCAAACCTGGGACCCGCCCAACAAAAATTTCTGGGTGTGCGTTTGAACTTTCCCCCAGGTTAGGATAGAGTAACAATATTAATCCTTTGAAGAAAGTGTGCTTAACGAACAGGTTGACTAGCGTTCACTAAACTACTCAATTCCATCAGTTCTTTATCTAACTGTCGTAGAATTATTATTTATAACTTTTTTTCAGAAATAATAAAGCTTTCAAATAGTTCTTCACTCATATACGACCATATAAGTACATCACTTCACAGAACTATGACATAACAGGGGATTCTAATATTGAAATCTAGCACAATCGCTTTTTTTCTTTAATACCCCAGACACTGTTAGGAATGGTAGGGATGAGTGTACTCGAGGCGAGACCGAGACTCCAAATATCGAGACTTGCTCGAGACGAGATGGAGATCGAGACAGACACTTGTGATTCGATTCGACACAAAACTTAGCCTTGATCTAGTCTCGAATATTGACAAAAGAATAATATTTAAAGTTCCTCTACCCATAATTTGCTCCGTTGTTAAGTTATATGTCAGATAATGGAGCGAATGTCCTTGGATGGCCGCAGTCATAGGCGTACACAGGCAAAATGAGAAGAGAGCAAACAGTGATGACGCTAGTAGGGGAAAGGAGGATGATCTTCCAATGGCACTGTCCGTCCCCCAGAATTATTCCACTGGGGCACACTTTCATGTTGGGGGACTACTAAAAGTTATTTTCATTATCTTGCTTGTTGCGTAACAATTTACGAATGAAATTTAAATTTGCATCCCAGTTTATAATAATTTTTGAATGGTAATTTCGGTTGAGTTGAGTTGAGTCCGGATCTCCCACGCCAAAGGCGCGTACGCTAACCGCTTAGGTACGAATGAGCTCATTAAAATAAACAAATATGCGTTATTTTCATATCATCCTTTCCGAATAATCCTATAAAATATATGTGATACATGAAGATCCTCGGAAAAAATCCTCGAGAATAGATAGATGAATCCTCTGAAAAAATCGCCTAAACCAGTGGTTCTCAACTCTTTCGAGCTTAGCGTCACCTTGGATGAATGGAGATCGTGAGTGTCCCCTGTCATTTTAACTCAATCCATCCATCCACAAGGCTGAATGTACACTCATGTCCAAAATTATTGTCGCATGTCTATAAATATGTTGTTGTAGGAATATAATTTGACAACGAATTCGTCCGGTATTTCTTATAATGTTAGTATGTGTATAATCGGCAAAGACATGTATGTGTCAAATTTCACGTCGAAAGAGCAGTAAATAAGAACAATAAAACGAAAATAAAACTTTCTTGTCCATTTAGCAACATTTTGTTTTACTCATTATAATTTTCGTATTTACAATTCTTTTCCTATGAAATTTACCACAAATATACATTTTGCGATTATTCACATAGTACCAGTATTAAAAATACTGTGCAAAATCATTATCAAATTATATTCTTACAATAAGACAGTTATATTCTTACAATAAGACAGATCATTTCGGACATGAGTGTACTTGAGATCTGGAAGAAGTAGTCTAAGAACCAGAAAAAAGGCTTCAAATCTTAACACCAGCCTTGAAGAATCTACATTATTATTTGTGAAGAAGTTGACGAACGAAGTCGTGAAGAACTTTTGACTATCTGTAAGATGCATAATGACTTTCGTCCAATAATAAGAAAACAGTATAACAGGTCATGAAATCTCAAACTCTCCCTAAATAGTCTATCACTCCCCAATCACCCCGTTTTGTTCCAGCGCCCCTTTTGGAAAAGTAAACGTCCTCTGAATGTCGTTAACGCCCATGTTGAGAGCTACTGGTCTAATTACCTTACCCTATAATAAACTACAACAATGATTATACTACTATATCAAAGGATTTTCAATGAAATACGAGTATCTGCTTATGATTATACAGTATACTGTATATAAAACTGAATCTTATTCTTTTTCAATATTGCCTTGGTTATCATGAAATATAACAAGATCGTTACATCCGCTTTTGTGGAAACATCTAAAAAAAATCTCACTGCAAGCAATAAACTATTCTTGAATTTTTCCGAAAGAAATGATCATGCATTATTGTAATATTATTTAGAATAATGCTCTGCAAAAACCAAATAGGAAAATAAAAAAATGAAAAATTATTATATTTTTTTAGAGCTTCATGGAACATAATTAGAGCATAATTCTGCGTTTTGTTTCATTATGACAAATTTTACGGATTACCCACTCTGTCCTTTTTTATATAGCCTATATAAATAGATAAGTTAATTTCTTTCGTATCCTGCAAGTTTGACTCCAATCGTCCCGAAAGCCAAAAACCTAACCGAAACCATATTAGCAGCAATCGGTAGATTTGAGAAAGCTGGTGCCCAAATAGAGATACACCAAAAAATTTCACGCTCTCTTTTGTACACAAACGAAAATTTTGGTTGCACAAACGATGCACTAACAATTTGGACCATCTTGTTGTTAATCGGCGCTGATGGGGGGGGCTGACGTCCAAGTTAGGTACACCAATATATCACACTTCCAGTTGTGCATAACAACTAAGACCATTTTGCTCAAATCGGCGGGGTGCGAGAGCTGCCATTTAGACAACCTCCCTAAATTAATTTTGAATACTTTAAGGTCTCCTCTTTGTTAGGTGCATGTTAGAATTTTATCGTGCATGCTCCGTCTAATCCGTCCTCAACCTCCACCCACAACTTCAAAGTTCTGCGTCCGCCTATGCTTGTAATTGCTTCACATTTGTAACTCTATGTTTGTAAATATAAAATACAGGTTTCCTACATTGTGCAAAAAATGTTCCGCCGGTTAAAATCAGTATGTTTCCACAGTCGCCTTTGATAAGCACTCACTCATTTTAATCCCATAGCCTTTGCAATAGTTTCACACTTTAAACATGAAATGTTGGTTTCCCACCAGGGTTGATATGTTTAAAACAAAATGTTTAAAATAAGTGTTTAAAACATGTTTAAAAAGAGGGCTGTGAAGAGGGAGTTTGTTTTAAACAAATTGTTTTAAACGTTTTTTTTTTTTTTCGATTGTGGTTGGACATGTTTAAAACAACTAAAATATCAGATTGAATAAGCTAATTTAATTTTCTAACAAATAACCCATCTTCCGCAGGATTTGTGTATGGAGTAAAGTATAGGCAGAGTTATATTCTTATTATAACAGCAATTACTGAACGAAATTCTGCACATCAATGTGCATATAACTAAACCAACAGAAATTCAAGTTAAGTATTTGAACATTTCTTACGGAGGTTAAACACACTGTACACTATTTTAAGATCCAAATTCACAAATTCAAAACTTGACTATTTCTTGGTCACTATCATTTCCATAATAGTCCAGGAACTTTAGTAAAAAAATGGGTGTTTCTTCGGAAAAATTAGAAGCCAAGGTTTTTGTTCACAAAAACGTTCATTAGCTCATTCTAAATGACATATCAAAAGTCCCCGACTTTCTGCTGTACGCTTCCCCTTTTTTTGGGGGGGTGGAAGTGGGGGAGGAAAACGCAATTTAAAATACAATCAAATTCAGCTTATTTTCATGTTAACCTAAATATTCCGAATAAAAAAAAGAAAATTTACCGGGAACGCTTAGCACATTCGCTCGTAAATGTTTCACATGAAGTGCCAAAGAATATCGGGTCGGGTTTCGGAAATATGACGTCATCAAAATGGCCGACACCAGAATTTGTAGTGTTTTGTGGGAATTGTTATAACTTCCCGCAGAATAGTGGTAAAACCGTCGTTTTTGTTTCAGATTGAAGATAATTAATTACCAAATGTACGGAATGAAACGTGCTGTCTGCATTGTTAATTTCTTTCGAGATACAATAACAAAAAAAAAAGAACTAGTTTTTGAGTACCTGGTTTTAAGTGTAAATACAAATAACTCAGTAATCATAAAATATTTCAAAATATATCTTCAAATGAAGGTTGTAGAACATTACAAAACCTTACCAACGGTACCTGTACCTGCATTTTATGTAACTAAAACCAACTAAAAGAGAGTGGTCCAACTGCACAATTATGAGACCAGTATTTTAATATGGTGTTAATCCTCAAAGAGTTTATTAGGGCAGAGAGGATGGGTGATTGGAAGGCATATTTGTCTTCAGTGAAGAGGATGATTCCGTATTTTCACGCCGCAGAACATTTTTTGTACGCTAAAAGTACCAACTTGTTTGTACAAGACATGGTAAAGTTGGAGAACATAATGGATGGAGAGATCTATAGAAAATTTACTGCAGACTATTTCACTGTTAAGCGATCAGACAAATTGTTTAGTGGAACTCCAACAGATATGGTAATAGAACCGTCACTTATGAAGTCTTCAAAGATACGAGGAGGCTTTGTGCATGGAACAAGTACAAAAGAGAATGCTTTAACTAAGTTTGTTGTTGGTTTGTTAAGTGCGAGCAACATTTCTAAAGGAGTAGAAAACTTTTGTGGGATTTCGTTTGCAAGTGAAGAAGAGCATGTAGATGCACGAGAATCTCGAATAAAACGGGACCAAGATGATGTTAGGAAAGTATCAAAATGGTTCAGTGTCCACAACCCTTTCCCAAATGTACAACTGATCATGTCTATAGCAACAGGGGTTACAGGTAATGTGGAGAAGATAAACTGCTACGATGCACTGAACATTGGAGCAACCATGATGGAAAGAAAAGTTGGTGACAATTTTCATGACATAAAATATTCCCGTACTGATAGGGTTCTTTCTCTTCAAACAGTGAACAGTCACCTTACGGTACATGATGTTACTGTGCCTGTCGATCCACTGCTGTTGTTTCAACGATTCAGCGTAATCAAAAGATCAGATGATGACCTTCGAGCATGTTTAAATTTCGAACTGGCTCCTTACCCAATGGCTCTTTTTGATGCAACTGGAATGAGAAAAACGAAGAAATCATCCTTATTCAACATCTTCAACCCGACCAATGTTCACTCTGATCTCGGAAACGCAAACTACGTCGTTGATGGAGGGTTCCTTATTCATCGAGTGGTGTGGCGTCAAAACGAATCTTTCATGGATATTTATGATAAATATGTGGTATATGTGGAAAAACACTTCGGTCAAAACACTGTCATCGTATTTGATGGATATGGTAATCCTCAGAAAAATGTAAAAGGCATGGAGCAACTTCGACGGTGCTCAAAAGCAGCATCAACAACAATTATATTTGATGGAAACATGGTTTCGATTATCAGCCAAGAAAACTTCCTCGCCAATGAAAACAACAAAAGTAGGTTGATTGGTTTGCTCACTGATAAAGTCAAGGCTGCCAATATTGATGTCAAACAAGCAGAGAATGATGCTGATGTCCTCATTGTAGAAACCGCACTCACGATATCAAAAATTAATTCTAATTCTACAGTTATTATTGGTGAGGATATTGATTTGTTAGTAATAGCTCGAACTCCGCCGAATTTAGAATTTTTTTTCTTGAAGCCAGGAAAAGGAAAAGAGCCGAAGATTTACTTATCAAGGAGTTTAGAACGTGTATGCAAAAATCACATTTTATTTCTACATGATTTTTCAGGCTGTGATGGAACATCTGCCATTTTTCAGAAGGGAAAATCAGCTTGTTTGAATTTATTACAAAAACGTCAAGATTTAAAACATGTCGTAGAAATTTTTAATCGAAGTAATGTTTCCCATGCAGAAATAACTGAAAATGGCATACAGTTGTTTTGGGTTTATACGGTGCATCTGCAAATTACATTTCACTAAATGATTACTGTTATCATTATATCACCAAATCAGTGAAGAGAAATAAGTCTGTCGATTTAAAAGCCCTACCACCGACTTCAGCTGCAGCACAACAACATTTGTTTCGGGTTTATTACCACGTACAAACATGACTCGGAAAGCAACTAAATCCTGAGGAGTGGGGTTGGGTTATGAAAGACAATTTGTTAGTACCAATTCGATCAACGCAGCCACCTGCTCCACCGTCCCTTTTAAAAATGATTTTCTGTTCATGTTCTAAAGGATGTGGCAATGTGTGTGGATGTCGAAAGCTGGGTCTGTTCTGCTCTCTTGCTTGTGCAAATTCTCATGGACAATCCTATTTGAATCTCACTCCAACGGAAGGAATCTCTGAACGTGAAATATTCATGGACGCCGAAGAAATAGAGATGACAAACCAGGTGCTCCTGCTATAATTACAATTGTTATTTATCAATCAGCAAAGGAACTCAATAAGTAAACCATTTCAGGTAAGCTGAATAGTTTACATTTCTTATTCATTATTACTCTGAATTTTATATTTCTCATTCCACAAACAATAAGAATCTATCGCCAAACGTTGTAAATCCTCATTTTTGTATCTGTGTCTGGGCTGTGTGTGACTTACGGATTCTAATGCGATATTGAATTTTATATCCAATTATTTTCTAAATATTTTTTTAAAAAGTAGGCTTATATTGTCTTT
Organism: Thermobia domestica; assembly: GCF_964235325.1. Lineage (NCBI taxonomy): Eukaryota > Metazoa > Arthropoda > Insecta > Zygentoma > Lepismatidae > Thermobia > Thermobia domestica. The sequence continues at coordinate 126,542,586 of NC_137462.1, read as the reverse complement.
ACAAGAGTCGGTCTATTAAATAAAACAACATACCTTCCTTATATTTCAAAATAAAAAAATGCAGATACAGGTACCGTTCGAAAGGCTTTATAATGCTCTACAACCTTCATTTGAAGATATATTTTGAAATATTTTATGATTACTGAGTTATTTGCATTTACACTTAAAACCAGGTACTCAAAAACTAGTTTTTTTTGTTATTGTATCTCGAAAGAAATTAACGATACAGATAGCACGTTTCATTCCGTACCTTTGGTAATTAATTACCTTCAATCTGAAATAAAAACGACGGTTTTACCACTATTCTGCAGAAAGTTATAACAATTCCCACAAAACACTACAAATTCTGGTGTCGGCCATTTTGATGACGTCATATTTCCGAAACCCGACCCGATATTCTTTGGCACTTCCTGTGAAACATTTACGAGCGAATGTGGTAAGAGTTCCCGGTAAATTTTCTTTTTTTATTGGGAATATTTAGGTTAACATAAAAATAAGCTGAATTTGATTGTATTTTAAATTGCGTTTTCCTCCCCCACTTCCACTCCCCGAAAAAAGGGGAAGCGTACAGCAGAAAGTCGGGGACTTTTGATATGTCATTTAGAATGAGCTAATGAACGTTTTTGTGAACAAAAACTTTGGCTTCTAATTTATCCGAAGAAAAATGCTAAAGTTCCTGGACTATAATAATGAACAATTCTCACACCATAAGCTAGAAGAAATACTCTGACAAATACAATACAACTCATAGAAAAGAGCAGTGACTAGCCTACAAGGAGAAAATTATATTTTTTAACTAAACAGTTTTCAAGGTACACCTCTACCTGCAACATGGATAGCTAACAATGATTAGTAGAGCCCGGATTTCCATGCACAAACAAATCCCGAGATATGCATGCAAATATGCACGAAAAATATAAAAAATATGCACTAAGATATGTATTAAAATTTTTACATATTTACTGAAATATATAGTAAGAAAATAAAATTTCAATTTCTTTCAATACCTTAATGACCCCTGTTGCAATGAGGTCATTAAGCTTTTCTTCTGCAAATTCTCTGCGTTTATCAGTGTGAAAAGTTTTGTAGATCGAAAAGTTCCTTTCTACATTAGCAGAAGCCCTGGTGCATGTGAAAAACAGCGAAAGTGAATTTACATACGACGTGAGCAACAAACTCAATGCTATTTTTTTTTTTTTTTTTTTTTTAAGAAAAGAAATTTTCATCTACTTGCTTGTGGAATACTCTGAAATATGCTAATTAGTATGTAACAATAAAATTCGGAAATATGCAGTATCCTACAAAGTTTGTGAAATAGATATACATGCACATCGAAATTCACTCAGAAAATGCATTTTATATGCACTAACATATACGTCTCAAACGAATCCTTACAAGTCCGTCGGACAGGAAAAAAATATTTTCCGTACGTTTCTGCTTGTTAATATAAACATGAATTTTGCATATAAATCCGGGCGGGGTAATGATTAATGTCTACGGCATAACAACACAATTAACCTTTAGACGCCCACCAGGGATTTCAACAAAATGGTAGACTCTCACGTTTGGGGCTCTGGTGACCCCCCCCTAATTATCACAGAGTCATGATTTATACATACACCGTTAGAAAGTATATAGACCACAGATTCCAACGAGGTAACATTCGTAAAATTCCCTCCGTAGTTGTAGAAAAAGAACAGACAAAGAATCATTAAAAATATGAAAATATTGACTTTGCGGGGCCCTGGCAACCCTTGCAGTCACCCTACGTTCACAAAAGGATGCTAATGTGTAGGCTACATACTTGTGACAATAATATAAGAAATGGTAGACATTGCTGCCATTGCGTAATGAATTCGTTTTATGTAGGAAATATTTAATATATAGATATATATATATATATATATATATATATATATATATATATATATATATATATATATATATATATATATATATATATATATATATGGCTAATTCCATGTGTGACTTACACGACATCAGACGGTAGTAAATATTATGTATTAGAAAAGTTATAAGATATTTTCATGGGCAAGTTTTAGGTTATAAATAAGGGGCAATAAGTCCTTCATTCATCTTTATTTGCAGCATTTAAATATGTAAACAAAATGGCTGAAACAAGTCTCTAAACATATTCGTGACTTACACGACAGTAGGAGACATCGTGTTTTGAATAACGGTTAACTATTTGAAAATTCTGTTCTTCTATTGCTACAAGGAAACTAAAACTTTTTACATATATTAAGTAGATACCAAGCTACAAGACCAAAAGAAAATTATTATATTTTCTGTATTTATTTTAAAATATATGCCACAAATATAACGTGACGTACACGACATAAATTTGTGACTTACACGACAAGTCTAACATCATGTCTTTGTTTAATTACACTTTCAAAATCTATTGGAAGATAGAGTGGCACTAATGATTTAGAGAGATAAAAGGAAGTTAACAGACAAAACAAGAAGTTAAATAGTTCTTTTATTCGAGCAAAATTTGTCAAATTCTAATTTATGTCTGTGATCGACGTCTGTTAATGCAACATATGCCTAATCTTTCTGTTGCGGCCAATAAAATTATTTATCTTGATGGTAATGGCGAAGAAATGTTACATACAGTTCTTCTGATTCTTTCCTCCATATCTAACAAATATTTAATAGTTCTTTTTCCGGCGAAGGGTACCAATACCCTGTCTCCAGTAGAGTATTTTCATCACTACTTCACTGCGTTTATTTCCTTCACATGCGCCAGTGAACTGATCTGGAATGAAATCAAATTTCCTTCGTGGTGAAGAAATATTTTAGATGAGAGAACATTCAATAGTATACGCTGAAACACAATGAAAGTAGTGCTAGTTTCGTGTTTTTGGAATATTACATATTTCTTTCTTATGATGTTTCCATTGGCGCAACTCCAAAATTTTTGAAGTAATACTCTTTACTACAGTATATTACATTATGTTCGGACATAGCTTGCGTGCGCTCTCAATAAATTCTGAAGCAGATTGAGGATCAATTTGTCTTTGATAGCCTTTGCCATTGTTCGTAGCCGAAAAATGCCAAGATATTTCAACTTTCTGCAATGTTATTGAACAAAGTGAATAATGTGCACCATCATCCGACTGATAATTCACATTGTTGATCGGAAAACCCGGATGACGCCCTTCAAAATCTTCCATAAGTGTAGAATAGAAACAAGCAACTGGAAACATATCTTGATGCATACAATCAGATATAATTACGCACGAATCATGTTCTGTGGTTTCATTTTCTTCAGGAAAATATATTATGGCAGTTTACATAGTACAACTGTGTGATATCCAGTGAGCGGTTTGTATCTTTTCTTGGTACATAAAACAGTAATTTCCACTAAAATCCATTTGATGCAATATCATTCTTTTCAACTTCTCTATCTATTTCCACTTCCATTCAGCTTCTGAACTAGGCATATCTGAAAATGCAACAGAAAACACGAGTGTTACATATCTGACATGTCCTAATTTCATAATCTTAAAGTAAACGTTGTTGTGACTTACATAGTTCCGTTTGTATAAGCATGTTTTCTACCAAGAAAGCGTGATAGAGTAGTAGCGTGCTAGATTTGGCTCGACAGGTTGCGGGTTTAAAACATGTAGCTGGCAATCCTGACTGAGGTGTTCCTCATTCACGCCAGGCAAATGCCGAGATTATACCCATTCAACGAATCCTTTCCCACATACCCACCTCCGTCCTATACCGGCCTGAGCTTTAGATGCCTAAATGCAATAAATACCAATTTACAAGCATATTTCCAAAACAACGAAAGAGTACGAGAAAACCAATAAACGTATTAAAAGTAGCTGAAGCTAGAAACTTCGAAACCACATGTGCCAACATTGTTCCAAAGACAGTAGATACTTCCTGTCACGTTTTTTAAAACTTCTTTCTAGATCACATCGATTCATATTGTTTAACTTCCATTCATTTGTTACATTTATAGTTCAGTCAAGTACATTTTACATCCATACTTCATAATATTACTTTCATCATCCTTATCTTTCATTCTCTTACACTAAACATGGCAGCTAATACATTAATTGAGTTATCAATTCACTACTTATACATTTTACTGCAGTTAGCAACTATTGGCAATGTAGTAACATTGCAACAAAATGTGACTTACACGACACGCATAATGTGACTTACACGACAGGGAAAGAAATGTGACTTACACGACATATTATATTTTGTATTTAAAAGAGTTACACGTATTATTTCGGGACTTTCTGCACGGCCTTTGATTACCGTCTGTCCAAATGAAGAAAATTTAGAATAACAGGTTTTTTGTTTAATTATGTACATAAATACATAAATTTATTTATGTTTTCTTGTGACTTACACGACAGCGTACTTGAATAAATCAATTATTGTAGTTTTCTTGCTATTATTAAATTATATGCAAAACAATGTCACTGATGTAAACACAAACATTATTTTAATAAATACCATACGCGATCTTCAATTACCTACAGAAATTAGCAGAGAAAAACTTTGTGTTAAAATCCAAATGTAAGTACGATATTCTGCGACATGAAAGTGGCCATATTTTACCTCCTGCAGAGCCATCTACAAATCAGCGTTGGTATCATCTTGTTCATGTATGAAAATTTCAGCATTCTTAAAAATGAATTTTAATACTTATCTAGGCCAAGGTGAAACTTCAAATTTTCCCTTCGTAGGGTCACTTACCGCGGAATTGACCATATACATACATACATACAGATATATATATATATATATATATATATATATATATATATATATATATATATATATATATATATATATAAGCGCAGAAAAACATTCATTGAATTAGACATTCTCTCCCCTCCCCCACTATGGTACCACGTCCATATGCAAATCATTTTTGCTGCACACATCATGTAAACGAACAAGAATTATGCTTCTAGACCACTTCAGTGAAATAAATCTTGTCTTATATGGAACTATCCTGAAAATAAATGTAAATTAGCCAAATTTGACCTCTTTTCCTCTCTCTCTCTATATATAAAGTACACATACAGGTTACTATCATGTAGGGGACTACTTCGTTGCTTCACATACCAATTTTTATGGATGTACCAGAAAGTGGGGGGAATGGCCCAAATCTGATGAAAACTAAAAAAAAAAAAAGAACGAACTTCATCCTCCCTCTTTCGCCGGTACACACGTACCCCCTACATACATAAAGTGCATACTGGCGGAAAACTTCATCCCTCAGGAATGGTTTGGTACCAGATCATCTTTCTAGCTTAATTAGGGGCTAAGCTATTGGTGTTGGTTGTAAAAATAAATAATTTACGTCAAAAAACTGAAACTCCAAAAATTGGCTAACTCTGCCCCCTTCCTGCTCGCCATATAAGCAAGAAGTACAAATTCACGATATTATCATGTAGTGGCCTACTTCATTGCTTCACGTACCAATTTTTATGAATCTATCCCACAAGAGGAGGAATGGCCCTCAAAAAACTGTTGAAAAAACAAAAACACGATATTTACCCTCCTCCCACCGCCACGTGCTACTCCCACATACATAAAATGAACACCGACGAAAAGCTGCATTCTTCAGGAATAAATTGGTACCAAAACCATCTTTCTGCCTTAATTAGGGACTGAGCCATTGAGGTTTAAAGCTCTGACACAGCAGTTGCGTCAATGGGCGTTTAAAGATTAAGAATGCAGACAACCAGTAGAACGTAACACAAATAAACTAAAGTACGTACAATACGAAGCAAAAGACCTGCAACATGAAAGTTTAAGTTCATTGTGAAACTACGCCAACAACATAGGCAACCAACCTAACGTCTTTGTGGCACTGATCACGCCAGGATAACCTTCGGCTTCGTCCCCCTGCACACTTCGTTTGGAGCAAGAAATGCATAGACCACGTGACTACAAACCACAAATTTCTCACAAGATGGAGTAATAGATTGAGGTTCTTCTCATTTCTCTTCTCATTTTACATCCTCAGTTTTAAAGAGAGAGAAAGAGAAAAAGGTCAACGTGATAAAAACTAAATAAAGAGGAATATGCGAAATATAAAGGAAAAGAAAACGTGCGCATATATTGACAAATGACACATGCACTTCAAAGGAGACCACCTCAAATTTTGTTATGAACCATATATAATAACTGTGAGAATCAGCAAACCACAAAGACATAATTACACACAGTAAGTGTTATATAACACATATTTATTTAAATAAATAAAAATGCTCGCAGAAAGCTGAAAATGTCTTTAAAATCTCAACCATAACTGAAACAAGAGATTACTTCTCTATTGTTTTTCTTCGTAGCATCCATCTACATGGAGAAATGAGAAAGAGAGAACATCTTAAGAGATTCGCACGTATACAATATCGGAAACTGCTAAATGGAAAAAAATACAGTCTTTGGATGGGATTCGAACCCAGAACCATAGTATTAGAAATCCCACACTCTACCAATGTAGCTAGTCTGACAGTAATACCCTGTTCCTCCATCATTACCTATGAAAGATGGAATGGAGTCTGCAGAAAACTACGTCTAACATGTCCACGACAGACCGCCTATAACCTATGTCTAATTGGTACTTAAAAAAGCTAGTTCTACACGTGCATAGAAAAGTAAAATCAAATGAGTAGTTAGTACACATCACTTTGTCTGTCTCACTCTATCTCTGACTATAGAAATCGAGGAAGAAGAAAAAAGTATAGAGGTGAGAACACAGGAAGAACAAGCAAAAATATAAGTTGCAGGAAACTGAATATCAAGGGGAGAGAGAGAGAGAGACATAGAGACAGAGAGAAAAATAGAGGAACGGAGCAAATGATTTAATATACATCGGAAAAGAAGGTTCACAACTGTGCTATACATTTAATGTATTGAATACTCTGCAGGCCTGTCTCCACGGGGGGGCTAGGGGGGCCGGGACCCCCCTAAACTTTGGCCGGCCCCAATAAAGGTTTCACGATAGGCTTGCAAATGAACTATAATATGGTGATGAAGTATAATATGATTGGGTCGGGCTCCCCCTAACTTCGGCCGCCCCCCCTATATTTTTTGGCTGGCTACGGGCCTGATACTCTATTTCTTCTAAATTGCTTGCTAGATGACAAATATTAATTTGTAAAAACGTAGCAAATGCCCGCGTTGTCTTGTTTTCTTACTGTTTCAGTAATAGTGGAAAACGTGGTTTATGCAACATAATAAATTACTAATTTTCCCACAACAATCATGTAGATGTTGTTGATGATTTTGAGTTTAACGTCCGTTCAGCAGCGAGACTATATGAGACGTGGACCTACTTATTAACGTGGAATCCGAACCATATGAGCTGCTGCCGGGAATCGAAGCAACCATGTACTGTTGGTAAGAAATTTCTAAGCAAAAGAAAAAACTGATCAGCAAAATACATAAAACGATAGTCCTGCAAACTATTACTTAAAGAGAATTTATTGTAAAATCAATACATCCATGTGGCGGTATATAGTCGTAAGTGATTAGAAAACTTAATATTAAACTGTCGATCACATTGTTTTACTTATTTGATTTCAATGTCGTACAGATTCGGTTTTAGCTCTAGATTTCAGCGTTCTCACTTCGATTCTTAACTTGTTGGAAATATGCATTAATCGAAATTATAAAAGTATACGAAATTTAACTAGCTAAAAGAAGAGATAGTTCATTTGCAAGCCTATCGTGAAACCTTTATTGGGGCCAGCCAAAGTTTAGGGGGGTCACGGCCCCCTAGCCCCCCCGTGGAGACAGGCCTGCAGAGTATTCAATACATTAAATGTATAGCACAGTTGTGAACCTTCTTTTCCGATGTATATTAAATCATTTGCTCCGTTCCTCTATTTTTCTCTCTGTCTCTATGTCTCTCTCTCTCTCTCCCCTTGATATTCAGTTTCCTGCAACTTATATTTTTGCTTGTTCTTCCTGTGTTCTCACCTCTATACTTTTTTCTTCTTCCTCGATTTCTATAGTCAGAGATAGAGTGAGACAGACAAAGTGATGTGTACTAACTACTCATTTGATTTTACTTTTCTATGCACGTGTAGAACTAGCTTTTTTAAGTACCAATTAGACATAGGTTATAGGCGGTCTGTCGTGGACATGTTAGACGTAGTTTTCTGCAGACTCCATTCCATCTTTCATAGGTAATGATGGAGGAACAGGGTATTACTGTCAGACTAGCTACATCGGTAGAGTGTGGGATTTCTAATACTATGGTTCTGGGTTCGAATCCCATCCAAAGACTGTATTTTTTTCCATTTAGCAGTTTCCGATATTGTATACGTGCGAATCTCTTAAGATGTTCTCTCTTTCTCATTTTTCCATGTAGATGGATGCTACGAAGAAAAACAATAGAGAAGTAATCTCTTGTTTCAGTTATGGTTGAGATTTTAAAGACATTTTCAGCTTTCTGCGAGCATTTTTATTTATTTAAATAAATATGTGTTATATAACACTTACTGTGTGTAATTATGTCTTTGTGGTTTGCTGATTCTCACAGTTATTATATATGGTTCATAACAAAATTTGAGGTGGTCTCCTTTGAAGTGCATGTGTCATTTGTCAATATATGCGCACGTTTTCTTTTCCTTTATATTTCGCATATTCCTCTTTATTTAGTTTTTATCACGTTGACCTTTTTCTCTTTCTCTCTCTTTAAAACTGAGGATGTAAAATGAGAAGAGAAATGAGAAGAACCTCAATCTATTACTCCATCTTGTGAGAAATTTGTGGTTTGTAGTCACGTGGTCTATGCATTTCTTGCTCCAAACGAAGTGTGCAGGGGGACGAAGCCGAAGGTTATCCTGGCGTGATCAGTGCCACAAAGACGTTAGGTTGGTTGCCTATGTTGTTGGCGTAGTTTCACAATGAACTTAAACTTTCATGTTGCAGGTTTTTTGCTTCGTATTGTACATATTCCGTGAACGGAGAGCGGGAAAATCCCGATTTCTTTCTCCGGAATTGAACATTTGGAGGGATCAAGATTAGGGAAGTTCTCGAAATTTGATCTAGCGGTTGAATATAGATGGCAAGCAATACCTGTGAATGTATACAAATGTAATATGTGTACTTATTTAGATTATTGTTTTAAACAAAATAAACAAAAAACACGTTTAAAACATTAAAAACGTTTTAACCAAAAAATAGGTTTTAAACATTAAAAAACGTTGTTTTTGTTTGTTTTAAAAACGTGTTTTTTTTCCCAACCCTGTTTCCCACATTGTGAAAATTTCCTCCGACAGTGGAATTTAATATTTTACACAATTGTTTTTTATATGCCCACTCATTTTAACGATAAAATTATTATTTTAATGGTAGACAATTCTCAGTCAGTCAAATCATGGATGAATTATTTGTACTGCAAAAATGACTCATAAATGAAATATGAAGATGATGCGAATAACAACATTAAAAGACATAATGATCGTATTCTCTGTCTGTCGTATTTATGACTAAGGTCGTAAATAGTGATAAGATGTATAATGTATTAATTATAATGGTGCTTAAAGTTCCTGCAGATATCTGTGATTAGTAGCGGATCTAGCTCGGAGCCAGGGGACCTAGCCCCTGTAGTTTTTTCAGTCACAAAAATAATTTAAGCTATTATTTAGGCCTATATATTTTTGAAAGTTTATAGTTAACTCATGATATATCTATCATAGTCTGGGTTGTAGCTTCCTCCCAGTTTTTACCTTCTATTTGCGCTACTGTCTGTGGTATCAATTGTCAAAGTGGTAAGAAAGGAAGACGCTTTTCTTTTTTGGTCAATATTGTGTGCTTGTGTTTCAAGATTGTGTATCACAATAGATGGAAAATCAATGCGATCAGTAATAGGGAGATACTTTCCTTAGAAGCCATTTCTATTTAATAATAATAAAACAGTAAATATTAGTACTATTGTTACTCTTGTCATAATAATTACGTGTTGTTTTCCACGGTGTTGTTTGGCAAGACTCGATTTTGGTGGTGTTTTCCATGGTGTTGTTTGGCAAGACTCGATTTTGGTGTTGTTTGCCACTGTATTGTTTTCTCTGATTTATCGTATATCGTAATCGTGAAAATTTATACAAAATCGACTCATAAACTGAGGGTTGCCAAGTGATTATATTATAATAATCAGATCTATTATATTTATAAACAGAATACATACAATATAAACGCTCCTCAACACGTTATTGGGTTACTGCTTCTATTCCGTAACCATAGTTTTGAGTATTCATGAGATATTTCTCTCCAAAGGTATTTTAGGAGTGTTTTAGTTTACTCTCAAAATTTAAATTATATCTGAATGTTCCATTTCGTTTTCTCTGACTATGATCGTTAGCTATTTTAGTGGATTTATGTTTTTGTACGTTTTACATTAGACAGTACTCGACTGCTTATTAATTTACGTTTTAATGAGTTTGTATAGGCTAATTCTATTCAAATATACGCGGTGGCTCAGTGGTAGAGCGTTTACCTCTGGTGCGCGGGGGCCCTGGTTCGATCCCTGCTCGCTCCAAATGGACTTTGTGATGAACAAACACCGTGTGCATAGGTTTTCTCGGTATTTGCCCGTTTCCTCACATTTTATTCATTCCATCATTACCTTCATTTCTCATCATCACCGTTTCCATTAGGCTAGCCGGGATATCTGTGAGACGTAAAACTGAGATTTTATTTAATTTTCTAATTAGACATATGCAAAGTCCACTTTGCGCGAGCTGGAATCTAACCGGAGACCTCAAGCACCAGAGGTGAGTGCTGTACCACTGAGCCACCTTTGCCCCTACATGCTTAATATTTCAGGCGGTCGCAAAATAGGAAAAGTTACAAAATGTAACACAAATATATATATGTTAATTTATGAAGTTCGAAGTTGTTGCCATATAGCTATTCTGCTATTTCTAACCTGTTTGTAATATTCCGCAGCAGACTTAATATACTATAGAGTAGAATTTATGCACCCGGAAGCATGAAGTAAAGTGATGATTATAACTTCACATCATGTTTGGTTTATAATCCTAGACGACTTCTATAAAAATGCACAATGCTTTGTAGTGAACAAACACCGTATGCGTAAGTTTATTCGGGGTTCTTCTGTTTCCCCCACGTTCTTCAATACACAATTTTTAATTCATTCTCATCGTCATCATATCCTTTAGCATACACGTCATAATCGTGGGACGTAAAACAGAAATATTTCATTTTTTTAAATATATAAAATCCAGTTCTTTAGTCGCGTAGCATAACAAGAAACAGAACATTATGTAACAGGAATTTGTATTCAGTGGCGGATCTTAAAAGTAAAAACTGGAGGGCAGCCAGAGCCCAGACTATGATAGATATATCATGAGTTTACTATAAACTTTCAAAAACATATAAATAATAGCTTAAATTATTTTTGTCACTCAAAAAACTAGAGAAATCTAGGCCCCCCTGTCCCAGCCTAGATCCGCCACTGGTTGTATTAAGAACTCGAATTATATAAATTATATCAATTATATATATTATATATCAATTATATCAATGAGAAAATGAATTATATCAATTTACCAAGTTACTGTGATATTAATTGATGTTTTGTTTATTTTATTAGGGTCGTTAAGTCTAGGAGGCTCAGGTGGGTGGGTCATGTAGCTAGAATGGAAGAAAGTAGAAACGCTTTCGAAGTCTTGACAGGAAGACCAATCGGAAAACGACCATTAGGAAGACCTAGGCGCAGATGGGAGGACAATATTAAGATGGATCTCGCAGAGATTGGAATACAAAGTAGAAACTGGATGTAGTTTGCTAAGGATAGAAGTCAGTGGAGAGCTTTTGTGAACGCGGCATTGAACCTCCGGGTTCCATAGAACATAGAGTTAGCTAGTTAGTTAGTTAATTGATGTTTTGTGTTCATTTGTTTGGAGCTTAACGTTGTCTTTCAGGAGCGAGTCTAAGTAGACCTCTCTCGCCAATAAGGCGAGACACTTAACCACTTGATCCAAGAGATCACAAACAGAGGTGCCTAGCAACCCTTCCTTTTTATCCAGGTGAGTGTGAATCTTCACGAGAATGAGGTCATATAAGATCGGAATGCAAATACTGTGGCAAAATTGTGGCAAACAACACCCAAATCGAGTAGTGGCAAACAACATGCCACCGTCATAATTACGGTATGTATAGTCAAAGAAGCTCTATACTTGTATCACAAAATTAGTATCTCTTCTTGAAATAGAACCTTAGCTTCATATTATCTACAGATAACGAAATTTGTTTTTGATTTGATACAATACCATCACATGGAAATACATTTTTACTGTATAACAAGAAAAAAAGTTCTAAAATGATATACAGTGAAGCCACGATTATATATCCACGAGTTCCACGAAAACATTTTTTAACCCTGCTGCAGTCGCGCTTTCAATTATTTTTCATAAGTAGTCGTTACAGACTGACATTCCACATGTAAATGAGCACTGTATGTTCTAAAACATAAAAATAAATTGCATTAAAAAATCAATATTTTCAGCAATAGTGAGAATCTAGCAGAAAAACTCTTTTAAGGAAAATACAATCTAGAACAAAGAAAAGATGTTTCCAAAGCAAGAAGTAAAAACAAGGAACTGATTTTTTTTTTTTTTTTTTTGAAGACACAACTAAATACGTTGTTTACAGTACGGTATTGTTTTTTTGTTTTTTTTTACTGATCTTTATTTTAGTGATTTAGACTAGTGGTGGGCACAAAAACCGGTTTTTCGGTTTTTGGTGTTTAGAAAAACCGAAACCGGTTTTTGAAAATTTAAAAGAACGGCTTCGGTTTTCTCCAAAACCGGTTCGGTTTTTCACCTGATCCGGTTTCGGTTTTCTTCAAAAGCGATTCCGTTTTTTTTTTTTTAATTTGTTCTATTTCTGACCAGAATGGTGTTTCGTTGTTCTCCGGAAACCGAATCCATTTCCACAGAAATACTTTTATGTGTTTTCGAAAAGTTTTCACCGAAACCAGTTTCGGTGAAAAACCGAACCGGTTTTGGAGAAAACCGAACCGGTTTTGGAGAAAACCGAAATGTCGGTTTTTCGGGTTTCGGTTTTTATAGAAACCGGTTTTCGGTTTTTATAAAAACCGGTTTTGCCAATCCCTAATTTAGACATAGAGCAAAGGTTTCTGCTGTACTGTACATATTTTAAAAGCTTTATTACGTTTTTTAATAATAAAATGTATTTTTTATGCTTGAATTTTTTTCGTGTTTGCACCGAATTTTTATTCTTTTTTCGGGTTATCCGCGTTTTCGCCGTCCGTGGTGCGCTTGCCACCCAATTCTACGCATAATCATGGCTTTAGTGTATATATCGATAGCTCTTAATAAAGTGAACATAATGATGAACGTGAGTCTAAAGACTCATGTGTAGTTTTTGAGAATACGGAGAAAAGCCAATTATTGATTTCTAAACGTAGTAATCATGAAGTTGTATGAGAACCATGCCACTTATTGTGGGGTGAAACTGGTAATGGAGTCTTCATTATGATACTAGGTAAACGACAGTATATACGTGACTGGGACAAATAGACTCGGTTCCTTACGTCTCCATTAAACCTCAATCCATCAATCAACGACAGTATATAATAAGGTTATTGAGATTTTTTTAAACTAAAATATTGTCAAAATATAAGGCATATACAGTATCTGTCGATAGAGCACTTCGAGCTGAACAAATATATTTTCATGTGTAATTTTTGAGAAAATCGAAAAATAAAGAACTTAGTGGAGCTAAAAATATATCTTTCGTTTCCACTGATAAAGTGACAGTTTAAATTTTGCAGTCAGAATTTAAACTGTCACTTTGTCAGTGGAAACGAAAGACATATTTTTAGCTCCACTAAGTTCTTTATTTTTCGATTTCCTCAAAAATTACACATGAGAATATATTTGTTCAGCTCGAAGTGCTCTATCGACAGATACTGTATATGCCTTATATTTTGACAATATTTTAGTTAAAAAAATTTCAATAACCTTATTATATACTGTCGTTGATTGATATATATATATATATATATATATATATATATATATATATATATATATATATATATATATATATATATATATATATATATTGTAAAATGCCCCATAACTTGTTTTGTCTTTTCTTTTCTTAACAGAGAACACACATACGTGAAACGAGCAAGTTTTGGTCCTGTAAATTTACAAGGAAATGGCGACTTTGTAAATATAGTATACATTTTCAAAATAAAACGAAGTAGACCTTTGTTGGGGATATGGTGGGTAATTTAGAAAATGACGTTGCAACAAAATTGATCACACACAGAGACAAAAACCTTGTCAGCTTCATTGCTTTCTTCTATCCGTGACCTTTCATCATTGTTTTTGTCATCTAACTGTTTCTGGAATGAAAAGATAATTGTTCTGTATCCGATTGACTTAAATGAATTGCTATTTTCCTTTTCTCTGTTCATGGAACAAAGAGTTTAAAGTGTGGTCAAGCGCATCGGCCAGTAGTTCCCAATCTGTGAGTCGCCTACCTCTAGGGAGACTTGAAGGTCGTGCATTGGAGAGCAAGCTACTGACAGAAATAAACCAGACTCGTAACCACAAATATTATAAAGGTTGTAACAAAGAGGTGTTGTAAAATAATAATAATAGGCCTCCTGTACTACAATTAAGGGCGCCGATTTCTCTGTAACTTTCGGCGGGGGGCATTCAGATGTGTATTTGGTTGCAGACAAGGGTCTAAGAAGGCATATATGAGGATTTTAAGACAAATTGAATTCAAATTATGCCAAATAATGTATATTCATAAAAATATATATAACAATAAACATACATATAAAATACATATTCACAAAACACATGGGGCCCATATGAGCATTGCCCCCTCCCCCAGGATTATCGCCCTTGACTAGAATGGTACTGCTGGAAATAAATATATTTGTTGGGATTACTTGAAAATTCAATGCTGTATTTGAATTCGCCAAAGGGGTCTGCACATCAAGCGGCAAGGTGGAGAAGGAGGTGAAGTCTGCATGGTTCACGAAGAGGAAGCCAGAGAAATAAAGTTGAGAATCATTCGTCTAAAAGAGAGCGGTGAGTTTAAAGGAGTCCTAGTAGCAAACAGTTGGCAGGACCTTGTCAGTCAATTACCACTGATGATCAATTTACTGCACTGTGAGTCAGAGCCATTAAGAACCATATATGAGGGGAATCTGTTTATACAACTGGTTTCCAATACGATGGTTCACTGAATGTCCATAAGCCGTACATTTTCTGAATATTATACAGATTTGAATCAGTGAACCGTCCCATCAGAGGAGAGTAAGAAAAATGTCTCCCTTAGTATGGCTCTTATTTTAAAATCGAAACGAACGAAAAATGAAATGAAATCTTGGAGTTTTACGTCCCACGGTTATGCCGGTTAGGCTAAAGGAGACGGTGATAATGAGAAATGAGTGAAATGGTGGAATGAAGAAAGTGGGAGAACCCCGAGAAAACCCACACACACGGTGTTTGTCCACCACAAAGTTCGCTTGGCCGGAGCAGGGTTTGAACCCGGGACCCGAAGCACCAGAGGTGAACGCTCTACCACTGAGCCACCGCTTTGCTTTAACCCCTTTAACAGGCACAGTTTTCTGGAAATGTGCACTCTCAGGTGGATGCCTTGACGTAGTACTACGTCATAATCAGTTAAGGGGTTAAATATTAACTTTAGTCCTTCCATACATACAGCTCAGCTAAGAACATCACAAACATTCTGCCAACTTCATACAGTAGACCTACCTTATAGGATAAAATTGTGTTAGTACCTAAAATGAATTTCTCAGGCGGGAGCTCATGTGGTTCGGATTCCGCGTTAATCACTAGGTCTCGTCTAATATAGCCTCACTGCTGAAACGGGTGTTAAAGTCAAAATCAACTCAACTCAACTCAAATCAGGCAAATTAACTTGCTAAACACAAGCTCTTTGTTATTGTCCGTTAGTGCCGTAAAAATTGACGTTAATTGTCATGTGTACTTAAGATAAATACGGTCTAAAAGCTGTGAAAAATCAAGAGTCGTTTATTGAGGCGCATAAATTTCATGCCTGTAGACCCAAATCTCAGAATCGCCCAAAAAATAAGTTTAACGGTTAGAGTAGTGTTAGTATTCATTAGTATCATCAAGGGGTCTCAAACTAATGGGAGTTTCTTTGTGAACTATTTTTTTTTTTTCACGTTTTCAAGCTCAACACCTTGTTCTTTCACGTACTTGAATGTTTTTTCTACCAGCATTCAATTATTCTTCATGCCTATTGAAACAAGCATTCGTTTATTAAAAATTTTAAAATAATAATAAATAAAACCAATGATCAAATAAATATTTTGTTCATACTACTTTACATCTGAGTCATGTATTTGAAAGTGAGATATTTAAAATTATACACATTCTTCTTCGAGGGTAAAAAAAAAAAAAAAAAAATGTAAACGGCTTCTTCGTGGGAAAATGTTAAAATCATCTCGTGTTTCGGAATTCTTTTGACATTTTTTTCAAAGCGTCTACATAGTTAAAGCTTGTGTGATACCGGATACATAAATCTTGTTTAGTGAAACATTACTACCTCATAATTTACTTGAGTTGTATGAACATAATTTCTCGTGTCGTACACAACGTTTCATGTAGGTAGCTTTGTAATTGCTTGCACAACATGACTACATGATTCCGTCAGCAGCTAATTGCATGTATTATTCACGTACTAGCTAAAATGCCCGTTCTTCGCACAGGGAGAATACGTTTATTGGAAATATTTGAATCTCCTGCTTCCTTAGAATATTTATTTCAGGGTCAGACGTTTTCCTGACCCTGAAAACTATGAATTAGACACAAATCTAAGTCTTTCGTAGTATGAGAACCAAAGGAACGTAACTCCAAGAATTGAATTTTTTGTTTGCTTGAATTACGAACATAATTCTGACAGCCCTACTTGCTGTTATTTGAGTATTATTGAAGTTGACTTTTTGTCATTGACTTGTTTGCTATGCTATAACGTGTATACCATCTTATTAAAACATTTGTCGTCTGATGTTCCCCCGGGAATCGAACCCAGGTCTCCTACACCATAGGCACGCATGCTAACTGCTTATCCACGAAGGAGCTCTCGAAAACTATGGATTTGACACTAATATCGGTCATTTTCAATTATTTCTTTTCCATATCAATTTCACCTTACTAGAGCACTAATGGAGGCAGAATTTGAAATTAAATGGCATCTGGGGTTTCACTATTTATCTAAGCAACCTCGAAAACTATTTATCTCTTCCGCTCATCTTCGCGACCCTCACAAAACCCTCTCGCGACCCTCTTGAGAGTCGGGATCCCCAGGTGGAGAAACTCTGATTTAGAAGACTGTGTGGAGACAATGTCCCGGTTGGAGAGAATTAGAAACGTGGCAAACATGTGTACCTTTAGTTTTTCAGTTGGTGCACATGATTCCGGGTTCGAGACTTAGTGGAAAAGTATTGAACGCATTATGGTATTTCTGATTTCAACTTAAATTGTAAGTGCACGTGTCATAAAGCCTTGGTGCTCAGAAGAGACATAAACATTGTTGCTTTAATAATATTTTTAAGTATGTTATACTGTAACGACAAATAAAATGAAATCTTTCAATTTTATGTCGCGAGGTTATGTCTTGTAGGCTAAAGAAGACATTGATTATGGTAATGAATGGATTGATAGAACGAATAATGTGGAAGGAAACGGAATAACCTCGAGAAAACCCAAGCACACGCTGTTTGCCCACCACAAATCCCATTTAGTTCGAGATGAGATCGAATCAGGAAACCCACTCATCAAAAGTACGGCTCTTATGACAACAATAATATTGAATTATATTGGCGCCATGGTGACAATATGAACTAGTTGCATTCATTCAATCTGACTTCTAGTTGGATACAAAACATACAATTTTCAGAGTGCATATGAAGCATGTGCCATTTAAGTCTTTACATTTAAATTTTTATGAATATATTATAGAATAATGCATTCAAGTTCAACGTGATACTAATACTAGTATCACTCTCGCTTGCTATATTACAATATTCCATGTAAAACAAACATAAAAACAACAAGAGAATTAATTGTAGTATCAAGGCCAGTAATTAATAAGAAAAATATACGTGTGAAGGATTTCTTTTGTACTTGAAAGTAGCTCTGAAGATTTTTCTGAAATTTTATCGTATTTTTAGCTAAAAAATTTCAAATTATTATTCTTTTCATCTCTTTCGCTAATTTGTTTCACCTTGAAAAGAAACAGATTAAAATTGTATGCAGGCTTTCTTAATAATAATAATAATAATAATAATAATACAGAAGAAATAAAAATAGGTAAGAATTATTATTTCATTATTTCTTTATTTGAAAAAACGAATTTTGGAGTTTAAGATGTAAGAAAAGTTAACTTAATAATAACTAACAGAAGGACCGGAAGAATACGTTTCATTTTAGCCATAAAGGGCACCAAAACTGTCACCAACCAACTTGAGGGATCCCAAAAACTATGAATTCGACACTAATATCGGCCATTTTTAATTAATTTTATATGTCACCATTCTCCCTTAGGAGTACTAATGGGAGTTGAGTTGGGATTTAAACTGCATCGGAAGTATCGCTGTTAATCTCAGCGACCCCGAAAACTATGGATTCGACACTAATATCGGTCATTTTCGATCATGAAGTCACAAACATAGTCAGTTTCATTTTATTTGTATAGATAGATAGACTGAAAGTATTTGAGAACAGGATCCTGAGAAGAATATTCGGACCCAAGAGGAACGAGAATGGGGAATGGCGGAAACTTCATAACGAGGAACTACATAGTTTATACGGTTTACCCAACATTGTTAGGGTCGTCAAGTCTAGGAGGCTTAGGTGGGCAGGTCATGTAGCTAGAATGGAAGAAAATAGAAACGCTTTCAAAGTCTTGACTGGTAGACCCATAGGAAAACGACCATTAGGAAGACCTAGGCGCAGATGGGAGGACAATATTAAGATGGATCTCGCAGAGATAGGAATACAAAGTAGAAACTGGATCCAATTAGCTAAGGATAGAAGTCAGTGGAGAGCTTTTGTGAACACGGCACTGAACCTCCGGGTTCCATAGGCCATAGAGTTAGTTAGTTAGTTGGATAGATAGATAATAATGTTAATAATAAGAATAAGAATAAAGGGACAATGAAACATTATACCAGTGAGGTTAGTGAAGTTAAACAGTGCCGGACTTGGTAAAAGAAAAGATGGATGGATGGCCGCCCGTTCGCATTCACCAGATGGTATTGGCATTGCGGCATCACTCAACTTTCTGAAGATAATCGGGTAGCTACTCGAAACGAAAGAACTAGCGATCTCCGGTCTAGAAAGGTCACACGAACGTCAAGGGCATTCCATTACCATAATTTCACTAAAAGGATGACTATGGGACGTTAACACGCAGAATTAAATATGATTCCTTCGCAGAAAAAAAAAATAGTCTGGTTGATTTCCAGTCTACCAGGACTTTGGTCCCAATAAATGAAAACTCCGAACCAACCTAATTAAATTACAACTGTTTCATGTTAATTTTTTCTGTGAATTTGACCTCACTATTGTCAAATGTTTAAGGACTTGATTCAACTGTTTAAATAAACAAATAGCAATGTAACGTGTATACCACCTTAATAAGTTTGGTTAGTATAGAGTGCACAGGCGTGTTCATTCTCTTGGATTAAGGGGGGAGGCAAATCAATAGCGGTACTCTTCAAGATATGCAATCACCTTGTAATCATTACTTTCTTTATAATTTAATTTTTATTTTCATTTGCCCAGAGGATGTTGAAGTATCTGGGAAGGCGGCGGACTCAGGAGCGACATTTACGATTTTGTTGAAATTCAGGGATTTGGTTAGTCGAGTTTTGAGAAACCTGTTAACCAATTATGAATTCCTCATTACATAAATCTGAGTCATTGTCATTCATTTCGTAAGAGCTAATTATATGTAATAAAAATATTGAATAAAACAATAATAGAATTAGATTTACTTACCAGGTAAACAAAAGCCGAATTTTAGCAATATACAACACTCTTCGTCTTCCACCACCACCACCACAGAAAACACATACACAGAAAAATAAAACACTTTGTGTTACGATTTGGCAGTACCTATATTTACAAATATTGAGCAGTATTAGCAATACTTGGTTGAACATCTGATGTCTTACGAAATGTCCTAGACGACAATACTAGTCTTCGTTCAGTCGGAACAAGAGTTTTATATACTTCCACTATGTCATTGCGAGACACCTGTGCGGCAAGCTTTTGTTCAACATAGGGTAACATCAGATGATTTAAACGCACATCTGATGTTGTTGATCGCAATTTAGATTTCACATGTATCATTTTTGAGAACATCCTTTCATGCGAACAACTTGTCACCGGAATAACACAGAACATTTTTTGCACTTTACAAAAGTTCGTGTATGTTACCGTTGCTTTAGTATCACTCATCCACTTTAACCATTCCCACGAAAGTCGATTTTTATTCGCAGAAATCTTTAGAAGACGGACTTCTTGTAGCCCAATTGCGGACACATTGAATTGAGACGAAATAATTTTTAGATCTTCTGAATCAGGTTTCAAAGGCTAAAACCTGCCCACTGCATTCACCAGTTTCCTGATTTCCTGACCAAAACGTTATTTATACCAATGATGATGGAATCAAGGAGAGTATACAACGTTTGCACTTGAATTCTTCCTCTTTATACCTGAACTGCACTTGATTTTCCCACGCATCATCCAGTCGACGAGACACTTTTCTTCTTTTCACTGGTGGAATGTCTACATCAAAGCAATCACACATTTCAGTGGCGCTTGAGAATACGAATACGCTTTTGAAACACGCATCGTCGTCTCGTAGGTTCTGTAAGATGACCTTAAGGTTTTGTACATTGTCCATTGCAGAAAGTAGGTCAATCTCTGATGATTTCAACGACCTGCTAATTACAGCAATTGGACCTAATATGTGATGCAACATCTCTAAACAAATGATAAACTGAAATGCTTTCATCTGTGAAAGCAGCCCGTTTGCCTTCGCCCTCACTTCAGCTACTTTTGTAGTTGAGGCGACTTCTTCAATAGCTTCCACCAAGTATTTGAATGATGACTTTACAGCAGCCACAGGTCACAATGGCAAGCCCATTTTCTTGTTGATAAAGACTTTAAAGAAGGAAGCTTCTGCCCTACTTCTTTTAACATTCTTTCGGAAATTGCATGCCTAGTTGAGCTGCTTTCAATAAAACTATATATGTATTGGATTATTCCAAAGAAATCAAATATGACACTGTTTAGATCATGTGACGTACATGCTTCCACTAGCACAAGATTCAGGCAATGCCCGTAGCAATGTACGTAATATATATTTTCATTCTTTTGTTTAAACAGAGTTTGTACGCCATTGACAACACCTAACATTACTGATGCCCCATCGAAACAAACGGCAATAATAGATTCCCAGTCAATGTTCATTTCATGAATCATCTCTGATGGAGCACCAAATATAGTACTTGCATCCATTGATGCAAGTTTGAGGGTGATAAAACGCTCCACAGGACGATTCTTGATGTCACAAAAATAACGAATGACTACAGCCAACTGTTTATGGTGTCCACAATCGCTTGTTTAATCGGCCATAATCGACACTTTCTTCCCCGCTATTTCAGATGTAATTCAGTTTTTCATCACGCTATGCAATGACGCTACAAGGTCATTTTGTATGCGGTTGCTTGTATACGTAGCGTTTTGGGAAACCTTTTCAAAGTATTCTTTGAGGAAAGGATCGAATTTTAATAATAGATTGAAGATTTTCAAAAACAACTCCTTTTCTTCACTTTCATGTTTTTCATTATGTCCTCGAAAAGGTCGTCCCCTTTTGCTAACAACCGGACTATTTCTATCAATCTTTCCATAAATTCTCTATTTCTTTGACGGTTTTGTCCACGTGCTGATCCTTTCCATCTGTTCGTCTAACAGCTCATCAATTTGAGGATTTTCACAGAAGTTTTCGTATGCTTTTACACTTGACTGGTGACAAGTTGATAATTGGTGAATTTTGAACCTATCCGTAACGTTTTTTCCAATTTTTGAATCCCTGGGAAACAAACGCAGCGATCTTATGTCCTTTACTAGCCACACTGTAAAAACTGTATGGTTGGAATAACCCAGAATTCTGGGTTGAAAAAGTGACAACCACGCCGTATTGTCTTAGAAATCAGAAAATATGGTTATAATAACAATACGAGAAGTCAAAACTAGTAAAAAATAAAAACCTCTGGCATGACCTGGATTCGAACTCACACCGCGCGGCTGTTAAGCGCGTGCGTTATCCACCAGACCAACCGGAATCTTAGTTTAGGCTGTGTGATAACAAGAATTACAGCATACTTTGGAAGCAATTGTTTAGTCACTTTGAATTTAAAACAAGTCAATTAAAAACACTAAACCAAACCAAACATCACCCGGAATATTGAATCAATGCCATTAAATGCTAGTTTAGTACAGCAGCTATTTATCAATGTTAACGTATGTTTTGAGAGAAATTGTCTTCACTCTTGGCGAAGTGTACTGAGTGAACTGCAGTGCACTTCGCCAAGAGTGAAGAAAATTTCTCTCAAAACATACGTTAACATTGATAAATAGCTGCTGTACTAAACTAGCTTTTAATGGCATTGATTCAATATTCCGGGTGATGTTTGGTTTGGTTTAGTTTTTTTAATTGACTTGTTTTAAATTCAAAATGACTAAAAATTGCTTCCAAAGTATGCTGTAATTCTTGTTATCACACAGCCTAAACTAAGATTCCGGTTGGTCTGGTGGATAACGCACGCGCTTAACAGCCGCGCGGTGTGAGTTCGAATCCAGGTCATGCCAGAGGTTTTTATTTTTTACTAGTTTTGACTTCTCGTATTGTTATTATAACCATATTTTCTGATTTCTAAGACAATACGGCGTGGTTGTCACTTTTTCAACCCAGAATTCTGGGTTATTCCAACTATACAGTTTTTACAGTGCACATTCTCCGTCGCAAAGAATCAGCAATGAAAACAAAAAGCACTGTCTTCTTTAATGCTATATTCCAAAACATGGAAATTAACTGTATCAATTTGCTTGAAAGCTTCTGCCTGATGAATTCCTGGGAAAATTCTTCTGAACAGGTTGAAATGAACCCTTAGCGATGCGTTGCTTTCGTTCGAAGCGTGCCTTTGGGATGCAGTTTGTAGGATTATCTGGAAATGAACATGATGCAGATTCTGTTTCACGACCTTCCTTATCTCTGGTTGACACATGCAGAAACCCATAGGTGTTATGTTTCACTTCCGCCCAATATGTAAGCGCACTAAAGTGAGCCACATTCTTTCCTAAGACATTAACGTTAATAGCACGATTATTCTGTGCATCATCTATAATAAATATAAGTATTTTTTCTTTAAAAAAAGTGCTAATTTACTACCTTTTATATATTATTACGTCAAACAACAAACCAATAGCTGAAAAAAAAACTTCATCTCATAGTAGTGGCCAACCGTACGGTACGTAGTGCTGCCACGAGACGAGACGGAATTTCAAGACAAGACCAGTCAATTATTTTCGAGAAGACGAGACAGTGCTTTTACGAGACGAGACAACCCCAAAATCTCGTCTCGTCTCGTGGCAAGACTAATCAGCTGGATGAAAGAAAGGCTGGAATTGGAAATGCGAGACTGTAGTATCTTATAAGATTTGTTCGAGTCTCGATCAGCATATAGTAAGCTTTTACCATTATTTTATCAAGAGTTTCGACTTGAAATATTCTACAAGACGAGACGAGACCGGCCTATCATTTTCGAGACGAGTTTTCTCTATTTTTAATTTTTGGCACATAGAACTTTTTTTTTTAAATTTAAAGTATTCAATTGTATACAAGAATTTCATATATATATATATATATATATATATATATATATATATATATATATATATTTGGAATATCCTCCTTTTTCCACTCACCGTCAATTACCGGTACTACATAAAATTGATGAATATTATTTACAACCTTTTAGTTGATAATATTTCTAAAATTCAATTAAATATACACACATACTTGCATAATTCACCTTTGAGCTCCTCAAACATAGAATATTAGTACAGTAACTAAACATACACTAATGCTACCATAGGGTGACTCTCAGAGAGAGACTGCCAATAAATTAATTTCAATGTGGAGTTGCGTTCGATCACACATTACGCCTTAATGAACCATAAAAAATTCCCGAGGCTAGTATTTGCCAGGGGTATGGGAGCAACGCCTGAAATATGAAATGCGACGTCATAAAAAAAAGCATTTTTCCCGGGTTCTGATAATTACTCCATAATCTAAAACAATGTTTCTTTCTAAACAAGTACCACAGTTACGAAGAATGATTCCTGAAAGTTTTATTAACAAATTGGAAATTATCAGGTAATGTCTATATTTCTTTTTTTGTTTTTGGTTGATTAGGAGTACATGTCAGTGCAATCCGAGCAAAAGAGTGGTAATGGCAAGAAAGTTCCCAGCTGGATGAAGCATAGGCTGAAATATAGCACCTTGCTAGAAATTTGTGTTATTTATTCTTCTTCTTCTTCTTCTTCTTATTATTATTATTATTATTATTATTATTATTATTATTATTATTATTATTATTATGATCTGTTCAAATTTACCGAGCGAAATAGCTCAAGTGGTAGAGCGTTGGCTTCGCATTCGGGAGGTCGTGGGTTCGAATCCCGCTGCCGACCATCCTGACTGAGGTTTTCCAGGGTTTCCCTCAGTCCTACCAGGCGAATGCCGGGATGGTACCTACTAAACAGACCCTGGCCGATACCTTCCCAAATCCTTTCCATTGTTATTGTTGTTGTTGAATATCCAGTGTAAAATGGCCTCTGAGCTGTAACTGGTGATTGTTAAATAAATAAATAAATAAATATTACGTAATCAAGTTAGAGGAGGGGGTGTCTGGAATTTGATTACTTTTGATTACAAGGAGAGGGGTATAAGAGCTGATTACGTAATCACAAAATTTTAGTTTAAGATTTGTACTATTCAGCCCTATCATTTCAAGCATTACCGTCGCCAACTCTGCTTGTGAGTCATCAAACATCGGAAAATTTCTAAACATTGCATTATACCTATATTTTAGAACAGTTTAGTGTAACTTAATCCCGAAAATATATTTTGAAAATATAGTTTGTATCTTTTGATTACGTAATATTAGGGAAGGGGATGATTGATTATTTCTGATTACAAGGGAGAGAGAGGTTTAAAATTGCCAAAATTATGAATACGTAGTATTTGAACAGCCCTTTCTTCTTCTTTCTATTATTATTATTAAGATAAATCTCAGCGAACACACTGATGCTCTGGAAGGGTCTATGTATAAATGTATAAATTTCTCATCAGACCCACCTCCTGGGTCGTTCCTTTCATCGAGGTTCGGAACGATTTTTCATCATTCTATCACAGATTCTATGTGCTATAATACTGTATATCCATCTTGATACTAGGTCTGTGTTAAGGAAGGACTTGGACGACCACCTAAATTTTCTGCTTCCCCACCCACCCACCCATAAGTTATACACAGGAAAGCGTTTTTCACAAATTGATTTGTTACCCCTCCTAACATACATTTTCCAATCTCTTCCTAAATTTGAGGGCTGGTTAAAACCGCGCCTCAGTCAGTTTTGTCACAAAATAAATATTTAGTAATATAAAAAATATACAAACCTCTATTAATCTTCTGCTCTTCGGCAGAAGAATTACTTTGTTGGTCTTCTTTCTTAAGCCAGAAATCGAACAATGTTTATATATATATATATATATATATTAACGAATAAGAAATTTTCAATCGTCAAACAAGCTCACTGAAAAACAATTCAAAAAAGAAAAAAGTCACATAGTCACAATGTCCCAAAGTCACATAGTCGTGTATACTTGACTTATAACCTGACACTCAAAACGAATACATATACTTCCGTTCTACATAATCTTCTCTCATACAAACTGCACGCGAACAGTTGCACTGCTAATGAGTAGGATAAATTAGGCACCCACCAGGTAGAAATGGGAAAAGAAGTGTTGTTGCTGCGTCAAGAAATTCCAGGAAAACATGGTATATTTGTTTTTAGTTCTAATGTGTCACGGGATCAAACAAGAATTAGGGCAAACTGTGACAACAAAAGGCAGACATCTGTATGGTTTTAGTCAGTCGTCCATGACCCATACTGAACATGGGTACTCGATCTGCGGCGAAGATGCCGAAAGGTGAAGTTTCTTTCAACCACAAAGTTTTAAAGATAGCTATATAGCCAGTAGCGTAAATACGCCGGGGCTGCCGGGCGGTGCCCCAGGGCCCCAGAAGTTTGGGGGTCCCCGGCTCCGTCGTAGTAAATGAAAAACGCAAATGCGAAATTAGGTCAGTCACAAAAAGTATTTTGGGGAAACGAAAAAATATATATACTGAAAAAACGTGATAATGATGCTACATTTCTCGACCTCCTTGCTCAGTACGTGATGATGGCCTTTTTTCCAATCAAGACTCCGCGATCTGTGTCATGTGAAAATGAAAATAAACATGCTGTTCACCGGAATAAGCTCCTTGAAATAACAGCAGCAGGGGTCGGGATTTAAACGAGAAAGAGACACTATTTTGTGGTTTGTTGCCTTCCGGATTGATTGTTACCAAGCATTTTCTCGTTCCACCCTCCACCAGGGGAGGGGGTTTGTTGTCAGCACACACCTGTAATGTCAGAATCTAAAAGTAGTTTTATGATGTCGAGATCAATGCCTCCTGAAGTCTGCACACCCTGACCGCAGGACCTCTGAGTCAGTTAAGTTCACTTTCTTTTCCATTTTTCTGAAACTTGTAGATATTAAACGTGCAACAAAATGTCCTGGAGCTTGTAATTCTGCAATTAGTTAGTTTTTTTTCTTTCACAAGAGCCCACGCATTGCTGAACCCTAGGTGGGTAGTAAATGTTAACGACGCATTTCGTGGTTCACTTCTGATACGTTTAGATGGTACGAAAATCGAAATTGCTAAACGATGGGTAAACTAAGTGGCGCAGCAAAGTGTAGAAAGAAGAAAGAAAGAGAAGAAGAAGTGAAGAGAAAACATACGAAGATTGATTCTTTTTTACGAATGTTCCAGAAAATACGAGGAGTGATTTTTCATTAGTTTCTGGTAAGAAAAGAATTATACAGAGAAGCGTGACTATGTTAAAAAAAAAAGGGGGGGGGCAAATGCTTTATGTCAATGATGATGCACTGTTCTGGCCCAATAAAGGTATCCATTCAAGAAACACGTCCTCTTGAACTTTGGTTAAATGATACTAGCTTCGGAGTTTTGGAGGTGTCCAAAGCGTGGAACAATGAATGTCAGAGACATATATTACCAAGGGACTCTTCAAGGGGACTGTCAAATCGACAGTGAATTGATTGTCAGTCCCTTCGAGAAATCCCTTGCCCATGCATTGCAGAACTTTGAAACACGCATTTACAAGTCGACCAGGTACTACTTGCAGTGTGACGTTTTAAGCCGCAGTCTCTACACTGGATAGTGTTTGAAATATAGGCTCTGAAATACATTTTACCACGCTTTCGGCACCGCGTATCTCTGAAACTAGTAGCATCAATCTGACCACCATAAAGTTTCTACTATGAGGTTTTCTAATATGGGGGCCGCGGTGGCTCAGTGGTAGAGCGTTCACCTCTGGTGCTTGGGGTCCCGGGTTCGATCCCAGCCCCTGCCAAGTGAACTTTGTGGTGGACAAACACCGTGTGCGTGGGTTTTCTCGGGGTTCTCCCGTTTCCTCCCACTTTCTTCATTCCACCATTTCATTCATTACTCATCATCACCGTCTCCTTTAGCCTAACCGGCATAACCATGGGACGTAAAATAAAGATTTCATTTCATTTTTTTTCTAATATGGTCACGCGTTCACCCTATCCTTTTAATTGAGATAATCGATAGTTTTTAAAAAAAAAGAATTTTAAGTGAAAGTCTAAAGAACGAAAAACATCAGTAAAGTGAAGTTCTAATTGTTATTGTAACATGAAACCGTAGTTTAATCATGCATATTAAGCTCTGAATTACATACGTCAAAAGTGTACGTACAAAAGCCACGTTGAAATATTGTGACTTAAGTTGTTTCTGAAAGGTATGACGGAGTACGAGAAATGTATTTGCCAAGTCCATATTGTGAAAAAGAACGTAGAATGTATTAAAACAATCTAATGTATTTATAGCGAACTAGCTCAGTTGGTAAAACGTTGGCTTCGCATTCGGGAGGTCGTTGGTTCGAATCCCGTTGCCGACTATTCTGATTAGGGTTTCCCTCAGTTCTATCAGTCAAATTCCATGACGATACCTACCCAAATCCTTTCCTTTGTTGTTATTGTTAAATACCCCGTGTAAAATGGACATTGAGCTGCATGGGGTGATTCTTAAACAAGTACATTTATAATTTATTTAGTTTGGTTCTTCTGTCTGGTTAAAAAATATAATTTTACAAACAATATGCAACTTAAAAACTACAAATGCTATTAAAATATGTACCTCAAAAAGGTGCTGCTAAATGATGTGCATGTATGTCCAAAATAAAAGGGTGATTATATGACCAACATTTTACTTTTTCTGAGGGGGCCCCCTGGCCAATGTCTGCCTCAGTGCCCCGCCTGGCCTTGTTACGCCACTGTCTATAGCATTCTTCTCAACAGGGAACAGCAATCTTTTGTATTGAGAAGCATAAAAATAGTTGTCACACTCCATTCCATTGAAAGCTGTCAGTCGGAAGCTGCCTCTAATGGCACAATTTTGTATGTCAAGTTCTCAAATAGCGGAATTTCCAGTCTTGAAGTTAGATAAAGCCTAGGGCATTGCTTTTACGCATTTTGGAAACAATCTCTGTGTACACTGCAGAAGAAAAAGAGATAAAGGAAATGGACTCTACATTCAAATTATAAGAGCAAATCCATCTGCTTTTAGATTGGAGAGAGGGAACAGAAAAACTTCGCCCCCTTCCGTTTTAAAGTTGACGCCTACAGATAGTGTGTTAGGTGTATGTGAGTGTGTGTGTGATAATATATTGCTGGGAGGAAACAAACGGAAGAAATACTGAAATATAATTAAATCGGGAAATTTTGGTCGAGTATTGCAAAGTTCAAAGTGTTAGTTTGTATAGCGATGATTACAGACATCTTTCAGGGTCCGTTTATGTGAAATACAATCCTTGTTGGCTGAGAAATAATTTTTAAAAATCGAAAAAAAAAAACGCAATGAAAAAAACATTAGTTAAGGCGATCGCCCCACTTGTCCCCAGGTGCGCACGCTTATGATAGAGTGATATTTTCTCAATAAATAATATTGAAACCGAAAGTGGTAATAAATTTCTGGTCTTGTCGAGTTTAGTAGAGAGATTACAGGAAGGATATGAAATACATTCTTGAGACGTTTAATTTCTTGCTACCTACACCGGTGTATTACCGTTGATACAGAATAGTCAGCGTTTAAATTTTTTATTTCTGCCACTTCCGACTTGAATAGAGGGCTAAGAGAATATCGTATCTATTGTTAGAACACAAAATCAATTCCCTCTCGCTACCGTTGATCGTTGTTGATCTATCCAGATCAGTATTGAAGCCAGAAGTTGTTGTGGATTTCAATCACTTCCGGTGTTAGTAAAGAGTTAAGATTGGAGATGAAATGTGTTCTTGGGATGGCTAATCGCTTGAAGGAAACCGTTTCTCGCTATCTATTACCGTATTTGATCTATAATGTTCAACGTTAAAATCAGATTTTTTTTTCATTTCTCTTTTGTATATCACCTCCCTCAACGAACTAGATTACTAACGTTCGACCCTCAACATTCTGACCAAAGTTTTTTGTTTCTCGGACGGACAGACACGAGCAGAGGAAATATAAATGAATTTTGGTAAACCAGACTCGTTAAATATTACCCTGGTTGATTTACAATATAACTAAAACATCGAACTAACTGAATTACAGAGTATGGGTAAAGTCCACAATATAATTATTTCTTTCTTTTTGTGAATTTGAGCTCGTTTTTAGGATTTGTCTTAAATGTTTCAATATATATATATATATATACTGTAGAAGTAGACATTGAGGAAGGGAGGATGCAACGGCGGGCAGGGCCGCTACTCTAAAATGACACATGTTTGAAAATCCTTTAACCTCCGTTGCCAGGGCCGTAACTTTTGGGGAAAGGGTAGGAGGGGCAACTGCCCTCCCAGGGAAGTTCCTTGCCGTTCTAGGGGGGCCCACTTTAAGACAAAATTTTCTTACTCCGTATACGATACGAACATGAAATTATAAATGAAGCATCAAACAGTACGAAGGTAAATAAAACAAAAATGAGTCGTGGGCCTATTTCACTAAAAAAAAAAAAAAAAGTCTACTATTAGGGGCTCTGGAAACAATATTTATTCGTATGGCTTTGAGATTTGTCAATATTGTTCCCTTAATTAATTTGTCATGTATGGAACGGGCCTAGGGGTGTAACTAACGGCCCCGCAGACCTTGCAATGCAAGAGGGCCCACAGGCTTCAAATGAGTAAGTTAAAGATGGAAAGAGGGAGCCCAAGAATTAGAAAAAAAAACTTTTTTTTTTATAGGAATGCAAATACGCGTATTAATGCTTGCTCCCCTCCCTAAGAAAAAATCTAAGTTACGGCGCTGTCCGCGCGTTCCTATTTGTTCTATTGATGCCAATGGTGAATTAAGAACAAAATTATAATGAAATGGTAATAGAATAGCAATAAATAATGAAAATTATTCTGCAATAAGAGAAAAAAATCGAGGTCAACGCCGGTTCTTACGTCCAAATTAGTCTTAGATCCGATTATTGCAGCTAAGAACCTCAGACCTCGAGCGATAGAATGTCACTCAGCCGTTCTTTATCTAGTAAAGAGCAGCCGTAAACGTTGTCTGTGAGGCATCTTCTTTTATTCATTATCAATTGTACGCTATAACTTGTGGTTACAATGTTAAACTTTGATTAATGAAAATAATTCTTTGAAATTTTCTATTGAGACTAACATCTATAAAAATTAGTTTTCAGTATTATAACCATTTGTAAGAAGTTTGTTGCTGTGTTGTTTATTGATGTGTAATGTCAAATGATATATGAAAATAGACCTTACACTTTAAGGTGGAATCCGAACCACCGTAATGCTTCAGAAATTTCAAACCCCCCCATTACTCTCGTGGCTGGCCATAGCAGTGTGTAATGAAGGTCGTTGAAAAAGAAAGTTACATCTGTTGTGGTGGGTGTTTTCCCCTACCTAGTGGCGCACCCACGGGGGAGGGTCTACCTACCCTTTCCCTGCCCCCTGCGAAAAGTTCGTAACTAGACATACATTTGTACTTTCTTAATAAAACTCTACTTGTTTAGCAGAGAAATAGTTGATATTGACTAAAGATCTGACGTTACTCGTCATCTGTAATAGAAAGAGTAGTATTTCTTTCCTGATAAAAACAATATAATTTTAATAGTTTTTCGCACTTACTTTTTTTTTTTTTTTCGTCTGTAGAGTAACACTTGTTAGATACTACATAAACAGAATATCTTGTATTATTGGACACCCATAAACCTTGGACCTTTCCCAACAGAAATTTTTGGGTGTCCTCCAGAACCTCCCTCATGTTAGGGTAGCGTAATAATATTAACCCTTTGAAGAAAGTGTGCTTAATGAACAGACTGACTACTGTTCACTAAACTACTCAATTCTGTACCTAATTGTTCTAGAATTAATATTTATAACTTTGTTTCAGAATTAACAAAGCTTTTAAATAGCCCTTCTCTTATATCCCTTTTAAGGGATTATGGTACAACTTGTACCGTACAGGTGTTTTCTGGAACTTTGTATTATAGCTCTCCTACTTGAGCTTTTTCGTCCTTTTTTTTTTTTTTTTTAAGTCTAGAGATATAGTAGAACACGTTACGTTGGTTTCACGCCTTTCACGTATGGTTTCATCGAGACACAGGAGGTGATGACGTCATAACTTTAAAAAAAATCTATTTTCTTTTGTTTGGCCTATTTTTATTATTTTTTGGCGGGCTTACTTTTGCACCTAGAAGATTGAAATTTTGCACAAACACTCAGTATACCGAGTAGTATTTATTAGATTTTTTCAGATATCTGCTTTAGCACAGGGGGGTCCACAGGGGCAAAAGGTATAAAAGGGATATTTTGTTACCAAAAAATCTTTTTTTTTTGTTTGCTATTTTTATGCCTCAGATACATGATGGAGACATGTGAATGGTACCTCTGAAAGGCAGTTCTATTCTGAAGAGAATGATGGGCGAACCATGATCCTAGGGTAATTAGGGATGTCTCAGGAAATTTTTACCCAAGATCCTTTTTTATATGGGAATCTGGGGTATTGTGGGTATATTTTTGGGGAGGGCGTGCTTACTTTTACACCTAGAAGATTGAAATTTTGCATAAACATTCAGTCTACCGAGCAGTACTTATCAGAATTTTTTCGGATCTCTGCGTTGACACAGGGAGAGTCCAGAGGCAGTGTTGTAGTCCTAAAATTTTCACAGGGTATACGCTGTTTTGTGATCATCTACGGTTGTCATAAGAGACATAGAAGGCATTTTTTAATAAACAATTGTACCTATTAATTAATTCATTTACAATATAAAGAATACATTACTGTTTTATATTCTAAAAGCATCTAATGCTATTTTCTTAACGACACTCCTTATTTAAATCACGCTATTAATAACATCAATGGTTTTAGGTATGGAGAAGGAATCAACTCACTCCTTCTCGTGTACCGCCGTGTACCCTCGACTACAGGCCTGTTCAGAGGGGCAAAAAGTTTTTAAAAAGGGATATTTTAACCAAAAATCCCTTTCTTCGCGATTTTCCCGCTTCAGATACGTGATGGAGACATGTGAGGGACCGTTTGAAAGGCAGTTCTATTCTGAAGAGAATGATGGACGAACCATGATTCTAGGATGAATATGGATGTCTCAGGAATTTTTTTTTTTATCTGAAAGCAGGGTCTTTTGCGGTAATCTGGGGTATTGTAAGGATTATTGATAAATATTATCCCGCCTTTATTAGTCAAGATAGAAGCATAAAATTTGGCACACACATTCAGTCTACCGAGTAGTATTTATCAGATTTTCTCAGATCTCTACGTTCACACAGGACCGTTTCAGAGGGGCCCAAAGTGTGACAAAAAATCCCCGGAAATTTCCTTTTTCCCCTCAATTTTTCCCTCTCCTGGTACATGGTATAGGCACGTAAGTTGTATCATTTGAAGGCCTACTCTATTCTGAAGAGAATGAAGTATGAACCATGATCCTAGGATAAATAGTGACGATGCAGTAGCTGCTTGACTAAAAGTCTAAACAAATACCCCAAAAAGCCAAGATCTTAAAAGGGATATATGATCATACAAGTACATTACTTCACAGCACTATGATATAACATGTGAATCTAATATTAAAATCTAGCAATCTAGCACAATCGCATTTTTTAAAACCCCAGACACTCTTTCTTAGGAATGGTAGGGGTGAGTGTACTCGAGGCGAGACCGAGACGCCACGTATCGAGACTTGCTCGAGACGAGACGGAGATCAAGACAGACACTTGTGATTCGAGTCGACACAAAACTTAGTCTCGAAAGCCATGGTCTCGTCTTGAATATTGACAAAAGAATAGTACTAAAAGTTGCTCTATCCATAATTTGCTCCGTTGTTAAGTTATATGTCAGATAATGGAGCGAATGTCCTTGGATGGCCGCAGTCACAGGGAAAACGAGAAGAGAGCTGTGATGACGCTAGTAGGGGAAAGGAGGATGATCTTCCAATGATACTGTCCGTCCCCCAGAATTATTCCACTATGGCACACTTTCATGTTGGGGGACTACTAAAAGTTATTTTCATTATCTTGCTTGTTGCGTAACAATTTACGAATGAAATTTAAATTTGCAGCCCAGTTTATAATAATTTTTGAATGGTAATTTCGGAACTGAAGGAAGTCGTTATGTCGCTATGTCTTTTAGTGTTTTACATGGACATGAAATAACAAATAAAATACAAACAATATATTTTATTTTATTCTTTTGTGTGTAAAAAAACATATGTATTGTTATTCTACAGATTGAATAAGATGGTGGCTGCTTTAGAATGCGCTCACATGGCAGTGTATTTTTTTAAGAAATCGCTACTGGGTATCCAGGCACATAAGGGTCCTTGACCCACGTAGCAAAATTCAAACGCACAGATATTTTTAAAGTGCATTTTTGTATAGTGTACACTTTTGAAATAATGACACATAAAATGTATTCGTCAGACTTCTGCTAACAGTTTCATTTTCGAATCAACACATCGCCATCAATGCAGGAGCGGACATTTTCTTTACATTTTGGCTCAGATCCGCCTTCAGGTCGGTGCTTAAAGATAAAACTATACTGTGCTATCATAATTGGATATTTTCCTTCATTTATTTATTTATTTATTTTCATATCCATATTTTTAAGTTGGACATAGACAGGACAAGGACAAAGAAACGCGACTGATACAGATGGAGATGTTACAAAACACACAATACACAAACTACTTAACAAGGAAATAACAATACGTGAACTTGACTAAACGTTTCCCCAACGAAATCATTTTATATGTGTACGTATGTATTCAATACTAAATATTACTAGCAGTACTTTATTTTAAAAAAATGCAATCAAAAAATTATCTTTATTGTTTAAATCTTATCAACGGTTTAAATCATAGAGTACAAGCCTTTTTGTTAGTTGTTCCACTTTGCTATAATGTTTACACATTAAATCTCAATCTGTTTCACATTGTTTGGTTTTTCTCCTGTTTTAAAGTGTGTTGTTCCACTTGTAACTGGTTAATTTCTAGTAGGCTATTATTTTCACACTTCAAATTTTAACCTGTTCCATATTATTTGATTTCTTACCTGTATTAAAGCATTTTAGGCTATTTGTTATATTCTTGCTATTATTTTCACACTCTAAAACTGAAACCTGATTCACACTGTTTGGTTTTTCACGTGCTTTGAAGTATGTTATACCAGTTGTTATTAGTTACACTCTTGCTATTATTTTCACTCTACATCTGAATGCGTTCTGCATTATTTGATTTCTTACATGTTTAAAATATAATTGAATAAGTCTCTCATCTAGTTACCATAGGTTTGATGGAGCCGTTAATATCACCAGTAGTCTTAACACCTGTATTACTATCACGACAATTGGTATATGATCTACTATTACTGAATAAAGGGCATTGACTGATAACACATCGCAACTGAGGCTTATGTGATATAAATATGTTGATTTTGAATATAACAGATTATTCAGCTCTGAAAACCTTCTTCACAAACTCCCACCTTTTACAGATACCACTATCAGGCCTGCTCTTTCGGTTGTCCTTTTGCTTCAAGAACTCCGCTACAGCCGGTCTTGGGTCACAGTTTGCAGTACCCTTACCATTTAGCGATATTATAAGGCGATCGGGAGTCGTGTTTTCACTCATCGACAAACGATGAGTACCTCGAAGCTGGTTATAGCATGAAACAGCTCTTTCAGCCAACTAGTTTTCTTCTGTTATTTTCTCTCAGAGAGTATTCGAAAGGTATATAAGCCAAACATTATTTGAACAATTACATATGAGAGTTCGGCTTCAACGTTTCTACCTCTTTAGTTGGTCTATTAATTCACTCTGCATTAGAGTAGGATGAAAGTGATTGTATCTCGAGGTAGACAAATGAGTACGCGAAACGAAGGAAAGACGAATACGTATATGAAATTTCAAGAATAAAGCTCTCCAATTTTATACCTATCCACTGAATACAAGCTAATACGTATAGTCACAAAACCAAAGTATACTGAAATAATTTTAAATTTACAGTAATTCAAGTACTCTCCAGTTCAAGTACTCTTTCAGTAATTTAAAGATTTATGAAGTCCACTGGGTATCCAAGTGCTCGGCCTGGGAATCCATTTGGATACAAAGAGGCAGCTTTAGAAATGCCCTGTCATATGGATTTAAAAAAAAAAAAAAAAAAAAAAAAAAAGAATCCGTAATATCATCAAGAAATTGAGAGTAGGCATTATGTAGCGCACGAATCGTAGTTTTCTTTCGCGATTTCAATGAAAAACAAGACGAAATAGCAAAATAACATTTCTCGGTTATAAAAAAAAAAACTTTGGTTTGTGTAATATTTACCTGTACCTTGGGCAGAAAGTACTCATACATATGCACTATACTTAATAGAATGTTCATTTCATATTAACAAAAGAAGAATGTTTTTAATATATGTATGAGATTATTATGGGATAGTTGTGGATATGGACATGTTTTATGGTTACCTAGTCAGTGAATTTGTGTACTTAACAGTTTTAAGAAAAGGATATTATAAGTTATATCAAATAATAAACCAGTTTTAACATCGTTTATACATTTTGTCATTCTTGTTAAAAAGGTGAGATTAATGGTATTCAAATATCGAAGCTAATATTTTTTTATGCCAAAGAAATACTACCACTTCGGATTTTTATCTCAGCAAACGAACCAGGTTGACGACAATCATTTTGATAAGTCGTTGTACGGTCAACTCTCTGAAATAATTATGTAGATGTGTCAAATATGAATAAGTTACCAGAACTTCAAACAACAGAGATTAGAAAACGAGAATACTGCTAATGTTATGTGTCCGTTAGTTACGTAATTTCGAAAAAGTAAACTGGCGTTTGCATTTAGAAAGATCATTGAAGCGTATCATTTGTATTATGTTATAAACTGTTGAAGTGCACATTGTTTCTTTGTCGTCACTTCTACAGCCAGCCTCAAGTACTGTACATAGTCTCTAATCCATAGTGCATTGGTTTGAGTTATTGAGAACCAACGGGAACTTAAAAGGAAAACGTCATATTTTCGAAGGGAGAATTACCACAACTATATGTGATATCAAAAAAGAAAACTTTTTCTCATGAAGAAAACGCTATTTCTAATTTGCAATACTGTTCAGTTTAAACCTGTATTATTTGAATACCTGTGTAATATGCCATTACAGTCTAATGTGATGATGTTTTAATAGGAGGGTGCCCGAAATTTTTTGCACCGACTGTACTTGACGTTTAACAAAAAATTTCTGGCTGTTCATATAATTCGTAATTTTGTTTGTTATTCTATTCAAATTAACATGGAAAACTGTAAAAAAAATTTATTAGGAATTATAGTTTTGGGAGTCAATACCTTTATTTATATTTTAAATTAGTTATAAGTCTTGTATATGGATGTGTAAATGGATTATTACAATTCTTACGGTGTCAGTGCTATCTGAAAACATAGGTCCACTATTGGACGGAACTTTTCAGATCAAATAACCAATCTAAAATTCGACAGAATTTTCAGGACCACCCTTCACCTCTCTTTTAGATACCTAGGTCCTTCTAAAATCTAGTTTAATCCAGATTTTACCAAATTTTATTCGTTTCAAAGCCCCACCGCCAAAATGCTTTGTTTTGATTGGAGGATAAACCCACGCTATGATATTAGGGCGCGATTATTCCATTCCCTGAAAGAATTTCACTGAAGACGCCGGACTAAGATCTTCCCAGCTCAGAAAGTCAAAAAGGAGCTAGAAAAGCTGCAGTAAAAGGTAAAATAATATGATAGTTGAATAACTACCAAGCAGGAAGCTAAGGAGCCATAATTTGCTAGACTTTCATAGTAAAAACCGGACTGAAGAACTAAAATAAGAAGCAAAACTCGGTGACGCCATGTTTTGCCGATGTAATTAGTGGTGGACAGGTTCTGTGAAGTGCATCAGTTTGCGAGTTGTTTTCAGGGATCCACAAACAGTTTCGGAGGAGTAGTGTTTTCTCCCTTAAAATACTTTTATCCTTAAAATTATTCCTTTTCTAGTTACGTAAGACCTGCCCCACTGCCGTTTGTTTTCGTCTATGTAGTGGATGTGATTTCTTTTTGTATTTATTCCTTAGTAACATGGCGGTATTTAATTTCTTTATAGTTAGGATAGTAATCATAATGCACGTGTAAATTTACAGTAAGGGCTCCTATCTGACTCCCAAATTGGGAGTACGGCTTCCAGCGGAATGAGTTGAACATGTAGTTTGTTCCGGGTTCCTGCCCCTTCAGGGCAGGGGGTCCTTATTGTTAGTCAACACTTTGATATGTCCCCTCGGGGGCATTGATTAAACAGTTCAAAGAATGTGATTTAGTGAATATAAGGGCCAATTGGCCCTGTTCCTTTCTGTCCCTTTTCCTTTCGTAAACTGATAGAGCCGATTTAAAATGGTAAAATCTGAATGTTTTCTGTGTATATTTATTAGTATAACATGTATTAATGTAGTGTGTAGTATGGATGTGGCATGTATGTGTTCGTAATGTAGTAAACATTTTTATAGTAGTAGTAATTGTGGTACTTAAGTGATGAAAGAGTGTGTGAGATAATTAAATATGGACAGTGTAGTATTTGCTATGCGATAATTTTTTTATTATTCCGTCATTAAATGAACTCATACACAATATTCGAAAGTGAACGTAATATAGTACAATAATTCCGTGTACAAGGTCACATTCAGTTGTTCAAGGGTTGATTATATCGTCGCTAGCCCCTAGTGTCAAAAGTCAGTACTAACCGTCATTCTCATGTCGATGTTCTTAGTGATTTAGTTTTCATGGAATTGACCTTTCTTTTCGAAATAAAACCTAGAAGGTATAATTCACAGCCCATATAGATGTACAGTTAGGTTAAGCGACCCAAAATTAATATATTCTGAAAATTACAACATTCTGCTTAGTCTAGAAGTCGAAATATTTAAGTAAATAAACAATACGTAATTTTTTAACAGAAGTCGGGCGATATGATGCTAGTTCTTCGCTTTGAAATTATATTAAATGTTCATTTCTTTCTTTGTGGCTGCAGAATAATTTCATTGTTGTCAGAATTTCGTAAACATTAAATATTATCGCAGATAATTCTATTTTCAGTGAACATACGTAGGATTTTTTTTTCTTTCTTAATAAAGCTACCAGGTATTACATAGTATTGTGTGTGTGGTGAAAGAGTCTTGAGTTCGAGTGAGGTTGTCGTGCGGTGATCGGAATGGGAAATGTTTGTAGTGACTATAGATTTTAAAGTGTTATGATGAAATGTGTATATAGGCTGGGCGTAGATAGAGGAGACAGGGTGTTTGTAAAATATAGCGTCGTAGTAAATGAAAAGAATGATGATATGAATATTATATGAATATTAATATGAATATGAAAGTATATGAATATTGTAGTAAATGAATATAGAAGATAGGACACCCATATAGTTAAATATATATAGTAGCCCAGTGAATACTTCGCCACGTGTGGATATATATATATATATATATTGAATAGATACGTGTAGCTACAAACATCTCGGGTTCTGACCCCTGCACCATAATATCACGCGGACCGGAGGGCGATATATAGTCGGACTATGGTAATACTTTGTAGTTTAATGGGTTATAGTAATAATCAACCATAGTAATACCATCTGATAGAATGGGTAGCATCATATAATCGCTGACTAGACATATTGAATAATAAATTATGAAAAGACAGTAGTAGTTATAGAACGGGGCTGTAGTGAATTATATTTTCTGGTCGGTTTTAAAAATAGAATATCCTGCTCCGTGAGATTTTTTTTTCTTCACGTCACCTACTCGGGCTAGCTTACAATGTTCATGGAGGCGACAGCTCTGACAGGGTTACAGAATCAAAACAATTAGTTATTAAAATTTATTATCCCGTACCCGGGCATCGACCTCTCCCCCCTTGAGTACTTTCGTTTTCTTTTCTTAGTTTTCAAACTAGATAGTGATGGAAATTAATCGATGCCTCAGAATTTAGCGCATTCTGCGAAGGGGAGCTATCGGTGAAGTTTGGTAATAGAAATCACCGATCCAAAATTCAGTTTATTTAAATTTTTTTTTTATTTTCGGCAAATCATTAGTTAGGGATATCTTAGCTAATACTTCTACTCTAGTTTCATTACTGTCCTTGAACCTTCTTAGTTCTTCTGAGGGGTCGAATATTTTTTTCCTTACTTAGAGATTTCAAAATTGGGGACGCAGTTACCTGGTCCCTTCCCCCTCTCCTTTTATCCTGCTGGTCTGGGCCGGATACGGGGATCGGATTTCAATCTTACAACCAAACTCTTGTGGGATTGGGATCTGATGGACACAGAACTTGCATCCTTGGCAGCAGGGCGCCCCCTTGAGTCTACGTATTTAAGTAAACCACCCTCTTTCGGCATATGTGAATATTTTGGCTATGAGTTGTTATATATTTAAATTCGATCACTCTTCTGTGTAGTGAGTAGTACTTTAATCTTTCTCCTTTCGTTGGCGCCGCTTTCTCTCTCTTGTCTCTTTCTTCCTTCGAGATTTTTTTTAAAATTTTCACCTGAAAAGGCAAAAGTTTCGGTTGGTCACAATGGCACACTATCAAACTAATGGACTAGTCACATACTTCAAGAACGTATCAAGCCAAATACCATAAATACTTCAGAAGTAGATACATTATGCCTAACATACTATAGAACTTTCGTCTTTTGTATTGTGGGAGAACTGACTCCTTTTAACTCTTTGCAGCACACAGAAATACTTATTTTACACCCCTATGTTGCACGAGAAGTATTATTATTTTTAAAAAATTAAAGTTAACTCAATGAATTTCTGGACAGAAGTTAAACGTGTGATTATATGACGAATTACTGGAAATACTTTGGCGTGTCATCTAGGAACACACACCTAAGCTACATAGATTAAGTGATTCATAATATAAATCACTGTTGAAGAACCAGCAGAACGTCTGAGTGATGCAAAATTTGAATTACCATGCAGAATCATCCTATAAAATTGTGATGCAAAAATGCATCACTAAGACATCATGTGCCTACGCACTCCATTTAGACCGATTCGTCAGGGATGATCTTTCTCGTGAACTACAGCTAACATACAGTAACTCTAAAACTCATTTAGTATGCAACCCTCACCACCTGAGATATAGACCTACATAAGAGTCCTCGTGACAGTAGTTTGATTTTGTTCTTAAAATCACTAAATAAATAACTTGAATAAATAAAAGTAATTTTTAGTAATTAATAGACTGTAAACAGCTGAAACAGTTATTGTCTGGTATTTAGTAAAGGAGAAACAAATAAACCAGGGCTAATTCTCTTGAAATTTCTTGCATATATAACTGATGTGTCTTGTATATTAACAGGTCTCAGTAAGCAATGTAAAAGTAAATTATTACAGAACGAAAGAGCAATGGTTAAAAAAAAATAAAATAAAATAAAATAAAATAAAAAAGCGAAAGGAAACAATTTGTTCAGATCTATCAACTTATTCAAACGGTGTCATATTATTTGTAACTTTAAGAGCTCCTGCAGACGGTATCCTGGGGAGTAAAAGTAGAAATACTGCATTTCAGTGAGGTCATCACTTCAGTGTAGCACTTATCTACTTTCTTACATCCTGTTTGCTCATCATTTGATACTATTACAGTTAGCGTTCTGTTACCTAATCATTTAGATCAAAAATTCATTCTGAAATTATATTTAATGTTCTTAAAGAGGTTGCCACTCTAAATATAGATACAGGTTTATTCAAAAAGAGTAAAACGAAACTACAGCATATTTATTTTGTACTGAAATGACAAACAAAAGCAAAATTGGACAGAAAGAAAACAGGAAGTTGTAGATTTTTGTGGACTTTACTAATGTTGGATATAAACACTTGGGTAACATGGCACACATCCAAGCGATAATCCAGTTCCTGTCAAGCATGTCCTTATATATTCTCGATTGTCTGCTTCAATGCATTAGAGAAGTGTTACTAACGTGAAGTGCATTGAGTTGATTTTGAGTTTAACGTCCCGTTGAGCAGCGAGGCTGTGTGAGACGTGGACCTAATGATTAACGTGGAATCCGAACCACATGAGCTCTTGCCGGAAATCGAACCAGGGTCTCCCACACCAAAGGCGCGTACGCTAGTCGCTTAGCCACGAAGGAGCTCAACGTGAAGTGCAGTCACTAAGTGGTGCTTGTGTCTTGAATTTAGTACGAAAACTCTGCAGTATTAGCAAAGATCTTGTTCGTGAAAATTCCATCAATAATACGCACCTTCGTGGAATCATTTGCATTGTTAATTGTTTACACGACAACTATCGCCAGTGGCGGCTTTAACAAAACTACAAACAGAGACTATAAAACTTTCAACCTTCCCTCCTTCTTCCTGACCCCTTTTGCTTTTATATGGCATTTCAGTAAAAAAAAAAAAAAATGTTAGTTTCATAGCATCCTTTCCAAATAGCCATATAAAATACATATGATACACGAAGATCTATATATGCATCCTCGGAAAAAGTTGTCTAAACCAGTGGTTCTCAACCTTTTCTAGTCTAACGCCCTCTTGGATGAAAGGCGCTCCTGGGTGCCCCTTTCGTCTTAACCTAATCCACCCATCCACAAGGTTGAATGTTGTACGTGAGATTTGGACGAAGTAGTCTAAGAACCAGAAAAAAGGCTTCAATTCTTAAAATCAGCTTTGAAGAATCTACATTATTATTCATAAGGAAGATTAAACTTTTCATAATCTGAAAGATGCCTAATGGACTTTGTCCAATAACAAGTAAAACAATATAACAGGTCATGAAATATCAAACACTCCCTAAATAGACTACCGTTCCTCCTCCAATTACCTTCGGAAACAAGAACGTGCTCTGAGGGCGTTAACGTTTGGAATCGCTTGGACGTTACGTCCTCTGGGACCGTTTGGAATCAAAGTTGTAACATCAATAGGTAATCTGCCTACAACTTAAAGCAAACTAATAATAATAGCACACTTATCTATTTACATACACAAAGAGGACAGGCGGCACACCCCATCGAACTTGTCCAAATGGAGCTAAATTTGGAAAATTTACTCTGCTTGACACGGTGAAGGATGAAATAAAGTCAAAATTTACTCTTAATCTTAAAATAATTCTAAAATTTTAATCTTCAACAATTATTTAAAGATATATAATTACATTGGAGGCCTGGCGTCGTAAATACCAAGGCGGAGTGTTTTCTGATTTCCTAACTCCCCTGGTTACAGGGAGTTTCTATACTTGTATGAATATCTTATTTCTATATGTCCACATGTATTTTTCCATTTTGGTTTTGTTAACATTTAATAACAGAAGTATATACAGGGTGCGGAAAAAGTCCCGGAACGGTCCAATATCTCGCGAAGTATAAGATCAGCAAAACCAAAATAATACTTGTTAAATAGTTTTGATAAAGTTATCTAATCATACCAAACGCAACCCCCTGTCTCCACCTCCTTCGGGAATACGGGAATAACTTTTAAATTTTAAACCCCTATTTCTTATTGCATATTTGGATTCTCCAGAAAAATGACAGTGATTTGACCCAAAATTGAAAACAGTGTCTTCGGAGATGGCGCTTGAATCGACACACAAAAAAAGGCGGTATATCAAAATGTTACGAAAATGCTAATTGTCAGTCCTGTGCTCTGTGGCTGTACGATTAGCGTATTGGATTGCGGAGTCAGAGATTCTGAGTTCAATCCCCATTCAAGGCAATTTTTTTCTTGTATTTCCCCAAATAAATTCCATACATTTAAACTTTATTTAGCACCTTTCTTGAAGTAACATACAGTATAATATAAATTTCGATAATTATTTTGCAAGCTTTATGAAGTAGTTCTTAGTAATAGGTTATTAGGGTTAGAGTTCATAGGGTTATTTACAACAAAAATAAACCCTTTTTTGTCGCCATTTGTATATTCTTGCAAATTAATAAATATGGACAAATATATTATTTTTATCGAAGTTAAAATGTATGAATTCATTATTTGCGTATAAAATATTCACATAATAAATGTTACTCTGCACGCGAATCGAACTCACGCCTCCTCTGATTCCGTAGCCCAGTACGCTAGCCGTATGACCACAGAGTACGATACTGCGAGCCCACATTTTCATAATGTTTTGCTGCCTCCTATTTCTAAGTGTGGATTCAAGTGCCATCCGTGAAGGCAATGTTTTCAATTTTTGGTCATATCACTATCACTTTTTCTGGAGAATCCAAATATGTTATTAAAAAAATGAAGGTTTCCGTTTAAAATTTTAAAGTTACTCCCCGTACCTCTAAAGCGCGTGGGGATAGAGGGTTGCATTTGGTATTATTGGTAATATTTTTCAAAACTACTTAACACGTG
Organism: Thermobia domestica; assembly: GCF_964235325.1. NCBI lineage: Eukaryota > Metazoa > Arthropoda > Insecta > Zygentoma > Lepismatidae > Thermobia > Thermobia domestica. The sequence goes on along the minus strand of NC_137462.1, from coordinate 126,498,173 downwards.
TTATTTTTATTTTGCTGATTTGTATATTTCGCGAGATATTGAACCGTTCCGGGACTTTTTCCGCACCCTGTATATAAGGAAAGTAAGTACACCTTATTGTAAGGACGAGGTAACCCAGTGTGTTTTGAAGTTTACTAGGTATAAATTTTTCCAAATGATGTCACTTGATAAGCAGAACTTAACAAAATGGAATAAAATAGCACAGATAAAGGCTAATGTACAGTATTATCCGGTTGTAATAGTACTAAATATTATCTAATCTTAATCCGAAAGGTATATTACAGTAGGGTCAAATGTTAGCTCCTCCAATGACAAGCAGTAATTTGATTTGTGGCCTCGCGTGGTCTAGTAGCAAACGCTTTCGCCTTTGATCTGAGTATTCCCGGGTTCGTTTTCCACTGAGCACACTCGGTCAAAAAGGTGTAACAGCTTTTTCAGTTAAGTCATCCAGGGTAATTTTTTTACGGGTTTTCCCCATTCACACCAGACCGGCAGGCTGCTTCGTTCCCTCTCACTTCCCCGGGAAAGCGCAACATTTGCGGTACTATTCAAAATAACTTCTTATTCTCCAAGCTGAGAGAGGTGTTCAATTAGAGGATAGGCACACAGTATCAACTGATACACAAAGACCAAGTTTTATTACATTGGTGTAGTCAGCAAGTTGTTCTAGGGGGAGAATAACATGACTTTTCAGAGGACCCGGGCGTTTTTGCATACTAAAAGCAAACTAATATATATATATATATATATATATATATATATATATATATATATATATATATATATATATATATATATATATATATATATATATATTCTTTCAGAATATGAAACCATTATTAATCCATTATACATGTATACAAACTTTTCTCACAGCATTTAACAACATGAAAACGCAAACACAGAGTGAAAGAATAGCTACTAGGACATATGGTAAACACATTTGAAAGATGCAAACAAGTGCTTGTTTGTGATTGGCAAAAACTGTAAAATGTAAACAAATCCTTATTTCTGATTGGTCGAATACCTGACGTTGATATTTAAAGAAAACTTTGAGAAATATTTATATTTTTTATGTTTTCTTTTATAGTTTTCCAATAACTAGTTGAAAACGGTTACTCGGAGTTGAGATATTCTTCTTTCTTCATTTTTAACATATTGAGATACTTGTATTTACTTGTAAGTAATTACGGAATTATCCAAAGAGCAGCTTGTTAGTGGAGTGATTATTATTAACTCACATTTTTATTAGTCCAAATGAGCCACACGTCACTCATTTTGGACACACTTATTCGTTGTTATGAGTATATTTAGGGATTTTTGGTCAGAAACAAAAATTACTTCAACGTTTGAATGTGTGAATTTTCCTCAAGAACTTTTTGATATCTTTTGAGGCTACATATTCAGTTAATGCGTTTTCTATTCTTCTGTCCAATCCTATGTATTGATATCATCTACGTTATGTACCGCAAATGTCCCACTGGTCAAGGGAAAGTTTTGAACAGTACCGCAAATGTCCCAGAAAAACTGGTTTTCTCATTGTACCGCAAATATACTGATACCCTTTCCCGGGTAGCGTGCTCTCCAAGGGACGTCAACCTTCAGGCCAGAAATATGTAGTAGTAAATAAATACAGTAATTTTATATGACTTAATTGAAGTTCCCTTTCTAGCACCAAGGATATATAGAACGCAATCTATTACTTAAAGTAGGATCTCATAAATATAACTCGCATTTGTATCCGAGTAAAGTGCCTTCATCGGAGATCGAACCAGGAACCGCACACACGGAAATTAGCTTCGAAGAAACGCCAATCAATGTTAGGATAGTGTACTTGTTATTCTCATAGGTCAATAGTCTATGTGTTTCACCGCATTTCCACGGAGAGTGCCAACACGGGGAATACGATAGTAGCAGAATTTAAAAACTTGAAAACTTGTTTGATGGAAGGAAGTATATTAAATCAATAGGATCTCCCAAAGCACTTCAAATTGGTCTTTTAAATTTAATTAAAACGGGACCTATAGAATGGCCGGATATTTCTCTACAAGAAATATGTTACTAGTGTTACCCATGAGACGAGACAAAGCGAGAAATAAGGATTTATCATCTCGATTCTCGAACAGCGATTCTCGTTTCAACTCGTTTTGTAAATTTTTGTACAAATATTATGATCTCGTTCTTTTTCTTAATTTGTATCTAGAAGTTGTCAGAATCTTGCGTCACGACAGGTACACGAAAGGTGTAATATAACAACTTTTAAGCCATATATGTTGTTGAGGTACATTGTGTAATGACTAGCGTATCTTTAAACGTTGTTAAATACTCTTCACTGTGTTCAGGGAGCACGGCGGCTGAGTGGTGCAGCGCTTACTTCTGATGCATGGAGCGCCCTCGTTCGATTCCCGGCCAAGTAAACTTGTGGACAACATTATGTCCATGGGTTTTTCTCGAGGTACTCCCACATTTTCATACCATCAATTCACTTGTCTTAACCATCCATCTCCCTTAGCCTTATGGATATAATCGTGTAATATTAAACTGAATGATTTCATTTCATTTTATTTACAACAGTATGTTGTATATTTTTACTTGTAAATTATTATTTACTTGTAATTTTGGGCCATAGTGCATTTTAAATAGGTACTAGGCTGAATCTGCTATTAGAAGAAGAGAAAGAAAAAGAAATAATATAGTTATAATGATAATATAAAAAGATATTCAAATGTTTTTTAGGTAATCTAATCCTGATGTCGTCGTCATGACAACATATAAGAAAATAGAATAATTCAGTTGACTATGTAGACATCTTGAAAAAGTGTGTAGAAGTAAAATGTACACTTCTCTTATATAATTATTAAACTAAGTGTCCAAAAGGATTAATTGAAGTATTTTAATGGCTCAATAATTAAGGAATTTTAAAGAACTGTTTTACATTTTTAGTTTTCTTCATTATGTTCGTACAATAACTTTATCAATTTATAGATTTATACTATGAATCATGTAACACAAGAACAATCTTTGAGATCTAACACCTAGGTCAACTAATGTTGCCTATTAGACTTGTGGAATTTCAAGTCTCGTCTCGAATTTAAAGAAAGTCTCGTTTCGCGGGCAACATTATTAAATGTTACAAATATCTTCGCTACTAATAGAATCTGTGTCGAGAAAAATATTACAGAGAAACCACATATACGTACAAAGTGACATATTTTAATCTTCCCCACTGATATAATCAGGACCGGCTCTACCATATGTGCACCATATCTGCATTGCACGGAGCGGCAATTTTGAAGGGATGGCAAAATCTGTCATAACTACGTAGGCTATATCATTTAAAATACATTTTTCTTGTTGGAAACATGCTTCATAATGATGATAGTTAATTTTACTAAGCTGACCTTCTATCTGAATACTACATTTATAAATCATGTTTAGGTCGCATTTGTTTAAAGCCACATGGACAATGCTAAAGCAAATGGTCAAACAAATCCCAGCATAAATAGGTTGATTGTTGTCTTGTACAAGAACTCAATTCTCGAACAGTACCGAACACCTGTTCCATTTAATCAGTTATCACATTTTTGATATGAAAACTAGTCTTGTCTTTGTCACAAGCAAGTTCCTTATCATTGAAGGAGGAAACAAATTTTATTTTGTTTTTAATTTTTACCAGAAATAAAGATAAAAGAGTTAGCTGCACTGGAACTGCAAACTGATATATTGAGATTGAAGCTCGATATTAAATTCTATAAAAAGGCTTACCATACTTCCTCTGCAGGTCTGTTTGCATTATCTTTTACTAACGTTTTAGTAGTGTTTTGGCCTTTCCGAGTGCGGGTGCCCTTTCCATACCCTTCATTGTTCATGATGGGGTAGCATCCTTAAAATCGTGGCTTTTAAGATTTCTTCTTTCTGGGAAAGGTGGGGACGGCAAATGACGCCATTGCACGGGGCGGCAAATTGCCTAGGGCCGGCCGTGGGTATAATGGCTAGTACGTGCATCTTTGTCCCAGGTTCGATCCCCGATAGGAGAGTATTGAATGCATTATGGAAATTCGGATTCCACTTTAAGCTATAGGCTTTATGTCTCACACAGCCTTGATGCTGAAAATAGATGGTAATCTTCAACAAACAACAATTGATATGGTTCAAATTATTTTTCAGAAAAATAGTCGCATACCTTTATTACATGAGATCTGCACGATGAATACAGTCTACATGAGTGAGTTTAGTTATGACATCACATAATAATTAGTATGGGTTTATTACACTTTTCTTTAAAACAAAAAAATGAATGTTAATAACTATGAATACTCTGATTCCTAGAGAAGCAGCGGTTCCATTTTCCATTCTTTCTTTTCGATAACGATAACAGTGAAGAATCTCGTCATTATGAAAAAAGAATGAAATTAATTGAATTCAACAGTTTAACGGATTTACACGTTTCATGCCTAATACATTGTTTCTAGATGTCCGTTCGTACGTCCATATATGGAGGGACTTACAGTAGAGGATACTGTCTTACAGATCGAGGTTAAATTTAAAGTTTGTGTAAAGTACCTCATCGAAAAGAGACATTTATATTCTACCTGAAATAAAACTAAAAGTAATTTATTTTTCCATTTAATAGACAAAAGGCGCTTGCAAGGGTTTCACCAGATTATTGGCTTGGTATTGTTCATAATAGTTCATTGGACAATAATTCAAAATAAGGTCTCTTTTTTTCTGGTTCTGAAGATTATTTTCAAAATTCATATCATAACTATTCTATAACTTGCAGTGAAGCCATATTTAGCATCTTGGTGCTAGATCTAGCATAATTCACATGCATCTAGCATCTTGACTTTAGCATCTTGGCCAAATCTAGCTTAATTTCATTCTTCCCTCTGATGAAAAGAAAAAGAACAAAAATTTAGATGGTTCAAGGACCGTCGGGAATTATTCTTAGTTGAAGCGATGGTTGGAACTATGAGACCAGTCAGTATTTCCGCGGTTGTAATTTATTGTTGAATTCACAGAAATGTTCAAAAATAGCAAAACGTGACTCTGTAAAACATATTTACTTACTCATAGTTTTATTACTGTCAACTGAAACCTGAATGTGTGGTTATCTGGGATGTTTCTGTCCCTTTCAATTTACAACTTGAGAGGGGAGGGATATGAACGTCAGGGGACAGCTAGTAATACACTAAAAGAAATGCTTCAGACCTGTGTCGGAAGCGGCATGTTGTGTATATATTTCTTAAAATGTTATCCATTCATAAAAAATAAATTCGACCTTCCTCCCCTATAATGTGCCGTTTACCAATTTATTTGATTATCATTCCTGACAGCGTCATATTAGCTTGGTACATGAATACAGTTGAAACTCTTCATTAAAATAATGAAGATAAGTACGGGCGGGTCTTTAAAATTAGTTAGGAAAGATAATTTGAAAATCTGGCATAATTTACAAAAATCTAGCATAATTGAGACCCGTGTTTGGCATCATCGCGAGTCTCGAGTGTGGCAACCCTGATAACTTGAAACATTGAACTACTCAGTGTTCAAAGTAAAATCCAGAATGGATAGTTTATTCGGTTGATTTTTTCTCGAAAAAGCAATCATAGCATAAACCAGAAACATTATGTTGATATTTGTTTGATTTGACATAGATTATGTTGAGATTTGACATAGACCGCTTTGTTCCAATCAACACGGCTCTTGACTTTCTAACATTTATTTTCATCCTATATTCTTCAAAGCCCTTCCACAAGTTTTCTAACATCTTACTGATTTTCTAACATCTTATTGATATTACTAAGACTGTATTGCTTCTGATCACATACTAGATATTGTTAACTTCGAACAAGATGTTGGCCACATAATCGGTATGTTCTAACATTATGCCGACTCTGAGATCCGAGAAAGATATGTATTTATCTATTGATGCTTTCAAACACGTAACAAAATACGAGATACATTTTTCAACTTGAAAAGATAATGCGTGCGTATAAATATTCCACAACTCTGATAAATCGGAACAAATATTCGCAAATAGCAACTAAAAACTAGCTTCTGATATTTATGGATTAGCTTTTGTATCCCGTTCAAAGTTTAACCCACTAAACTGTATCACAACCTGTGCATTCTATTTCTTCTCTAGATCTAGCTAATAAAGAAGAAGAGAAAAAGCGATTTGAAACTGGATAGTTTCAACAGAAAGAAAATGCAAGTTAGATCGATCAAGATGCTCATAATGTGATAAGAGATTACTGTCAACCAGTCTATTTAAATGTAGTTGATTTGATTTCCATTTTATACTTCAGTGAACGAAGGCCAAAAAATGCTGATTAGAAAGAAAATAAATAGAATAGTTTTGTAATTTTGTACCGTTGTAGGGGAGAGTGAGTTATACTAAAACTTTCCGGGAGTCTAACAAGTAAGGGACCATATGGTTGTCGCGCAAATCAGATGCAGACATACGCCATCTGATTGAGCATGAAAAGATATGGAGAACACAGAAATTTAAGGTGCTAAGGGCCATAGGGAGCGGAGTGAGGGAAGAGGAAACATTGAATGTCGGCAAAATTGAAGAAAGTCAGGAATGATGGGAAAAGTTAATTTTTTGCAAACAGGGAAAGAAAGTCAACCAAAAGAAAGAAACTAAACATAACAAGGGCATCAAGGACGAAGAAAGATCATAATCAGGGTTGCCATCCGGACCACAGTGTTGCCAGCGTTGCATAACATTGATATGGAAAATATAGCACAGTATAGCAATTCATGCACTAGGAAAAATATTAGTAACACAAAAGAGAATTGAAAACACTCTGTACACGTGCGTAAAAAGGTTTAACGATAGTCGTGAGTGAATAATGTACATGAGGGAGAACAAATATAGATATGAAAGTGAAGGGGGTACACATGATAACACAGAAACGAAAGTGTTTGGGAGCATCGTTCCATGATGATGATGATGATCGTTCATCACAGATACATTAGTGTTCCCCAGTATTAATGTGTGGCAACGTGAGAACTTTCTCCGCCTTCAGTCATTTGTTCATTGCCAGTTTTCCTCTAGGCGATTAAAAAAGATGATACGCTTTGGTTTTTCAAATGTGGCAACTCCAATGAACATCCTGGACAGTTTGAAACACCTTCCGCATATTGCTTTGAAAAATGACTCACAGAGGAATGCTGCAGAGACGCGTGTGACCAGCTTGCTTTCATCCGCTGTGCTCACTGCGAGAAATGTTTGTGTGTTGACCACGCATTCATTCGTGATCTTCACGTCAACTGCAATTAAACTACAAATGATGCGTACTGTTCTCTATTTTCCTCCATTTGTATTCACGCGGGTGTAATATTCACTCACGACTGCGTTCAACCTTTTTACGCACGTGTACAGAGTCTTTTCAATTGTCTTTTGTGTTACTAATATTTTTCCTAATGCATGAATTGCTATACTGTGCTATATTTTCCATATCAATGTTATGCAACGCTGGCAACACAGTGGTCCGGATGGCAACCCTGATTATGATCTTTCTTCGTCCTTGATGCCCTTGTTATGTTTAGTTTCTTTCTTTTGGTTGACTTTCTTTCCGTGTTTGCAAGAAATTAACTTTTCCCGTCATTCCTGACTTTCTTCAATTTTGCCGACATTCAATGTTTCCTCTTCCCTCACTCCGCTCCCTATGGCCCTTAGCACCTTAAATTTCTGTGTTCCCCATATCTCTTCATACTCAATCAGATGGCGTATGTCTGCATCTGATTTGCGCGACAACCATATGGTCCCTTACTTGTAAGGGTCGATGGGCAATAGTTCTTATTTTAGTCTGAACTACAACCACTTTATAGTTTTTTATGCTATGAATCACCTTAACACTAAACCAGTGTTTGCGTGCGATCTAAGACTTGGATGAACTATCATTGCCCACGAAACTAGTGAAATTTCTCATTCCGACTCCTCTCGATTGATGTGAGTTCTCATGTTTCTTTTCTTGTCTCAAATTTCGAAAGGTACTTCTCCTATCGTTAGCAACACTAGTTGAAATGACCTCTATAAACTGTAAAAAAACATCATAATTTGGTTGCTGGAAATAATTTTCCAGAAAAGAGCAAAATCAATTCGTTAATAGGAATGGCGAAAGAAGCCTTTAGGAGAAAGAAAAGATTGTTTTGTGGGATCTTGAATAAAGAGCTAAGAAAAAAGACTTATAAAATCCTTCGTTTGGAGTACTGTATGCGACAGAAACATGCACAGAGAAAAATCCGTTCTCCGGACAGCGGTATATTGTACAAGTATACGGTATCCTCTTGCTTACTATAGAAATCAGTACGGAGCATCGTTATTCGTATGCTACATAGACACTGCCCTTAGATGTTACATCATGCCGTTGCAGGATGTCTGACACCTAACAGTTTTCCGTATATCACATTCATATACTTATGTTACCTTCGTCAGCTATATGTTATATACGTCCATTTGTATGTGAGATCCTGACCGCCTACATTGTTTCATACGGAAAGTACGTATAGATGGAACACTTATACGGAAAGTATTATAAAACATGTTTTAAGTTATACGTCTGCTGTACGTTAAGTCCAAAAACTACAGGAATTACGCATGTAACCTATCTTTTCAAGTACGCCACCTACCATTTTTTTTCTCAGTGTGGACAGTACGCAAAAGTGATGAAAAACGACTGGAAGCATTCGAAATCTGGATATGGAGAAGAATGAAAAATAGCTGGGTCGACCAGAAAACGAATCAGAGGGTGTTGAAACGGTTAGGGGAGAAAAGAACAATTTAAGATGTTTTTTTAAGAAGAGGAAGAGAAACTAGTTGGGACATTGGTTAAGAAGGAACTGTATCATGAGGGACATGGCAGAGAATATGGTGGTAGGTAAGAGAGTGAGAGGTCGAAGGAGACTACAATTAATGGAAGATATCAAAACAGAAAAATCGTACGTGAAGACGAAGAGGTTAGTGGAAGACCGTACAGCATGGAAGCTTCTCAATTGCGGCAACTGACCTGCCAATAATGGCAGAATACCAATGATGATGATGATAATGAATATCCTATATAAAGTAAATACAGAAAAATTAAAAAGAAAAATAAAGAATTATTATTCTTTCTTAAAATACACTTTAAGAAGTTACCCAAAAAAATAATAGTAGTAAGCATGGCTTTTCTTATGTGTATAGAGACATAAATGAAAATCGTTACGGTAATTTGGTTCATAAAATCCTTCCTTGAGTTCCGACTTCATTAGGAAGAGTATTTCACAGACAAACTGCACAATAATCATTCATTAACTTGAGAAGCATTATAAACTCTAGATTATGTTGTTGAAGTAGTCTCGCTACACTAATTACGAGAAACTACAGTTGGACTCTTAAGATGCGTCTACTTGAAAAGAAAAAGACTTAAAAAATAATTACTAATACTGATTATTTTGTTGTGTGAAACAGAAAAATAACGACTTTCTTTCTTTTGTTTAGCAAACCAGAGAAAATACAGGCATTTTAATGACAATGAAATAGAATAGTTTTTTGTGGTTGACAAACACGGTGCTCATTTTGAGGAGCTCTGATCAATAATATCCAAGGCATGAGCTCCCATTCTGGGGGGTGGGTTCACGGTAATATTGGATCGGAAAAGGTAGGGGGACAGATGCCATAACTTTGGCCCCCCGTGCCTAACTTTGATCATTGTATTGTTTAGGAAATGTAGGAACGTCATAGATATTTTTTGGATGTGGGAGATTAGCGTCCTCCCGCGTTCCCCCTTACTTTTACCCCTGGGTGGGGTAGAGGTAGAAGCCCGGGCCCTCCCAAAATTTCCTTGGTCATGCAAGAGTCTGGATATACAGTACAATGAGTCTGCAAGATGTAAGTGTGTCAGTATTTTGACACACCAGAGTATGGCAGCTCTATTTCAAAGGATTTATTTGGGTATGTTGCGATTCCACTCTTGTAGAAGAAATCTCAAAAATCACCATAAGCTGAAAAAGTTTTCAGAATAATAAATACCGATATCAATATTTTACATACCGAAAATAAAATATTACATTTGAAATATTTCACATATAATGTCTTATTCTTTTTTTCTTTCTTGCATAACCCTCTACAATAAATTGTTAAGACCAAGTTTGTTGATGGTGGGAACATTCCATATTAGCAAGCAAAGAAATGACCTTGAAACTGATAGTTAATAGGGAGTTATAAAACAAAAATTAGATTGCTCTAAAAACGACCTTGAAAAACTATAGTCTAGAATGAATATCACACCTTTTTTCTTTCTATATATAAAGACATACGTAGTTTATGACTATTCTGTGAGAATGCTAGACAACTTCCAGAATATATCTTCAAGGGTGAAAGGACAAGCAACCATAAGATGCCCTAAAAGCCCAAACTGACCAGATGACACACAAGGCAAGTCATTTTATGTACAATAATCCAGCCAGTGATCACTTGACAACAATTTATGTTCCGTTAGAATACAAATTATCACGAGCACTTTTGTTAAAGGATGTATTAGCTTTCAGAAAAGCCCACAGCCTTTTTTTCTTTTGAAGTTCTCCGAATCTTCTTGATTCCGTCCTCTTTGTGTGGCTGTCAGCATTACCAGCAACAAGCAGAAGATAATAATGAAAGCTTGCAAATGCGTCAAAATGCCACAGTTACATAGTTTGTAGGAAAACATATTTATATTCTTGTCTCATAAATATTGTAAAACAACACTGATATATTTACACAAGGTCAAAAAGTCGTGATTTCAATCTGCCATTCCTTTCTTCCCTTTCCTTCCAGAACAACAGGTGGCTGGAAGACAATAGTGTTGCTCTACACTTTGAATGTTAACCCATTAAAGTGAAATCTACTGTTCTACATGTCTAAGTCTTTGAAATCCACCCCAGTTTATATTATGTCATGTCAAGGATTTGCTTAAAAGGATATGTGTATCGTTTTATGTTTAAATTGGAATGCCGTTTTACGACATTGAAAATAGCATTTCCAACACACAACTAGTTCGAATCCCGCCCAAGGTCGTTCTTCTAAACATTTTTCAAGGTTACTGAAGAAGAAAGAAATGGCTCATGATTCAAGATACATTATTTCATATATTAATGGGATTAATATATAGAACTGTTTCTAACAGTAAAACTAAGGTGCAGAGAAAATTTTGAGAAGTTAAAATGCATATTTTCAAATTTTTACAATGTTATTAGCGTTTAATGAACAAAAGAATGACCAAAGATGAGCTATATAGAGATGGACATTTTTTTTAAATCGGAAATTTAACTTCACGGATTTCGGAAAAATTCAGGAATTCGGAAATATTCCGGAATTAAGAAACATTCCGGAATCCGACAAAAAAATCAGATATTTTTCTGAATTCCGCAATTTTGTAAATTCCGGAAATTTTCCGATTTTACTTTCCGGATTCCGGAAAGTAAAAATTCCGGAATTCGCCATGCCTATTAAGCATGTATATATGTAATCTGAACAAATGATGTGTGTGCGTGTAAAAGCTTATGGGTAGATTTGAAAAAATGCAGAAAAACGAATTTCTTTATAAACCTAATGTATATATATGAAGTGACAATATGTATATATTTGTCACTTCATGAAAGTTATTGAAGTGACAAATACTGAGATATACCCTTACTAAGGTTTTCCATTATGACATTAGGAAAACATCAACACACAGTACGATTAATGATATTCAAACCTAAAACTCCTAATTCTTAAACTTTAATATTTATTAAATGATGTTGCTGTGCAAATAAGAAATACATATATCAATGGACATATAACATTCAGAAGAACAAAAATGACGTAACTCAGACTAAGTTCTGATGCGTAGTTTTCGAGAAAATAGATAAAATTTCTACGTCACTAAAATGTAATGTCATTTGTTGTTAATAATAACTAATAGGTTTTATTCGAATTGAAGAAATATTTATTTATTTATTTATTGTATGTAAAAAGCACACTGTTAACTATCAGATTATATTTATCGTTATATATGTTCTTCTAATGGTAATACACACAACCTACTTCTATGGCGTGTAAAACTCAATTCAGTGATCATTAATTTGTGCCCACAAAATATTTTTTCTAGAGAAATGAAAACTTTGCTAAGGAAGAGTAAATGTGGAAATAAGCCGTTCATGATTACAGTTTCATTGTCTCACACCTCGTCCCACAAACGACATTTGGCTGATGAACAGTTAACGGCGTGAACATACAAAGTGAGAGTCAATAAAAATTAACATTAGAGCATACACACACACACACATATATATATATATATATATGTACACAAAGAGAGAGACAGACAAGAAGAGAATACACAAAACTTTCGCCCAGTAACTGTTGTACGCCATTGTTAAGCATTTCTAGAAGACATTTTAAATCATATCTTCTTCAAGTCGCTTCAGGATCATGAATAAGCAGAGAAAGAAATAATTATATACTCTACAGATTACAGCAGGCTTTTCAAACTCACAGCCCTTGACTCATTTTTCTGCGGCCCTCGGCTCATGTCGAGAATATAAGTTATAGGTATAATTTACAAAATTGTACGCACATTGAGAAAATACCAACCTATTGACAGTTAAACTCATTTAAGTGCAACTCAAATTTAAAGCAAAAACTCACTTATCAGGGCATCCCTGAACTTTACAAATACTTAACTCCTCAGTTCTCAGTAACCCGCAAATTTGCATCTTAAGTGATTTTCATGTTCAATTGTACGTATCAGTGTGGACAACTTGTTTCTCTTATGAAATGGAACGACTCTCCAGCGATATCAGATTAGCATAAATATCTAACGAAATTCAGATTAGTATTCATTTGACCTTTGTTCTCAAAATCACTTTTTCCCACTTATAAAAAGGAACAAGTCTTCAGTTGAGATCCCGGTTAACATTCATCTGACCTCTGTTCTCAAAATCGCTTTTTTACACTTATGAAAAGGAAAAAGTCTTGAGTTGAGATCCAGGTTAACATTCATCTGACCTTTGTTTCAAAATCGCTTTTTCTTATTCACTTATGAAAACCAATAAGCCTCCAGCGAGATCCAGGTTAACATTCATCTGACCTCTGTTTCAAAATCGCTTTTTCTTATTCACTTATGAAAAGGAACAAGTCTCCAGCGAGATTTAGGTTGACATTCATCTGACCTCTGTTTTAAAACAATTTTTTTCTTATTCACTTATGAAAAGGAACAAGTCTCCAGCAAGATCCAGGTTAATGTTCATCTGACCTCTGTTCTCAAAATCGCTTTTTCTTATTCACTTATGAAAACGAATAAGCCTCCAGCAAGATCCAGGTTAATGTTCATCTGACCTCTGTTCTCAAAATCGCTTTTTCTTATTCACTTATGAAAACGAATAAGCCTCCAGCGAGATCCAGGTTAACATTCATCTGACCTCTGTTTCAAAATCGCTTTTTCTTATTCACTTATGAAAACGAATAAGCCTCCAGCGAGATCCAGGTTAACATTCATCTGACCTCTGTTTCAAAATCGCTTTTTCTTATTCACTTATGAAAAGGAACAAGTCTCCAGCGAGATTTAGGTTGACATTCATCTGACCTCTGTTTTAAAACAATTTTTTTCTTATTCACTTATGAAAAGGAACAAGCCTCCAGCGAGATTTAGGTTGACATTCATCTGACCTCTGTTTTAAAACAATTTTTTTCTTATTCACTTATGAAAAGGAACAAGTCTCCAGCAAGATCCAGGTTAATGTTCATCTGACCTCTGTTCTCAAAATCGCTTTTTCTTATTCACTTATGAAAACGAATAAGCCTCCAGCAAGATCCAGGTTAATGTTCATCTGACCCCTGTTCTCAAAATCGCTTTTTCTTATTCACTTATGAAAACGAATAAGCCTCCAGCGAGATCCAGGTTAACATTCATCTGACCTCTGTTTCAAAATCGCTTTTTCTTATTCACTTATGAAAAGGAACAAGTCTCCAGCGAGATTTAGGTTGACATTCATCTGACCTCTGTTTTAAAACAATTTTTTTCTTATTCACTTATGAAAAGGAACAAGTCTCCAGCAAGATTTAGGTTGACATTCATCTGACCTCTGTTTCAAAATAGTTTTTTTATATTCACTTATGAAAAGGAACAAGTATCCAGCAAGATCCAGGTTAATATTCAGCTGACCTCTGTTCTCAAAACCGCTAGTGAGAGCAGTATGTCTCCAGACATCTTAAAGCTGGTTTCAGAGAAATGATGTCAGGTATCAAAGAAGAAACAATAAATATCAATCTACTACCTACTCTTCTACTTTTTTTTACTTATTTTTTTATTAAAGAACTACAGTATTAAGTAAGATTTTAAGTGTTTAATCACTTTTTAAATGCGTCATTAAATCTGAAAATGGATCTTTCTTCTTTCTTTCTTTCCTGCGGCTCGCACTATAGGCATATACACAGATGCCTATTTCACTCACTTCTGAGATACTGAATTTGACACACCTGTACCACAGAAATATTTCGATATATCAATATACATTGTTGCTTTGTTTTCTAAGTTTCTTCCAATGACTAATAGTTTGAATAGTTCAAAATGAAATTCTGGATTTCTAAATATCCTAGTCCTAACTCTATATAAAATCCACATGAATGACATAAAATAAAGGGATACTTTCGTTTGAGGTAGAAAGTTGAAATTTGGCATAATTATAGCTCTTCAAAACTAACCCACAGGAATATTACCAAAAGGGAATATTTTTAATTTTTAGGGGTTCTAAAGAGGGATGAAGAAATTCCCCATGTTACTTAAATGGACCTTTTTCGGACATATAATCTCATGTTTTAGGTACTTGGAATTGGAATAAAAGCTTGAAATGCGATACACTTGTACGTTTACGTTAGCGCTATCTAATTGGATCACCAAAAATTAAAATTTCCAAATTTAGTGGGGTTTTATGAGCAATTGAAAAATCTTCCCCATGTTATTTATATGGGACTTCTACACTCCAAAATTATTGAGCACTTCCTTTAGGGCTACAATCGTCAAATTTGGCATGATCGTATCTTTTCGGGACTAACTCACAGGAAAATTTTATGGGTTCTAATGGAAAAATGAAGAAATTCCTCATGTTATTTAAATTGGTCTTTTTTGGACCTATCATCTCATATTTTAGATACTTGGAATTGGAACAAAAATTTGAAATTTGGTATGCTTGTACGTTTTTATAGGATTATTTAATAAAATTAGAAAAAATAAAAAATTCCAACTTTAAAGTGGTTTTATAGGAAACTGAAAAATCTATCTCATGTTATTTATATGGGACATCTTCTATCCCAAAATGTTTAGGCACTTCATGCGATGAAATTTGGCATGATTGTAATCTTCCAGGACTAACCCATAGGAAAATTGCGAAAACTGAATATTTTTAGTTTCTAGGGGTCTAATGGGGTGATGAAGAATTTCCATGTTATTTAAATAAGAGTTTTCTTGTAATACAAAATCTTATCTTTCAGATGGACCCTAGTTGAAATAGGGAAAGAAACTTAACATTCTGTAGTATCGTCGGATTAAGAGGTGCAAGTTCGTAGGCCGAGCAAGCACAGGAGTCTGGAGGCAGAGCACTCAGCTAGCCAATGGTTAGTCCTAACTATAATACTACATGAATTCACTCACTCATTGACATGAAATAACGGGTACTTTCGGTTGACGTGGAAAGTTGAAATTTGGCATGGTTATAGCCTTCCGGGACTAACCCATAGAAAAATTGCCAAAAATGATTTTTTTTTTTAGTCTTTGGGAGGTTTAAAGGGGGGAGATGAAGAAATTTTCCATTTATTTAAGTGAGCCTTTTTTCGGACCTATAATCACATGTTTTAGGTACTTGGAATTGGAATAAAGCTTGAAATTCGATAGGCTTGTACGTTTTCTATAGGATTATTTAACGAAATAACTAAAAAAAAAAAATATATAGTAGTTTTATAGGGAATTGAAAAATTTTTTCCATGTTATTTATATGGGTCATCTTCTACAACGATGAAATTCGGCATAATTGTAGCCTTCCGGGTCTAACCCATAGGAAAATTGCAAAAAGTAAATATTTTTAGTTTTTATGGGGTCTAAAGGGGAAGATGAAGAAATTTCCAATGTTATTTAAATGGTTGTTGTCTTGGGACACAAAATCTTATCTTTTAGGTAGTTGAAATTGGAAAAGAATCTTGAAATTGTGCAGAATTTTGAGTTTTAAGAGGTGCGAGGCTGTAGGCTGAGCTAAAACGGGTATAACGAAACATGATCGTTACAGTTGTTATGTGTTGTTTCCATATTGTTAATCTGCACGGTTATTGTTATCTTATAATTATGGCAGTTACTGTAACAATATGAGATGCGAGGCCGTAGTCCGAGCAAACGTAGGGGGCCAAAGGATAGTTATTGTAAAAATAAATAAATAAATAATTAAAATAAATAAATAAGAAGTAAATAAAAAGAAAATAACACATTATATTGCTTTTCTTCTTTCAGCGTATACGAGAACCTGAATACTCTATTTTTTCTTTCTCATCAGTGATGTCTTGCTTAGTTCACGCTCCCAATAAATTTGCATGAGAATCAGAAAAGGTGAGAAAAGTTAAATGCGAATACAAATCCTCTAACTTATGAGGCGAATACGACCATATGAACTCTGTTCGTTTGTATCATAGCACACGGAGAGAGGTGATATTCTGTACGCAATGAAGGTCAAAACATGAAACAAAATTATAGCGGGAGGACGGCATTTCCCCACTTCCAAAAATATCTACAGCGTCCCTCCACTTCCTAAAAATTACAATGGGCAAAGATAGGCACGGAGGACGGCGTTACGTCATCTGTCCCCTATCTTTTCAGATCCACTTTTACCTTTGCATATAATACTTTCGCTAATATGTTAAGGAGGGGTAAACTAATTTATTATAATGGCAAACAATGAAAATATTTTTTTCATGACCTTGGTAACAATAACTTAACAAAAGTAATTTCACACTCATGATACCATAAGATTTTCCCGTCATCTTCCTTACTAGCATTAAAATACTATTGAACGAATTAACAATTGTATCATATTTTGAAGCAAATGGAGTTTTCTAATAATCATTTTTCCTCATAATAAAAGGTTATAACAAGAAATAGAAAAGTGATTTAGAGATATTTGCAAGTAAACATTTCCCATTTACAAAGATTCTCTACAAAACTATTTGTACTGGTACAAGATAGAATTACTACGTAGTAATTCTTATGAAAATTACAATGAAACACTGACAATTTGGTTGCGGATGACAAAATACGATTCAGCTTAACACGAAGAATACTGCTTTGACTCAAAAAAGATTAAGAATAACAACGATTTAATTATTGTTAAATACCAACTACATTTTCATATCACGTTTCATGATAGTTGAACAATAATTTCTTAAGAGTAATTTTAGCTGTGATTCACCGCAATTACACTGTAAAAATTACAGTGAACTATTACCAGTATTGTTGTTTGTACGAAACAAAAAATGAGTTTTCCCCACTTTCAGAAAAAAAATAAAAGAATTAACTTTATTATGTATAGCCGCACTAATAAAGCCTATATTTGAACATGCAATTCAATTTCTTCGTGCATATTATACTCCATAAAAAAGATGTTAGGTAATACTTCGGTATCGTTCTTTCGTGTGACGTCAAATATAGATTGATATAACATGCTTCTTTATACAGCGTATAGGTATAATTCAAAGTACTCACACATATATAACACGCTGTTGCCTCTGGTATACATATTCACAAGGAAGTCCTCCTACCTGGAAAGAGAAAAAGATTTTTAAAAAATACATGAGAAAATCGAAGTTGTAAAATGTGTAATATTTAGTATTATTAGTTAGGTGTCGTGTAAGTCGAGAAGGAATTTGCACTGAACAAAGTCAAGATGATTCTTATACATTAGGAGTAACTTGTAGACTATATTCGTAACGTGATGCGAAGATGTGAGATCTTTATCTTTTCTGTGTGTGTTACATTTTAGAGATCATTCATTTAACGTACCACAAGCATTCCCTTTAGCCTAAAACAGTGGTTCTCAACCTACTTCCTACCACGACCCCCATTTTAGCACATACTCTTGATAGCAACTCCCTTATAATTTCTGGTTTGTAATACGCTTGTGTGGGATTTTAAATATACCTATCGTATTGTGGAGATCTCACGATATCCATCTATTTCTATAATAGTAGAATCTATTTCTTGTATATAGTAGATACAGCAAATTCCCTAAAAGCGAATAGATTAAAACCAATTTTGGCCAGTTCATTTATCTTCTGCTTATCTTCGCGACCCCCAGGTTGAGAAACCCTGGCCTAAAGGATACGGTTCACTGGTAAAAGTAAAGGATTACGAAGAAATTGACGGACTGATAATGTGGGAAGAAACGGAAGAACCTTCAATCTTGTGGCTGGGAGAGAACCAGAGACCTCTCGTATCAGAAGTAAGCACTATACCATTCAGCTACTGTTATCTTTAGCTTCATTTGAGGAAAAACACAGGAATTTTATTTTCAATATTTATGTTAGTGTTTTTGCTGTCGAGTGAAGATAGGAGAAAAGTAAGTATGGTGATCATGACACACACACACACACACACACACAAACGAATTTAAGATTTCAACAGATTTATACATTTCATGTCCCCTACATGTGACAAAGTTATTTTCCTATGCCTGTCCATCCGTCCATTCTGACGCAGGCACGCACCCAGGAATTTATTTCTGGATGGGACCCAAAGTTGTAAGAGGGTCTAAATTCAATATGAGCATATTAAGATTTGTAAAATCACCTCTAAAATTAGACCAAATTTACAGAATAGTTGGGATTTCGGGAATCGGAGTCCAGAATTCATCTCTTGCGTACGTCCCTGTCCTGAAGTACATTCGTCAAGAGATATTATTGTTCAATGTATCGAGATCAAATTTTAAATTTAAAGTTTATTGAATGCTTCTCCAGGGGGGTTTCCGAATTTTCTTCCTACTTTTAAAAAAAGAAGCGAGATATACTGTATCATCAGCAAATTGAAGTGCATAATTTGGTGGTTCTGGTATATAGCATATAGGATGTAGCATAATGGTAACACAGCAGAACCTTGAGGAACTTCGGTCTGTAGGATAAAGTGATGGGATTGTACTTGATTTATTTGTATGAAAACGGAGAGGTTATGGAGGAAATTGGTTATTAATCGAATATACGATAATGGAAGAATGCGGAGTAATTTGAATAGAAGTGCTTGGTGCCAGACTGTGTCAAAATGCGAGCTCAATATTGAAGGAAATAAGAATACATGGCAGTCGTTTATTGAAATGATTAACAAGATAGCTTGATAGTTTTAACAATTAGTCAGTAGCGTGCTAAATGATGGTCGAAAGCCTGCTTGTGTTGTAGGTAGATTAGAGTGAGCAAGAAGGTAAGAATGGAGTCGCTTTACCAAAATTTGTTCCAATGTCTTGCAGAATACATTGGTAAGACTGATTGGCCAGTAGGAGCCAATGTTAGTAGGATCTTTATTCGGTTTTAAGAAAACTACGATTTTATCAAGCCTCCAGAAAGTAGGAACAAAGCGGTTGTGAGTCATATATAACATAGCCAGGATAACATGAAAGCTGTCAGTACCCGGCGAAGTTGGTTATAACTGACCCCAGGAGCTATATAGAGAACGTCGACGATATCAGTACAGATGACTGGTTCACAGACAGGTTGAGTCGGATCAAGGTGATGATTTATGGAAGGTGTGAATAATAGTCGTTCAGGATTATTAATTCTCTTAAAGTGTAGATGAGTTGAATAAGTAAATAGCGGATTCTATCCCATCTCGCCTAACGATATACCAGCCATTGATGTCTCCAAGATAAGATTGTCCACCATTTTATTCGAGATGAGAATTGTTATCTCGTCCATCTCGCCTAAAGTGGCAGTAAGATGCAAGGAGGTAACTTCTGCACTAGAAAGGGAATTCCTGTACTAGCATTTTAACCGGATGTTTCCATCATATATTGGCAAACTCTGTCAACTACAATATAAATATATAATAAACACTACACAACAGAAGGTGTACAGAAAAAAAAAAAATTCTAATGAGTCATAGACTATGATCCACTATCTAGGATATCTGGATTTTAGGGTCTTATTTTGTTTTATCCATATGTTATCTTACCGATTGTAAAGTACAATTAAATGTCGTAAACGACCATTTATCCACTGTAAATTTAGAACTCAAGTTCCACATTTTAATACTACTTCAAAGTCACCTTTCACACCCTTAGAAAAAAACAACTTAGATAATAGCTTCAATGACCGTATCTAATGTATTTTAACATGAATTTTCTCCAAGGCAGCAAATGACACCACACCACCTAAACCTAGAATCTGAATATTCTTTCTGTTGTTCCTTGCAGCCGACAAACGATTAGAGGAATTACTTCTGAAGATGTCTTGGCGGAAATTACTACCTATTCTGGTATTAAAAGCTCTCTGTAGAGAACTCGAAATAAATGTTCATCCCAAGACAGTAGAAGAGTTTCCAGAAGGAAGCTGGCGACAAACAAGTAATGGGAACAGGCTTGCCAACCATACGATAATTTATCGTGATATAGGATATTTTAAACCTTAATGCTATATATGATAGTGCCCTTACGATAATAGGTGAATATACGATAACTTAAGACACACATTTTTGCAGTTTTTTGAATATGCAAATAAATTGTAGGCGTGCATTAAATAATTATATAACACACGCACTGAGGTTTTCAACAGTTATTCCCACTAAAATAAATAAATAACGATTTGAAAATTGTCCAATGGCAACCTTGAATCCATTCTTTAAATTCAATTACGTTTAAGAGGGGATGGAAATATTATTTTTGTCATAATAGTGTTAATATAAGGATTAAAAAAAAATGTGAGGACAGTGAGAAAATTTGCAGTCCGAAACAAGATTACTAGATAAATTTATTATACATTATTGCTATTATTAGTACTATTATAGACCTACTTGTTTCTACAATTATCACGTGCATGACGAATATACGATAAGTTTTTGTAATATACGATAATTTTAAAGACGAAGATTGATAACTTTGTTTTCTAAGGTTGGCAACTCTGAATGGGACGACCAACAGGACTGCTTTCTTTTCAGATTGAAATCTTGCAAATACGTATTATGTAACAGTGAGAACATGCTGATGGATGGCACTTCTAAGTCTCCACCGCGTCTTTTCACCCAATTATACACTTTTCACGACAAGCACTTAGGGCAGGTGTTTCCACTTTTGTTTTGTCTTCTTCAAAATAAAAGCTAAGAAACATATCTGCGTTTGCTAAGTTTGATAAAAGCAAAGGTATATATATATATATATAAAAAAAAAATAGCATGCACTTAGAACTGAAATACGTCACGATAGACTTTGAAACGGCTGCAACAAATGCACTTACGTTGTCCTTTACCACGTAAGCGTGAGAGGCTGTTTCTTTCATTTCACTCAGTGTGCATGGAAGAAGACGCAAGATGTGGGAGTAGTTTGTGACTATAAAGAAAATGAAAAGGTTAGGAAATGGGTTCGGTGTGCAGCAGCTCTTCCTCTCGTCTCATTAAACAGTATTAGTGATTCGTTCCTATGCATTCAGAAAAATGCACCCCGACGTTCCTAACAAAGAAGCCTTTCGCGACTATTTGTTGGACAGTTGGTTGGACGAATGTGAGGCACAATATCCACTGTAAGTATTCAAGGCTTGTTTTTCATTTGGTCTAGTTATGAAATGCACATCTTTCGATTCAAACTATTCATATAGAGTTATAGCAAAGGACTGCTTAAATTATTTCTATGAGACTATTATTTGATAAGCTCCATGTTTTAATGCTCATAGTTAAATTTATGTATGACAAGAAAAATCCTAGCAGACGTGAGAAAGTAGACAGAGCATCTGAAAGCATAAACTAGCATTGCGTAGCTAAAATCCTTTACTAATAAGGAAATGTAATTAATCTTATACTGTGATTTGAAGTAGCTTTCGTCTAGCTATATAAAATGTGTTGTTTATGTAGGTAGTACAGAGTGGTCCGGAAGTGGGCGTACCCCTAATTGGTGTTTTCTGACGGTTTTAGATTTTACCCACATTTATTTGGTAACATTGCTTGGCATTGTCTGGTAACATTGCTTGGCATTGTCTGGCAACATTGCTATCCATATTCATGTTAACTGCTTGGTAACAGTTATTTGCAGTGAAGTTGGAGTAATCAACAACCTGGCCACTGGATTGGAAGAGGTTGTGCATCTTGTCTGGTCTCCAAGAAGTCCCGATCTGACGACATCAGACAATGTTATCTGGGGTTTCATAAAGCAGCAAGTAAGAAACACTCAATATCACACATTGCAGGAATTACGAGCAGCTATGGAGCACGACTTCACCCCCGTGACTCCGGAGTATCTCCGCAAAACATCTGCGAGAACTTGGCGCAGAATTCAGCTGTGTTACGACATGGATTTTGATCATACCGATGTTTATGACTCTTAAGACTTCAAGATAACTGTGTACAGACATTTTACCATAACTAACACTATACTGTTGAAACTAAAGGGAGGTACGCCCACTTCCGGATCACCCTGTATTGCATTGCCGGTATAATATATTTGCTTATTTCTTATAATGTTAGCTCAGAAACTAGCTCCGCTAAGGGCGTATTTGGGGCATTTATTTATGGTCTGTATTCAAGATTATATCATCTTTCTATTCATTCCAGTATTAGTACTGCCAATGGACTAATGGAACACGAAATTTCCAGGACATCACCTGAATACCTTCTCATATCCAAGTCTTACAAGAAGAGCAAGCTGCGAATGAACTAGCTATAAGATTGTTGGAGCTGGAGAATACCTTCGTAAAGAAAAGAAGAAGTGGAAGATAGTAGATGAACGGATCAAAAACAAAACAAAGCGGAATTTTTGATTTATTCTCGTATATTAATGCTGTATCGCATCACCTTCATATGGAATAGCATCTCTCTTTCTCTCTGTGTGCACCTCTGTGCATGTGCTATTTCATATAGGATAAATAATTTTGACATGAGCATTAATGTATTTTTCTTGTTATGTAGTGCTGAATATACCTGTATGTATTTGTATTGTAGTTGACAGAGATTCCCGATATTGATTGAGACATCCTGAAACTAGCATATTGATTTCCTTATGTACGAAAGATTAATACATAAAAGATTTCTTTTCTGAAATGTGCGTATAATTTCACAATTTCTTCAGTGTTGGTGGTTAAAATGCTAGTACAGGAGTTCTCTCTTTAGTGCAGAAATTCCCTCCTTGCATCTTACCGCCATTTTAGGTGAGATAGGGTTAGACACAGGGGTGTAGCCACGGGGGGGCCCATCGGGGCCCGGCCCCCCCAAATGACTTCCTGGCCCCCCCAAATGACCAGCTTTTAAAACATCATTGTAAGATTATCTCGCTTCAGTCACTTGAAAATAACAAAGTTTACATATAATTGATAATTTACGGTAAAACATTATGGAAAAATACTATTTTACTATACCAATCGAAATATAGTATGGTATTTCCTCCTTATACCAGTCGGAAAACAGTAGGTTTATTATTATTATTATTATTATTATTATTATTATTATTTTTTACAGCAGATCACACAGTTTACTGCGATTTATATTTGACACTGAAAACAAACGTTTCAACAATTTACTGTAAATACTACCACAAAACAATGGTACTAAACTGATTTGTAAGTAGGCCTGCATTACATTTTTTATATGCTGTAACTAGTATTAAAAAAAAAACATATTTATACCAGATGAAAAATTTGGTGAAAAACAACGTTTTTCAGTATGGATTTCAATAAATCGGTAATTTTCAATTATTTTCACATGTCATCATCCCCCTTAGGAGTAATAATGGCCACTGAATTTGGATTTAAACGGCATCGGAAGTGGCACTGTTCGTATCAGCCACTCCGAAAACTATGATTCAACATTAATATTGGTCATTTTCGATCATTTTTGTATATCTTCCGCTTCTCTTCAAAGTGCACATTCAAAGTAAAGGTATAAAAAACATTCCAGGCCCGAAACTCATCTACGTTGAAAATTTAATCGAAATCAGTCGGGTGGCTCAAGAGTTGTTACAAATGTAGTAATTTCATTATATATATATATATATATATATATATATTACAGAGTGAATGGTAACTACGTGGACAAATTTGGACGGGTGATAGTACATCTAATAAGAAGCAAAAAAAAAAGTCGTAGTGAACATGGGAAATTCCATCCCGTTTAGGACTGACAGAGTGTCGAAAGCAATATATCATAGAGAATGCGGTTAAAAATGTAACTTAGAAAGTCATACCTACTCTGTTGAAAAATGCATGTTTGGAAACACAGCTATGCGTGCGCACGGAATTCCCCAAAGGAACGGAGGGATTCCCGGATATGCTGTAAAGGAAAGACGTGTCACACGTTGTTAATCCCGTGCGCACACGTAGCTGCGTTTTCAAATATGGATTTTTCAATAGAGTAGGTATGAGTTTCTAAGTGACGTTTTTAACCACACTCTCCACGATGTTGGCCTCTAAAGCTGTTTTTAAGCTGTTGGCCTCTGAAGTACATGTTCCCATGCTTTCAACATTCTGTCATTGCTAAATGGGACGGAATTTCCCCCATGATCACTAGGACTTTTTTTTTTTTGCTTTTCTAAGATTTACTATCGCCCATCCAAGTTCGTCCATGTAGTTACCGTTCACCCTGTATATATAGATATATAAATAAATAATTATATTATTTCGGAAAGTTTCGAACTATAGCCTATGCAAATTGAATCATACAGAAGTTATTCGAAGAGGCACTAGACACCAGCATGACTGGTGAAGAACTCTGTGTGTATCACAATACAATAAAACTCGGTTTTGCGGCTATCGCAGCATTGCATTTACGTCACACGATTTTCTGGAGTTAGTTGTTAGTGATCGTAACTACCGCTTTAAAATTTCTTCGCGTTCCCACTTGCATCGCTATTTCTGAGAATATTATTTAAAACTTCTGATTCGAATCATTACCCATTCTTTTCTTCGAAGAAATTTCGCATGTGAAACAGAAGAAACTTTTTTTCTTGAAACATTTTTTTGAGGGAACAATGCACGATTTGCAGACCTAAAGATATTAAAAACCTTATTCGTCGGATATTATTGTCGTACTACTTTATTATTATTATTTTTGGATTTGAATGTTTCTGAAGAAATCGAGTTTATTCGCATTTTCGCACTAATTTGTTTAAAAAAAGAATTTATAAAGTGGTAAACTGAAGTCCGAAGTCCAAAGAAGACGCTCGAAAGCTTGTTTACAAACGAGACGTTCCTGCTCCTTCACGTGTGCAGCCACTTCGAATTTGTGGTCGACGAGGAACAGAACTCTGTATCGTTAAGACTTGCGAACTTCAAATGCACGAAGCACTCTGTATCTCGGAAGAAGAGGTCGATGTTATTTCTTTCAATCCTGTTTTGACTGCATCTTCCGCAGTAAATTCTCCTTGCCAATCACCAGTGACCTAAACTGATGGGTGCGACCTCCTTGGTTAATTAAACAACCTTATGGGGATAAAAGATTATTACGAGTTTACCATTTTCTAATACTTTGATTTGTTGGCGAAAAACGCTATAAATATATTCACAATAATATAAGCATTTTCTAATAAAAAAGTTCTACCCTAAAATAATCAAAATAATGAAAAAATAAAGATCAAAAAGTGTTACGTAACAAAGGGGTGGGGTTCGGCCTTGCGTTACAAAGTGTGACAAGCAGAAGGGTGGGGTAAAATTGGTCAAAAATAGCGTTACGTAATATGTGGACGGCCCCTAGAACAGGAAATAAGACATAGATGTTAATTAAATAATTATGTTTTTTTTAGTCACGAATAATAAATAATTATTTTTGTGAGGAAATCTTAAAGAAAACAAGTGAAATTTCAAAGAAAATTAGCCTTATGTAGATAGGTTCTGTGTACAAGGGCTTAAACTAGTTATGCAAAAGGTATATACCGGGTCCGGTAAGGAATTTGGTCCGGGACAGTGATTATTGGTTAAACATAATAAAAACTACCTGGAATATAATTTATGCACAAAAAGCAAATAATAATAATAATAATAATAATAATAATAATAATAATAATAATAAAGAAGAAGAAGAAGAAGCTGGAAACCAAAATTTGCCAGTTTTTTCATGCCTCAAAAACACTAGCTGCAACATAATTTCTTTTGGCTTTGTAGCTGGCCCCCCTCAAAAACGACGGGCCCCCCTACATAAACCTGCTGGCTACACCCCTGGTTAGACAAGATGGGAATTCTTATCTTGGTGACATCAGTGACTGATAAATAGTTAGGCAAGATGTGATTAGGTGAGATGGGAGGACGCCAAATAGCGGAATAAAATGAGGAGTGAAGACACCCCCGAAATCATTAGCGAAAGCTCTTGCTTTCTCTGTATCGGTGGTAGGTACAGTATCGTCAACATGAATTGGATAGTGTGAGCTGGACTTCTGATGAGGCAGGCGAATAAGTTCCAGAATTTTGTAGAGTTGGTTTCATTGCGTAATTGGTTGCAAAAAGTTCTCCAATCCAACCGTTTCCGTGCAATGATGCAATGTTTGACCAGGCACTGAAGTTGGCGATGGAGCAAGTGGGAATTAGTGATCGTGTCTCCTGCATTCTTCTAGATATATGTGAGAGCGATGAAGAAGGTGATGGTGTGAAGAGGTAAACTAGGCCGGGTAGAGTACAAGCTCATTTTTTTGAATCGCATATTCGGTTGTATTAATGATGATGTTACTTAATATGTAGAGACACTGTTTATGTCATCTAAGGATGCGGTAATAGTGTTACTAGATTGAAGCTGCTCGGAGATATGGAGATGATTTTTGATCCAGTCAGCTTTAGCAAATTATGTTTCACTCTAGAAACTTGTGGTTCTGTTGTATGAGTGCCAAACGGAATGATTCTAAGAAGGATAGGCAAGTGAGCACTATATTTGTTATCCGAATAACTTCGAATAATCATTCCTTATTCGAATAATAATTCGAATAACGAATTTTGTTCGAATATTCAAAGAATTCATTATTCGAGTATTCGAATAACGAAAATTTTGTTTGAATATTCGAAGAATTCATCACTCGATTATTCGAATAACAAATTTTGTTCGAATATTCGAAGAATCCATTATTCGATCATTCGAATAACGAATTCTGTTTGAAAAATCGAAAAATTCATTATTCGATTATTCGAATAACGAATTTTGTTTGAATATTTGAAGAATGTATTACTCTATTATTCGAAGAACAAATTTTGTTCGATTATTCCAAGAATTCATTATTCGAATATACGGATTATTGGAATTTTAAAAGCACTAATACTTACCGTGTAATACTGTATATAAAAGATACCAACAAAAATACAGAGACAATAATATATATATACCCTGTTTCAAAAAGAATATTGTTGTCCAAACTATTGATCGCTGCGCCTCGGCTCGGCTATTGGAGAAATGAATACATAGTCTAGTTTATATTAATAGCCGCTAGATGTCAGTTGTCTTCTGTTTTTCTTGGTAACCGTTATATGTTTAAAATGGCTACTCCGCAGCAGAAATCATTTTGTGTTCTCGAGTTTGCGAAGTGCAATTCCGTGATTACAGTGCAGACATTTCAGGTTGAGGTAGCAAATTGATCCTCCGAATGGGTGAAACATTCGCAGATGGTATCGACTGTTTGTAGATACAGGATGTGCATGTAAAGGAAAGAGTCCTGGCCGCCCTCGTGTTCCTGAAAAAATGTTGCACGAATTCAAACTACATTCCAACTTAGTCCTTCAAAATCAACTCGTCGTGCCAGTCGGGAGTTACAAGTGCCGACAACAACACTTTGGCGTGTTTTGAGACGTCGGTTGGTTATGGAGCCGTACAACTTACAGCTGTTACAAGCTCTGCGTCCTGATGACAAACGCAAACGTGTGGCATTTTGTAGCGAGATTCTGGATGCTATTGACAATGATAATACTTTTGCACAACGCATCGTATTCAGTGATGAAGCGACTTTCCATGTTAGTGGTCAGGTAAACAAACAAAATGTTCGAATTTGGGACCTACAGAACCCACATGCAGTCATTGAACATGTATGAGATTCGCCCAAAGTCAATGTGTTTTGTGCGATATCCCGATCATCTGTTTGCGGCCCATTCTTCTTTAATGGAAACACGGTTAACAGTCAGCAGTATCTCGCTATGTTACAAAACTGGTTGTATTCGAGGCTGCACGAAGACAACTTCATTTTTCAACAAGACGGGGCACCCCCTCACTGGAGTCGCCAAGTGCGTGAATATCTGAATGAAACTCTACCGAACCGTTGGAATGATCGTCAAGGAGCTGGCGACTTAACATGTCTCAGCTGGCCTCCACGGTCACCGGATTTGTCACCCTGTGACTTCTTCCTTTGGTTTTTCGTTAAAGACAACGTTTATGTACCACCACTCGCACAGAACCTGGAAGAGTTGAAGAACCGGATCCGTAATGCCATAACATCAGTGACGCAGAACATGCTTGCCCGAGTATGGGAGGAATTTGAGTATCGATCATGGGCTCTTTGGCAAGGGGGGACGAGGGGGACGCGTCCCCCTCAATATTTTGAAGTACAAAATATTCAATATTTTATTCTAATTTATTTACTAACGACAGAATAACATATAAATAATAATTACGCTATTTGGAATATAATATTCAGGCTATGAAAGGATTATAAGGATTATAACAGACTTGTTGATATACCTCAGGGGGTCCGTGAAGGTAATCAGAAAGCTAACAAATGGAATCAAAGATAATAAACAGGTTGGGCTTGGTAGTACCATTTAAATCGCTTTCCTTGATGTCCCCCCCCCCAAATTTTACATGCCAGATACGCCAGTGGTATGGATGTGATATTGTTCGTGTCGCCGATGGAGGACATATAGAACATCTGTAATTTGAACTTGAGAGGTTCGTAAATATGTGTGTAAAATTTCATATTCGTATGTCTTAAAGTTTAATAAATATATGCATTCCAAATACGTATATTCTTTTTGAAACAGGGTATATATATATATATATATATATATATATATATATATATATATATATATATATATATATATATATATATATATGTGTGTGTGTGTGTGTGTGTGTGTTTGTAATATATTGCACCATTAGTCTGTTTTGATGTAAAATTTGTACTTAGTATAGCTATTCAAGAGGTAATTCAGTCATCCTAAACGACTCTTCCAGAGCCGATAGTGGATACACCTAAAAGAGTTCGTAATTTTAAAAGAAAATTTACAATTCTATGAAATTATTCACCATATATTTACAGAGAAATTATCGATTTTGTTCACATATTTTCCAGTATCACTATTTACGGAAACAACAGGTCAGGAGCCTTTCAGTAATTAGATGCTTGATTTTTCTTTCCTTTCCTTTTCTTTTTTTAAAAGAAACATTGCGCAAAAACGATGCAAAAACACAAAGTGATATTTGGCCAGTCAGAAAATATTTTAGAATTGTTGGGTTACAAAACGATAATTATATGTATTAGTAGTGTTTCTATGTCTATAGTAATAATTCTTAAACTTTTGTAGCTGCTGGCATGTGACAAGTATATAATTTAAAACATCGCGACGTATTCATGAAAAAGCATGTTTCAAAATAATATTCTAATAACATCCTTATAAGCTTTCTTTTTAAAAAATGACTTTACAATAAGAATACGATTAAATTCTTGTAATAATTTTTACCAATATTTTCATAATTATTAACTACTACTTAAGAAGAGAAGTTTAGGAACACGTGAGAAAAATAAAACCTGTGTCGCTAGTCTAAACAGAACTTACCTTATGTCACATTATAATTAGATGTGTGATTACAACATTCATTCCAATTCTTATATACATATTTATTTCCTATTCAACTCATGGTGCTTACATTACACACTGGAAATTTTGAACCCCATTAGTAATGGAATCTCTAGGGCCTAGGGAACCCGGGGATTTGATCTCGCATTCACAAAAGCCCTCCATTGATGTCTGTCCTTAGCCAACTGGATCCAGTTTCTACTTTGTATTCCCACTTCTGCGAGATCTATCTTAATATTGTTCTCTCATCTACGCCCGGGTCTTTCTAATGATAGTTTCTCGATTGAATTTCCAGTTGAAATTTGAAAGTATTCCTTTCTTTCATTCTGATTATTAACATGATTGTCTCTGCACCCAATAACTGCATGAAATTCAAGCCTCGTCGTGGTACAGAGTTAAAAGTAGGTATTGTCCATCGTGTAAACCCTCTTGTTACAAATGGACATAAAACGTGAAAACTCAAATTGATTAATGATTGGTTAAGGTTAAATCGGGACGTCAGCACTTAGGGTATTTGTCTTCCCTCACGTTAAGGCTAATGTCCGACACTAGCTGCACATTAATATTCGCAATAAAACTTCTTTAAAAATGTAAATCAAATATAAGATCTACAAATTAAGAGAATAACCCTCAAAAAATTGAATAAAAGGTAAAACAGAGGTCGTGAAATGGATAACTAAATAAGTAACACAGTATAAAATATATGGCAATAAAATAACTAATAAACGAGCAATAAGGAAAACTCAAAAGATGAAAAATATGAGGAACTCTTAGTAGCACGTTAACCATTTCAATCGCACGAATAAATGTAAGAATACTGTCACTAAGGACCTCACTATCTCCAAAAACTTGATTAAGATCTTTAGGTAGTCCTAAACATTCTCTGGGGTTTGAGTGCTCAGGACATTTTACAAGAATGAGCCGAATACACAGTGAAATAATACAGTGTTTACAATACTGTGTTAACGAAACACACTAAATAGAAACGTGAGTGTCCAATACGCACGCATGTCAGGGCCACTCAATCTTGTCTCGATCTTGTCTGCCAATTGCCCAAAAGAGGATTAACTGATTGAAGTTTATTTTCGTTGGCCCGGTTCCATACCATGAGAATGCTCCAATGTAACATCTGCCAGTGAGACGTTCTTGGCTGTTGTGTCACCATGCTCGTTTCCCCGAATGCCTATATGTGCCGGCACATGGCAGAAGACACTGCGCTACATATCGTAAGATACATGATCAGTCCCTGGAGTTTTGACAACTCACGAAGGTAGAATCGAATTCGATAGCCATGAAGGGAACGTTATGATCTTCAGTACTGGCGCTACGGAAGTTTAAAGGGTTTTTCTTGATACAAGTACAAAAGCGATTAAACACAACCGAATAGTGTAGTGAATAGAATCACGAAAAGTGTCGGCCCACACTTACGCGTAGATATGCTGGTTATCTCTACGGGATTAGTCTCCAGAATCCCACCTGCTCATAGTGCAAGCACAGTAGCAAATGAATAGTGACCAATTGTGAAGCAAACTTGACGCCGAACAGCAATAATAGAAGTTCGACTGCTGAGACATGTTATGTAATCTTTCCAACTTTGGCGCTTCCAAGATTTAACCAACACTATATAGCACGGGCACTAAGAATGCGAAACGGTTGGAAATCCCCAGCAGTTAGATGTAGATTACAGGTTGCAAGAGCACGACGACGAGCCATAGTAAATGCATGAATTTCCACAGACCAGTGTGACCAGTCTTCACAAACGTCACCTCCACATTCTATAGGGTGCTCGAGAAGTCCCTAACTATTTCTAGGAAGGAGCACTTGAATTCAAATGAAGTGATTATAGGATTACGGATTAGATTTCTGGGCTTTCAGCATCTATGGCCATGTTAGTCCACCACATATATAAGCGATGACGTCCCTCGGCGATCACACTGCCCGGGGAATTGGAGAAGAAGAAAGGAATGGGGAAGACAGGAAGCGGCCTAGAGCTATTATATTAGGTACTATCCTGGCATTTGCCTGGCGTGAATGAGGAAAACACAGTAAAAGCCTCAATCAGGATGGCTGGCCTGAAAATTCTGCTACATCTTTTCGACCGAGTACTCACAGAATAGAAAACAGTGAAGTGTTTATAATATCAAAGAAGACATTGTAATTGAACGAAATCACAGCAGATCGACACGACCGCCCTTCATACCCAAGCAAATTGCCACCTTTCCGGGGTGCACCTGAACATACGTTGCAACATTTCTGGTAATTGTACAAACTAATGCCGAAATGCGTTCACGCAGGAACGTCAAATCTAATCTTTACCTTGTACACCTGACTCTTGAAGTGATCCCATACAAATAAGTCGCATTTCGGCATCGGTGCATACAATTACCCAACGATGCTGTAGCGTGTGTTCAGATGCACCGCGCAGGAATCAGTACAAGAGGCAATTCTTATATGGAAATTATGCTCGATATGGAGGACGGTCATGTCAAACTGCTGTGCTTTCGTTGACTTTTAGTGTCTTCTTTGATATTATAAGCACTTCGTTTGAATTCAAGTGTTCCTTCCCACAAATGGTTAAGGACTTCTCGAACACCTTGTATAATGGAACGATAAGCAGCATTGATAACAATCTGCTCAAACAGATCTAGAGTAACGGATAGAGGGAATTCACCAGAAGGATGAAACTCACTAAGCTCCAGGAATGTTGGGCAATCAACACACTTCAGGTTGAATCGTGAAAGATGGCATGAATTATTTATAGGTAGACTTGCTGTGATAACCAGAAAATAATCACCGTAACAGAGATCTAGATGCGCTGTAAAAAGAGCGCATCTAGAGGGGACAGAAGCCTGGGTACGGGCCTAAACCAGCGTCTCCCGGGTCTAAATTATACATAATCTGCGTGACGCTTTGGAATTTAGTATTAAAATTAGTAGGAAATTGAAAAGTTTCTGGTTCAACAGCCTTTGTTGTAGAGGGTATTGGAAGAGTCTGCAGCATCATTTATAATATTTCTTGTTAATAATATATATTTTGACTTAAACCCTTCAGAACATTCATTTTAGTTAACATCGCCATGTATGTACCTCGAATGTGGTAGCGCGCTCTTTCTAGGTTACTGCACTTGTGTTCTTCGAATGAACATAACGAACTTCGTGCTTTGTTTCACGAGCAGAACTCAACACTTAAGTACAGCAACTAATGCAGTGTTTCCCAACCGGTGTGTCGCGGTACACTGGTGTGCCGCGAGGAAGTCGAAACAAAATTATTAAATCTATAGCAACGTAGCCTAATTCTAAGACATAGGAAAAAAATGTATATTTTTATATTTCACATTACTATGAATTTCTACCCTGGAAAAAATGACTGTAATTGTAATATATTATTCTACATCTATTACTGTGTAGCAGAAAGTATTTCGGCTCATACACATTTCCACAGTTAGCTGCTATGTTACGCTTCAATTGAGAGTCATACTAACACCGAGTAATGGAAGCACTTGTATGGTACGCGTCAAGTGAACGTTAATAGAACACTCATTCGCACGTGAATGACAGAACAACACTTTGATCAACAGCTGTGTTTTGACTTCGACGCATCGCAAGCTGTGATTGTAGTAATATGCACCGGTTTTGGTTAAAAACAACAAATTTAAAAGTACAAGACATTTGTTTGTTCGCTCGTTATTTAGTGACCTTCGTTCTTAGTGAAAGGTTGGATACAGTTTTCGAAAAAGAAAGCGTATTTTTAAAAATCTGAGTCCTATATTTCAATTGTTTTTTATTTTAAAATTAGAATAAAAAATAAGCATAATGAATTAGCATAGGGGAAAACCAGTGATCGAGCTTTCCTCTCTGTGAGATGATCAGTAATCACGGAAAAAAATATCATGGTATTTTATATTTGCAAATATTAATAATATCTATGAGTGTGCCGCGAGAATTCAAGTTACACCCATAGTGTGCCACAAGTTAAAAAAGGTTGAGAAACGCTGACCTAATGGATCGATATATGTACTCTGACTAATACTGGTACCGAAGGTTAGAAAATATATATTACATAGAATCAGAGTAAAGAAGAACAATAATGAAGAACATTTCTGAATTCATTTATATCCTTGTCATCTATTAACTTTTGTTACTTCATTTTCTATGTACTTCTTTTTCTCTTTCTTTCTTCTTGCTCTTTTTTTAATAAGTTTTTGAGCACAAAATCAAGATGGTGAGAAATATTTGAAATTAATAAGGCCAGCCACCTAGTGTTTGCCGAGTGTTGCAAGATAAGCTAGTGGACAGATCCAGACCTACTGTATTTCTCACAGCTATTAATTCAAAAATACGGGCCTGTTTACATTATAATTTACGAGTCGTGAAATTTCTGAATTTGAAAGAATGATGGCTTACATAATAGCATTTTTTATCATATACTGTATTCTAAAGCGGGTAATTCTTGCTTGAATGCTTGAGTATTTGGTTATACACTTAAAAATAGGATTACAATTTTCATGAGATGGGAAGAAGCTATCGTTTTGGAGTCCAAGAAAGACACTGACCTAAATTTTAACTTGCAGAATATTCACATAAAGACCACTATAAAAACTTATTTCGTTAAGTTCTAATGATTTTCAGAACATGAGGTGAACCGATCGTCTTCTGGACAATGCAGTTAACTAGGTCTCGACTGTGAGGAAGTTTAAGCACATAACAATAATTAGATATTGTAATTGAACACAATGCTTGTACGTTACACGAATTGTGATGTATTTTGACGCATGTGTGGTACTACTTCAACTTTATCAAATGTTGGAGTAAAATGTTGAAATGGTAGTGACTGAGCCAACTATCTCACATGAGAATGTTGGAGGAACCCACCTGCCTGGCAGTGAGGCGCACTTACATGTGCTCTATATAGTGTTGAGCACGAGACGAGACGATAAATAATGTTTTCTCGTCTCATATAATAAATTTTGTAAAAATCTCGTCTCGTTTTATAATCTTACGTATAAAATTTGTGACTTGATTTCTTTTTTATTAATTTCATCTAAGTTACAAGAATACTTCCGCATCAGATGAGATCCACGAAGGGTGTGATATAACCACATTTAATTCATATTTATTTTTGGAGTATATTGCGCATATTTAAATGTTGACAATTGCTCTACATTGTGTTCGTACAATCATTTTATCCACTTATATATTTATACTATGGATCATGTAACACTAAAACAGTATTTGAGAACTCTGATATATATATATATATATATATATATATATATATATATATATATATATATATATATATATATATATATATATATGTATATGTATATGAACTAGTGCTGCTTATGAGAACAGTTAAATTTTTTGTCTCGTCTCAATTCTCATTTTCAATACAAGACGAGGAGTGTGATGTTTCCTCGTCATGTGATGAGTGTGATGTATCATCTTGCCTCGAATTTAAGAATTAATTTTCTGACTTGAATCTTGTCTCGTGACGGGAAAAATTTCGTATTGTAGGTAACAGTAACTCCTTGGGGATTAGATTTGGAGACCTAGCTGATTAGGACAGAATGTATTTTGGTATACTGCACTTGTATTACGAGGCTGCACGTAGTCCTCCAGCAGCAAGGTGAGATAACGCCAAATGTTGAGATAAGATCAGGGGATAAGACGCTAGGTACATTAATCGTACACCCCTGAATAAAAAGATAAGACTATCCGTCCTGTATGGCAAGTGCAAACACACATAGGATTTTCCCGCTTACTGCCAAGTCTACAGACGTGATACAAATGGCTGAACTTTTGTCTGAGATTTTCACTGGTGAACACCACCACTTTCATCCGTTTGGCCATTTCAGTCCTTTCCAAATGCCTTTGTTGAAGAGAATATTAAAAGATCTGGAGGGCTATGAATACTTTTGTTAAAATCTTTTGGATTTTAACTACAGCCTTTACCTTGGTTTTTATCTTAGAACTTTCTTTAGGCATTATTCGTACGAGCGTTTACTTTAGTTGACACTTGCTGTTTCTCAACAGCACTAAATCTGCCATTCAACGGTGCGACATCTTTCGTCCATCGTATTCTTCGAGTAGGTACTGGACCCTAGTGTGCAGGCACGTAGCCAGAATTTCATTTCGAGGGAGGAGACAAAGAGATGAAATTTTTTTCCAGGTTTCTGCTTCAGGAACTTCCCAGAACACATACATAAATTCATTACATTTCACTTTATTAACTATTTATTGGTTAAAAAAAAAGAAAGAAAGAAAAAAGGAAAGGAAAGGAAGAAAAGAATCTCTCGTTTCTCGTTACAGTATAGCACACATTTACTACAAAACAATGAAAAGAGTTAAGTCTTCATCCCGGCGAAATAAAAATACCGCTAATTTTACAGTAATTATCAACGAATAGATAAAAGATAATTAAAATATGGAACAAGAGCGCCCTAGACAATATTATTTTGCGTGAGGTACCGTTATCACAAGTCACCTAGTGGCTTTCCATTTTCAGCTGTTCAGAAACGCGAAAATAAATGACGATTTTCAAAATGGCTCGAAATCGAAAGCAGATAAGTGAGTCGTGATAACGGTTACTCATGTAAAATAATATTGTCTAGGGCGCTCTTGTTCCACATTTCGATTATATGTTATCTATTTGAAGATATTACATAATTACTGTAAAATTAGCGGTATTTTAATTTCGCCGGGATGAAGACTCTTAAGTACCGGTAGTATATTACGGAAAGGTTTCAGATAGATTAAAGCTCGTACCGTTTGAAAAGTAGACCTTTCTCTTGTTTAGACTATCGATGATACTGGCATACGAAATCCGTTTCTGAATACCAGTGGCGTATTTAAGCGGGACTACCGGGCTCAAGCCCTTCGAAATAAATTAGTTAGTTTTTCGCATTCCACATACAACAATAATCTTTCTTACCATTTCTACGAATTTCATTGACTTTCCATTTTCTTATGCTTTTTGTTCAGAGATAATATTGTATTTGTGAAATATCATTTCATATAAGAACTGCGTTCCCTTTTTCTTTCTTCCGTCCATTCTACTCTTCTGTTTCTTTTTCATAGTTGTTACTTTCTTTCGTTTCTTCTATCATACTTTCGACCGTTGTTAGTTCTGATTCAAGTCGGCCGTCGTCAGTAACACCAAAATTAAGAGGAGGTGATAATCGAAATTGGTGATCCAAAACAACGTGCACATGTATCAACGGGCATAATGGGACTTTAGTTATTATAACAAAGGAATAGTTACATTGTTTACTTACCAAAAAAAAAAAAAATGTTAAATGTTTAAATTAAAGAAAATCAAGAGGGAATTAGTAGCCCGGGAAATTAGGTAGAAATTCCTTTTTTTCCTCTATGAATAGAATAAAAAGTTAGATTCACCGCTAATATTTTGTGAGTATCATATTACGTTAGATTCACCAGTCTGTAGTTCTTGCCATAAAACTGCAATAAGTATATTTCAGCTTCAGCTGGTCTTAACATTTTCTTTTAGGTAAAAACGGAAGAAGATAAAACTGAATCTATTTTTTTTTTTTTTTCTAAAATGAAGCCAGTTAAGTTGAAATGAGATTACAAATATTCAACGTGTGTTTACAGGAGCGTCACTTCAGATTTATCTGGCAGGCGAAGGGCGGGGGGGGGGAGTAAGATTCTCCACCGACATACGAGTTTCACGTTTTTTCCTAGTATAAGAGACAATCGATTAATATATATTTAATTTTCAAACTCGTGTGGGAAATTGCCCTCCCTACTTCCCCATGTTGTGCATAGCTCCCCCGAAACAAAATCCTAAATACGCCACTGCTGAATACAGATATAAATAGACTAATTCGTCGTCACTTGCTTAGTACAGCGCGCCGCTTGAACCCAATATACGTTTCTGAATACAGCTTTTTTTTTTTATCGTATACTTGAGTTTGAACCTTCAATATTGAGTGTGAGTTCGTGATCTTAAATTTTATTAGTTACTGTTTTATTTACTTCGAAATATTAGATTTGGTAATACCTAAGGAGAGAGATACCTTAGCAAAGCACTTTACACTGAGATCATTTCTGTACTCAATGCTTAAAACTCAACTATGCACACATGAACTTACAGTTCAAAGAATTCAACATTAAGTACAACATTCTCTGATATAGTTTTTTTTTTTACCGTAAAGCTTTAATTTGCATTCAAATAACTCACTAGTCGACTTTACTTTAATCTTTGACGTTTATTAATTAATAGCAATACATAAGCTTTGATTAAAAAGAGATACTTTTCAGGTGTGGGATTCGAACCCACGCTCCCTGTTGGGAACTAGAGCTTAAATCTAGCGCCTTAGACCGCTCGGCCAACCTGACTGTTGATAAGCTATATAAATCAGTTATTTCCATCATCAGCAGCGAGTCCCTTGGGAAGGTAGGCGTGAAAAACTAGCAAGAGGATCGCAAACTACTTACAAAAGTAAACTGTGAAATCTATTATTTACAAAATAAAAGGACTTGTTTGTGATCGCATCACGGGAAAACGATTCAACCGTTTGAAATGTTATCTCTGGGTATAGTTATAACTAGAGGGAAGCAAAACATGAAATTTCATATTTTAAAGCATGCCTTGAAGGGCAATAGGAATAAAACTTAATTGAATAAAACTTAATTGATGAATAAAGATTTCAATGTGTTACCCTATTCCCGTACCCTTAAATCTGTTTTCTTTTGGCAATAGGAACAAGGATCTTTATGTTTCGTTGGATGTAGAATCTAATTAGGGTATTTTTTTAACTTTCATATTTTATAATATTTTGACAATAATTTCATATTTAACAAAAATCTTCATGTTTTGTGTTTTATGTGCCTAAACTAAATTTGTAACTTCTTTGAACTTAGTGACGTTATACCAGCTTCAAGGTTAGGAGCACTTTCCTTCCCCTTGTTGAAACGGATTCTTTTTTTCTTTCTTATCAGAACAGATTAGTGGGGAAATTAGCTTGAGATGCAATTTTCAGTTAAAATTGTTTCTGACTAAAATCCACTCCGCCACTCTAGACCCTACTTCCACTCTCATCCTGAAATCATCTGAGTTGAGAGGATTTCATGAACACTAGTTTAGTGCTCTTAAGGGTCTTCACTACAGCGAAATTAAACTACCACTAATTTCAGAGTTTTTCTGTAATATTTTCAGAAACATAGTGAACTATACAATTCACCTATCTGCTTTTGGTATGCCGCTACTCACAGAACCCGCAAAAAATGCTAAATCTATCTACAGTTGCAAATCGAAAGCAGGTAGATGAGTTGTGGTAACGGTATCACATGCAAAATCGTATTGTCTAGTTCACTACGTTTCAGCTTTTCGAATATTTTTTTATTTGTTTTGAAGATATTACAGAAAAAACTCTAAAATTAACGATAGTTTAACTTCGCTGTAGTGAAGACCCGAAATGTGACGTGTCTTGATTGTTGC
Organism: Thermobia domestica; assembly: GCF_964235325.1. Classification (NCBI taxonomy): domain Eukaryota; kingdom Metazoa; phylum Arthropoda; class Insecta; order Zygentoma; family Lepismatidae; genus Thermobia; species Thermobia domestica. The sequence goes on along the minus strand of NC_137462.1, from coordinate 126,458,728 downwards.
TTTTGGATTTGGAAAAATATAAGAACATTGAAAGATGCCTAAGGCTAAAGCTGAACTTTGCGATTGGGTATGAATTCAAGTGCTTTACAACAGAAGGAAAAGTTAACTCATCTACATATTACAACGAACACGTAAATATATTAATCGCGAGTAGTCGTGAAGCTTGACCTAGATTTAACAATTTCACCACCAATTAGAATACGAGGGTTTATCCTTATTGTCAACCCCCACACATGAAATGTTGCCAATGTCATCTCTCGCACTATACGGAGAACATCTCCTGAAGGTGCAGTGTTGTCGGATTGCCGGTGAGTTTTGTTTTGTTGTCATTGAGTGAGACATCTCGCACAATTTCTGTTTGTTGAAAATAACGGCTTAGCAAATAGTTGCCTGACTTATATATCCTTTCAGCTCTATTTAACTTGACCGGTAACATCAGTAACTACAGAGAGGTTTTCTTCAAAGGTGAAATTAATCAAAATTGTTTTAATTCATACCATGACTCAGTGTAAGTTAGATGTGGTAGCATTGCTAAGTATTGAAAATAAAGCGTGTTGCAAACTGGACCCGGACGGTACAGTGAACAGATTGCTAAGAGTAAAATAAATGCAATTTGGAAAATGTCGAACCTATGAAAACCCTACTAGCTTGGTATTTTTTTTTATCAGCTGCAGAAAGAAAAATCGGTTATTTACGTGAAAAAAATATAAAGAAATGTTGATTTCGAAAATCGTTAAATAAATTTTAATGTTTCTATGCTCAGTTGCATCAACCGAGGATTAATCTGTGGACAGGCATAAAACTAAAGTGAATTTTGACGAATCATCAAATGAAAATATGGGAGATTAATCCGTGATTAGCGTTTTGTAGGGAATCATAGCTGTGAGTTAGCTGTTACTCTGGTTATTTCAATTGTCCCTAAAGCAAGAAAGAATTATATTTGTACTAATGATCTATCATTAACCACAATGAAACGATTAAAGTAAAAAAAAAATCCACTAGAGCCTTTCTATTTCAAGCGTGCCCTCGGAAAATATGTGAAACACACTTCGGCCCCACCCTCTTACGGAGGAAACCATCCGTTACTTTGGGGAAAGAAATTAATGACCTTGGCTGTGTTACCAATTTGTCATTCAATCGTTTGGTGTTGGCGAGTGAAGATCGTAAGCTACTTAGGATGGCTAACAAGACAGCGCACAGCGAAGCACGTCAATGTAGCAACTCTGTCCTCATTTAACTATTGAAAGATCTTGGCCAAAGCTACTTGTCTCTCCTCTTTCGGAGGAGGTACAGGAAAATACACATCGACCGCAGCGCCAGCAGGGGTACAGTTGAAATAAAAAGGCTCTACTTTATTATAACATTCTTTTATTAATTAGTTTGTGTCTTTACCTTAGTTTACAAATTGAAGAATGTTCTGATCTACGTGTCCATGTTCTGTGTTCCTTTCTTGAACAGACGAACCGACGTTTCCCTTTATGATGTTTGCTTTCTTAAATCAAATACAGTATGAAACTATATAGAGCTCAATTCTGTGTTCAGAAGCAGGTTATAGCCAGAAATCATGAAAAAAATTGCGTATCTGAACTGTTACAGAATCAACCTTCATTTCCAGCACGTTCGGCATTTTTCTAAAAATTACCATTTATATTTTTCCTGTTTTATGACAAAACAAACGTTTACTGTGTTTTAAGTATTCCAGTTCCTAAACGGCTCTTGTCTGTGGTCGTTTCTGATCTATAGTGATAAACTGTCATTGTCCCTAGCATCAGTGAAATTCCTTTTCCTAAGTTACAATAATCGGCCAGCGTTTCATATTGTCTTTTGAATAGAAACATGGAGAAGGGGCCCCACCACACTGTCTGCGGTAGGGGTAAGCTTCTATTTTAGTTATGCTATACTGTGCGGAGGCTGCTTGTATTCGAGCCAATATGCTATATTAGTAAACGATTTCGTATGGAGTTTTCCATTATTAAACCCTAGAACAGGAAACAGTCGTAAATTTACAACTGACAACGAATGCATTACCTGTTTCACATATTTCCGCACATGCGGTCCCCCTGATGATCTGGTATCTTCACTTGTTTAGCACACCTTACAGGTGGCGCCATTTCATTATTTCAGTTGCTGCATCACCGAACGTAGAGTTTGTATGTCACTACCGTCGTTATTTTGACGAATATTTAGTGATAACGTCAGTTTTGGGTGTTTTCAAGATTGGATATCTGTTGGGACTGATGTCATGTTACTGCAAGTTGTAAGGTGAAAAAAATCGAGCTTTTACTGTGAACAGAAGAAGTGTGTGGCAGGTCATCTGAATACTGCTGTACCATTCTGGTCAGAAGTAAAGCGGTGAAGAAGTGGAGAATTGAGAAACTTGGAGAAACTGATCTCGAGGCTTGTGGATTCAGCGAGGACTAGGATCATGTTGAATTTATAGATAAGTTTCAGACGACAGTGTTGCTGATCCAGGGAGCGTCATTTGAGGAGGACAAAGGGAATTTTCCCCTAAGTTTGAGATACACATACTTTATAATAAAAAGTATACTAGGCTGTCAATTAAATAAGGTAATTTCGTGTTGCGATATTCGAAAAGTTTGCAACACTGATCTGCGGTTACCATCTCTTTTGTCTTTATTTTCATTGTTGCTTCCAATGATGATATCAAATTTAGGTCATTCGATTTACAAAAACAATTTTCTCTTAGGTTGGCAACACTGTTCATCCGGTGATGTTCGTCAATACAATACAATTCTTCCTTTTTCTAGTTCCTTCGTGCAAAGTTTCGTTTCTCTGTCTCTTTTGGTTTCTCCGTTATCATGATTGGACATTCTAAATTATATTGTAATGTGGAAACGTCATTTCATGACTGTCATCAAATCGGCACGGGTTAACGTTCTCGTAGGGAGCTGCTATTTCACTAATGGGTGTTTACGGTCGTATAGAATACATTTAGTAGGTGTGCGTATCGTAACACGAAATTACCTTACCCTAATGTATACTAATAAAAGATGTGCAAGTCGTATGTCGGTGAACTATCTTTCCCCTTGGCAAAACCTGAAATGACGTTTATACTGATCCTGATTATGTGCTCGTGAGTGGAAACGAAAGTAATGAATGTGAAAATGAACGAAAGTTATAGACTGAAGAAAAAGACATTGATGTGGGCACTATCTTGATTCGGCTTCTCCAAGTAAATCAGACGTTGGCCTCTTTGTGTGTTTCGTTGTATACTGGACATACAGACCTCTTTGACGGAAAGAGTTCATGAAAATACTGACCCACGAACTCTCATCTCCTCACATGCCCCCATGTCTGACAGTCCTTACATTGAAACGTTCAATTCGTAAAATGGTCAGCGCGACTATTGATATAATGTGCGGCTTACCCAACAAATACCTCAGGCTCCAGGAAAAGAAAAAAAATCTGCTTTTTCTGCCCAATTACAAACCGAAGCATGCTACGACGTACTGTTTGCAATTTGCAATAAAGAAGGTAAGGAATGCGACGCTAGTTTTAAAATTCCATTCTAATACACTTCTCTTGAAATTACGGTACGAGGTCGCTAATGTTTATTTTAGACAAAATGTAGTTCTGATGTGTAACTTCTGCTAATATTTTGTGGTTGTCACTTTTGCATATTGTGAGATTTGCTGGTTTCTAAGAAGTGCAAACCAATTGTTTCCTTGGTTCAATATCTTATCAATTATTAAACTTTGTTAATAAATTCCTGTTTTTATTTTTAAACTAATTAGGATAAAAAGGTTTATGTCAAGTGTTCGGTATGTTCTCCACCGATGGTCTGAAGAGTGGAAGATCAAAGTCAGCGAACAGAAGACCTCAGTAGTAAACTTCACAAGAAACAGAAGAAGGGTTCACGTCAGGATCACCATGGCTGGAACACCCCTCCAGAACCGAGATGATGCCAAATACCTGGGAATAATACTGGACAGGAAACTTACATTTGCTCACCACATACATTCCATCGCCAAGAAAGCCAGTCGACGCCATCAAGCCTTGCTACCGCTACTCCTCTCCCCATCCCTCACCCTGAAAACCAAACGCCATATATATCAGATGAGCATCCGTCCCATCCTGATGTATGCCCACCCTGCATGGCAACACGCAGCAAAAACGCACCTCAGCCAACTACAAGTCATCCAGAACAGAGTAGCCAGGGCTATCACTGGACACCCGAGAGACACTCGCCTCGAGCAAATACATGAAGATTTGGAACTCCCATTTCTACATGACTACAGAATTCACAGATCAGCCAACTTCTGGAGGACAATCAGAGCCTCGCCACACCAACACATAGCCACCATAGGAACGGCCAACCCAAGAAGACGAACTTACAAGATGCCGCACCCCTAAAACGCACAACCACTAAACTGACATAGGAACAGCAAAAGAGGAGCGCGACAGTTGCGTCCTCTCTCACAACAAATACGCACGCAAAACAAACGACAGTCAACAACACAAATGGAAGGCAAGGGCCCAAGCCCGGTACTTAAATCAACCACAAAAAAAACCGCCAAGAAATCTCTGCTCTCTGCTCTGCTCTGTTCGGTTTATGTTAATTGTATGTTTCGTGAAAATAAATATTAAAGTGAAATAAAATATTTTGAGAAATAAATTGTACAAACGTTTAGTAATAAAACTCGTAGGAATTTAGTGTTGTAAGGTTATAATACCATAGATATAATAAATTACAACCTTAATATACTCAGGAAACCTACAAAAGCTATATTAAAGTAGATAACCATTGTGCCGTTTTCTAAATAATTTATTTAAAAAAAAAAAAACTAATAGAGCCAATATATACAGGGTGTTGGGAGGTGATTCTTGACACCAAGATAAGACAAAAAGTATAGGTCAACCCGGGTGCACAAATGCTTCCTTTCGAAATTATGGGCTGCCGAAAACATGAAAAAAATAACTTTTAAGATCCAAAGCTCCGAAACTATGGGACGTATCGTAGTCGGGTCAAGACTTCACTTAGGAACTAATATGTGCGCTATCCAAAAATACATGTTTTAAAACCCTAAGGTACTCATGCAACAATTTTTATAGAGAGAGTTTGGCTACGAGCATATAATTTGAAGCACTTATCAACGACCTCTTTAAAAATTGTTGCGGAAGTACCGCAGGATTCTGAAACATGGATTTTTGAATAGGGGACATGTTAGTTCCTAAGTGAAGTCTTGACCCGACTATGGTAGGTCCCATAATATTGGAGCTATGGACCTTTAAAGTTCATTTTTTCATGTTTTCGGCAGCTTATAACTCTGAAAGGAAGCATTTGTGCATCCAGGTTGGTCTATACTTTTTGTCTTATCTTGGTGTCAGGAATCACCTTCCAAATGTTGTCGGTGTTGTTTTGAAACACCCGGTATAATGAAAAGTGTTTATGGCTCATGTAGATTGAAGCTGTAGAAAGTAAAAAAATCAACAGATGTGAAGTTTTTCAGCACAAATTTCAATTTCTAGTATTACGCCAAAAATTCTTTCCAACATAGAGTGACCACAAAGTCCCAATACCTCCTTTCGCGTGTCCACATATTCATGAATAGTCGCATTGTATTAATGTGGGATCATGGCAGAGTACAACTTTGAGGTAGTATGACTATTGTTTACAATTTATTCCAGTGTGTCTGTTTGTACACCATCGTTCTCAGTAGAGTATATGATTCTCCTCCATGTAAGATGTGAAAGTCCCCGCAACATTGCTGGCGTGATGGCAGTAAACGCAGTCAAACAGCATCCTTAAGTTCGTCAACTGTCTTGTAACGTGTGACAGCAACCTTTTGTTTAATGAACCCCGTAATGCACTGTCGTTAGATGACACAGATTGGGACTTTGAGGTGGCCACTCCAAAGGTGCAGGCAAACGGACAGAACCACGTCCAAACTATTTATCAGGAAACACCTCATTAAGATATTATCTAACGGCAATAGCATACTGGGCTGGTGCTCCATTCTGCTGAAACCAGAAACGACCGAGCAGTCCCCGATCTTGCAGATATAGAACAAACCAATCACGTAACACAGTGAGATACGCAATGTGATTCACAGCACCGTCAAAGAAATATGGACCTAGCAAGTAGGTTGCAGTCAAGTTCTTCATTAAAATCTGGGTTCTCTTTATTCCAGAAATAAATGTATTGCAAAGCCCGAGCTTTGAAGGGAGAGTTGGAAAGACATCGAGCATTAGCCCACAAGTCTGCTGACTTTTTTCATGTCACTATCACTCAATACATTTACAAACTAATGTTTAAATGTCCTTAACTGCAAATCCTTCTTCATATGTTTTTGTAATGTCGAGTGATGTGATATGTTTTTGTAATGTCGAGTGATGTGATATGTTTCTTCATATGTTTTTGTAATGTGTAACACCCAATTCCTGTGACCTCTCACAAATGGATTTTTTTTTCGAATGTTCGATAGACACTGCAGCCTCAATACATGTTTCCAGTCGTCCTGAGTGTGGCTTATCTTTTATGCAACCAGTTGCAGAAAAGAGCTTTATCTTCCACCGCAAAATTATTGGTTTTGGAGGGGAAAGTTTCTTAAACATTATAGTGAAATTATTCTGAATATCCCTCATTGATTTCCTTATATGAAGTTAGTTATTCTTGAGCCAACATACTCATTACGATCCGTTCCTCCATGGTGTAAGTGGACTCATCAGCCATGATTTAGATGTTAATCAACACCTGCAACAATAAGAAACTACAATACATTAATATCTATGTAATACATAGGGGGTAACGAGACTTTGTGATCACTCTGTAGATTACCAATCTACTATTAAATTACCATACAATCTTACTTATTGATAACCTATAGGACACTATTTAATAAAATTTCTCTTAGCTGTTGAGTTGATATTGAGTTTGTCTCTTTCAGCAGTTAGGTTATATGAGCCGGGACCTACTGATTAAAGTGGAATCCGAACCACATGAGCTCCAGCCGGGAATCGAACCCGGGTCTCCCACGCTAAAGGCGTGTACGCTAACCGCTTAGCCACGAAGGAACTCTTCTCTTAGCTGTGTCCAAGTTACTTCCCAGAACATTGATTCAAACATGGGAAGGTGTGTTAAGTACGAAACCACATATTAAAAATTTGTGTAAAGCCCATCTTGTTTGACTGTGAACCGCTTTTTCCAGTTTTGGTTGATTTTTGTGTTGAAACTCATACTTAACCTATGTCACCTTTTTTGATTGTTCCATAAAACATTGATTTAGTAAGAAAGAGAGAAAGAGAAAAGAAGAAAGAGAAGAATATGTATGTCAAATATTACTTTCTTTTGCCCAAAAAAAGGTTTGCCGCGTGCGTGAATCAATATACTGATCACTATATCATACAAAGACCTTCGTAAAAGATAGAAAATGAACTTGTTAAAACAGAGGTCGTGACGAAGCCACGGGGCCTGCAAAATGTCTTTTCATGTTAATATCCGTTATATCACTTTTTGATGACGTAACACAAATAATAATCATAAAAAAAAAGAAGTAAAAGAAAAGAACAAAGCGGTTTCAATGAGATCGTTTACGTTGTTCGATTCATACGGAGAACATTAAACTAAGCTGTTCAAATACTTCAGACCAAGGGAAACGTTGTTGTCTGTCACTGGTAATTGCATGTTAGAAACAAATATAAAAAATGGTGTCTTCACAATGTTATTTCTACACTACGCTCTGCATATTCAATGAGAGATAAATAGCTGAAGTTACAAAATAAATGGCAAAGGAAATTGCTTTATTTGCGTTTACACTATGTAAAATAATCCATTTTAAACAAATTCCATTAACTTTTTTGAATTAATCTTTTCAAGCAATTTATTTCAGTAGCACACTAAAGTGTTATTTACATTGTCCGGACAAGTATTTCAAATAGTATTTGTGTTTACGAAAGTTCTTGGCAAAGTATCTGAATATATGTCACATTGTGCAATATTTTACTAAAAATACAATGTATTTCTTCTTTCTTAAAAAAATAATTTTTCATTTTTAGTTTATTACTGAAGCAATATGCATCGAGGATTTAGTTTTAATGTAGGATCTGAGCCATACGAACTTCTACTCTGAACATAACATCATCATTGACTAGTATATCTCGAAAAAATTTTTGCTGCAATTCTGAGGAATGAATTCAGGACGCATGCTGCAATTAATGTGATATAGACTCCTAAACACTGCGGAAGTATCTAGTGTCTTATATCGGAAAAACATTAATTGACGTGTTCAGGTGATCACCTATGTAATAAAGCCATAATTATCCAGTAATTATATGTGTTGTAGCAGGCACGTAGCCAAGGGGTGGGTCCGGGGGGTCCGGACCCCCCCCCCTTCGGGACCAGAAATGAAAAAATAAGGAAGGATGCAAAAAAGAAACGAGGAAAAGAAGAATCAGCGTTAAAAATATAAAGCTACAGCAAGCGTTTGGTTACTCTTTCTTCTGAGTAGCTTTGTGTGAAGCAAACGGGGGGCAAGTTTAAAATGGATATTATTGTAACGGAGCATTCCGAATTCCATCTAGCTCCATATTAATCCTATGGACTACAAATGACGATCGATAAACCGGTTCGATCAGATAGACTCTCAGGTAGAACTTAAGAAATGCCCACAATCACCAATAATATGAGTCTCGCTACATAGATTGCAGTTACACTTATTAAAGAAATTTTCATTTTCCCAGCAACTGAATTCATTTTATAGAATGTCTTTACTGCCGAAAGAGATATCGTTGCTGTCCTTGGCGGTATTAAACGAAGATAAGAAAAAGAAGAAAGAAAACAAGAAGAACCGAGTTCGAATGGCCTCAAAAGACTATCTTTTTCAATATGTTTTTATATTCTTTTACTCGAGATTTCTCCATAGTTTGTTATTAAAATACTTACTAACATATTCTCATTTTATTGTCCTAACAAACCAATATGGGTACGTTGCCAGTAAAATAGTTCAGACTGATCGAGCCCCTGGTGTGTAACCACAGTATATCATGTCACGCCCCCCACCAATGTATGTTGCCAGTAAAATATTTTAGAGTGATCGAGCCCTTTGTATGATAACCATAGTATTTTGTCACGGACCCCCCTATTACAAAATCCTGGCTACGTGCCTGGTTGTAGGGCAATCATTAATACAAATTCTCAACCTATCTATTTATTCAGGCTTTTAGTTCCTATTTGCCATGTACCTTTTTTAACCACAGGAAAAAGTGACAACTTTACTCCTGTTCCATTGCCCATTTTAACATTGTTATATTGACAACCTTACAACATTTGGTTCTACTGGCTACCTTATCTTTGTTCTACCAGTCACCTTACCTCTGTTCTACTGATTACTTTATTCGTGTTCTACCAGCTACCTCACTATTGTTTTATTAGGTAACTTACACCTATTCTACGGCTACCTCACCATTGTTCTACTGGCTATCTTACCCCTGTTCTATGGCTATCTTACTTCTGTTCTACTTCCTGTCTTACTTCTCTTCTACTGGCTACCTTATTCATCTTCTGCTGGCTACTTACTTTTCATTATTCTACTGGCTAAGTTACCCCACTAGCTACTTCACCTTTCCTTGTTCTACTGGCTATCTAACCTCTCCCGTTCTACTAGCTACCTTACTCCTGTTCTATATGACACTTTACCACTGTTCGATTAGTCACCTAACTCCCGTTCTACTTGATAATTTATCCCTGTTCGACTGGCTACCTTATCCCTTCCTGTTCTACTGGCTATCTTACTCCTGTACTACCAGTTACCTTACGACTGTTCTAGTGGGTATCTGATCCCATCTTGTTCTAGTAGTTACCTTACTTCTGTTCTACCACGTACCTTACAACTGTTTTGTTAGCTACCATACCGCTGTTATATTAGATACATGCCATATGTTCTATTGGCTACCTTACTCCCGTTCTATTCACTTCCTTATTCATTTTCTACTGGTCGCCTTATACCACCTGTTTTATTAGTTACTCTACTCCCTTTCTACTAGCTAACTTGCCACTGTTCTATTGGCTAATTCACTCCCATTCCATTGGTTTAATAACCCTATCTAGCTAAGTTAGAGTAAAAGGGCAGAACACCCAAACATTAAGATACCTATCCCTGATAATAAGAATATTAATTTCATAAAAGCAAGACATATTTGTCATTGCTTCACAGTAATATACGTACTTTACCAGCACCGATTACTAGAAAGTCGGAAGTGTAACGATGTCCTTCGTTTTTTCTTTTTCTTTCTTTCTATCTTTCAGCCTTTGATTAATTTGGATTTGGATAATTTGGATGAAAACGGAAAATTGATATTCTCTGCCACGAAATGTAGTTTCAAATTTTTGTAGCATGTAATCATCTGCGGCAATACTAGGAACCAGGCTTTCTTCCAGAAGGGCAAAGTCAGAATACGAGGAGGCTGGACTTGGATACTATTTGCTAACGAACATACTCTGCATAAACGTGACATATAATTGCATATAAACTGAACTTAGCTTGGGGGTAGTAGGCTAACTCCAGGAGCGTTGGTTGGTTGAATTAGAGTTTATCGTTAATTTCAGTGCTGAGGCTATATGAGACGTGAACCTACATCTTAACATGAGTTCCGAAATACATGAGCTCCCACTGCATATGCAGAGTAATCATTAGGGCAAACCAAAAGCATCAAAAGCATAACAACAATTTACACATATGGTTGGTACCTTGAGCATGGTTGTGGTTGTCTAATGGTTCAAAAGAAACTAATTTTAAAAGCATAATAAAACATAATTTTAGAAAATAAAGCATAAAGCACAATTTAGAATATATAGCACAATTCTTGGAAAATAATGTTTAACTGCAACCAATATTTGCAATGCAAAATCATTGAGAACATAATGCAACAAGGAAAAGCTTATTTTTATTTCTGTAAACTTTTCGATGTAATCCTTTGATGTGTAAAAAAGAAAAAAAGGAAAAGAAAAAGAAAACTTTCCGCCAATAATGAATAGTACACAAGAACTTTATACTATATTGTTATATGTATCTCTTGAACTTGAGCATTTTCTGTACTTTTTGGTGGCATCTTTTATTTTCCCTTTCTGGATATATGCACCTCTAAATTGCACACAACTGATAAAAAACTGACCCGAGTAAAGCATATCTCTTTACAGTGCACTAAGTAGAAAGTTCATTAAATATGAAACTGGTTGCATAAAATATTAATAAATAGATCAAGAAATTTAGAATATTTATTGTGTAGTAAATATTATACTTTATACACGATTAATGTAAACCAATGATTGAATTTAATTCACAAAATAGTGTCTCCTTCTTTCTGTTGTTTATCTGTACAGAGATCATTATGTGAAATTCCTATAAATCTCCGGAACCATCTCTCTGTTTTTACAGAGGGGAAGGTATTATCTTTAGTGGGGCACGCTTGACTATGATAGGACTGGAATTTTTTCAGAAAAGCGGAACCGCGGTGGCTCAGTGGAAGAGCGTTCACCTCTGGTGTTTGGGGTCCCTGGTTCGATCCCAGCTCGCGCCAAGTGCACTTTATGGTGGACAAACACCGTATGCGTGTTTTTCTCGCGGTACTGCCATTTCCTCTCACTTTATTCATTCCATCATTGCATTCATTACTCATCATCACCGTCTCCTTTAGCATAACCGTGGGACGTAAGACTCGAAGGTTTCATTTCATTTTCTTTCAGAAAAGAAATAATTGAACTTACTATGTAACGTATGGGGGAACATAATTTTCTACAATGCACCTAGAATAGCTCGTTAAAATATGAAAAGAACGACATGGATCAGAAAGATGACAGAAGGTAAATATCTACTTTGATTAATAATCAAAACTAAATGCAAATGCATCAAATAACATAAATACAGTGTATATATATATATGGTGTTTTATACTTCTAATGTTATATTATCCTGTTGGCATATCGATGCATTGAAATAGGTTCTCCCTTTTCGGGAAGTTTCATGATAAAATCACAAACCTTTTATACTGTAAGTTTATTTCTTTAGAATGGGAAGCAGTTAAATAGTTATGAATAGTTATTTTTTTCATAAATTATCAGAAAATATTATTCTTTTAAGTAAAATCCAATAAAGTGTTTCATTATGCAATAAAATTTGTCAGTTCTTATATATTCAGTGTATAGCTGAGTGTATGTGTGATTCATTACAGTATATTTCTTCTTTCGTTTCGGTTGAAATCACTTTCAAGGAATGTAAAATATATGGACAAACACCATATTAAAGCGATCAAAAAATTTTTTACTAATTAGAAAGTATTGTGAGAAATACAAGAAGGAAGGATAATAACTTTGGCGAAGTACTAAAAAATAAGTATGAGGCTTGGATTTTGAAGCCATTTATGCAAATAAACAGGTCCAAAGTTTACCACTATACCAACTTTGGTCAACATCGGATGGGCTTCACTAATTGTAAACGGTACATACTACCTTTTATGATTATATATATTGTTCAGAGATTTGCTGGAGGAGTTTATAGTGTTTTTCTCTATTCGTATAAAATGGTAGATTACTGACGAACCAAAAATCGAAAATTGATGTGTAAATCTTGAATACCGCTGTATATGCAGAGTCAACTTCAGTTTGCTCAGAACCAGAAACGTAAAGAGATCATAGAAATTAAATATTCCATGTACGTATTGGCAATTCTGTGAAGCACTGGTTCCCAATCTTTATTCACTGACGACATACTTTTCTATACGCCTGCGATATCGCAACATATTAGTTTGATTTTTTCAAATATTAAAACACATGAGTTTCATTCCAGTGTGTGAAAGTACGGTAGACTCCCAAACTATACGAATTCAATATTGAAACTTGGAATAGTATATCTATAACTTCTGATGGTAACAGAGTAACAAGATCAAAGATAGAATCTGTTCCTCGGACGCTGAATCCATATCAAAAAGCAATTACTCGCTGTTTCTTACTGTTTAAACTCTATGTAAATTAATATTGAAACCGGAAGTGCTAATTGATGTCTCTTCCGGTTGGAAAGAGAAATAAAATCGGAGATAAAACATATTCTTGCTGTACTGATTCTATGTTTTAAAAAAAAAACATATCTCTTACCGCTTTTGTTCTATGGAAATAAGTATTGAAACTGCAAGTAGCCTATTTCTACTAGTCAATTTCAACCACTTAAGTCTCTGGTAAAGTGATGATGGTATAGTCTCTTGAGATGCTGAATCGATTGAAGAAAACAGCTTATCGCCATCTACTATTGTTTTAGCATTATAGTGTGGTATAAATCACAGTCGAAAAAATAGTTATATATATTTTTTTAAAATATTTTTATACAGATTGAAAAACCAGAAATTTATTTATTTCTCTATGTTCATTGAGTTAGAAGAGACCAGAAGTTTCCACCTAACAGTAAAAATCTAAATATTATTCTATGCTACGTAACTTCTGTAGGTGAATGGGTCATAATAGAAATAGGTTAAAAGGAATTTAACAACAATTACACGATTAATATAAAAGACTGCCGTAAATTAGCTTCGAGGGTCCAGACTGTACAGTGGAGAGGCAAGGCAGTTATTTCTTTTAAAAAAAAGTCTCCATCGTTCGAAACATAGAGATGGGTCTCTCCTGTCCATCAAAGATTGGATCTTCTGGTCTCTTCTGACGAATAGTAACATAAGTAACTATCCTTCTCTTTATTCTATAATATGGAAAATGTTAAATTGTGATTTTTCAATAGGAAATGTTCAAAATTCTTATCATGTAATAGGAAATGTCTCCCATTTAAATCACACTTTTATAATATTCAATTAATTAGCTTTCACTTTTGTTATCTCAAACCCTTTTTACATTATTTAAATATTCACGTTTCCATAATTTAACTAAAGGTGTATCTTATTTAGTAGGCATTTTGGAGAACCAATACTCTTGCCAAAATAATTTGTTTACATTTACTAACGGCCTTATGGCTATCAAAATTTTAATATTACACCCATCATTAAAGTACTCCACTATAGTGATCAACGTTCTAACCGGAGAAGGTTCACTCCTATCATATGCGCTTTGAATAGAAGGTTAACGGAGGAGGTGGAACGTATTCTTAAAACATTAAATCAACTGTTGAAAACAACTTTTCGATATCTCTTAAAATTTTTGCTCTAATACCTGTTGACAGACGTACGGACATTGTCGTTCTATGAGACTTCCGACTACTAGGCGTAGTATAGTTTGGAAGTCTAATAACATAAATTACAACAGTTAATGGCGTACGTAGAGTTTCATCAAAAGGGGTTTAAGGACTCAATCTAATATCCTTTCAAGACACGCATGATTTGTGTATAGTCTTTATCTTCCTCAAGGGAGTTAAAACACTGAATCCCCCCTTTCGTACGCCACTAATAAAGGTGTAAGACTATAGGATTCTATAAAGTAATGGATCTATGTAGTACTGGTATTGTTGCTGATGTTGGATGCCTGACTGGTACAATGTTTCAAAATTGTTTCTGACTAATTGGTTCATTAAATTCTAAAATTCCACGATACAACCTATGGGACTGTGAAACATGCCCCTTGGGAAACATTGCTCTGAAGCAAGCTTTATCAACACATGGTGGCAAGTATAACGGAAAGGATATCTACTTCTTCCTTGTTTTGGCATACGAGAAGCAGTGCCACAGAAAGATGACCCAAAGGCAGACATCAGTTTTGTCCAAAGACAAGAAATACCATTCTAAATTTGAAACAAGAGGAAACGAGACGAGAAGCATGGTATTCTGAATGTGTTAATTGCTTTGAAACTCTTAGCATCCGTTTTCAGAAACCAGGATATAAGTCAGATATGGCGGGATCGTAGTGGCTCAGCGGTAGAGCCTCATTTCGGCTGCGTTTGTCCCACTTCGCACTAAGTAGGTTTTGTGATGAACAAACACCTTATGTATGGACTTTCTCGGGTTTCTCCCGTTTCTTATCATTTTCGTCATTCCATCATTTTCAATCATTCCACGAGTTTCATTCATTCTCATCATCACAGCCTCCTTTAGCCTCGGTGAAAAAACGTGGGATGTTAAATAAAAATTCCATTGTATCTCAAGTTGCAACATAAGCTCTTACCGCAAATCGAACCCAGATATCCCGAGTTGCTGGTGCCCAAGGTTAAGATATATGCATACATACATACATATATATATATTATACAGGGTGTTCGGTGAGGAAAGTCAAAGATTTTGGGAGGTGATAGGGGAGGTCATTCTCAACAAAAATGCTTATATGAACATAGGGTCTATTCCCCCTCGTTCCGGAGATAAGGGTGGGAATAACTCTTTTGCCTCTTGCATTTGCCGATTTTCGTTTCTAATATTCTAGCACACCCTGTATTTAGGATTATGTTACATATTATACCTCGTTTGAAAGCTAATAAAATAGGCTTGCAGATGGTACACAAATCGACCCAGTATTACACACAAAAGGGAAGAAACGGAGGAAAATTTTTCGAATTTCCTTATAAAATTCCCTTTTTTAAACAATTTTGCACAGCTCTTGAGTGGAAACACTGTCGCTATAGGAACATTATCTGATTAAATTAAAATGATACTACACACCAAAGATCCAGGTGAGGTATCAACTTTTTAGCTTCATTAGAAGACGTAAAAATCGCATTCTTCCTAACTCTTTACTCTAATAACATAACAGTGTTCGAACTTTCCATAAGACAATGGTTACGAATATTAATGCACAATTAGAATGTTTTTATGCACAATTAGAAATACAATACTATTCCCTAACACAAGAGAGCTCTACATTTCGATGCGGGAACAATAATTACAGTACTGAACAACAGATGGCAGTGAAACTTGAATTAAAGTTTTCGAACAACATACTATACCAGAGTGTCCATTGTAATAGTGATGTCGAAATCATAAATAATTACTTGTAATGCTCACAAACATTTTGCTTCTCTTACGTCCAACAGAGACGTTTCCACTGTAATGCCCAATTCCCTCGAAATGTTTTTCGATCTTTTCTGCAGTAAGTGGCGCACCGCAACTCATTAACTTGGAAGTTCCTCTTTTTTTAAAAGTTATTTTGTGTCTCGTGTGTGCAAGTGATAGCAGGAGTTTCGGTACCGTGAGGAATTGCAAAGTGCTTGTGTGTAGACTGTGAAAGAAGTTCGACAATGTTGTAGCAAAATACCGTCCCAATACACCCACGCTGTATATGCAGATATGATGTACGTCTACGGGTTTTGTGATGGTAATTCCAAAGGTGTGGAGGCAAGAATACCAGCGAAGATTTCCTCGTCGCAGAGTCCCTACTGCACGGTTCTTTACACAAGTGTATACTAAACTCCGGGAAACTGGTGAGCTTCCCAGTGTGAAGCTAACATCTGAACGAGCCTCAAAATGTACCCTTCAACAAGAAGACAACGTTATTCAGACTTTACAGCGAAGTCCAACCACGAGCATTAGTATACTTTCTAATCAACTTGTACTTCCAAGTACGTATGTACATGATGTACTGCGAGGAGAAGGGATTTATTCGATCCATGTCCAAAGCATGCAATATCTACATCCAGGAGACAGTGAACTACGTGTTGATTTCTCCCAATGGGTACAGGAGCATCCTATTGTTTTGCCATTCATCTAGTTCACCGATTGGGCCACTTTCTCCATGAATGTGATAAGCAACATCCGTAACTGACATCGTTGGGGTGACGAAAACCCTAGGGTAATCACAGTAAAACAATATCAGGAACGATTTTCTGTAAATGTTTGGGCGGGAATTATCTCTGATCAGATCATTGGTCCCTTTCTTCTGTCCCAACGTTTGACCGGTAAATATAATTTGCATTTCTTGCACCATGAATTACCAGTACTACTGGAAGATGACTCTTCAAACTCGGTCGTCCATGTACTTCCAGCACAACGGAGCTCCCTCTCATGCAACACAAGCTGTTCCAAGTTTCCTCATCGGTCGATAGGTCGCGGAGGACGGAGGCCGATTATTCTCTGGCCATCCAGTTCCCCAGATCTTACACCTTTGGAAGTTTGCTTGTGGGGGTGGTTGAAGGACGCTATGTACAGACAAAAGGCAAACTCACGAGAAGAGTTAATTCAGATCATTCTAGAGCCATTAAACACCGTCAAGAGCGCCGAGGAGATATCTGTCAGGCAATACTGCATGTACTGACGCGCAGTGCAAAGTGCATTGAGGAGAATGGCGATATGATTGAACATTTGCCGCACGCCCAAAATAATTACATTAAATGTTGACGCTAGTAGAGTTACATTCCTATCTGTACGCATTAGGAGTAGTTATTGTTATGTATTAGAAGTAATGATTTATGATATCGACAACCCTATTACAATGGACATTCTGCTGTAGTATGTTGTTCGAAAACTTTAATTCATGTTTCACTGCCATCTGTTGTTCAGAACTTTAATTAGTGTTCCCGCATAAAAATGTAGAGTTCTCCTGTGTTAGGGAATAATTGTATTTCCATTTTGCATAAAAATACTCGTTTATTAATATTCGTAACCGTTGTCATTTATGGAAAATTGGGATACTGTTGTGTTATTAGAGTAAGGAGTTAGAAAGAATGCGATTTTTTACATCTAATAATAAAGCTAAAACCTTGATACCTCACCTGGGTCTTTGGTGTGTAGTATCAGTTTCGCCTAATCAGATATTGTTCCTATAGCGACAGTGTTTCCACTCAAGAACTGTGCAAAATTGTTTTAAAAAGGGAATTTTATATGGGAATTCGAGAACTTTCCCTCCGTTTCTTCCCTCTTGTATGCAATACTGGGACGATTTGTATACCATCTGCAAGCCTATTTTATTAGCTTTAAACGAGGTGTAATATGTAACATAATCCTAAATACAGGGTGTGCTAGAATACTACAAACGAAAATCGGCAAATGCAAGAGGCAAAAAAGTTACCCCCACCCCTGTCTCCGGAACGAGGGAGAATAGACCTTATGTTCATATAAGAATTTTTGCTTAAAATGACCTCCCTATCACCTTCCAAAATCTTTGACTTTCCTCACCGGACACCCTGTATATATATATATACTGTATGTAGAGGGTGTTAATTTATTATGTAGTCAAAATCTACTGTTGAAATCCTCATACCTAAACAATAAAAGAAGTCTATATATACATAAGGTGAAAAAAGCGTTGTTTCAAAGTTACGAGATGCTGAAATCGTGAAAATTGTTATTTTGAGGCTGCTTAGCTCGGGAAAACTATGAGAGATATCAATGGCGGTTAAAGAAATATTAAAGGAAATAGTACGCTGACTAACTAAATAATCATGTTTTAGAGTTGGGACGTATGGACGCAACGGACTTTATAGAGGGAGCTGCGATATAAGTTCCGCTTTTCCACATCTCTCTCTAAAATCATGTGCGCCGGTACATCTGAAACATAAGTTTTCTGAGTTTTCGAGCTAGGCAGCTTCAAAGTTCCAATTTTCTCGAATTCGGCATCTCGTAGCTTTGAAACAAAGTGTTTTTCGCCTTATGTTCATATGGACTCTTTTCATTGTTTCAGTGTGAGGATTTCACCAGTGAATTTTGGCACATAATAAATAAACACCCTATATATATATATATATATATATATATATATATATATATATATATATATATATATATATATATTTTATTTATTTATTTATTTATTTGTATTGAAGGCCTATGGCCCATAATACAATTCTACACGTTTATGACACACTCCTAGTTTGAATATACACAACAACAAATACAACTAAATAGGTACACTAAAACATTAATTTACAAATGTGTTTTCTTATGATGGAGTAGAGGGTGCATTGTTGTCCTCAACCTCTTTCAAAGCTTCTTCCCGTAAGCGATAAAATGACTGCAAAAATTTCGCCAGAGTTGATAGCTTCTGTTTATCAGTTGCATTTAGAATTTTGTTTAATTCTAAGTTTTTTTCATGGATCCTATCCCCTATCCTTCCCCTATTGCGTTCTTCCTCTAGCACCTTACATTCGAATAAAATATGTATTTCATTTTCAATCTCACCACATAAACTACATAAATAATTTCCGTTTTCATTTTTCGGACTTTTCCACCTGTATATCCCCATTCGAAATATTGCTATAGCGCGTCTTTGGTCCCTCCCTAGCTCGAGATATTTTTCTGCCCCTTCATTTGTTTTAATCTTTACATATGTTGCCAAAGATCGCTTAGTCTCGCAATCAGCTTTCAAATTTTCAGTTGCATCTGAAATTACTTTTTCTCTAATTACTTTACACACTTCTTTTGATTTCTTGTTTCTTTTTTCTAACAATTCGAACATATTTAGCTCGTGCAATAGTTTCCCTACTCCCATTATCCAAAAGTTATTATTTCTCTGTTTCATTTGAAAATCAAAGCATTGCTTCTGAATTTCCCTCCCGTTTTCTGATTCGCACAGGTTTAGCCAATATTTTAGAACCCTTATTTTTATGATTGAGCTGACGGGATGCCTCCCTGTATCAAGTAGGATCGCGCTGTTAGGTGCCGATTGTGGTACCCCTAATATTTGTTTAATGAACTTGGTTCCTGCTTTATTAATTATGTTATCCGCACAGTTTGTACCCCAGACTTCACATCCGTACAGAAGTATGGGCTGCAGTAGTGTATTAAATGCACGCATGGCCAATTTGAACGGAACGTTGTTGTGTCTGTTCAAGGTTTTTCGTGTTGCGAATATGCTTTTTTCTGTGATAGCTGCCGCTTTTCTTTGGTGGTCGATCCAATTTCCATTATACGATATGTTCACTCCCAGATATTTAAAAGTTTTAACTGTTTCCAACTCTTCCCCCTGGTATGACCACCTCTCTGCTTTTGCCAGTTTGTACCCCTTTTTAAATACTACTACTTTCGTTTTCTTTACGTTCACTTTGAGATTCCATTCTTTGCAATATGCTTCTAAAGCATTTAATGCTCTCTGCAATCCTATTACGGTTTGTGACATGATTGTCAAGTCGTCAGCGTACAACAATACTGGAATTGATGTTTGCAGTACATGCGGAGGGTGGCTATCGGTTTTATCTAGTGCATCAACTACGTCATTGATGAATAAATTAAATAGTATTGGGGAAAGTTGGCACCCCTGTCTCAGGCCTATGTAAGATGGTATGGGTTCGGACATTTTATTTCGTCCGCTTTTTACACAGAAATCGACCCGTTTGTATATTTTTTCGATGCTTTGAAGTGTCTGAGTGGACATCCCGTACGTTCTTAGTTTGTACAATAAAGCAGTTCTGCTAACGGTGTCGAAAGCTTTTTCAAAATCGACGAAGCAGCTGAACATTTTGCCTCGTTTCTGCGTCAACGCTTTGTCAATTAACGTACGCAACACCATTATATTGTCTACCGTGCTATAGCCTTTTCGGAACCCTGCTTGAAGTGGCGATACTTTGTTATTGCAGTTTGCCCAGCGTTCTATTCTTGTGGCCAGGATTCTTGTGTAAATTTTACTTATGACCGGTAAAAGTGTGATTCCTCTATAATTGTTAGGGTCCTGTGCATTACCTTTCCTTTTGTACAGTGGGACAATTATACCCCTTCCCCATAAGTCCGGTATGTCTGCTCCCCGTAGCAGCTTGTTGAACATTCCGGCTAACGATTTCATAAATTTTTCGTTCTCTACACTGTGTTTAAAAAATTCTGCTACAATACCGTCGACCCCTGCTGCTTTATTATTTCTCATACTTTTTGTAACGAGCTTAATTTCGTGAATGGATATTTCTTTGTCGAGAATGGGATCAGTACTTGAAACTTGTAAGGGAATTGACCGCGTTGTTTTCCATGTGTCCTTACTACCAAGAATTTGCCTAAAGTGTTCCGCCCATACTTCTGTAGGGATGTTTTGTTTCGGTGTTCCCTGTGTATTGTTTCCGCGAATCATACGCCATACTTCCTTATAATCGTTTGTATCTAGTGCTGTTTGTAAACTCTGGAACCACAGTTCACTCCATTCTTTCCTTTTGTTTTTACATACTTTTTTGTATCGGTTCCGCTTCTTCAGATATTCCGTTAGTAGATTAGAATCCCCTCTGACTCGTTTAAATGTACGTAATGCTGAAGTTGCTTCCCGACGCGCAGCGATGCAATCGGCATCATACCATGGACTTTTATTGTTGATTACTTTAGTGTTGTCAATCTTCATGATCCCCCCCACTGAGTATAGTAATTTGTTTAGAATTGAGTTTGCAGATTCAATATCTCTGCTGTTTACATATATATATATATATATATATATATATATATATATATATATATATATATATATATATATATATATATGTGTGTGTGTGTGTGTGTGTGTGTGTGTTTGTGTATGTATGCATAACCACAAGAGAACTCAATTAAGTTAATTGTTTGTATATACTTTGAGCTGAGGAGGACGAAACCGAGAAGAATACCAAGTAGATCTTGTACATACTGTACTTTCAAACAAACAAAAGAATAACTGTTCTGAGCGTTCACGAGAATACATCTATTCTAACTCAACATTACAAATGAGCAATGAAGTGTAATAAAATATTTACATTTTCAAGTTCTCCCGTTGAGTTTTTTCTAACTTGCGGCCATTATCGTAAATAAGTGACAAATATAACAGAATAGAAGGAATGGTAGTATGAAAGAAATAGTAGGAAAAAAGAAACTCAAAATTCCATGCACATAGTGTTGTAAATCATTCACTTCACTAAGCGTGTTTTCGAAACGTCCAAGAAGTGAATGAAATACCTAACATTTTAATTAACGATATCGACTACCTAAGCTATTTTTGTCACTTTTTTTAATCGCTTTGATTAATATGGCAAATATTTTTCGGTTTCCTTTTAAATGAACTACAATTTTAAATGTATGATTTTACTTAGTTCTTCTTCAAGTCCAGTGAAAAACGAACTGTTTCAAAACGAATTTCCATTACACCACGTTCTTCTCTAAGCCGTCGGCTTGCAGTACGATATAAGTTAAAAGTGTGGTTAATTAAATGTTCTAATTGTTTACGTTTACCTTTTTTCTCTATTTTTGCCTAACTTGCGATTACACAAATAATAATGCTCAAATTTCAATATGATTAGGCCTATTATGGTAGTTTGCTTCATATAGGTTGGCTGTAAAGCTTGTTAAATATTGCACTGTCCCAAAGCTAAATAGTAACAACTGTCTGTCGTTTTTGCTCCGTACTGTGTTCATATTTCTTACTTTCTAAATTGTACTGTGTTTCATATGGAATAAATACTTATGGATTTTATATAAGTAATTGCAAACTTATTACATTTTTTCATGGCTCTTGTTTTAATAATAAATAATAAATTACGTTCGTGTTCAGCATCAACACTACCCATTTTCAAGTAAACGTAGGCAGTGAACGTAGCAAAGCAGCGATTGTTAACTATTAGGAATTAGCGTTACTCACAGTTTTGATTTATGGTAAGAGATTCCACATAATTATACTGGGAAACAAATAACAGAAGAAATTTCAATTTTGAAAGGGGAGTTCTACAAGACTGTTGCCTCCCGCTATCTTAATTCAATATACTTTTAAAAGTAATTATGGTTTCCTATATGAGCAGAATTGCCCATGAGGCAAGACTGTCTCCTCTCTGTCTCGTATCACAGACAAGAGATCAGCTTCCGCTGGGAATCAAATATGGATCTCCCACGCTGGAGTAAATGTTAGAAACAAGAGGAGAAGTTCTAATTTTGTTTAATGCGTATATGTTATAATATACTATATAACATAGCTCTGACATATATTTATACATTTTCTGCATTCAAACATGAATGCTCTGTTTCAGTAAAATGCAGATTCTTTATTTACAATATAGCTTTCCTATCATGCATTCGAATTTATGTTAAAACTAAATATTAAAGTATCAATGTATTACGTTGTGTGCTAGATCAAGAACACATCGTTATTAGTTTCGTACATTTGTTTCTGTTTTGTTTACGGCGTATTTTTGACAAGTTTTAATCTTGTATCATATAGCACGCAAGATTTTTTTTACTTTACTTTCTTTTTTCTCTTTCATTTTTTTGTCATATCTTATGATTATTTTCTATTTGTCACCTGAATATTTACTTGAGGGCAATGTCCAGATGGTCTATTTTTGTTAGAAAATAGGTACATTGGTCTGTAACAGAATGACGGGAAAATAGATTTACCTCGTAAGAAAATCCGAGGGACGTAAAGATCTAGGATCAACTTTCTGAACTTAGCCTCTGGAAGACAGTCTCACTTTTTCTGACGAAAAGTGTACCAAAGGCGAAAGCGTCAGCTACTTCGTTACGCGGGAAGAATGTAATCTAAATTGAATCTGAACCAAGACAATTTCAGACAAAATTGGCACAGTATCATAAAAAGATGCAAACAAAAAGTTTAATGCAAAGAAGCACCGTTGTTACTGTTATTCTTTACCGATTTCTAGTTTAAATTGTTAAACATATTGTAGCCCCAAACAACTACTGTTTCTTCCAGACATGGTTTTTGGAAGGGCACTGACCCTACAGCTCTGAGAGGGGGCCCCCGGAGGAGATCAAAATAATACGTCTATAATATAATAATAAATAGAATAGATCAGTGTAAAAATAATATGCCCCTCCGAATATTAAGTGTGCCCCCGGTACATTTTTTCCCCTGAAAGTAACACTGCAAACAACCGAAGCGGCGAGGCCGAAGTTTTAGCTTGTTTAGAATGAGGAGGTTTATTTGCAGTTTAGCATGTCTTTTCAACACCAAAAGTACACGAGACTTAAGCCTACATCTTACTATTGGAATCCGAACCAGGTGTACTGTAAGCGAAAATCAAACCTTTGTTTTTCAATAAATTTAGTGCTTTTGTTAACCTTTTAAACCATGGTCGACTAATCATTTAGCCACAAGGAAGCTTTGAGGACGAAAAGGATCTCCTATAAGCAATCTCATGTGGATAGCATGACGGTAATTAAAATATTCTTATAATAAATACTAAATCATCTTAATGTGTGAGTAATGATAATTTCGAATGTTAACAATCACCGCTTCGCTACGTTCGGCACCTGTCTAGTTACCGAATGTAGGACAAAATCCAAGCGGACAAAATCCAAGTGGACAAAATCCAAGCGGACAAAATCCAAGCGGACAATTGGATTTTGTCCGCGCTCCCTACTTACCTGGCTTTATTGGAAAATGGATAGTATGATGATGCTGAACATGAATGTGCTTTCCTGTCGATTATTAAGTTAAGGACTATAGTAAATGTAAATAAGATTGTAGTTACTTACGTAAAATCTACGTACAAGTAATTCTTCCGTGCAAAGCACAATATAATTTATAATAAATAAGCAACATGTACACATACAGTTACTATTCATTTACCTTGAGGACAGTCCAATATTTAAGAAGTTTTGTCTCTATACTAGGTATGCATTAATTGCGAAGTTGGAGCGAAGCGACCGACCTTTATTGGTTATAAAACTTTTTAGTGTATCAGTTGTTTTAGTGGAAGAACATGACGTTCAAATAATTGAGTTTGGCATATCAGCAAGAAGTATAATGTTTTTGAAAAATTGCCTTCGCAGAACAAAACTTAAAGTGCTTCGCCCTATTTCTAATGTTGAAAATTCTATTTTCTATTGTTTACAATGAGAATTCACGCGCCAAATGCTTTTCTAAGTATGGGTATTCCGTTTTTGGGCGTTTATTCTTCAATGGTATGTCCGATGGGGACATGCGACCCCTTACGACACTCAGCGCGCGTTTAACGGTTCAGGCATTTCGGAGAAGTATCCGGATAAACGAACACCTAAGTCGAGTGAAGAGGAACAGACCGTAACTACATTTGCACATTAATATTTGTATAATGCACAGAAGCTAGAGAAACTTTTTTTTAATAACTTTCAATTAAGAGTGATTATTTCAACTTCTAGTGTATAGTAAGCCGAAGACTTGAAGGGAATAACTAGTTTATATATATATATAGGGTGTTTCAAAACAACACCGACAATGTTTGGGAGAT
Source organism: Thermobia domestica (assembly GCF_964235325.1). Lineage (NCBI taxonomy): Eukaryota > Metazoa > Arthropoda > Insecta > Zygentoma > Lepismatidae > Thermobia > Thermobia domestica. The sequence goes on along the minus strand of NC_137462.1, from coordinate 126,433,709 downwards.
GATTCCTGACAACAAAATAAGGCAAAAAGTATAGACCAACCTGGCTGCACAAATGCTTCCTTTCGGAATTGTAGGCTGCCGAAAACATGAAAAAATCAACTTTAAAGGTCCATAGCTTCAAAACTATGGGTCCTACCGTAGTCGGATCAAGACTTCACTTAGGAACTAACATGTGGGCTATCCAAAAATACATGTTTCAGAACCTTAAAGTACTCACGAAGCAATTCTTATAGAGGGAGTTTGGCTACGAGCAAACAATTTGAAATACTCTCCAACTACCTCCATAAAAATTGTTGCGTAAGTACCGCAGGATTCTGAAACATGGATATTTGGATAGAGCACATACTAGTTCCTAAGTGAAGTCTTGACCTGACTACGGAAGGTTCCATAGTTATGGAGCTATTGACCGTTAAAGTTCAATTTTTTCAAGATTTCGGCAGGCTATAACTCCGAGAGGAAGTATTTCTGCACCCAGGATAGTCTATACTTTTTGCCTTATATTGGTGTCAGAAATTAGCTCCCAAACGTTGTCGGTGTTGTTTTGAAACACCCGGTCGAAGAACAAGCTGATCATACATACATCTCAACTTTTGAGAAGAAATGAATAAATATATTGTTTCACTAAGCTCAACGATAGTCAGTAAGGATGCGTATGAAACAAGAGCTGAGATTATCTCGGCTCGGAAATATGTAGTAAAATGTTTTGTCTCGTCTCGAAAGTTTAGCAGTTTGTATTGGGAAGAGCTCTCGAATTTCGTCACGAAAATCCTGTCTCGTCTTATCTTGTGCTGCACCCTAATAGCCAGAACTGCAACAATGTGTGATGATACAAACGAATAGTTTCTCATGTTTGTCTTCAATCAAAACAAATATTACTATACATTATCAATCTAATTTTGATTTTGATTTGACAATATTTTATTGCCTCTCATTTATTTTTGTTCGTCTAAAAAAAAAAAAAATAGAAGAACAGTTTCTATCAGCATCGTACGTCATCTTTGGTTCCCAAACCATAAGTCACCAAAGTTGATTTTGGACTTAGAATAGGAAAAAATGAAGTATTTCAACTTAACTTCCCACGATTATGCTCTTTAGGAGACGGATAATCAAAGCAAGTGAATGATGACGGAAGAATTGGTGTAATGATAAAGTGGGAGGAAATGCGAGTACCCCGAGAAAACAAACGGACACGACGTTTTCTTCCACAAGCTTACTTGGCCGGGGATCGAAGCAGGGACCTCACGCACCAAAGGTAATCGCTCTACCGCTGAGCCACCGTGCAAGTACTTATAAATAGAAATATAGGATATATCGAACGCAATCTAAAAGAAGTCGATCAAGCTTGAAGAAACTTGACATAAAAGTAGACCCTGACAGTTGGTTTAGTATTCATGTCAAATATTTTTTTCCGACCTTTGCTTCTGGATTTAATGATCATCAAATTTGGGATTTAAAATTAATAAAATTTTTGCCTCCAAATTTTACTGATTGCTATCTAAAACAAGAATTAGGCATAGAGAAGGAGGGGGGGTTAAAATAGTTTGAGGTTAAAATAGTTAACCTGTTAAGTAAATGTAGGCAAGGGCGCCGATTTCTCTACACATTTGGGGGGTCCATTCAGATGAAGAAGGTATATATATATATATATATATATATATATATATATATATGAAGATTTTAAGAAATTGCACTCAAATTATGCCAAATATTGTATATTCTTCAATACAATAGGGGAACCCACATGAGCTTTGGGGGGGGAACCCTCGGCCCCCCAGGATCGGCGCCCTTGAATGTAGGGTGTGTATTTGTAGTAAACAATTGCCGAAATCAAGAAACATTTTTTTTCGTAATAGGAAAACTCAATATTAGTAGGGATGCGCTCGAGTCGAGACGCACCTTGTAAAATTCGAGACGAGTCGAGACCAACATATTTCTCGACTCGAAAATTCGAGTCGAGACACGAGTCGAGTCGAGACGGCTCGTAAAAATCTCGACTCGACTCGAATGTCTCGAAAATCTTTCTATAATTTTTAATATTATTTTGAAGAAAGTATTTACTCAGAAACAGCCTTGAAACCAATTCAAGTGAGCATCCATGCATAGACGTAACTTACGGGGAGCAACTTCCCCCCCACACACACACATTTCTGAGGTTTATTATGATAGTCATTCAGTGTTATCTATGAACTGAGCTGAAGCGAGTACAACACCGTTTTGCTTAAGTTTATGATTTTTTTTCACAGTAATAAGGTCTTTAGGCGCTAACCAGGCCAAGAGAAAGGAAGGTCAAGGAAGTGAAAAGACAGCGACCCTGGTCTAACAAAACGAACCAGGTAAAACTTCAGTCAGGATGGCCGGTCGGAACAGGATTCGATGCTCCACCTTTAAAATACTGCTCGTTAGGCATACACACTGCCCAGGGCTAAAAGTGGCTTCATTGAATAGCCACCTCGCCAGTATGCTTATCCACATGATTTGCGAGAACACAGTCAACAATTAAAGTAAATAATCCCTGATCCATGTTCCTGATGTGGTTTGATAAATCATTAATAGTCGTTTCATAGACGGAACCAAAATATTAATTAAAAATTAATGCACTATGTTTGTAAAGTGAAAAATGCACTCGAACTAAATTCTGACAGCAGGCTGATTTGTCAGGGCTCACTTTAAGCCCTGGCATTGCCTCTCTACTACTAGCTGGGTAATTGTAACTCACTTTCGATGCATGTGATCTGAATTGCTTCACACCTCACTTTATTGCTTTTTTCGTTTTTAGACACTTTGACGCTTTACGACGGTAATAATAATTTATAAACTATATCGTCAAATTCAGGATTTCTTTATTTTTCTGTTATATCAGAAATGCTTGTAATTTGAATAAAGATAGGACTTATTCTGAACATGTTTTTTCTTTGGGAAGGGGGAGGATCACAGAGGCAGTGTAAAATTGTGATTGAACTATATCTTTAAAAAAATTGCTAATGTTCAGAGATGTTCATATACCTTCTCCCTTACTGATTCTGGTTGTTTCTTACGCAATGGACAGTTATTAAAAAAAATCTTATCTATGCTGATATTATTATAAAATGTTCGACTGTAAACTGACTTTAAGTCTGAAAAAAGTTCTAGAATAACAACGCGAATGGAACTCTGATTTTAACCATATTTGGTAATGTCTTGCAATAAATGTTTTGCTACATCTTAATAAAGGTCAGTGAACTTGAAGTGTGCTGGAGAAAGGGGTTGCGGTGTACATTGATGGTCAAAGAAAGTACAGGTCGGTCTGTTGTCTGGGATACTGGTTGTGTTTTATAAGGATAAGCAGGGACATACAGAACTCGGCTTTTTGTCGGAAATCTTGTGGTCCTAAATACAAAAGATATTTTATTGCTTTCCCTTTAAGTCACAAAAATAGCAACATCTGGTATTGTTGTAAAGTGGAAAGGGAGAATTGTAAGGTTAAAACAACGAGTTATTTTTACTAATAGCCACCCTGGCACCCAAACCAAAAATAATATACTTGATTTATTCTGAAGTTTGTTTGCAGTGAGCAAGGTCGCCGATCCAGGGGGGCCGGTGGGATCCGGGCCCCCCAAAGCTCATATGGGGGACCCCTATGTATTTTTCTGAATATGTATGTTTTATATGTATTTTGTATTATTATATGTATTTTTTATAAATATACAAAACCACATCTGAATGCCCCCCTCCCCAAAAGTTACACAGAAATCGGCGCCCTTTACAGTGAGCAGTTCGTTTATATATATATATATATATATATATATATATATATATATATATATATATATATATATATATATATAGCCTTCACGTGTATCGGTGTACAGTGGTTACATTTTTTTATATTTTATCTGTGGTACCTGAACATTTCTCAAGTTCCACAGGAAGTTGTGACTAATATGCAGTGCTAAAAAATAAAAAAAAAAAATAAAAAAAACGGAATATTTTAGTAAGAAGCCGAAACTTAGCAATATTGACAGTGCCAGCGGAGATAATGAAATAGTGACTAAACAATCTACTTCTTGCGTTTCAGAAGATAAAAATTCAAGTGCTAGTATGAAAACAATGTCAGAAGATAAGAATTCAAATGCCGGTACTACTGTTGAAACAGTGTCACAAGATGAAATTTCAGAAGATTGTGATCCAGTCAAAGGTTGTGAAAAGGCAAAGACATTTCTTGCAGTAGGTCTAGGTCCCTTTCAACCGCAATTGAAAACATACCCCAATAAAAATAGCCGCCGGTTCCGATCTGAGTGGTATAGGCAACTTGGTTAGAATATAGCATTTCTCGAGATAGTGCTTTTCGCTTTTATTGTCGCGCATTCTCCGAAAATATTCCGAAATCTGAAGACACCTTTACTAAGGAGAGTTTCCGTAACTGGAAGAAGGTCGTAGATAAATTCGGTACTCATGAGGCAAGTAACGCTCATAAGACTTGTATTTCTAAGCCTGCTGAATTCTGAAACGCACTATTGCAGGGATCAGTTGCGCGTAAATTAGACGAAACAAATAGTTAACGGCAATAAAATGTATTTGAAGCACTTCTAGATAGTATTTGTATGTGTTCCTCTTAGAGGCATAGGGAAAATAACGTAAGTGAAAATAAAGGTAATTCCTTAACAACATTTAAGGCTCAGGTCAATATGACGGTTTGGGCAAAGATCAGAGGAACATTGACTAAGTGGGGCTTAAAATGGGCCGGAACGCACAAGTTCTGCGTTCCAGTAAGTCAGTGTGGTGTCCGAATTCAGTTCCTGTGCTGTACTTGTCTCGCTCCAAATTTGTATCTTTTCAGTTTATTATTGTCATATTTTACGCAGATTAATATCCTATTAAAGCACGATAAAGAACTAATCTAGAACTTTTCGTTCTGCGTCATTGTGTTCCGCGAAATAATTTTAGGGAAAGGCGTTCCGGCTATTGATTAAAAAATTTTTTAGCACTAAGGCAAAGGTTTAATTTTAGGTCTCATCCGCAAAAACTGACGTAAAGTTAGGCTGGATATCTGCCAGAGTAGTATTTATATCATTCCCACACTCCAACTACACAATGATGATCCAAAATCAGAGAGGGTTTCTCGAAACTACGGTGCTAAATATTTGGTTAAACATTAGAAGCAAATGTATGGTTGGTTTCAAAAACTGACAATTTAAGGTCAAAGACTACCTACCAAGTGGAAATTTGTGAATATATTTTTGTCGGAACAAAGGAAGTTTACACGCGCACAAGTGAGCAATGTATATTATATACTTCTAATTACAGCCTGTGAATCTTACAGTCAATAAATAAAACTTGTTGTCTCTTAATAATGAAAGAAAAGAAGAATCGCAGTTCACGCTCATGCCATGTAGCTGCCACCGCAAATTCAAACTTTATAATCGATTTTTATACCAAAGGCAATAATTTGAAATATGTTGCTGCTTCCAATCTAAAGTGGAATTAAAATCTACGCCTGGTTGAATTCGCAAGTTTCTGTGATCAGTTGTTAATGTATAATGCTCTTTCTTAAACTTCCATAGGGAGAGAGCATATACAACTCAAAAAAGCATGGAGAAATGTATGCTTGCAATAACCCGGGGAGATAGAAATTTTTTTTTTACATGGATCAGGAAGATGACAAGACTGACCGATATCATCGCGAAAATAAAAGGACTAAAGTTTCAGGGAGCTGTTCATATTGCAAGAAGAACTGACGATAGATGGGCAAAAGCAATCCTTGACTGGGTCCTAAGGGAACGAAAACGAACTAGAAGACGTTGTAATACAATACGGTGTGACGAAATTAGGAAGCAGTGTGGAGTAACATGGAAACGAACTGCCGAATATAGATACATGTGAAAAAGAATTGGAGAGACCTTCATCCAGCAGTGGGTCGACAAAGGTTGAGAATTATATATATATAGTGGCGAATCCAGGATATGACCAAGGGAGGGGCTAAACCCTAATTTGCCGTTTTATCCAGTGTAAAGCAGAATTGAAGCCCATTTTATCCAGTATAAACCTGAGCGTCAAGGGGGGGCTATAGCCCCTTAGCGCCCCTTGGATCCGCCCTTATATATATATATATATATATATATATATATATATATGTGTGTGTGTGTGTGTGTGTGTGTGTGTGTGCACGAATGTTTTGCCCCCCGACCATATGGGCCAAGGTTAAGCTTATGCATCCATGAGTCTAGTGGAGCTCGAGTAAAGCACCATGACGACCGAGGCGTATCGCAAACTGCTTGCAGACTACGTACACTCCTTCATGACAACCATGTTTCCCAACGGTAGTGGCATTTTTCGACAAAATAATGCACCATGTCACAAGGCTAGGAGTGTGATGGAGTGGTTCGGGAACACAGGGGCGAGTTTCAAGTAATGTGTTGGCCCCCCAACTCGCCTCAAGTGATGCAGAAGGACTTAAAAAACCTTCCGGACAAAATTCAGAAATAAAAAACAGCATAAAGTGTGTACATAAATTTACGACGAGATTAGAGGAGGAAAAAGCTTTTCGAGAATATAGAGAAGGCGCGAAAAAATTCATCGAAAATTGAGACGAGACAACAATTCTACAGGCATTTTCATAAAACAAGAGAGGAAAACATTACTCGTTGTGCTTCATCTCGTCTCGTGGCAACATTACTAATCTCATGCTTACCTACTTGTTCCCAAAGGTGTGCGTGGGTTTTCTCGGGGTTCTCCCGTTTCCTCCCAGTTCCTGCTTTCCACCATTTCATTCCTTTCTCATAATCACCGTCTCCTTTAGCCTAACCGGCATAACCGTGAGACGTAAAGCTCAAAGATTTCATTTCATTTCTAATTGTTCCCACATTATGCTTAGTCATCCTCACAAACACAATTCGATATTTCAGTAACATCATTACGATTGCACCATCAATCTAACATCATAGTCATTCAACCTCATGCTCACAGGTCTAACATCAATTTGATACTACGCTCACTCAACCTCACACTCACATAATCATCTCGACATAACGCTCATTCAAACTCACGCCCAAACGTGAGTTTTAGCACGTGACACTGGCTTCATCTTGGTGACAACCTGGGAAATTAAAGGGGTCGGAGACCATGGTGCTGATAACATCACCTCTAAGAGTGCTGAAGTGAAGGAGTATCTGTAACTGTAACTATATGTTAGAATACCTTGCAAAATTTGGTTTTCATTATTACATATTTACGAATTAACAATATTTTCGCCAATTAGTATTGCCCAGGAGACGAGAAATAAGGTTTTCTCGTCTTGTCTCATTTTTTTTTTTTTTTTTTTTGTAGAACCCTTCTCTGGTTTTTTTCTCGAACAATGCTTTCTCATTTGCTCTTGATTCTCAGAAAATTTTATCCTCTGTTTTCGATGTTGTCTCTTTCGTTTTTGTAAATTTATGTCTTTTTTTTCCTTAATTTCATCTAGAAGTGATCAGAATCCTTCTAGGTCACGGGAGATCCTCAAAGAGTTTAATATAACATCATTTTTTAAAGTACATTGTGTAGTGTCTTACATATCTTTAAACGTTTATAAATGCTCTTCACTATGTTCGTACAATCCCTTTATGAATTTATAGTTTTTATACTATGAATCATGTAACACTAAAATATTGTTTGATATCTAAAACTTTGGTGAGCTAGCATTGCTCATGAAACTAGAGAAAGTTTTTGCCTTGTCTCAAAAATGAGAATTATAATGTTTCTTATCTCGTCTGGAATTAGAAAATCTACTTCTCGTTTCAGCTCTTGCCTCAGTTTCGAAACGAGAAATTCCTCGTTTTGTGGGTAACATTATTACCAATTCAAAATTTTAAAAATGGTCAGATAGAGACAGTAAACAGCAAGTATAGGTGAAAACACAATGTAAGTCGAGTATTGGATTGTGGTATGACCTTATTAACTAAACTTTTAAAAATGCTGACACGGTGACTGCGATCGATTTACAGGTCTTGAGACGAAAGTAAGAAGGGACTTACGCACACAGTAAGTAAAAACAATTAATATGCCTGTAACTTTCCCCCAAATGGGTGTATCTTAAAACTAACCTCACCATTATTTTTCTAATTAAATTCTAGCCCGAAATTATGTATCATATTACCCTATTCCCATTTTGAAAACTTGACCTTAATTTAAAATGGCGGATTTCAAGATGGCTGCCATCAAGGTCATATCTACCATACGACTTCCCCCCAGGACTTATATGTATCCACATGGTTTTTCTTCACTTTTCTTCATTAACGCTCCGTTTACAAAGGGTAGTAAGGGACTTCTGTAGTAATCTCTAATAACCACATCACAACTCTTAAAAGTTATTTAAAAAAAAAAAAAATAGAAAACATGCACCATGGCAAAAATTTGTCATCACAAGTAATGATGCATAATGATGCATGCCTTCTATCAGCAAAGAAATTTTCATTGAAGTTGGAGCCGGACATTTGAGTGATGTCCCTTGTGGGATGTGATTGAACGTGACGTCAGAACACATCGCCCCCCTTCCCGGAATTTACGGGAATTAGGTGACCTGAGTGAGCACATGTGGTGCCAGCTCTCTCCAGCGACCTATCAAGGATCATTGCGTGTATGCCAAGACGTGTCGCCGTTTTTATCCATGCCAAAAGTCGACATACTGACAATTAGGTAGGTAGTCATGATGGTCTGGCTGATGTGTGCGTATATTTTAACTCGTATATTTTGTCTCGACTCGAATTTCGAGACGTCTCGACTCGAATTCGAGTCGAGTCGAGACAGAGACTGTCGAGTCGAGACACGAGTCGAGACAGAAACATATTTTCGAGTCGAGACACGAGTCGAGACAACATTTTCTCGAGACGAGTCGAGACAGGCTTAAATCTCGACTCGACTCGACTCGAATGCATCCCTAAATATTAGTAGCTGAGTGCATTATAATAATAATAATTTACACTGTACTTTAATAGTAGTAAAGTTTAATCGGGCAAATTGAATTGAGAATAATGTATTCTTATCACAATTACTTGTTAATTCGCATATATGATCATAGAATATCCAGATCTCTGTATCTTTCCCAACATAACAAACTTCTTAATGCGATAACAAACAGAATTCATTTAACTGAATTAAACTCACAGGCGCACCGCCGAGTATTGTTATTATCGAGGTCACTCACCTGTTAACAAATTGGGTTTTAAAACCATAAAAAAATTGCAACAAACACAAATTTGCATAAAGAAAACATAAATATACATAAACATTTCTTTTTTGTTACTTCTGTATGTAGTATTTTCAATTTGAAAGTTAATGTAATTCAAATTGTTAGCAACCAATAACCAAAACTGTTTACAGTATTTTAAGAGGTACAAATTAGTCTGTTATTCGAAATAAATGGAGAGAGAGAGAGAGAAAAAAATGTTCTTTGTAATGCGAGAATTTTTACTGCACAATTTGATTGACATAACAGTTTCCAAACTGTTTTGTAAGCATATGGGGTAATCTTACATCAGAACAGACACAAAATGCGCACTAATGCAGCAAATAAGGCATATACGGTGGGTAGTCTATACTATATACAGAACAATATAATTATTATTTCCCTAGGAAAGAATGTTAATTGCATTCAGATTGGAAACAGAACAAATGGATGAGAACTGGAAAAAAAATTACTAATTGCCATAATATTTTTTTTTCTGTATCTGGCCGGCTCTACATATACAAACACACACACAAACACAAACTAAGTAAAGTGGTGTGAAAATGAAAGTAACTATAGCTAGCAATAAGTTCTCTTATGTGAGTTTAGCGTGTGTTATTTTCCGTTTAGGTTCTCACTTAAGTCTCCTTTTTTTTCTTTCTTTCTTTCTTACGTTGCTACACATATTTCTTGCTATATACTCTCTCATACACACATTTGCACATGAACACATACATACGTAGATACACACACACACACACAAACATACATACAATAGCGAGAAAATGATGAGGACGCTTAAAAAGTTCCAGAAGAGAAAGGCCCGAAGGTCACAAACGGAGCTTGGCAAGGGCGGAGTCAGCGAAAGTTCCTCCACCACCATTGATATATAAATGAAGATACGTTCCACCACCAAATCACTTCAGTTCTTTTACAAGTTCCGACAACTTTTAGCAGCAGCTTTAACACTATCCACAATATCATCATGAAGGTTTTGGTATGTACGATTTCTATAGCAACAACATTCATTCATTTCTTTTCTATCTATTCTAGATATAGCTTTTTTTTTTTTTTTTTTAAAAAAAAAGATTTATTTTAATTCTAATACAATAAAAAATCTGAACTAAAAGGGGGTAGTTTAAAAATTATTTTTAGCGTTTACAGTATTCTTTTCTTTTCTAACAATGGAATCAAAAGTTTGGCTAAGTGCTAATTATATAAGAACACCATAAAGAATGTCATGTTCATGATAGGAAGTGTACATAAAATAATTTTTTCTAGTTTCAAATATTATATTTTCATTTAATTTATTGCAGTTAATGGATTAAATAAACTTTGTTTCTTTGAAAACAAAATAAATAGCTTCCACTTTTTTGAGCGAGGCCCGTATAAGTGCTATCTCCTTATTTCCTTCTAACAAGTGCAATGAAAAGTTTAACCTACCGGTACTGACAGTTCGTGTTACGAAAAGTTGTTCAGAAATGTACCCAATAGAAAATTTAAAATGTTTGTTTCTAATTTCAAATATAATTTGTTTCTTCAATTTTACTATATATTACTCTTTTAATTAATAACTTTACTTTTCGCAAATGAAATACATTGCTTCTAGTTTGTTTTATTTATTTGTTTACTTATTTCCCGCCTTCTTAACCCTAGAAAGTCTGTGTTCGCAATCTGCTACGTGAAGTACCAAAGGGGGGGAGGTCAAATTTGCCCCCAGTGGTTTTAAGTACCTTTCAGAGTATTGTTCAATTTGATTTAATATGTTTTAATTTTAAAAAAAGGAACATTTCAAGGAATAGTGCTTTTAATTTGTAAAAACAACGGGCTAAATACAGTGCGTAAAACTGCTTATATATTATACCAAATTTCTTATAATGTTATGCAGAAAACCAGTATTATAACTAACGCTTGACAAGTTCTATGACAGCGTAAGTGTTTGTATATTAAGGAGAAAAGTAACATTTTTAAAATGTAATACAAGTTTTAGATATGAAAAACAAATGAAAGAAATTTTGGGGAAAACAGAGATAGGTAGCATCTATAACCAAGGGGGGAGGGTTAAATCGGCCCGCGCAACATGAATTATCTTTTTATTCTTTCTACAGAAAATAATGCACTGTTATATTCCAGTTTCAAAAAAGCGAAAATGAATTCTTCATAAAAGGAACAATAACAAAAATACAGAGAAGCCTGAATACATAGTAATCCATATACACTAAACAAAAAGAGAACTCGCGGGCAAAATTGAACCCCCTTGATCTTTCTAGAGTTAATATTGTATAAATGCCAGTAAAAATAATAGTTTACACTCCTTGATAACTTTTACCCAGCAACTTGAATACAGAACAAATAAGCAAATTGAATACAGTTTTATCTATTATATTTGTAAAAGATTACGTTTTCTCTAATTTTAAAAAAAGTTCAAATTGTTTTTAACATTTGCAAAAAATACAAAGAAAAATTAGAAAACTTTTTTTTTTCTTGTGACTATACAAAGAGTATAAATTCTATAAAGAGCAACATTTCTTTCCATAACTGAAACTAAGCTCATAATAACATATTTTTCTTCTTCGCTTTGAATACAACAGATTTCTTACAAATAATACTTTTGTCTTCTACAGACAAAATAATATGCTAAAAATTTCTTATATCATTCCATTTAAATTTAAAAATAAATGATTTTAGTTATATTTTTGCAATATTTGTGGTCATAGAAAAACATATAAACAGAAACATATCTTCCTTTTGTTTCCTTATTATCAGGGGCATATTTACACATAGGTCAAAATGAAAATGCTCGGGACGTCAAGTTTTTAAAAAAAATGTATATTAATATACTGATAAATACGTGAAATCTTAAGTCGGTGGTTAATCTATCCCCCCTCCCTACGTCTTAAAAAATTTACAATGCCGCTACTGTTTGAGACACGTATAATGCACTCTCATATGGATATAGCACATATAGCACATGATTTTTACATCTATTGTATGTACATTCTAAAATTTGCTTCCACTTTTTTTACTTTCATTACGTACTTTACTGACTCAAATTTTCTGCACCGGGGTATGGAGGGGGCGGCATTTGTTTTTATGGTACGCGACGACAAAACTGTTAAACACGGATTTGGTTATAATTTAAAAAAAAAAATCTTGTACTGAACGTTGTTGAATACTTTCTTTTCTTTTCTTTTCTTTTCTTTTTTTTTTTTTTTTTTTTTTTTAGATCTCATTCATTTATATTGAGAACTATTTTACTGTTTTCTTTGATATCAAATGGAATTTCTATGGGTTGATTTTATTGATATTGCTCACTTTAAATCTATTTCAATTGCTCACACTGGTAAAAGTTAAAAATTTTAATGTACTTGAAACTAATAGAATGAAGGATATCTGGCACTTGTTTTTGGATTTGGAATTGATTTTAGCGTCCCTCTTATCAGTGAGGCAAAAATGAGAGGTGGACCTACAGTTCAATGTGGGATCCGAACCTATCTTGCACTTATGCATTCTCTACTATTTATCGTTATATACAACATTTAATGAACCTTCCGGATTTCAAGCCAAAAAACCTAGTTAATTAAGCAGTCTACAGTAGCATAGTAGCTATTATATCATTAACCAAAGAATAATGATTTTGCATACAATTTTAAAGTTCTTGAATAAAAAGAATCACTAAAAATGAATATATTCGTTTTCTCAGATATTATTAGCATGTAGGATTTGTGTGAAAGGATATTCGTCTTTCTCCTCAGCACATAAAATGTGAACCCCATACTTAGGATAAAAGGAAATTTAAACGATATGAAATTTCACTGGGAATTAAACCCTTTGACGCTTGTTGCGTCGCACTTCATCTCTACTGGGAATTTCACTCCAAAACTAACCCGCATAGTTGTTCAGACCCCACTTTACATAATATCTATGCTGAACTGGAGTGTTAAACTCAAATCAACGTATCAAACAATAGGAATAAAACCCGGATCTCTAGAACGAGATATGACAATATTGCATACTTAGTCGCGAAGAAGAGCGTTTCAATAGGTGATTGTGACAACATTATGACCTACATTCACCATTAATCTATTTTACTTTATAAAATTTAATCAGTCTCGTATTTTTCACTTATTACTCACTGAAAGCAGAGAAGGCTGTACTCTCATTTTAGTACAGAAAATTAAGCAATATATTGTGGAATTATTTGTATGAAAACTGCTTACAGTTCTGCACTTATTGTGAGAAACCGGGTTTGATTACCGAAGAATGCACACGAGACTCTTACTGACGTTCAGGACTAAGATTCGGTGCCGAAAAGAGAACAAATAAACTTAACTGAGAAAGTAGAGAGAATGACGAACTAGACCGATATACTTCTCTAGCTACTTATTGCAAAACACAGGAATAAAAAAAAAAAATAACTTCCAATCAAGAATTGTTGTGTGAAGTAACGGACTAACATTAAAAGCTTGAGTTGGATTGATTTTGAGTTTGACGTCCCTTTCAGCAGCGAGGTTATATGAAACGGGATCTACTGATTAACGTGGAATCCGAACCACATTAGCTCCCGCCGAGAAATGAATCCAGGTTTCCCACGCCAAAGGCGCGTATGCTAACCGCTTAGTCACGAAAATCTTGTAAGACCCACTAGCGTATGACCCTAATAAACAAAAAAATTAAATCCAACAGTACATTAGGGTCAGATCAGTTTTAAAGCACTTATCTCTGTATAATAAGGGACTTGCACATTTTTCGCGTGATATATTATTTCTAGGTTGTCTAGATCAGAATATGCCACCTTCTAATTCAAAAAGCTCCTCTATTGCCTCACGATACTAGGGTCAATAGCGAGAAATTGTGCGTGCAAGGGAACCAAATTCAAGAGAAAATTGAAAATGCTATCTTTCAGTTTAACGTCTCACGATTGTGTCCTTTAGGCTAAGAGAGACGGATGATTAAAGACAAGTGAATGCTGATGGAAAGATCAGTAGAACGACAATGTTGAAGGAAATGAACCACGGACAAGGTGTTGCCTGCCACAAACTTATTTGTCCGGGAACTGAGCCAGGGACCGCAGGCACTAGAGGTAAGCGCTCTACCACTGAGCCTACTGTGCCCCCCTCCCCAACCTAAGAGACCAATAGGTTACAAGAAAGCAGTAATGTGAGAAGTTACATCATAATTGATAATGATCTTCAGTTGATAACATGTTATAAGTATAGTCGTAAAATGAACTGTGTGAACCTTAAAATAGAAATTTCATTATTAATTACGTTAGATGAAGTATCTTGACAAGTTTAATGTACCGAGACTTTCTTAGACAGCTGTTTTATTATTATTTTCTTTCGCAATATGTCGCGCGCGCTGAGGAAATGCTGAACTCTTTTTTTTTTTTTTCTAATCTCCATCAATCAGTGTGACGCGTTGGAGACTTCTTTCACTCCCAGTGCCACGGACGAAAGGACGCTACGTTAGAACTTTCTATTTCCTTGAACTTCTCAGAAGCAGCCGGCTGGTTACGTAAACTAGATTGCAGTTACTTTACTCACGTTCACACCTCTTTTTTCCTGTTTTGAAGCTATCTTTAAAGGGCGTGGAAGAGAGAGAAGAAAAAGTAACTAATAAATCCTGTGCTTTGAATATAATAAGACTTGTTAAAAAAAAAAAAATCTTTCTCCGATATAAACCAGATTATGAGGCTTGAGAAATGTGCTCAATTCATACAAAATTGAGTAACCACGCAAAGAAACTGATGTAAGAACTTGCTGTTTACACTCATCAACGGTAGTTCTTCAACAGATATGTGCGAATTCACAGTTTTAGAACTTAAGAAGAAAGAAAGAAAGAAAGAAACAATAATGATGATAGAAGATATAGGCATCATAGCGGTTTAGCGTGGTTTCACACAATAATGAAATAATGTAGTTTGCATATTTACCCTTTAGTATTTGCAGTGTCTCCTGAGTTCGAGTCCCGCTAACTGTATATAATTTTCTATCGTGAATGCAGCGCTAATAGAGCCGCCGTAATTATTTTTCTATTTCTAATCCGCGTTTTTGACGTCTAGCCACCCTCTTTAAAATATCTGGGAAGGTAAAGAGGTCAGACTGTAGTGTTGACATCACATCCATGAGTATCGAAGTCAAAAGGGTGTGGAGCATAGGCGCCCGAAGGGGGATCCTCCTCACCCTGGCTCACAAAAATGTATAATGTATATTTCCAGCACTGGGACCCGGGATGGCACTTTGTAGCAAAAATACCAAACGTAACATAGCGACCAGGGAGATGCCCCCCCTTAGAAAAATTTCTTCGGGTGCCTATGGTGTGGACTCTTTACGGCTAACTTCAATCTGTAGAATTCAAGTTGAGTATACATTACCCAACTGAAAAACCTTTTGGCCAGCCATATCCGTCTTTGGTCAGTAACTCAAGAGAGCTTAGTTTACATTTACTGTTCTAGTGTTTTTTTTTTAAAAAAAAAAGCACTGTTCATTGTTTTCTTTAGATGTTCTTGATTTCGGGGTAATTAAACTGCCTGAATTATAACGACGCGATAATAAGTCAAGATACAAATTAACCCTTTAACTGGCACAGTTTTCTGGACATGTGTACTCTCAGGTGGCAGACGTAATACTACGTCGTAGCCAAAAGAACCGTAGAACTATGAAACAGTGATGTATGTTTCACACAAACAACAATAGTATACGACAATAAACAAAAAACGTTACAAAGAGTACGATTCCGATTTAAATGTAAGAAGGAAAGTTTTCAAGAGAGACCTTCTTCATTGCATCTGAACATTAGTGACTTTTTAGTCAAGACGTAATATTACGTCGTAGCCATTTCCACTGCACATATGCCTTGAAGTCATAATCAGTTAAAGAGTTAACTAAATCGCTATAAATCCTACATTTTATTTATATTTATATTTATTTATTTATTTATTTATTGCTTTCATTATTTTTAGAAAATCGTTAAAAACGTCACGAACCCACATTTACATGTACTCTTTGAGATTTGTTTGTTTCATTAGTTTATAATCCTTTGTGGGTATCCAAATCGTATTAGAATACAGGATACCGAATCAGCTGAATCTCCTCTGTATGAACCTGCAAATTTCATTCTCTCTCTCTTCCCCTCCCCGCTTGGTTGATTGTTCAGTACACTAAAACACTTTGGTCCATCCATGAAATCCTGGGTTCCATTTCAGACCAAAGATCCTCTTAAGAGTACAAATTCTTTCATAGACATTTATCTAAGTTTATCGTCAATCTCATTTGGTTCAGTGGCATACCCAGGAAGGGAACTCGGGAGGCTCGAGCCCCCACCTCCCTCAAAGTCAAAGAAATAATATTGTACAGATCGCAGTCATTGTACTAAATTCGGATAGCTGAAAATGAAGTTTACAGATATATTATGCAAACATAATTCTTTCTACTCTTTTATCGTAAGAGTAGGGTTATACACTAAAGATTACATGTAAAAAAAGAGTATTTATGTCTTGATAATTCCCAAATAGTACAAAATGTTCATTTACATTATATATTTTAAAAAAAGTTAAGGTCAGCCGGCAGTGGCGTATTTACGATTTTGTTTCGGGAGGGGCTTTGCTAACTTTCAGGGGGGGATTTGCCTGGAAATGTGAAAATTCTGCAAGATATTTCATTTACTTTACTATACTAAGGAAGATTTCGGAGGGGGGGGCTTAAGCCCGGAAGCCACCCCCCTAAATACGCCACTGTCAGCCGGTGTGCAGGACAAGCCATGAAGGTAGATCTTCTTCGAGAAAATTTTGTTCAGGAAGAGAAAACAAGCTGTGAAGGAACTTCACAGGGACTTTATTTTCGTATATTGGCAATAGCAATATAATTCTTTTTAGTGGAGGGGCAGTTGACCAAGTTCGGGAGAAGAGAGCAAAGCTACTTGTAAAAGTATGCCTGGAAGAAACATTGCATTAAGGCTTAAGGGGTTGTTTATAGAAGTAAAAGTTCCACACTTAATCAACTTTAGCATTCAAGGAGGTAGTGTGATCAGCAACAAGCTCCGGTCCCTTTACTTCCGCAGATTGCTTCCACAAGTACCCAATTTAAAGGGGCTGGATGAACCTCAGAGGCGCATTGGAAAGAGGAATAGAACAAGAAAAATTTCCTCGCCAGAAATCGAACCCGGGCCGCACAGATGGCAAGTAGACCTAGCAAGCTATTAGCTACCGTGGCCCTCTGTTATACTATATTATAATGTTATTAATCAAGGCGTGGAAAGATATACTTTAAGGATAATAATAATACAAGTAATTGTGTGTTGAACTACTCGAAGAAAATGTAGAACAAAATCTCATTTTGTAGTTTTAGTGAAAACAGGCGTAAAGAAAGCTACTTATCGACACTTCAAAGCATTTCAGTGTTCCACACAATGGTTTAAACTGGCCTTGCAAATTTACCAACCGTAAACACAAAATTAAGACGTAAAAACTACGATACTAAATCTTCTAGCACAATACTGATGATTTTTATTGCACTTATTATACATTGTGTTGTATACAAAATTTTGTTAAATACATAATACACTCTGAATAAAAATTACTTGATTGGCGTTTGTGCTGTGCATACGATGGACGCATCCATGGTGACACATTCTCAGCCAGTGAGCATGTTGCCTTGTTTTCCTCTTCCTCTCTCTCCTTTGCTCTACTTTAAGAAGTAACTTTCCTCTGGTCTTTTCTTGGCAATCAAAAGAATATGTGTGCACCGTCTGAATATGTTAGTTATTGTAATCAGCTTGAGCTCTGATTTAATCGAAATTTGACTTGTGTTAGCGGGCATGGTGGTTGAGTGATAGAGCGCTTACTTCTGGTGCATGGGGTCCCTGATTCGATCCCCGGCTAAGTAAGTTTGTGGTAGACAACATCGTGCTCGTGGGTTTTCTTTGGGGGTACTCCGGTTTCCTCCCAGTTTCGTTCCATCAATTTTTCCATTATCATTTACTTGCTTTAATCAACTTCTCCTTCTCCTTTAGCCTAACAGGCATAATCGTGGGACGTTAAACTCAAAGATTTCTTTTTTTGATGTCTGTTATTCTTCTATACTAATTAGTTAACGACAGTGCAAACACATGATACTTTGGGAAGCAGAAGCAAGTAAAAATAAGATGATTTTTAAAAAAGAAATAATTATGAATAAGCTGTAGCATCATCCAGACTTTTTGAACCTCCTAAGCTACTCCTCAATTGCTGTACTGTATCCATACTTTATTACAAATTAACATAATTCATAATTCAACCTGAGGAAGTAAACATTTTGAATTGTGGTGTTGTTGACTATATCACCTCAATGAGTTCCGAACTCAAGAACAAAATGGAGCTTTTACTTCCACACACCCTTTGGGTTTTTCTGTCCTGTTCCGCAAGAAGGAGTGATCTTTACTTTATTCGTTCTGATATCTTCCTTATAAGATTCGAAATCATATTTCAGAAATTAAATCTTCCTTAAAGATAAGTAAGAGAGAACCGTTTGAACATGACTGTACTGTACTATTCAACATTTTGCATCAACACACCTAGAAGGAAAAAATACTCTCAATGATATGCATGACTATATTTTGAATATAGAAAATATAGTAGTACAAGAAATAATTCAACTCTATAATACTAGATATTCTAATTATCAATGACATGAGTCTGACATGATTTCTCGTATTTGACAAATTCAATTCTCTGTCTCTCTCTCTCTCTTTTTATTTAATTTACTTACACACATGTAGAAATATTATCGCAAAGATTCCATCTTTCTGCAATTAGTTCTTCTAGGTCTTGATTATTCACTCACCATTTGTGTAGTTACTGTATGTTTGTTCAGTATTAGATTAAATAATGTTTATACATAATTTATATTTTGAGAGAACATAAGTTTTTAAAAGATTGTGACTAATATAATATTTTCGGTTTCATTACAGGCAGTCGTCGTTCTTGCTTTGGCCTCTTGTGCTTTCGCAGAGGAAGAAAAGAAGGACAAGCGAGGTGCTTTGGGTCTGGGTTACGGTTTTGGATACGCTGCACCAGTAGCACATGCCACATACGCTGCCCCAGCCTACGCTGCTGCTCCAGTTGCCTACGCAGCACCCGCTGTTGCCGCTGCCCCAGTAGCCTACGCTGCTCCAGTTGCTAAGGCATATGCTGCTCCAGCTGTCGCCACTTACGCTGCACCAGCTGTTGCTGCTGCTGCTCCCATCGCTGCCTACGCTGCACCTGTAGCTAAGACCTACGCTGCTCCCATTGCTAGTTATGGACTTGGTTATGCTGGATACCCATACGGCCTTGGCTATGCTGGTTATGGATACGGCAAAGCCCTCTACGGTTAAAATGTAAAATTTACATTTAGTTTGTAAGGTAAGTTGAAAATTATGAATTCTATGGAAAATACAAAAAGAAAATGTTCAAAGATGAAACATGTGTCAATCGATGAATAGGAAGTTGAGCGAAATGACATATTTGAGAGTGTCCACAGTTTTTGAGAAAATTGACAAAAAAAAAAAAAGTTAACATTAAATTGATGGTATATGTCACGAGAACCAAGATCCCTATAAAGATGAAATTGACATTAAAATATACCAATACCAAAACTTCTATTACATCACTAGCAACACAATAGCACACAATATTGTTAATGAGATATTGAAAAGAAAATCACTTTAACTCGTAATTTTCAATTTTTGTTTTATAAGAAAATGTAATGAAAATTCTAGTTTAACATTCCATGATTACGCACCGGGGTTAGGAGAACGGTCATGATGATAATAAATGAAGGAAATGGTGGAATAAAGGAAATGGGAAGAAACGGGGGGATCCCGAAAAAAAAAAACTCACACACAGTACTTGTCCACTACTATGCCCACTTGGGACAAGATGGGATCGAATGAAGGACCCCATGTACTAGAGGCAATACAGAGCCACTGTGACTTTAACTTTGTTAATTTTTGCATAGTACCAAACTGAAAGATGTCATGGGCTGCTATGCTAGTGTTATAGTAATGGGAGACATGTTTAAAAAAAAATTGTTACTTATAAAATTTGAAAGAAGTTCTTAAGAAAAGGTTTGATATATTGTTCTCTCTACTTGTAGAGATTTTTTTTAACCTAACTAAACTCTAATTAATGGATTGTTGTGAATACAGTTAGTATATTTTTTGATACACCATAGTACAGTCGTTATAGAAGGTACTTCCCATAGTCTTTCTGAATATTGTGCTCAATATCAAATTGAGATAAACATATTAAATGAATATGAAAAAAAAAACAATTACCACTATTCACTCCAAATTATTCTTTAAATATGTATTATGATTTGTTAAGTAAATATTTAATTCTTATGATTCAAAAAGCTTCATTTGACAATAAACTTCTCTTTTAATTGGAGTATTTACTGACTTTACTTTAGCAACCGGAAATGATTTTTAAGAAATCAGTTTTCGTTTAATCTAAACAATTAGTGAAGCAGGAACGAAGATCCGAGAACTAGTGTCAGTCATATAGATTATGTACTTGATTTAATCTCTGATAGGTAACTTTTTCAAAGTAAATTTTCGTGAAATTTCAAGGTTTTGATCTACTGACACTGTAAAAGATTTTAAGAATACTCATGGTGTAATCATAAAAATATTTTAACAATTACGAAACTGTGTCATACAACCGAAATTCGTTTGTGGCTTTTCTTTCTTTCTTTTTTCTAATGTCAATGGCTGTATTCGTGTTATTAAGAACCTTCCATTTATTTCACTCTCCACCCACTTTTAACATTATTCAATGTAATTACTGAAGCCAAGAACTCACAGCAAGGTAAAATGAAGAAAATGATGGTTAGAATGACAAGATGTTAAAATAAAATTAGAAAAGGTATTTTAAAAGGAATAATTAGAAAATGTGACGTGATATAAAGTAATTTTAAAACTCAAAAGTAGTAGCATTAGTATTGTAATACGTGTTAAGCTCGTATCAAATATTAAATACATTACTGAAATGTTAGAGACTATCATACAGTTATTATTATTATTATTATTATTATTATTATTATTATTATTATTATTATTATTATTAATAATAATAATAATAATATTATTATTATTATTATTATTATTATTATTATTATTATTATTATTATTATTATTATTATTTTAAAGTTAGTATTCGTATATGTTGTGCCAATTATTAACATTTTTCAGTAGACAGGAAAACTTCCCCAAAAAGTGGAGGAGAATTTTTTGTAGGTACCATTTCACTATATTTACCCACAAACCCCTCAATCTTTAAGGAAATACATACTATCGTGATTTTAAAACATTTGTTCAGGTTCCAACTACCCATAATGTACATACAACACACTACAATAGTTTAGAAATAACTCATACTACCGCGTCTTGATTTATTGGTAAAGCTTAACATATTTTTTTGTTTAATGCTTAAATTGGATTTGTATGTATCGCTGCTTGCATTTCTATCCATCCTCACCGGTAGTCGAAACCGAGATCAGATTCACAAAAGAGCATACATATTAGTCACTTGGCCTCAGAGAACCACAAAATCGTATATTTACTTACATATGCTTTGTCCAATAGAACGTATCCTAGGTAAGATGTTGGGAATTAGAAACTTCCCAATCTTGATTTTTTTGGTCTACATATAACAAAACGGCAAATTGTTGTCTCATTCCAATGGATTTCTTACATTACAAAGAGCCTTACTACATATTATAATAAACTGATCGTTTTTTAATAGTTGCAAATAATGCGGTAGTATCACTCCACACACTCACAGTAAGAACTCTGTTTTCGGTGATTTCGTGAGCTTCAAGAATTTCGCAGTAAAACCAGAAGACGAAAACAAGATAATTAATGGTCTCAAAATTCTAAAATTGGTACTTGTCTTATATAAATCAAATTCAGTGGTTTCCAAACTGGATTGTATGAAGAGCGAGCAAACGGGACAAAAGCTACTGGGAAACTGTGGAATCATGAAGGAAGTATTACAATTTCCCTTTAGCAAACTTCTCACATGATATATATTCGACATTTTGTCTTCCATAAAAAGAAGAGAGGGGTTCCTGAAGTATGCAGCGTTTGCAAAGGGGACACCAGGTTAACTAGATTGAGAACTAGTGATCTAAATAATAATAATAATCAAAGCATAGCATTTACAGGATGTAACATATATTCTGGCTTTTAGTAACATAGCACAACATCAACGTAGTAAGTTGATTACGCATCCTGTTGGTGCGTACATTTTGTAGTTGAACTCCCCATAGTTATGCACTTAGGCTAAGGGAGACGATGATGAAATGAATGAAATGGTGGGATGAAAAAGTCAGAGGTCGTAGGAATACTCCGAGAAAGCCAACACATACTATGTTTGCTCCCCCCGCATAATGCCCACGGGGAGAGCAAAAAATCGATGTTAATCCATTACACCATGTTGTAAATACATTAATATGTTATTAATATACTTTTTTGCCTTGTTAATAGTTTATCTTCCTATTAGCAATCATATCGAGAACAATATAATCATTCATTTACCATAACAATCTTTAATTTATTTTAAAAATAGAATTGTTAGTTTAAAAATAGTTACGAGTATTAAAAAAGAAAAACTTGAGGTGAAATTCGATATCTCTCTTATTAATGTTGCATAACTGATTGCATATTGAAAATCTGCATATATTTTGTTATTGTATTTCAGAGATCATCAAGGACGTGCATCATCCTGTAAGGCTACAAAGAACCTCATTATCAGCGTCATCATCCATTGTTGTCATCGAATGCATTCGTTTAATAAATTTAACTTATGAGCTCAAGCAAGCAATGTTGTCCATTCACAATGATTTTCTTATGTAAAATGCATATATACCTCATGAGGTAATATACATGTATATTTCGTTTGTCTCTCTATTGACACATATGAAAACGTGCAGAAATAATAATAATAAAAAAATATTTTTGTAAAAATTTGTCTTTCTGTTTATTTTATTTTCTGCTTAATATTTGCACTCGTAAGATATAGTACGTAGTTAGAAATGGAGATAGAAAATATTCTAACACATACACACTGTAATAATAAAAATAATGGAGAAAATTTAGTGGGCCCCATGCACAATCGTTTTTAGTGTTGTATCAGGGACATCATTTAGGGAGGCAGAAGGGGCAATTGCCCCCTCCCCAAGAGCTTGAGGAACAAATATAGTTTAATCAATTGTCTACTAATATATTAGTACAAAATCTGAAAGTCTTCATGTCGATGGTACTCTTGCCCCCTTCCCCAAAGTGAAGTCTGAAGTGACGCCCCTGTGATGTATTAAAAGCTTGCTATCAGTGATGCTAACTTTCGTATTTAAAAACTCGTTAGTGAAGTTATCGATTATTTATATCGAAAAGGGTCATCCACGACTTTTCCGCAGGCTTGTCCAAACACAATCTAAACAAACCAATATAAAAGAGACTAGGCCTCTCTTACCTTGATTTTTGTTTAAAGTGTTTTGACAACCCTGCAAAATCCCGACTTTTCTATAAATGTAGTCTAATTTTAGTGATAATTTTACAAGTTTTAATATAATTTATCCTCTTATTGTATTTGGATCCCCCCGTCAAATGCTGTGGATCCCTTTTGAAATAAATTTCTGCGTACGTGCTTGATCAATGATATAGTAATATACTAATAAAAAAAAATAACCTTGAATTTCTTACATAGCAGTCGAAATCTTGTTCCCCTTTAGCAAAATCTAAAGTGACACTGCTGTGACACACATACTTCTTTTGACGCATACAGTAATTGAAATAATAACTAAAAAGTATCTAAAGATAAGACATATGTAAATCGTTGGATTTTACTGAGCTAAATAAAGTTTGAGGGACATTCTTGTACGAATTTTAGTGAAGATCGACAGAAACGAATTTTCTATGCCGCTAAAAGATATGCATGTAATTCGTGGCCAAGAAGCACATGTTTAGGAACATGTCATCTATTAAGGTGAAACTAATAAAAGATAAACTCCCATTATGACACCCAAAATAGCTGTGGGCAGTTTGGTTAATGAAAACATAACACATAACGTAACATTGTTATTAATTCTTTAATTTAGTATATCCTTCAACAATCGTATACAAATAGAAATAAAGGTGAAAGTAACACGTTAACACGTTGCAAGGTTTATATATATATAATCAGTGCCGTACTTTCTAATATATTTCAATTTCAAACCATACCTAGTGTGATAAGCAAATCTTTCTTCTGGAGAATAAAATATATGCTGAAATAATGGGGAATTGGAGTAGGGACTAACAAACTTCCTCCCTTCAATTGTTCCAAGTTTATATTTTCAGTTTATTTCAATCACTTTCTAACTCATGTATAATCAGTGTTTTTTCCTTCTTCTCATGTGCAGTATGTAGTGAAATAATATTTTATACTCATAAGAAATTATAACATATTTGATTTATGTTTCTCACTGGACAAGACGCTTCAAACAAAATAAATTAATCTTAAACGGAGAATCTATTTTTGTGCGTCAACTGCAAAGCAAAGACCTGATTTAGTGCTCAATAGATTTACCAACTATCATCGCCCGGTTGAGATATCCATCTGTCCAAGGGGTTTGTGATACCAGCAAGAGTACTGAACCCGACCTAATGGGGTCACAGCAACCCAGGGTACAAATACTTATGTTATCTTACTTAACACCTTCTAGCATAGAAACTATGTTGATTTGCTCAAGTATATAATATTACAGGATTGCATATTTGAGGAGACGATGGATTAGTAGTGCAGCGTTCATCTCTGGTGAGAAACATGTCCCTGGTTCGGTCCCTGGTAATAGAAGTTTGCGGTGGACAACTTCCACATTCTAATTTTACAATCATAATTTTTATTAATTATCCACCTCCTTCAGCTTGAAGAATATACTTCTGGGACTTTGAACTAAAACTAGATATGATTACTTATCATTATGTGGATACATTTTTCTGTAAATGTTTTGTATAATTTTATGTTATCATTATTATTTTGTGTTAAGTCCGCTATTTTGCTGAAGCTTTGTCATCTCTTTTAAGTACACTATGTTGGAATCACGTGAAAAAAGACTATTAAGAAATACCTTTCTGTGACAATAAAAGAAAGAGCGTCAATGTCAAGACACACCCCTCAAGCAGTGGCGGATCTAGAAGGTAAAAAACTGGGGGGCAGCCATAATCCAGACTATGATAGATAAACTATCAATTTACTATAAACGTTCAAAATATAAAAATAATAGCTTAAATTATTTTTGTCACTTAAAAAAACTGGATGACTAGGCCCTCCATCCCCGGGTTAGATCCGCCACTTCTCTCAAGATATAAAAGAAAGTTATATTCAAAAGTAACATTTTCTAAAGTAACTTTTGCTTACATTATTCACAACAGTTATAACTTGAATGTTCTGACAAGTCAGAATTTATAGCTCTTCGAAAGATACTGTTTACTCACCATTAACTGGAGTAATTGATACTTTTTTCTATACTAATGACTCAAATATCTTTATTGTTGGAAAAAATATAAATGTAATAAATGTTTAAGAAAATTTTATTCCCTTAAAAAAGGTAATTTCCCTATTGTTCAATTTTGAGTTTTTAAAACACAAAAGTATGATAAGTTTAAAATTTTAAAGCACA
Organism: Thermobia domestica; assembly: GCF_964235325.1. Taxonomy (NCBI): domain Eukaryota; kingdom Metazoa; phylum Arthropoda; class Insecta; order Zygentoma; family Lepismatidae; genus Thermobia; species Thermobia domestica. Next base: position 126,407,852 of record NC_137462.1, on the reverse strand, counting down.
TAACTACATGGTAAACAAATTTCACAACAAAACAATAAATTACGCTCAAGAGTTTGTGATAACTGTAAGCACTGTACATTAAGTACAAGCCGATGCAAGAATGTTTTGCTGAAAAAAAAAACAACTTGAAATTTAAAAAAATCACTCTTTTTGGCTCTGGTGTGGATACTGTCGGACTTGTGAGACTAGTCTTATAATTTCCGTCATGTGTACATTCAATCTTCAGATTTTAAATAAAGAATAGCATTACAGCTGTGGATCTCAGCTTGGGGCATGAAGAGGGAGCAATGGGGCGCAAGCTACAATTAGAACTAAACTACAACTGTTATCTACAGTGTTATATAATAAAAACTAAAAAATATATGAACCGACTTCAAAAAATGCACTAAAAGAAGCCTAACAAACCATTACCCGCCATAAAATTATTTTAATGGTAATTTTATGTGTCATTAATATGTTTGGCTTGGCATAACTTCAAAACAGTGATTTTTCTTATGATAATCATTTGCTTTTTAATGCTTTTATTATTTTCTTGCCTTTTAGTCTCTTTTTCGAAGTCGGTTCATATTTTTTTAAATCTCTTTTTTGCTTTTTAATGAGTTAGATTTTTATTTATTTGCTTTTTAATGCGTATTGAAGTCAGTTATATTTCATTTTTTTTTATTTTTCCGTTACCCAGTAGTTTACTTAGATACCTAAACTAAAGGTAGGACAAACTTCCTACAAAATACTTTCCTTATGAAACATGCGTGAAGAGATGCGTAGTAATTAATCTACAAATTATTGACTTTATAGCTCATTACATTAATGAAAACCGCTACAAAATATAACGTATTCTAAAATGTAGTTATTCTTTTGCGCACAAGATGGCGTTAATGTCCCAAATGGCAAGGTGTATTAGTCGCAGCGGATTCAGCGTAACATCGTTTAACGGCTGATATTCAGACTAGCATATGTGCAAAGTTTTGCCATTTTTAGAGTCAGATATAAGATATTACGATGTGAAGATGGGCGAACCTTCCGCAACCAGCTACATTTTACATCGTAGGTAGATATGCAAATCGTCTAAGCCAGCCATCGTAAACTCAATGCTGCTGTGACGCAATATACTCCTTCCACTCAGAGATAAATTCGCTTGGACTTCTTTATTTACAAACTACTGAAAGAAATTATTATTCTTCAATGATTCATTTCCATTCTTTCTCAGTAGCTACATGCAAATGTTCATATAGTTTTCGAGTACTTTTTTTTGGTATGTTATATATACTATTTTGGCTACTTCATGTGCCTAATTTTAGTTCTTGTTACACTAATTTTTTGTGTATGTTTCCAGTGTGAAGTGCCTAAATGTTCGAATCCTATCAACAACAAACCTACGAGTCACGATTGCCCGTTGATCGAACGTTTACATTTTTCACAAAAGTGTGAGATTTAATTCTAGGCCATGTTAGTTTGTGGCGGAGTATATTGAAAAATTATCAGACAATATCCACATTTCGCGGAAAATTGTGATTTTGTGTAGCATAAGAATCAAACTTTCTGAGTCAAACATATAACAGAAGTTCGAGAAATGAAAGTTTTTAGTTTTACTGCCTACTATTATTCTTTTATATACGAAAGAAGACAGTTGTTCAATAAAAGTGAATGATTATGAAATTAACATTTTATACTATTCCATCGGGAATCGAGCCCTGGTCCGCTTGCACCAACCACGCACTTGCTACCCATTAGACCAGCTTGTAGAAGACTGATACTAACGTGCATATAAACTTTCCATAGATTGGAATGTTACCTTTAGATACTTCAAATTCCTATATCCTTTTATCAGATTTTGTCCTTTTACTAATCTAGGTTAATACTTTACAAATATCTATATCTATCTTATATATATATATATATATATATATTGAATCCCTATTATTTGGTGAGAATGTTTATTTGTGATACCTTGTAGTATTTCAGACACTAAATTTTCTCGACATATTCCAACGCCTATTTGAGTATTTATAAACAATTACCATTCCTAATAGAAGTAATTTTTTTCCATTTTCATGCCTCGAAAGTGTCAGTATTCTTGCGATAAGAACATAATTCGTCACGCAGCAATCTCCGTGGGAGAGTGGTTAACTTCGTGCAGCCAAGAGGTTCTTAGTCAAATTCTGTGATTTTCTTTAATTCCTCATCCTCTAAGTGTTATCATCGTTATCTTCTTTCGCTATCATCTGATGCTTCAAAGAGAGTTCTCCACCTTAATTCAACAACTTCGGGTGTGAAGCTCGCAGGTTCGACGGAGAAATTTTGATTTTTATGCGCTTCACAAAATCACAATTTTCTTCAGAATATGGATGATGTCCGATCATTTGCTTCTCCAGGTCTAATCTTCCATATGTGAATGTATCCGTTTCTATTCACATATTTGAATCTCCTTCTGCTCTGTCTCAATGTCGTCCGTCTCGAACTCACATGTTCTGGGACCAAGCCTCCGACTCTTGACTGTGGCTGCTAAATTTAATCGGAATATGAATGCTATCCGATCATTTGTTACCGCAATTCTAAGCTTTCACACGTGAATGTAACTATCACTACCCTATATTTGAATTTCTTTCCCTCCTCCCTCTCCCACTGTCGTCCGTCACGAAATCATACGGCTTGAGATCAAACCTTCGACTCTTGAAATCAGATGTTAGCTTCTACCAATGGTCATCGTAACTCCCTATAGATGCTTATTAGGCTGTGGATATTTAGGTACTTGAAACAGGAAAGAGATACACAAAAGTCAGTGAAACAGTTGTTTTCGCTCCGGAAGTATTGATCTTCAAGATGTTTCTAGCAGTGGGTGACCTATCGTAGAAGAAGTGCATGATATTCTGGCAAAAGTTGGCGAAGACCGGCATGTAAAGAGCAATCACAACGCCAATGATTTAAACATCCATCACCAATGTTAAATTATTCGGATAAAGCTGGCAGAAGTGTTCTTAAGCCTTGGATTCATGTAACCTGCCTTACCTCGTTGAATTTCTGGTTGCAGTATATTTTAGTCGGGTGGGGAGGATTGCGTGCTACAGTGAAATTAAGAGCTGTGTCGGTGACGTCTGTGAAGTTGTCCCGCCCACCTAACGAATTTTTCTTTGTCTTATCTACATCGTTAGTTTATCGTTAATTTACGTTAGTTTTGCTAAAATTATCGTTAGTTTCGCAAAAATAACGATTTTATTCGGTGGTAGTTCACTACCAGAAGGGCCACCTCTACCGAATTGGTCTAAGTGGAGTAGCCAGACAAAGAATGTTCTGGGAGAAGGCAGCAGTTCTCCAGTACCCAAGTTGGCGGAAATCATAGTGATTGGTACGGTAACTTGGACATTAGTCCCAGGCGTGGTCAGAGTGACTTTAACGGCTGGGATACTGCAGGGTCGAAGACAACGGGAAACCACCACTCTATTTTCCCTAGTTTGCTGGCAGCAAATATAGAACATGAACAATGGTCTTTCGCAGGTCAAAATGTAGTTCCGGAGTTAAAATATCCCCCATTCGGATCTCCGGGAGAGGGATGGCTTGGGAAGGAATATTGGAAGAGAAAGTAATAAAGGGGGGAACACATACAGAGAAAGAAAGACAGGGATGAGCAAAAGGTTTAGGATAGGAACATGGAACGTACGTACTATGTTACAGGGAGGGAAATCAGAGAATCTTAAAGAAGAAATGAAACAAAATAATTTGGATTTGGTAGGCGTTTGTGAAGTTAGATGGAAAGATAATGGGATATTGAACAGCGAAGGATATAGAATGTTTTACTCAGGTAATGAAAAGGGCGGTCATAATGGCGTAGGAATAATTCTTGGAAAGCGCTTAAAGGAGAAGGTAGTGAAAGTAGAATTTATTGATGATAGGTTTTGATGTTAAGACTTAAGGGAAAACGAAGGATCTAATGGTGATACAGACATATGCACCGACGACTTCGCATACAAATGAAGAAGTAGAGGAAAATTATGAGAAAATAGAAGAAATTATAGATAGGGAGAAGAAGGTTGCATGCATAATTCTAATGGGAGATTTCAATGTAGTTGTGGGAGAAAAACAAGAAGGTAGTATCGTAGGCAAATATGGTTTAGGCGAAAGAAATGAAAGGGGAGAGGAACTGGTGAATTTCTGTAGACAGAATTCACTAGTAATTGGGAATACTTGGTTCAATCAGCACAAGAGAAGAAGATATAACGAGGTATTAAGAAATCTTTTCGTTGAAAAATTCGAAGAAAAATGTTCAAACGAGGAAATGATAGGCGCAGGTAGTAACGCGCTGTGGGAACATATTAAACGTTGCTTACAGCAGGCTGCAGAAGAAGCAATAGGATACCGCGAAAACAAAACTGCTAAGAAACAATGGGTTACAGAGCAGATGTTGCAGAAAATGAGGGAGAGGAAGATGTGGAAACAGGTTGGTACAAAAGAGGGCAGAAAGTTAAATAATGAATTACGAAGAGAAACAGACAGAGCGAGGGAAGAGTTTTACAAAAGAAAATGCGAGAACATAGAAGAATTATAAAGAGTTGGGAAATATGAGAAAATGTACAAGGAGGTGAAATATACGGAATTTCGGAGGAAACAAGGGGGTATTATGATGGCAGTAGAAAATAAGAATGGGAAGGTAGTCAGCGAGAGAAATGAGGTCATAGGAAGGTGGAAAGAATATGCAGAAGACTTATATGAGAGTAGGGATAGACCGTATAGGCTAAATGTTGAAGTAGAAAATGAAATAGGCGAGGATGATAAAGGATTTAGTATTCTTCGGGATGAGTTTGAAAAGGCTATATCCGAGATTAGGAATGGAAAGGCAACCGGAATAGATAATATACCAATCGAATTCATTAAAAATATAGGAGACAAGGGAAAGAAAGAATTGTTGCGACTATGCAATGAAATATATGAAACAGGAGAATGGCCAAAAGAGTTTCTGAAAACGATCATGATACCGATGGTTAAGAAATCGAACTCAAAGAGATGTGAGGATTATAGAACTATTAGTCTCATATCTCATGCAGCTAAATTCTGCTCCGAATACTGAACAGAAGGTTATATGAAAGAACAAATAAAGATGTTGAGGAGGAGCAGTTAGGGTTCAGAAGAGGCAAGGCACAAGAGATGTAATTGGATTATTAAGGGCGATCGGTGAAAGATTTATAGAAAAAAGGGAAAGAAGTGTATGTATTATTTATTGATCTAGAAAAGGCTTTTGACCGCGTGAATTGGGAATTGTTGTTGGGAGTTCTAACGAAGATAGGGTTGGAATGGAAACATAGAAGACTCATAAGAAACTTATACATGAACCAACAAGTAAGCGTTAGGATAGGGGAAGAACTGACGGAAGAGAGTGCAATTGGAAGGGGAGTTCGACAAGGATGCTCTCTCTCTCGCCAACACTATTTAATGTCTATCTAGAAGAGATAGTGAAAAAGAGCCTACATGATGATGATGGCATTTTGGTAGGCGGTAGAATGGTTAAATGCATAAGATTTGTAGACGATTTGGCGCTTCTTGCAGAATCTGAAAAGAAAATCAATAAAATATTAGAAAAAATGAGAAAGGGCTTTGAAGAATATAGGATTAAAATAAATGTTAGAAAGACAAAAGCCATGGTGATTGGAACGAAGGGATCTGTGTCAAATATAAAAGTAGGAAGGGAGAAAATAGAACAAGTGAATAGTTTTCGATATCTGGGTAGTATTCTTAGTAATAACATGAAGTGCGAACGGAAAATAAAAGCAAGGATAGAAATGGCGAAAGAAGCTTTAGGAGGAAGAAAAGTCTGTTTTGTGGGACCTTGAATAAAGAGTTGAAAAAAAGACTCATAAAATGCTTGGTGAAGAGTGTTGTACTGTATAGGGCGGAAACGTGAACATTACGTAAAGGTGACGAAAATCGACTGGAAGCCTTCGAAATGTGGGTGTGGAGAAGAATTGAAAGAATTAGTTGGGTCGAGCGGAAAACGAATGAGAGAGTGTTAGAAATGGTGGATGAGAAAAGAACACTTTTAGATATTATTAGAAAGAGGAAGAGAAACTGGTTGGGACATTGCCTAAGAAGAGATTGTATCATGAGGGACGTCCTAGAGGGTATGGTGGCGGGAAAGAGAGGGAGAGGGCGAAGGAGACTATAATTAATGGACGATATTAAAACAGTAAGATCATACGCGAAGACGAAGAGGTTAGCGGAGGACCATGGAGCATGGAAGCTTCTCAGCTGCGGCAAGTGACCTGCCAATAAAGGCAGAATACCTATGATGATGATGATGATGATGTATATTTTAGGATGTTTTTCTCAGGAATTATCTGATTTTTTAAATCAATTAATTATTACTTTTTCAAATTTTTACATGTATAAACTTTCCTTGGAAATAGCTTATTCGATTAGTAACCAACAGTTCTCGAGATAATCGCGTACAGACATACATAGAAACATACATACAAGACAAACTGAGACCCTCCTTTAAAAAAAAAGAAAAGAAAAAAGGTTAAGAATGAATGTGTTTGTACAGGCCGGCATGCAAATACACACCGTTGGTTTGACTTTTAAGTAATTATATGAAAGAGGCCAAAGTTAAGAAGAGACCATAGGTATTTGGAATTTTTTGATGTGTATCCTATGGGGGGAAGGAGAGGCTCAAACGAAAAGAGGTGCTTGAAATTTATGCTAAAATTGGAGTATTTTACAAGCTCATCATGTTACAAAGATGAAACTCGCCAGTTTCAGGGGTGCTTCTGTTCTGGAAGAGCCCCCAGAATTTTTATGAGTGTGTTCAGCAGAAAAAAAGGCGAAATAAAGAAGAAAAGAAAAAGGAAGAAATAGAAAAAGAGAAAATGTTAATATTTCACCGCATTTCTCAAATGATAGCAAGACCTGATATTTTCATAGAGCGGATATTTTAGTATATATATATATATATATATATATATATATATATATATATATATATATATATATATATATATATATATATAGTTCATTCAAAGAACGTTCAGTACCTCATGTAAAGAGATTCACGTGGTAATTGTTTCATTTTATTGGTTAAAGATCCTTGGAACGTCCATGCGGCAGAAGAAAATAGTCCATTGTCAAATAAGCAGTTTTTGAATGGTTTTGTTGCTTGTAAGGCTCATTACCAGAAATGCAATTTCCTTACAGTTATATAACAGAAACAACACGGTGTCTAAGAACTAAATCGAATTAATGCAATAAAAGAGAATATGTATGCGCAGAAAGTGGCTTTGACCCACCTTGCGCGCGAATCACGGTTTACAGTATGGCTGCGTGCGAGGAATATGTTAAACACCGACAGGGTACAAGCACGTGCTTCTCGAAAGAAGTGCTCACCGATAGCCAATCATCCGATGACTGGCGGAGTAATACCATTCTGTAATGTTTACATCAGGATCAGAAGGTTCGTTGAATGAACTTTAGTTAAACTTGTTCAAAACGGAATTGTAGGGATCCATTTTTTTTTTCAAAACTGGACAAGTAATCTTTGTATACAAAATTGGATACCAAGATTACTTCAAATCTGAATAATTTCAAGTAAATATTAATATGCATATCTGCTGTAGATTCTCGCTGATTTCATTTATACACTGATAGCTTTGTAAAATCTCATACTGCATTTCCAATCATGTAATTATTTAATATTCTTGTACAGTATATTTCACCCCATACAATTAACTCCGACTTTCAGCAAAATATTGGAACGCATTTTTGTCAAAAGACTTCACACTCACTTAACAGCGAAAAATTTGCTACCTTTACATCAAGCTGGTTTCCGACCAGGATATAGTATTAACGATCAGTTACTTCGCCTCACCAACATGATCACTAATCATTACAATTCTTCCAAGCCCGCCTGTTTAGTTTTATACGATCTCGAAAAGGCATTTGATAAAGTATGGCACCTGGGACTTTTATTCAAGCTTCTGTCTTTCCGTCTTCCAATTACGTACATCCGCTTCATTTTTAACTTTCTTTCAAACCGCCTGGCTTACATTTACATCAATGACAGTGTCTCTTATCCTGTTTTTCTTCATAGCGGCGTTCCGCAAGGCTCTGCCTTGTCCCCCACTGCTGTATCTGCTTTATGTCGCTGACATGCCGTCCTTACCGCAAAACATTCATACTTTTCAGTACGCCGATGACACGGCTTTCCTGGCGTTAACAAAGACTATCTCTCAAATAAACACTGCGATGAATGAAGCTATCCGTCGCTTTAGCGATTGGTGTCGGACGTGGCGCTTAACAATAAACGCTACCAAAACTCAGGCCATAGTCTTTATTCCACCAAAACGTCGATCACGAGTTCATCGAAACCCAGCTCGTCTTGCCCTTACCGTCAATGATGCTGCCATACAGCACTCAAAGACAGTGAAATACTTGGGTATAACATTTGATCATCATCTTACATGGCGTCCACACCTCGCTACCGTTGTAAGCAAAGCCAAAAATAGATTAAATTTACTTAAATGTCTCATAGGTACAACGTGGGGTCTCCATTCTTCTACGCTCATCAACACCTACAAGGTCTTCCTCCGTCCCGTACTTACATATGGTTTTATCTCCTGGATATCAGCAAGCGCAAAACATTACGAAAAGCTGTTAATAATGGAACGACATGCTCTCCGCCTAGCCTACCGCATTAAATTACCAAGTCCAACCCGTGAATTGTACGACCGCATCACATTTCCTCACCTTCTTTATCATATTGAAGCTCTTCGTATTAAATATATAACTCAACGGTATGACAGCGAACACGCTTTATTTTTTGAAACCGTTTACAGCGACGCTCCCTACACTCACAGCCATCACCACACGTCTACACCTCTCTCACTGCTTTTCGCATTATATAAATATACCGTACCTCCAAATCATCCGGACTATAACATCATCAGTATCCTCAGCACATCACACGTACCGGCCCATATCTCACCTTCATATCATGCACAGTAAACCCGCTTGTCACTAACAGGACCTCCTCACGTATAATAAAATAAATAAATAAATAAAACTTATGGCGGTTTAATACAGTTCATAAATGTCTCTTTGCCCAACAGAAAATAATTTTTTTCGCCATAATAATGTTAAATCTCTCTCCCAAATAGAGGGTGTAGCCCTCGCAATGGGTGCTAGCTACATCATAGCTAGCTAACTTAATAATAATAATAATAAAATATATTTCACATTGTATTTCTCTACATTGCACTACCATATAGCCTACTACATTAAACTATACTGTAGTACATTTTAGTATCTTCATTTTGTGGTATTGGTTCAGATATGTGCATATTTTTTTGACCTTGCATTAGTGTTTTGTTTCTTAAAAATATTATATTATGTTATTATTTGTTGATTAAGTGAAATGAAAGGGATGAGATCTGTTAACAGATTTATTAGACAAATAATATATAATCTCTGCTTCTTTGCTATTTACAGGCACGGTTATGAAAATACTTAATTAGTTATATATGAGCCATTAGCATAAGCAGATATTTTTAAACAAATATAATGATAAATTGAGAGCCAAATGAGATTTATATTTTTAAAAATAAAGGTATTAGTTAACATGATGATTACATAAATGATAACTTTAAATGCTCAGTAGTATTAGTGAAGCCTGTTGTTGGAAAACTTACCAACAATCTAGCATAGCTAATGTCATCATAACAATAAGCAGTTAGGAAAAAAAGGACAACTTACTGGCCAGGAGAGTGTGCTGCCATTTTTAAAAACCTCAAAGAACCTATTTAAGATTTTGGTAGTCAAATCTTAAGTTATTGTTAAGAGTGAGGCTTTTTATATGATTGTGGCAGAACACTTTCCCTTTCACCAGAAGTTGTTACAATGATTTGTATGTTTGATGAAATACCTTTTTTTTTTAAAAAAAAATGTTGCTATTGCCTTTATATTTAAAATGAGTTTTTAAAAGTTTTAATTATACTTAAATATTATTATTAAATTTATATTAAACAACACATTAGTGACCCATTCCCAAACAATTTTGTTAATTTCTTTGTTTTCAGCTTTCTTTCGCTTCCTCTTGATTTGACTACTTCCTTGCGGCCATTCATTCATTATTTTATCTGTACGATTTAGCCCATCATAAATTAGTGTTTTCCCGCATCTAAATCGCATTATTATTTCCCATGTAGAGATTTGTCTTTCTCTTCAGCTTCGATAACTTTATCATTAAAGAGAAAATGAGATATGCGACTTAGTCATGATGTTCACTATTTAAAAAACATTGCAAACAAACTTGTTCGCTAATAGGTAAAAATGTCCATGTAATTTGTTGTAGCGTCAGAAGACCTAATAGGAATATTCTCCAAGAATTTAAATATTTCCATTCTCTTCCACATTCTAACTATTGATTTGGAGTATTATTAACAAACTGAATCAGCATTCACAAAGCGAAAAGGAATGTTGTTCAAACATTCTCGCATCTTTCCCTACTTGCCGAGGAACCGTTATTTGTACCCGGTCAAAAGATGGGTTCTAAGTTATTTATAAACAGCATGGAGCAAGCGAACAGAATGAAAGATGTAAAAAATACTGGAATGTACTAAAAATAGAATTTTCTAACGTCGATTATTCTGAAAATGTTTCTTTCTTCAATTGTTGCTTACCGTTCCGATTTGGATAGATTCCATATTATGCAAAATAATTACCATTGTATAACCTATTTCGTTGGCTAGGACCATGCACTTTGTTCACAATGGACAAGTTTTCGCCATATCCACGTTTGCTTGGAACAAGTTTTACCATATACAGCACATATATAGACTGTTCCATAATTCGTGTAATTACCTACAGCACTGCAAGAAAATGAAGTTTTCACACTATTAATATGAAATTTGACATTCTTATTGAAAAATGTCTGAATTTTTTAAAATTTTAAAAGCAAATAAAAGAAAATCAGTGTTCAGTCCCTCTTTTGGGGGCATAAACATGAAAGTTCATTTCCCTTATGGGAGATTCAATGTTAAGTTTTGGAAGCAGTTTTCTCCAATAATTATTGCTAAAGATTTTGGGATAAATGAGTATTATTTGTTACAAAATGCAATAACACTCATCTGCAATGCTAGTACGGTCGTCTCAAATATTATTTTGGGTAAGGCTACCTCGTTGGGAGGCAAGGGGCGTAAAAGAGATGGTGGGTGGTGTTTTACTATTTTAAAACCCAACATTTTATTTTGGGAACACCAGTAAGCGTCAGATTAATCACAAATGCCACATAATTAACATTTAGATGCTCCTTGAATGTGCCAGTGACTGATATGGGGTTACAGCCCGATTTCCAAAAGTCACATTAAAAATTCACCAGACATAACCTTAGTAGAGATATACTAGATTAAGCTATTTCTTTAATCAATGACAACTTTGGCGTCATTGCTGTAGAAAGGTATGTATTTTTTTTTAAATATGGGATGTTAATTTGGTAACCCGCCGTCTTAGGGAGACACAGGGAGCGAATCGTATGGCAGTGGATGATTTTATAATTGGACATGAATCTTTTATAGTTTCAAATTTTACTCTATAAATGCCAGTGAACGTCAGATTAATCATAACTTTCACAGAATTATATTCCAATGTTCCCTTCATGTGCCGGTGACTCATATGGGGCTATAGCTGCCCTTCCAAAAATGACATAAAAATTCACCAAAAATATCCTTTTTTAGACAAACGGAAAGAATTTTTTTGGTTAATTAATTTGAAATTTGCCGTTATTGTAGGAAAAAGGTATGTGATTTTTAATATGGAAAGTTACTTTGCTAACGCACAGCCTTAGGGGGCACAGGGGGCGAAGTATAAGGTGGGGTATGTTGATAAAAAAAATCATTTTTTTTAAAATTGAAATGGCAGTGAGCATCAGGTTAATAACAAATGTCACAGAATTAACATTCCAATGCTTCTTACATGTGCCAGTGACTGATATGAGATTACAGTCCTCCTCAAAAATCACATAAAATTCACGATAAATATCCTTAGCAGAAACATACCGAAAGAAGTTTTTTTTTCTGAATCAAATAAAGCGAAATTTGGAGCTATCGTAGTAAGTAGATATGAGTTTTTCAAATATGAAATGTTATTTTGGTAACACACCGCCTTAGGGGACACAGGGGACGAAGCATAAGGTGATGGATGTATTTCAAGTTTTATTCTGGAAATGACATTGAGCGTCAGATTAATAACAAATGTCATGGTATTAGTACTCCGACGCTCCTTGAATGTGCCTGTGACTGATATGGAACTAAGTTCCCTTCCATAAATCCCATTTAAAATTCACCATAAATGTCCTTAGCATGGACATACCGGAAGAAGCTACTTTTTTGGGGGAATCAATTAATGTGAAATTTACCGTTATTGCTGTAAAAAGGTATGTATTTTTTAACATGAGATGCTATTTTGGTAATGCACCGCCTTAGGGGGCCACAGAGGGCGAAGCATAAGATACTGATATTTATAAAAATTCCTAATTTTATTATGGAAATGCCAGTGAGCATAATAATAATAATAATAATAATAATAATAATAATAATAATAATAATAATAATAATAATAATAATAATAATAATAATAATAACCTCTAACTTCCATTCACAGCCTTGCAAGACACAAGTATAAAAAGTGGTTTATTTGCCTTAATAATACACACAAGCTTACAATATTTTTCTCACCTATGGCCTGAACTATAGTGAGCTGAATAAGATAAAAATCCATATTTTCAATTTTTTGAGGGTTACGACCCGTCGGAAACCTTAACACCGTCGTTTCCTAAACAAATATAAGCTAATGCTTCAACCCTCTTAATGAAATTCTGTGTACGCCACTTGTACAATATATACTATCCTTATGGATGATATTCTAAAGAGAGAAAAAATAAATGAAAGACGAGAATCTAGAAAACCAAGAGGGATTTATTGTAAGTTAAAAAGAAAGAAAGATTTTTAAAGAAAGCTTAGAAGCCTTAAAATAATTAGCAGGTGTTTTAAGCTGTTTTCCTATAGGGTATAAATTGGTATAGGGTACGATCCCTGTAGCCCCAAGATCTAGATATTTTGATCGAATCTTGGTTTGTATATGTAACAACGAGACACACACCGAACGCTCCTTCTCCCCAAATTTATGCAGAAATCGGCGCCACTGATGATTAGTATTCATCTAACACCATTTACTAAACACTAAATAATCTCGTTTCATTAATATTGTTTGTTGTTTTTGATTTAATTACAAAAGTGAGATATTAAAAAAAATATTGAGGCATATTGAAGATTTTGCAGATGTCTTCCAGTCTTGTTATTGGTAAAGATCTGATGCAATCATCTACCGGAAGATCTTACTCAAATAAGTTAACCGTTTGCACATTGATAAATTTTATTATGTACGGTCATACGGTAAATATGTTAATATCAAAAATTATATATTTAGCTCATAGATGGTGCGCTGCATAGTAGCAATTTTAAAAATGAAAACAAAACAGTTTCGTGTAATTTTGTTTCCTTAAATAGGTTACAATATTTTAGAAAAATGTTTGCCACTAACATTTAACGTATAAGTAGCTATTAATTTACATAATAAATGTTAATTTAATGAATACGCAATCATTTCGATATGAAACCACAAAAAGTAGACCATTGAATTCCATTCCGAAAATATCGCTATAACAACACAATTTTCAATAACTCAGATATAATTGATTTCAGATTTCTTTCAGTTATTCATTATAATCAAAACAGTAACACATGTTAGGCGTCCCTCTGCGTAAATTGTAAAGTTAGTTATTTAGTTAAGATGACAATAGAATGATTCGTGTTTTTTGATTTGTTTTCATCAGGAGCAAGAACTTAGAAAGTCTCTGCTTACATAAGACGGAAAAATAAATTTACATGAAGTGGACACAAACAGTTTCTCTTACTTCCATTTCTGCATTTGTTGTATAAAAAGAGGACGACAAATGTTTTTCTCCTAAGTAATGTTCCTAAAAGGATATAGAAGTTTAATAGGATTCAAGAAGATAAACGAATAATCACTGATTCAACCAAAAGAAACTGAGAGTTTCAATTTTCCTTGCAACTGTTACAACAACTTTATGTCAATTAAGTAAGTGATGAAAATCCTGTTCCCCAAAAAAGGATTAAGTTATATGGAAAAGATAAATTTTCTGTCTATTGGATGCTATGGTTTAACGTCCCTTTTCAGGAATTTACTTTGTAAGTAGAGACTGAATCACTACTCAGGTTGCATTCGAGAGAGCGATGTACGCACGATGTGTGTCCTGGGGGGTCCGGACCCTGCAAAATCTCAACTTGTCTGTAAATTTATTTTAATTTTACAGGTGATTTTACAAATTTTAATATAATTTATCTCATATTGAATTTGGATCCCGCCTAAAATAAATTCATGTGCACGTGTCTGAATTGAGGAAGTAACCCCATAGGAACCCGAACCCGGAACCGCACAGTAAACAACCATTAGTCTACAGACCACAAAACAACCATTACGCCTATAAGGAAGCACTTTTAGCACCAAATCCTAACTATACATAAAACTACATGAACTGACATAAAATAAACAAGTACTTCCGGTTGAGGTGGAAAGTTCGGATTTGGCAATGATTGTAGCTTTCCGGGAATAACCCACAGGAAAATTGCCAAAAGTGAACATTTTTAATTTTTGCAGGGTCTAAAGGAAGAATGAAGATATTCCCCATTTGATTTAAATGTTTTTTTTTTTTTTTGGACATATAATCTCATGTTTTAGAAACTTGTAATTGGAATAAAAACTTGAAATTTGGTATGCTTGATCGTTTTCGTTAGCGTTACCTAAATAAATCACTAAAATTAAAAAAAATCCAACTTTAGAGTGGTTTTATGGGAATTGAAAAATCTTCCCCATGTTATTTATATGGAATACCTTTACACCACAAAATTATTGTTCGGTTCCTGTAGGGCTACAATGATTAAATTTGACATGATTGTAGCGTTTTCGGACTAACCGACAGAAATATTGCCAAAAGCGAATGATTTTTAATTTGTAGGGAATCTAAAGAGGAGATGAAATTCTACATGTTACTTAAATGAGACTTTTTTTTTTTTTTTTTTTTTTTTGGACTTATAAGCTCATATTTTAAGTACTTGGAATTGGAATAAAAATTTTGAAACTTCGTATGCTTGTTTGCTTTTTACTATCGTTATCTAAGTATATCACCAAAAATTCAAATTTTCAACTGTAGAATGTTTTTGATTGATTGATTGATTTTTTAAAGTTTAACGTCCCGTTCAGCAGTGAGGCTATATGAGACATGGACCTACTGATAAACGTGGAGTCCGAACCACATGAGCTCCCGCCGGGAATCGAACCCGGGTAGAATGTTTTTGGATCAAAAGATCCCATATGTTTCAGGCAAAACTTTTCTTGTAGGCCTTATATCCGGGGAACTACATATAGTGTAGCCAAACCAAAATTACCACTTATTTATTTATTTATTTAACAATCACCAGATACAGCTTAAAGGCCATTTTATATTGGATATCTAACAACAACAACAATGGAAACGATTTGGAAAGGTATCGGCCGGGGCCTGTTTAGCAGGTACCATACCGGCATTTGGTTGGTAGGACTGAGGAAAACACTGGAAAACCAAAGTCAGGATGGTCGGCATCGGAAATCGAACCCACAATCTCCCGAATGCGATGCCAACGCACTACCACTTGAGCTACTTAACTCAATATGATGTGCTCATTCAGAAAAAATACGAAAACTCAATTTAGGGTCCGTTCAAAAATTTTGTGGCCTCTGATCAAAAAATTCCAATATATTTTATTCAATCAAACATTTTCTTGTACGCCTTATATACCGAGAACTACATACAGTGTAGTCACACTAAACTATCACTTAACTCAGTATGATGTGCTTATTCCGTAAAAAATACAAAAACTTGATTTAGGGACCGTTCAAAACTTTCATGGTCCCTGATCCAAAATAAATAAATAAATTTCATTCAATCAAAAATTTCTTGTACGCCTCATATCTCGAGAACCACATATAGTGTAGCCAAACCAAAACTACTACTTAACTCAGTATGTTATACTTATTCCGTAAAATGTACGAAAATTCAATTTAGGGGCCATTCACAACTTTTGTGGCTCTTGATAAAAAAAATCCAATATATTTCATTCAATCAAACATTTTCTTGTACGCCTTACATCTCGAAAACTACATAGACCTATACTCTGGCCAAACTAAAACTACCACTTAGCTTAGTATGTTATACTTTATACGTTAAAAAAAAAAAAAAAAAAACGAAAGCTCGATTTAGGGGCCATTCAAAATTTTTGAAACCCCTGATCTAAAAAATCGAATATATTTCATTCAATCAAGCATTTTCTAGTACGCTTCATATCTCGAGAACTACATACAGTGTTGCCTAACCAAAACTATCACTTAAGTCAGTATTTTGTGCTTATTCTGTTAAAAAAAAACTAAAACTGTATTTAGGGGCCGTTCAAAAAATGTGTGATCTCTGATAAAAAAAAAAAAAACAATATATTTCATTCAATCAAACACTTTCTTTGTACGCCACATATCTCGAGAATTTCATATAGTATAGTCAAACTCAAACTATAATTTAACTCAGTATGATATGCTTATTACGTAAAAAAAAAAAAAAAAAAAAAAACCGAAAACGATTTAGAGGCAGTATAAAAAGTTTGAGTCCTGACCTAATGTAATTATTAGCCAAGACCGCAATCTTTTGATGCATTTTTTCCCATGTTTTTGTATGAGGCATCTTCTACTCCCCAAAATGTTTAAGCCCTTAAGGCGAGATTAGAATGATGAAATTTGGCATGATTGCAGCTTTCCGGAACTATCCCACAGAAAAATTGCCAAAAGTGATAATTTTTAGTTTTTAAGGGGTCTAAAGGTGGATGAAGAAATTCCCATGTTATTTAAATGGGCGTTTTCTTCTAATACAAAATCTTATCATACATAGTTGAAATACGAAAAAAGAAACTTGAAATTTGGTAGAATTATGGGTTTAAGGGGAGCGAAGCCGTAGGCTGAGTAAACGCGGAGTCAGGGGGCGAAGCACCCAGCTGAGCCAAATTCAGGAAATGCACGAAATTCACTTTTGATGCAAAGTTGACACATAAGAGACGTGAGACTGTAGGCTGAGTAAACGAGAGGGTCATGGGGCGGCCCCCAGCTAGTCAAAGTCTAATCTATTTTATAAAATTGAAAGTGACTATGTTTGTGACTCTTAATCCCTTGAACAACAGACCGATCGCGATCAAATTTTCAACCTAGGTGAGGTTGAAAACTGAAAAGTTTTCTATATTTTAAAACGAAAAATACTTGAGTTATTTTTGTTTTTCGTTCTAGCCCTAATTCGTAGATATATCAAATCTATCTCAATGAGTTATAATATTATACATACCGACTAATGTCGATTTATTCTTCCATTTATACATACACTATACATCAACAACCATACCTTTATATGTATCGTGTCAATAATAATGTTTACCATGACAACCGATTAATTTAATTACTTGTTTTCTCTTTTAACTCCGTGTGCGTGGGTTTTCTCGGGGGTCTCCCGTTTCCTCCCACTTTCTTCATTCCACCATTTCATTCATCACTCATCATCACCATCTCCTTTAGCCTAACCGGCATAATCGTGGGACGTAAAACTCAAAGATTTCATTTCATTTTTTTTCTCTTTTAACTGTATATATGTTTGATTATTGCGTCTCTGATCATGCATAAATAAAATAGGTACAGATTGACAATACCATTATAATAACAATATATCGTTGTATAAAATGTCGCCCAGAATGGGAATTCCGTAACAGTATTACAGTGAAGGAAAGAACCCTGGATAAAAATATTTTCAAACATTCACTTTTTGAATAGCCTTCGTATTAATTATTATTACATCAGCCCTCGTATTAATTATTATTACATCAATATAAGTAGTCCTCTCTTCTCTTCCTTCTCCATATATATATTAATTCATTCATAAAAACATTTTATTTTATTACGAATTGTATATCAGAAAAGCGTCGATTCAAAAAAAAATATTGATTACGGGTTTATTCAAAAATTATAGCTAGCTGGTGGGTTACACAGAGTTACTAGTTAACGGTTCCCTTTGGTATTGAGCAAAGGACATCTGTATACAAACAACATTGATTATAATTAAGATCGTCATCATATCAAATATCAACCAGATTAGAAGGCATTAATTACACTTAGAAACTACAATTTAAGATCAATGTCATGGATTTCAATTTAACACAATCAAATCTCTTTTGAACACGTAAGGTAAAAATGAAGATGAACACAACACTACAAGTTATCACAAAGACAGAATGAATCAACAACATAAAATATTTCAAACAACAAGTATATCATAATCATATCACAATATATTGCACACTTATAAAATTCAAATGAAGTACTCACATCATAACTCGCAACATCTGAGAGAATAGATTAAGAATTGTTATCCAAGTTTAATTTAGTTAACACATCAGGGTTGACTAAAGTTTCAACTAGCTTCAGCCATTTGTTTCATGTGATTTCCGAAGGTTGCCATACCTTCAGCTCATCAATATTGCGAAATCCTATAGATTTGCCTGTTTTAGTACCATGTCACCAACTTTGATCTGATATTTATTTTCCTGTTCTTGCTCTACTCTTCCATTACGTCGCTGAACTTCTGATGAAGCCCAGCTCTAGGTGGATCTACAATAACAAGTATCTTCTTTCCAGCTACTTTCTCCAATACGGTGGGCAAAATATCTTCAGTCCGTCCAACAAAATACTCGCTGTTTGTGATGACATTCTTTACGGCATTGGCTCTTGCATCTTCAAATGTCTGGTTCGACATTTCTATGCCAAGAATTTGAGCACATTTCTTAGCAAGAGTAAATCCAATTCCTCCAGTGGCACAACACACATCTATCAAGGAAGTTTCTTCGTCAACTTCAACCACTTCCGCGATGGAAGTATAAAGCTGCTCGGCTCCCGAAGTCTTCACTTGAAAATAAGAATCTGGAGATATTCGGAAACTCATGTCACAGATAGTTTCTTTCACATATTCTTTTCCGAACAACAGCTGCAGTGGTGGAGGTTTCTCACTTTCTTCCTTTTCAGTGAAGGTCTGGAAATAGAGCGATGTTACATTCAAGCTGTTTCCTTCTCTGTTTTGGAAATAATCTTTCAAATCATCCTTAATCTTCCCTATAGGCAAATGCCTCAGAAAGTCTGCAAGTCCTTCATTCTTCTCTTTTCTTTCTTCAGTCTTCTTCTTCAACTGTTCTTCATAAGTAATATCCCACAAAGGTTTTATTCTATTTTCTACAGGTAACTCAACTTTCGCCTTTGTAGAATCCTTATCATCAGACTTTTCCAATTTTCCCTTACGTTGATCAGTTTCCGCAACTTTAGCTGAAAGAACTCGCTTCTTCCAACTGTATCCATTCAAGGTCTTTACTGCCTTCTGTTGGTCTTCTTCAGTTTTGAAGATCAAATAAATCCAAGGACTCGCTCTTTTCGGTGACCTAATAGTATGGCTTCCCAACTTCAAATCGTCTGTCAACAATTTCTTCAATTCCCCTAACCTGTATAATCTCGGCAGGCCTTTCACTTCAATTTTGAATACGCCTGTAGTAGTAGTGGTGGTGGTCTCCTTGGCCGGAGATGATGGTTCTTCTTTAATTGTAACATCTACCGCATCACCAATCACCACAGGTTCAGCTATTTCGTTTTCATCCTGTTCTTCAATATTCTCATTTCGTCCATCGACCTTCTTTTGACCTTCTTCCGGTTTTACTTTCATATTCACACCAGTACCATTAACTTTTTCAAACAATACTTGCAAGTTCTCTGCAAGAGATTTGTGTTGCGTCAATATTTGGTCTAACTGTTCGTCATTCGATTTTTGTATCTGTTCTAGCTTTTCATCATTCGATCTTTGTATCTGTTCCAGCTTTTCATCATTCGATTTTTGTATTTGTTCCAGCTTAACAGTTAGTAGTTGATTCGATTTTTGCATTTGTTCCAACTTTTCATCATTCGATTTTTGTATTTGTTCCAGCTTTTCATCATTCGATTTTTGTATTTGTTCCAGCTTTTCATCATTCGATTTTTGTATTTGTTCCAGTTTAACAAATAGTAGTTGACTGATCGTATCAACAAGATTACACTGACCATGTTTCGGTATTTTCAGGAATGGTTTCCACTAAAGTACTTGGTACGTCCATAACATCTGAACTTTGCATATCACTAGTTCTTTGAATTCTTTTCCCACTTCTCAAAACGGTGAAACTCATAAAAGAGATAATATATGTATACAAATATACCTCGTCCATACTCGTATTCAGAACTTAAGGTCGTTACTCCCGGGTCTACGGCACCAGATAAAACGAAAAATACTTGAGTTATTTTTGTTTTTCGTTCTAGCCCTAATTCGTAGATACATCAAATCTATCTCAATGAGTTATAATATTATACATACCGACTTATGTCGATTTATTCTTCCATTTATACATACACTATACATCAATAACCATACTTTTTTATGTATCGTGTTCATAATAATGTTTACCATGACAACCGATTAATTACTTGTTTTCTCTTTTAACTGTATATATGTTTGGTTATCGCGCCTCTGATCATGTATCGACAAAATAGGTACAGATTGACAATATCATTATAATAACCATATATCGTTGTAATTTTCACTTTGACGGTAGAACCTAGGGGAGGGGGAGGGAAGAGGGAGATTTATATATAAAAATAAATAAAACTTAACTTTTGAACGAACCAACCGATCTCGATCAAATTTTCAACATAGATGAGATCCGGGCCTGAGATGTTTTTTTTATCATTTCACTTTGACTGTAGAACTTAGGGGAGGGGAAAGAAAAGGGAAGGGGGAGATGCATAAAAATAAATAAAACTTGAACCAACTTAAACCGTCGGACCGATCTCGATCAAATTTTCAACCTAGATGAAGTTCGAATCTGAGATAGTTTTTGTCATATCGCTTAGACGGGTAACGATGTACAAGTTCAAAAATCCTTTGTTTCGTGAAATATAGAGTCTCTCTATAGCACCGAGGACACATATAAGACGTGGGATCTACCATTAAAAGTAGAATCCGAACTATCATAGTGCATTTAAAGCTCTCCCACCGAGAATCACATCAGGGACTACATGTTGCAGAGATGCCAGCGCAAGTAGTAGAGGAACTTTCAAAATTCCGTGATTTTTTAAAGTAGTAATTTTGCTTTACGTCCTTCAGTAACGGCAAGGATACGAAGAACGTGACCTACAATTAAAATAGGATGCGAACTTTTTTTTTTTAATTTCAAGGCATTATAAGGTTTGAATCTGCGAACACGTGTATTTAAAGTCATTGAGAAAGCTTTAAGGCTACGGGGAGTGCTAAATGAAAGTCTTGCATGTAAGTAGACCTCAGTATTCGAGTGGTAAATCTGGCGGGAGCTCATGTGTTTCGGATTCCATGTTAATCAGTAGGTCCACGTCTCCTATAGCCTCGCTGCTGAAAGGGACGCTAAACTAAAATCAACTCAACTCAACTCAACTCGGGTGGTAAATCTGGAATAAAGTTAATTTTAGTACCGATTCCATGCGAAGAAAATAAAATTAATAATAGATCAATTATGAAATACAATACGTAATTTTATCTCTTGTATTGTAGTATGGTCATGAAATTTGCAGTGACGGAACGGATCATGAAGTTCGTGAAGCGTCACTTGGAAGACTAAGGTTGCCACCTGTCCTATATTGGGTAAGGTATCTCGAATTTTAAGAAAATTGTCAACATTCCGAAATAAACCTAAGACAGACGCATTATCTGGTTGTATACAGACACTACAGATTTCCATTCTTGTATACGATCTTGATTTACCTTCTAGCTGGAAATAAATATACGGAGGCGGGTGGAGGGGTAATGAGTACGTAGCAGCATACAGAAAATCTGTACGGAACATACTACAAAGATGAGGAGTACATATGCGGTATCTAGCATAACTTGACTCCAACGTAGTACAGAAAAATCTGCACCGCAACTCAGATTACAGTTCACCTGCCATGACAGAAGCAGAAACGCCAGGAAAACCGCCAGTAGCTAGAATCTACTGATTTCTCTTCTAAATGCACTCGATTTTTCTCTCCGCGCGAACAAATGTTGTAACCCTAGTGACCTTGAAACCCGTGACATCACTGGAAAAATTGATCGGTAACTCAAAAAGATGAACACAAGGTTAAAGATTTTCCAAAACTGCGTTTTGAGAGAGAGAGAAAAGAACATTTAAAAAAAAAGAAAAAGAAAAAGAATGATGAACGATGGATTAACACAAAACTCCCTAATAATTACACACTTCCGAATATCCTATAAACAAGATCAAGAGATGTATAATCTTAGCAGCATAATTAGCAGGACAGAAAGTGGGAAACGGTAGGTTACCCAACTGTCAGCATTGGTGCTAGGTTGTAATTAGCGACCTTGCTGAACATTTGCCAATCAACTCAGTTGCCAATACAGCTCCTAGGAGGTATGTGAAATTGGAATTGGGAATACAAGATCAAAACAGTCAAATTATTGGTTTACGCGAAGTTAGATTCTAGCCCATTTACTCTAACATAACTAGTGTAACAACTAAATCAGTAGAACAAGGATAAGATGGCCAATATTCTTTCTCTTGTGATTCAGAAAAAGTATAAACCAAACTCAGGAATTAAATAGATGGAGTAGAGAGATAGTTTTGATAATTAAGATTAGGATACTACGTATACAAAAACTTTGTAATTATGGCTTTCATTACACAGATGATCATTTGCAGTATTCCTCCGGTATTGCATTATTGTAGGTGCTCCCTACGGTGACAAAGATGCTGATCCCTTTTAGAGTCGCCAAGAAAATGAGAAAATACGAAGGGCCTGTCGCGTATGAGGGATGCCTTCCTTCGGTGAGCACATTATCTGGGGAAAGGGTAAGGAATAAGTCAGCCTAGGGCCTGTGTGTTAGGTACCATCCCAGCATTTGTCTGGTTTGAATGTGGAACATCCAGCGAAAACTTCACTCAGAATAGATGGCCTAGAAAACCTATCACATCTTTTCAACCGAGTGTTCCCATCTGGAATTCAACCCGTGACTGCTCGCCCCAAAAGATTGGTATCAACGAATACTACTGACTGGTGTGAGTAGGATCCAGTGTGAGGGAGGTTCTTGCAGAACTGTTGGATTTCTTTGACCATAGAGTTTGTTCATTTATAATAATTTTTACAACATTACAGGCAAAACGAAATAAAAATGCTCCAAGACAAGAAATATACGGTTCGATGGATCTCATTGGATTTAAGAAAACAGTGTGGATGGGTATAAATCCTGATGCGTAGCTTTCGAAAAATTGAGAACAAACTATTTTATTTTTGCAAATCTAAAAATTTATGTTGTACCATAATGTACTCTCAACAAACTTTCCACTATTGCACTATGAGGATGGCAGTATATAGTACAGTTGATAAGATATATCCCAAACTTATAATCAAGTCTAAAACTTTAATTGTTGCTTAACCATAATTGGTTGATTTTTAGAGTTTAGCGTCTCGTTCAGCACCAAGACTATATGAAACGTGAACCTAATGTGGATGCAAAACACGTGAGCTCTCACGGCAAGTCAAACCCGAACTTCTTCCATCACCACCACCCCCAAAAATGCGTACACTAACCATACAACACACGAAGAAGTTCCTTTATAAATTAATATGTTGTGCACAAGGGTAAGACATATGTCAAATCGAAAGATGACATTGAACTGAACAAAATTACATACTTAACTGCAAATTCTCATGAGTAGTTTTTGAGAAAATCGGGAAAAATGAATTTTTGGGGCGCGAAAAAAGTATGTTGTTTGTTGTCAATGACAACTGATAATTTCTATTCTACTGGAACAGATTCTTTATTTATTTATTTATTTATTTATTTATTTATTGTGGTGTAAAAAAAGTACACTGTTACGTAGCAGATTGTATATGTTGTTGGTTTGTTTGCTTATGTTTTCCAACAGTGACATACATACTACTTGCAAACTTCAGCAATAATAAAAAAAAAATAATAAGATGAAGTATAATCTTTCAGTTAAATGTCCTACAATTATGTCCTTTAGGCTAAAGGAAGTGAACAATGATGGAGTATTAAATGGAATGAGAATGTTGAAGGAAACTGAAGTACCCCGAGAAAATTCACGGACGCGATGTTGTCCACCACACTTCAGCAATAGAAATAAAAATCTCATCCATTAATTAACATTTACTTTTTGATCTATTTCGATTTTTCCTCATTCGTCAAATCTGTTGTGCTGTTTATTTCCTTGTAAAAAAATAAATATTAAAAAAAACAAGCAATTTAATTTCCAACACGTGAGAAGAGAAAGAAGAAGACTAAAAAAATTGTAATTCGCTACTTTGTAAGCATACAGTACAGTATCATGGGAAGGACACTATCATAGTAGGGGAAAGAAGTAAATGACTTTTGCCTTGAAGAAGTAATAGACAGTTACTAAGCTTCGTTACGCTTCTCAGAAAAATTGAAAGCCGTGTTATACTGTCTTCTTCCATGTTAATTATAATTACTAACAACCACTTATAATAAAAAAAAAATGTACATATACACACACGATACTGTTGACGCTCAAGTTACGAAATACTAGTAACGCAATTAGAATACGTGGTGTGCTTTTAATTGTAGCGGTAGAGTATTACGAAAAAAATAATAATAAAAAAGGAAATAAAGATAAAAAATAAAAAGTGAAACACATTTTCTTCGTAAAAAATTAAACTTAATTCTCAAGAGTTACTGTGCTTGATTCGTATAATTAGATGTGTCTGTTAAATGGAGCAGGGATTTTTTTTTTCAAGCTGAGAAGAAAAAACTACGTACATTTATGGTGTATGAAAAACTGACAGAAATCTTCAGTGCCGATGTCAACATAACATAACTCATAAAATTCGGAAAACTTCACATGCGCCAAAATAAAGAAGTATATATATTCTTCTATACATGTGTATCACGTCGTTCTAATGTATGGGTGATTTTCCCACGATGAAATTATCTACATTGCTGAATCGGAACGCGCGAATAAAGCTAATGGGTGGGAAGGAGGGAACAAGGAAAAAGGAGATATATATGGAGCAAACTTGTAAAAAAAAGAAAAAGAATCGTTGTAATATATAGGTCTATATATAAAGAGATTTCTATATTATTTGCGCAAAACAGTAGTGATCTCTCATCTGTGATATTATATACCTCCGGTGAAAATGAATACTTTGGTAAGTTTTAAAAAGTGTGTCGGTAACGCATTCTGTCAATAGTACGATATTCCGTAAATAATAATAATAATATAATAAATTAACACGTGTACCGTTCACTCAATATTTTGTCAACTATTATATACTCAATTTACCGAATAAGAGTGAGAAAGTGCCATCAAAATTACTATGAAAGCCATAAGTGTTCGACAAAGTTTAAATGAAACTTTATGAACAACCGAAATCTAATAAAATTGTGTATGTTCAAGTGTTATTAGCATCAAATATGCTGATGTTCAACTCGCATATACAACTTATATCTAAAGGTTTCTTTGTAAAAAAGTGATTTTGAGAACGAGAAACAAACTACTAAATGTGCAAACTAAATATGAGTGTTCAATACGAGATTAACCAAATAAATTGTGCAACGATGTGGTTCGTTTAAGGAGTATGCAAGAGAACATTACAAGTAAAGAAAGATATTGTTTCAAAGAAAAGTTTACAACGCTCCTGCTCAGTGCTTTCGTTCAGTGCGAACATGTAGTTCCTGAAATACTTCTGATCATACTAATTTTGTAATTGTGATATATATATTCACAGCGTATAATAATAATAATAATAATAATGAAATATTTACCGTGTTCAAAAATCCCGCTGTTTGGTTTTGTTAATCTCTCAAAAATTTATCTTGCTTTAATTCATCAATCAAAAAAAAAAAAATACAAATATTTCTATTGATTTTGAGTAAAATTCAGTACTGAAAGTAGACACATTCCAATTGCTTTAGTAAAAGAAATGGAAATCTTAAACAAAGGAAAATGAACAATAGTTACTCACAAATCATAAAAACAAATTTGAACCTGACTCCAACGGGTAGATATGAGAACATGTAGCAATTCTTAAAATTATAAAATTTGTTTCGAAATTAGAAATATTTGTTCAATTTTAAACCTTGCTTTATTCAAACTCAATTTTGGCAAAACCAGATTTGTTAAATAATAATAATAATAATAATAATAATAATAATAATAATAATAATAATAATAATAATAATAATAATAATAATAATAATAATAATAATAATAATAATAATTTATCTTTTTGACATCCTGTTTAACATTGTCGTGACGAAGACATCATTATAGCTGGGACAATTTTCTCATAACAATTTTGTTTACAATAAGTAAATCAGCAGTCCTGCACAATGGCACACACAAAGGGGTTTCCAGGTTTAGACCTAAACTTTTCCCTTGAGCAAGATATTACGCAAAATTAAACATTTATCATAGTGAGATAGGTATACAAACACTTTAAATATATGAACTTGGGAACTTGAACCACTCTCTCTCCTTGATGACATTCTGCATACTGACCGCATAAAATAGCATATTTCATGAGTCAGTTTTTAAAAAATGGAAGTAAAAAATTAATGTCGTCACCCATATCTTCTATGATGGTTTTTGTATGATTGAGCATATAGTAATTGATTTAAATACTTAGAGTTAAGAACTATTATGTTTCTTGTAAAAGGATTTTCTTTTATACAGTACTCCAGTCAAATATCACTCATAAACGTAGAAGGACAAAATTTAATTTTGATTCAATGTGTTTACTTCAAATTGTAATAATACTAATAGCAATAATAATAATTCTGATGTAATTGGTAGGTCACTTACTGCATAATAACTTACCATGCATAACAGACTTGACATAACAATTTATACTGTCCACCTTCTACCATATCATCACACAAATCTATCAAATTATAATTAATGTAAATTTTTAATTTTTTTTAACGGTACTAGAACTAATATAATGTAACACAACTTTCAGGATAAAATGAAGTATGATTATAGTTTGGGAAATTAATTTTACACTCATTAAGTTGAAAAAACCTTGGAAAAAACTAGACTTCTTTAATATCGTATTATTTAGAAAAGACACAATCACTAAACGAAAAAATATCTACGATAGGTAGTCCATTTCATACTACAGTTTATATAAGCTTTTTAACATTACAGTCATGATATATAATTCTATACCGTTGCCTATATCAAGTTTTTAATAAAATAAGTGATTCCAATTAAGATCGATGTTCACATATTTAAACCTTAGCTCGCTAAATATTAGTTTCATAATGTAGTGATATGTAGTGAAACTTCCCAATAGTGATTAATGATACTGGATATAAGCACTGTACGTAAGTAATTTTGAAGTTCACTCTGAGGAACCTAAACCAATATTTCCTCATTTCTGTTATTATATTGAAGTTTATTCAAAATATTTCCTTCTTGGTGAAATTATAATACAGAAAAGACAGAAGAATGGAATTATAATACATTTCTTGCACAGAAAAGAAAGAAATTCCTATTTTATGACTACAGAAATATAACATATCTATTATTTTGCTATTATTAGTGCATAATTTTCATTTTACATCGGATCTATGGAATAAAACATTTTATACTTAAGATAAATTGTATTTCTGAATTATATATACAAAGAGAACATTTCAAACAATTTATATAATAGTGCTGCCTCGAAATCGTAATTTATAATGATCAGATTTTAACCCTTGAAAAATCAATATCTTCAGTCTTACCTCAATTTAAAGTAAATTATTCTCTAAATATATTATCTTTCACTTGCCAATTCCAGTTTATTGTGCTATTTTATGAAAAAAAAAATACTTAATAATATTGTAATTGATCTCAAAACTAATTGAAAATTTAATATTTTATATAAAAAAACATTTCTAATATGCAAAGAACGGAGTATCAGATTAAATCTATTATTATTCAAGGATTCAATCAACTGTGTGTATTTGTTGTAAATATTTTTTTAAGTTGTATAGCAGCCACACTGGCTTAATGATTTGAACTACAAAATTTGCCTATATTTCTTGTTTCACAGTTTCCAGGCTAAAAATGACAAATTTAAAACAAATGGTATCAACTCCAATTGAATGAGTGATAAAAAGTATTCATTCAAATTATATATATCACATAATAAGTCGTTTCCTGTGCACATTTCCGTATTATTTTCTCTGTTCTCAGCGAGTTAATTTGTAACATACTAAAATTCACACTGCTTTTTTTTTTTTTTTTTTTTTTTTTTACCACTAAATATATTTTAAGGATGTTTTGATTATTTTCTTCTACTTTCAGATTACTTTACTTTCGGCATTTGCCATTGTAGCTGCATCTTCTGAGATCACAAAGGATAAACGAAATGCCTTACACGGACCAACTCCTGTTGCAACTTATGCTGTTCCTATTGCTAAGCCTGTAGCCTCTCCCACCTACATTGCAGTACCAGTGGCAAAAGCTTATGCTTCTCCAGCTGTTCCAACCTATGCTGCTTCATCTTACGCTGCTTCTGCACCAACTTACGCTATCACCTACGCAGCACCAGCACCAGTACATAAAACTTACGCTCCGGCTCCTGTCGCTACTTACGCTGCACCTGCTCCAGTCGCGACCTATGCTGCAGCTGCTCCTGTCGCTACTTACGCTGCAGCTGCTCCTCCTGTTGGTCATTATGAATCTGCTGGAACTCTTACCGCCTACGCTTCAACTCCCATTGCTACATATGCAGCTGCACCGGTAGCTAAAGCAGTTGCCGCACCAATTGCGTATGCATATCCAATAGGCTATGCAACATACGGAAGGCCAGTTTATGGGTAACTCAAGATAACGAGGAGTAGTACTTGGTACGTAGCTTCAAATGCAACATTATATGTTTATACGTTTATTTTTGTTTCATCACAGTTATGTGTAACGATAATCTTTGAGATAAGTATAATTTGAGTACTCATAACAGAATGTTCGAAAAGTTGTTGTGCACTCGAAGTACCGTGTTGATTAGTTTACATGTTTTGGGTAAAACATATTAAAAATCGGACTGAATTGATGTACAAACATCTACACCTACACTTCTGCACGTTAAAGTACCGATAATTTTCCTTAAGGAATATATGTACATGCAAATTGGTTTACAGGTCATACATTACTTACATAGACGCATGAATTCATACTGCACAGGAATTTTACAGACCGCTTGTATTTATTGTAAACATATTATTTTCCTGAACTTCTTATATAATTTGAAATACAATTTATAATTAGGTCAACATACATGACTTGACTAAATGTCACAATCTCATTATTAGTGTTACCCACGAGACGTGAAAACGAGACGAAAAGTATCTTTTAAAATTCGAGACGAGATTAGAACATGACAATCCCGTTTTCGAGACGAGAATCGAGAAGATATGAGAAATTTTAGGAACAAAAATAAGAGCATTTATCGATGTTTAAAGTTGTGCAAGTCATTATACAATATATTCCAATAATAAATATGGTTTAAATGTTTGTTATATTACACCCTTCGTAGACCCCTCGTAAAGCAAAAGGATTATGATAACTTCTACATAAAATTAAGAAAAATGTCATGTCATTAATTTTGTAATTAAAATTACAAAACGATACGAGACAAATTGAGACGAGATGAGAAAGAATTCTTGAAGAGTCAAGACGAGACGGGATTTTTACTAAATTTACGAGACGAGATAAGAAAAACTTATTTCTCGTTTCGTTTTGTGGAAAATAGTACTCATTATCTAGTATTTCATGTCAAGCGAACTGCAAGGAACAAGAC
The DNA here is from genome assembly GCF_964235325.1 of Thermobia domestica. Lineage (NCBI taxonomy): Eukaryota > Metazoa > Arthropoda > Insecta > Zygentoma > Lepismatidae > Thermobia > Thermobia domestica. Next base: position 126,377,819 of record NC_137462.1, on the reverse strand, counting down.
GTTGTTTGTGAGCTTCATGTGCTCCGAATAAAGTCGAAGGATCGTGGCCGAAGAGCCACGAACGGGCTGGTTTCTCTTCAAGGCGGACTGTCGTGGAATGACACATCATTTGTGAATTAAAAGCATACAACCCAATGAAATTTCGCTGTCAAAGTTTGAAAAGAAACTTCGTGGACCATGGCACGTTGCATGGGAACAACACACTATTAGTGAATTAACCTTAAACTATTTCCAAAGGTAAACTGCAAGGAGATAGACGTTGTTATTGGTTCTAGTTAACTTTACGGCGTTTCGAATACTCCCGGGAAAAGCCGAATAATCACGAACGTCAAGCCGCGACTATGAGATTGTTTTTATAGAGCGAAATAGTGTGACGTCACATCCTTTTCGTTGCCATGGTGATCGCCATTTTATTTTCTATACAAACACGAGCGAAGGCTGAGAAATAACGCATAAATGGTGATGTGTTAGTGTTTGATTGTAAACATTAATGTAATTGAGCAAAAATGAACAAGCAATATCCTAGAATCCTTTACTAAATATTTTCGATATTCTGTAGGCAACATAAAATTCTTAATCGTAAACGTAAAATTACTAAGGCAAAATAAATGACCAAATATGATTCGATGAGAACACACAATTGTAATATTACATACTACAGACAAATCAACACGATCTTTACACATGGTTTGTTCCCCTTCTGTGCAATATATCGAGGATACAAACGAATAATGAATACAAACTTACCTCTACTTCAGTTCTTCATGTTTGCCTCCACTCTGCCTTTTAAATATTTAAATTCACCATCATACATTACGGAAGACACGTGATTTGATTCAAGAGCATTTTCGCCTTTTTGCACCAACTTTACTTCGTTCTCAAAGTATTTAAAAATTCTAAATAATTTCACAGCCGTTGTTTACTCAACACCTCATTTACACACTCACGTTTGTATAGAAAACAAAATGGCGATCACCATGGTAGCGGAGAGGAAATAACGTCACCACTATTCCAGTCTATTTTCAAGGGGACAATATCGGGTATTGGTAAGGGAACGACACGAGGACGGCACGTCATGTGAATTAAAAAAAAAAGACAACCTAATGAATTTCCAATGAATTAATTTTCATTGAATTCATTTTCAATGAATTTTCAAAGCCGCCGAAATGTGAGACTTCGTGGGCCATGGCACGGACGGGGGAGGGCATGGGAACAGCATTCTATGTGTGAATTAGCCTTTATGTAGAGTCTTCGGAAAACAACACCAACAAACTTTGTGAAATGATTTCCCCTCGTGAAAATTTTATATATTTCGGAGCTACAGCCTGCAGAGGGTATGTTAAAAATATGACCAATAAAAAGGTAATAATTGAAGTGTTAAGTAATCGGGTAAAAATGCTTAGTGATTACTTTGAGGAATAGATTCCATTAATTCATTAGTAGATGTCGTGCATTTACTAGTTTACAAGTTTATAATTAAATCAGTAAATGGTTAAAGGAGAATAATCCAAAAATAAAGGAACAAAGTTGAAATCAGTGGCGTAGGGAAGGGGGGGGCGGAGGGGCCGGCCCCCCCAAAGAGGTCCGACAATGTACTTTCGTACTTTGATGTTTGTAATTTTTTATATATTTTTATGTTTATATATTTTTTTGTTTGTAATTTCTCTATATGTACCTATAACAGCACTTGGCCCCCCCCCCAAACACACATTCTGGCTACGCTACTGGTTGAAATAGACTATTTCTGTATAAATAAATATCCAAGCTCGTTACATTTTTGGAAGTGAAAGTTCTTAAATTACGCTACAAATGCCCAATTCTGATATATTTGTATAAGTGACAGCATTTCCAGTAAGCGGTTTTGGGTTTCGTTTTTCAAAAGTAAGGTGTTCTGAAATGTTTTTCTTGCACTAAATCACTGTTCTTTAGCGGAACACCTCAAGAATTTTCTTCTTTCCTATTCATGAAAAGACCCAGTCTTACTCTACTGTTGGTCTACGTACATTGAAATGAGTTAGATATAAGCACATTAATAGAATCTAGGCTCAAAATAATTGCCAAGTCTTTTTTTTTATGTGACATTTCATTCTCAAGTTCTGGCCCTTTCTAAAATGTTCAGATAAATTTTAAGCAGACAATCACTCTACTGTGACGAATATTTATGGATCATCATCATCAACAAGGGTATTCTGTAATTATTTTCAGGTCAGTTACCACAATAGCAGAAGTTTTCATGAATCACCATCTCTACCTAAGCCATCTTGTAACTTACTCATATAGATCTAAATTTGATATTATTATTATTATTATTATTATTATTATTATTATTATTATTATTATTATTATTATTATTATTATTATTATTATGATTATTATTATTATTATTATTATTATTATTATTATTATACTTTCGCGGAAGGAATTGTCTTCTAAAGTTTGTCTGTGTTGTTTCCGAGCACCATGTGTATGTTAACATAAACTAGTAATCATTTTCATAGAGTTGCCTACTATGTTAATTGCTATGACGTATCCTTTCTTTCTTTCTTTTTCAGCATAGCTTGAACTAGAAATGACAATTCAAGCTGTAGTTGGATAGTACAATGTTATTTCCTCAGAAGATGTACAATTTAAATTATTACAGAAGTATAGAAGAAAAACTCTGTAAACTTGTATTAAAATTCAACTGTTGTAAATAATTATTTTGTAGTAAAGCTGATATTGTTTTTTTGGAATGTGTTTCTCTAACTTTTGAATTTTGTAGATTACTAGAATCCAGTTTCCTTCTTCATGTTTGAATTTGTAAAATAGCAGAATCCAATTTCTTCTCCACGGTTCCTCTGATATGTTGAGAAATATGTAATTAAAATAGATACTTGGAGACTTATGTCAGAATATCAAATTTTCATTAAAAAAAATATTCTAATTTGTAACTCGAAAAACGAAGAAAAATACAGAGGTAATAGCAGTTATCTCACAGCTGAAGTCAAAATTTTACGTACCCATATACGTTACAATAAGAAACTCTGGTAAAGACAGTATATAGAGGATCACGTAAAACTCACATTTCTGAATGAATCTATGCTGGTAGTTGATTTGCGATTAAACTGATGCCAGAAACAACAATACTCTATGCTTTATATTCCTTCTCCAATACCTGAAATATATGAAGTTTTAATCTTGCCAATATTTTTTGAAGATTGCCAAAGACCGATTTCAATTGTGGGTAAAAGGCTAATTCCTAGAGCGGACAAAAGACCGATTCATAGAATAGACAAAAGACCGATTCTTAGAGTGAACAAAATACCGATTCCTGGAGTGAATGTAAGACTTATTCCTAGAGTGAACAAAAGATCGATTTCCAAAATGGACAATAGACCGATTCCTAGAGTGAACAAAAGATCGATTCGTAGAATAAACAAAAGACCAATTCCTCGAGTGGACAAAAGATCGATTTCTAGAATGGACAAAAAACCGATTCCTAGAGTGGACAAACGACCGATTCCTAGAATGAACAAAAGACCGATTCCTAGAGTGGACAAAAGAAGGATTACAAGAGAGACAAGAAATCGACACACAAGTACAGTTTCGAACGCACGCACGCACTCTCTCTGTCTCTCTCTCTCTCTTCCCTGCACGCGTTCACATAATACATCAAATAAAACAACAATTATTTATGCACATATCCTCATTAACTACAGTAAATATATTATTTCTAATATAGTACTATAGTATTTAATATAAGTGTATTAGGTACTGTAGTACATGAGAGCAAATAAGTGTGTTTTGACATGCATTTCCAAGAACTGTACACCCTTCGAAAAGCCAGGGAAGGGGGCAACTGTACCCCACTCTTGCTGCTCACTTCAGGTGGTCCAATTGCAGTTACCAACAAGATAGACGAAATCACAGCAATCACGGACAAATCCACTCACCTCCCATGGATAGGCAATCTCACACGATATGGAAATCCCAGACGTCTACTACAATGTTACAAATATGTTTGAAGAACACCTGTCAAAATTTTATTTTGAGGTTATGTTAATCACACAGTGCATATATGACCCTGGAAACGGGTCATCTCCAAACAATATCAAATTTAAAAAAAAACAACAAAATTTTACTTTTATTATGGCAATAATAGGCAGTTCAATTACTACGTCAAGTTTAATCTGAACGTATTCAGGTTCCGGTTTAAAATCTCAAAATCATAGAATGTAGAGAAGCACAAAACACCATGTTAGCAATTATTCAAAATCCTTAAATACTGGTATAGAAATTCTAAATTTTTATTAATACAAAACGTTCGCTTTTTGAAAACACTAGGAAATCACGCTCTAAACATCAATAAATTACAGTTTTCTTAAACCTTTTGCTAAAGCAAGTGTCAGCGGTTCTAAACATCACGATGACTAACTCCCTATTGTGTAATCTAAAGATGAAGAATCCCATAACATCTTTCGACAGAAAAAGGAGTGAGGGCAAGAATTTGTTTATATAGAAATCGAAGTTTAAATAGGTTAGTTGACATCCCGACAGCAGAGATTTTTACAAAGGATCTTTAAAATTGCAAAAATCAGTGATGGAGCGGAAGATCCAGAGGCAGTCAGAAACATTGCCTACCAGATCTGGTGACCCGGAATCACCTGGTGAAACAGTAACGGTAGTATCCAGAGACCTAACGACATCATACACACGTCCTTCCTCGTTTGTTGTTTGTAACTGTCTGTGTCAAACATTGGACTGAAAGATAACTACAAGGTTTATCGGAATACAATCGCGTTAGAAGCACAGAAAAAATAGCTGCATGTTTCTCTTATGAGGGATCGTCAAAGTTTAATTGACGTGTAAAACTTGTTGTCTAGAATATAAAAAAATACTGCTGAGCCCAAACAAAGTGTTATTAATTCTTTTTTTATATAAACTATGAGCAATAACCACGTGTGGGAAAATGAAAAAACATAAAATTAAATTATGTGGGTGGGGGCTTTTGCCCCCTAAAACCGTTTTTCCGCAGAAAATAAAAAAAAACACGTATTCGATTATTTTATGTGTAGTATCTACCTGCCAAATTTTATCAAAATCGGAGTGTTACACTTCGAAAGTGTTACTTGTTAGTAGGAAAGTTACCTTTCGAGAAACCGAGGTACGTATCAAAGCAACACAAGCTTATACTTAAATACTCTCATAAACACTTTAAAGAAAAACTTTAAGAACTTATCTCCTTATCTCTGAAAGTAACTGCTGTGACAAGTTTTAGATTTTGTAAAGCAAATATTTTAATCAATTTAGAGCTAATTTTAAAAAAAGTTGTTAATTTCTTCCCGACATATATTTTTCAACGGTTTCTTTGGAATGAACTTTGTCGAATATGAAAACACACACACACATATATATATATATCGGGTTTGTTTCATAGTTGTAGAAACTCCTTACCAGACTTTAATCTGCTGTGAAAATATAAGAAGGCCAAAGAAATAGTGTGCTGCTGAAGTTTGAGCTTTTGGTGTCGAACAAAATAGAAATGTCCTCTTCTGAAAACGAGCTCACTTTGAAAATATTATTTGTTTAGCATACACTTTGCGAAATATATTTTCTTCTTGAATTGTTAACGTTTCTCAACTTCAATCCATTGTTTCAAAAGATAACTTCTAGAAAATTTCTGGCCCATTTAGTTGTAGTGCGATATCTTTGTCCAATTTTTGCCCATTTTTGTCCACATAAGAAAAAAATTGTAATATTCAAATTAACAAAGAGGGCCATTTCAAAATTACGGCCACTTCGATCCCCTAGTGTAACACCTTCAAATTCGAATTTTAACTAGCTCAGAATTTTGACCAATTTATGTCCATTTTTGTCCACCCACGAAAAAATTGTGTTCCATTCTAATGAACGAGGGGGGCCATTTCAAAAGCTGTCCACTTCGATCACCTGTAATGCTACATCTTCAAATTCGAATTTTAACAAACTTAAAATTTTGTTTAATTTTTGCGTACTCATGTACCACAAACAAAACCTTTTGTACCATTAAAATAAACGAGGGAGGGTCATTTCAAAAATTGGCCACTTCGATTACCTGTTGAGCGACGTCTTCAAATTCGAATTTTAATTAGCTCAGAATTTTGTCCAATTTTCGTACATTTTTGTACCATCAAAAATGTTGTCCCATTCAAGTTAAGAAAGTAGGGCCATTTCAAAATTTTGGCCACTTCGATCATCAGCAGCGTGACATCTTTAAATTTGAATTCTAACTAGCTTTGAATTTTCCCTATTTTTTGTAGATTTTGGTATCACCAACATAGTTGAAATTCAAATTTGAAAATGTGTCACTACAGATGATCCAAGTAGCCAAATTTTTAAATGGCCGTCCCTGATTTATTTCAGTGGTACAGAATTTATTCTCCGTGGTACAAAAATGTTCAAAAATTCAACACAATTCTGAGCTAATTAAAATTTGAATTTAAAGGTCTCGCACTACAGGGGATCGAAGTGGCCGAAAGTTTGAAATGACACTCCCTCATTTATTAGAATGGTACAATTTTTTTCTTGGGGTGGACAAAAATTGACCAAAATTCTGAGCTAGTTAAAATTCCAGGATGTCGCACTATAGGTGACCGATGTCGCCGAAATTTTGAAATGGTCCTTTCTTGTTTATATGAATGGTACATTTTTTTTCTTGGGTGGACAAAAATGGGACAAAATTTTGAGGTAGTTAAAATTCAAATTTCAAGATGTCGCACTACAACTAAATGGAAATATTTTTCTTTTGGTATTCTTATATTGTCACAGGACCACACAATTTACGAGATGGATGACGTGGAAATTTTATTGTAGGTGATTTCACACTGTTATTTATATCTTCTTCCAAAAAGGTGACAGTCGTTCATCATTACCGGAAGGATGAATCACTCACCCCTTTCTTATTCTCCTGTCGCATGACCTTGGAAGATATCCTAAACCAACAATGAACCATTTCAAGATCTTGAGTCTATTTATATTAGAAACTTGAAATTCCATTTATGAGGAAAGTTGTTGGACGTTAAAAATTTCCATTTTGGTTGTTCTTTAAATATGCATTTATATGCATTAACGATAAACATGCACTAACCTCCAAAATATGCACATATATGCACTATAAAACTCTGCTATTTTACTCCAAAACACCTGAAACGAATTTCTGTTTAAAGAGCATATCAGTATCACATCAGGAAAAAAACATGCAAATATGCAAAAATCCGAAGTCTGAGCAAAAATCTATATATATAAAAGAGAACGTACAAAATCCTTTGTCCGCTCATCACGCTAATACGGCTGAACCAATTTCTTTCATTTTTGGGGGGTTGTTAGGATTTGGACCCTAGATGGTTTTTATCATATCACTTTAATTTTCAATTACCAGTGTCTTGAGATAATTGACCATTCAGGTGTCCATACGTACAAATCCTTTGTTATTAGTTCATCATAGGTAAAAATAAACGTATTTATATGCAACCCGCATGACCGTGTGACTCGGCGGGTTAACATAAATGACAGGCGCTATAATGTTAACATTTACTGCAATTTGAAAGCGAAAAAGTAAAAATTATCTAAGTAACAAAGTTTATTGCGTTCCGGGGTGACCGCAGCGAAGCGGGGCGGGTTAACATAAATGACAGGCGATATAATGTTAACATTTACTGCAATCTACTATGGTTTTTATCATATCACTTGAAAGCGAAAAAGTAAAAATTATCTAAGTAACAAAGTTTATTGCGTTCCGGGGTGACCGCAGCGAAGCGGGGTGAACGCTGCTAGTAATAATAATAAAAAAAACTAAGTCTAACTGATGGATAACAATAAGAAATGATATAAAAAGCAATGAATTCATCAGTACGGGACTGTATACCTACTTTTGGGCCATACTATATGTCACACCGAGAATCAAACAAATAAATATTCACGTTCGAGTAGTGAGCATCCTTAATCAATTACAAAATTCTGCAGTAATACGGAAAATAATGATAACTCCAATGCTTCTTGGTCACCGGGTCTATTTGGATCATCGGATCTGTTTGGGTCACCGGGTCTATTTTTATCACCAGTTCGGTCTGGGTCACGGGGTCTGAGAAGCGAGACTCAGACCCGGATGATCCGAACAAAAGACATGACTCATGCTACCCATGACCCACTTCATCACTGGCAGAAATGAATAAGGTTAGCTATATGATGTTTTTTTAATGGTTACTATGCAGTTTTGGAGCCAATTTGGTGAAGTTTTGGGACAAAGAAGAATTCATTTGAATCGCCTATGATGGATTTAAGTACATTTAATTGAAAATAAAGAAAATTAATGACAGTATGATATCGAATATTGGCTCTTAAGAGTGAAAATAGGTTAAAAGAATCTGAAATTTAGGCCTGAAGAACAAATAAAGAGAAAATTGTCTTTATTTCTTGAAAGACAGGGCTACTTATCTAAACAAAAAATCGATTAAGATATTAGATTGATATGAAATAAAAAAAAATAACCATATTGTTTCCAAAAGAACAGAAATTATACCTATAATCATATCTAGAAAATTATTGAATAAGACATGTAGCAAACACACAGAAACATAGGAAATACAGATAAATGACAATTATAGTAAAATATACAGGGAAATGAACGAAAAAAAAAATACTTGGAAATGATCGTAAAATAATTGTGGTGTAAAAATTTATACGACATATTATCAAGATCAATCACAGAAAAACAGTTAAATATATATGTTCCCAATACCAAAATAAACCTGAATTTATGAATAAGCTCAAAGCTTATTCTTCCTTGTATTTTTTGAAAATTCCCTTATCTTGTTAAGAAATATATATTAATGCGTCTTATTTTTCAGATCACAAACAATTGAAGAGGTTAGGGCAGTGGTTCTCAACCTACTTCCTACCACGACCCCCATTTTATCACATACTCTTGCCAGCGTCTCCCTTATAATTTCTGGTTTGTAATAAGCTTGTGTGGGATTTTTAATATACGAGGGCAAGTCAAAAATTATCTACACTTTCAATCTACAATTTATTTACATGAAGCTAGGGTTATACTATGCACATAATTTTTCTACGTAATCTCCCTCATCAATGCACTTGGCCCAACGGTCAACGAGCTTACGTATTCCTTCCAAATAAAAGGTTTTCGATTAATCGTGAAGCCACTTTTGCACCACATTTTGCACGTTTCAATCTGAGGCAAATCGGCGACACGCAAAGCATCCTTGAGTGGCCCAAACAAGTGAAAGTTAGATGGAGCTAGGTCTGGGCTGTAGGGAGGGTGCTCCAATAACTCTAATTTCAGCTTGTTGATGGTTTCAATTGTGTGATGAGCCGTGTGTGACCGTTCATTGTAATGCAACAACAAAACTTTCTTCGACAACAAACCTCGGCGTTTGTTGTGAATTGCCGGTGTCACAGGGATTTTTTACCCCTGGAAACTTTTACCCCCTGGAAATCTTTAACCCCTTGTCGGTTTCTGAAAATTTCAAAGGAAAAGTCAAAAGTTACATTAAAAATTCATATCATTGAAAGTGATCTCTCAGTGTATGCACTCACTTTGGGCAAGATGGCTTTAAATCCGAAGATTTGGTAGGGGGGTAAAAATTTCCTAGGAAATTATTACCCCCCTGTCGGTTATTGGTTACTTCAAAGACAAATTCAAATGTTACATTATAAATTGATACCATTCCGTAGTTTCTCTTAACAGACACAGTCACTTTGGGCAAGAAGGTTTTAAATCCGAAGATTTGGTAGGGGAGTAATAATTTCCTAGGAAATTATTACCCCCTGTCGGTTATTGGTTACTTCAAAGACAAATTCAAATGTTACATTATAAATTGATATCAATCCGTAGTTTCTCTTAACAGACACAGTCACTTTGGGCAAGATGGTTTTAAATCCGAAGATTTGGTAGGGGGGTAAACATTTCCTAGGAAATCATTACCCCCCTATCGGTTATTGGTTACTTCTAAGACAAGCTCAAATGTTACATTATAAATTGATATCAATCCGTAGTTTCTCTTAACAGACACAGTCACTTTGGGCAAGATGGTTTTAAATCCGAATATTTGGTAGGGGGGTAAACATTTCCTAGGAAATCATTACCCCCCTGTCGGTTATTGGTTACTTCTAAGACAAGCTCAAATGTTACATTATAAATTGATATTATACCCTGTTATCTCTTAACAGACGCACTGACTGTCGGTATGATGTCTTTATTTCAGAAATTTTATAGGGGTGCTTTTTCCCTACGGGATTTATACTCTTGTATTGGTTCTGTGTTACTTCAAGGATAAGGTCAAATTTTTACTTTATAAATTGATGTTATACCATTTTATGTCTTAACAGACGCACTCACTTTGGGGACGATGAAGGATGGTTTTATTTTAGGAAAGTTCATAGCGAGGTAATATATAAAGAAAGCTAAAACTTATTTTTATTTTAAATGAGATGTTGAAATACCAAATTTGGTGACTGGAGTTAGTTTGAAAATGTACTCGTTTTTATAAGATAATTTTCACCTGTATTCTTCGGTTCCACCGCGGTGGCTCAGTGGTAGAGCGTTCACCTCCAGTGCTTGGGGTCACAGGTTCGATCCCAGCTCGGGCCGTGTGTAGTTTGTGGTAAACAAACACCGTGCTCGTAGGTGTTCTCGGGTTCTCCCGTTTCCTCTCACTTTCTTTATTCCATCATTTCATTCATTTCTCATAATCACCGTGTAATTTAGCCTAACTGGCACAACCGTGGGACGTAAAACGAAAAGATATCATTTCATTTTTTTCTTAAGACAACATCGTCAGACAGCAAATCACGTGCAAAACTGGAAAAGCAATTATTTCCTAGGAAAACATTACCAACAATCAATTTTTGGGTTATGAAGCCAAATTTTCGGACATAAAGCAATCTTGGCCAGAGTGATTCCGTCTATTAAGAGATGCTACGTAGAGGTATCAATTTATAATGTAATATTTTAGTTAGTGTTTTTAAAGTAACCAATAACCGACAGTGGGGTAATAATTTCCTAGGAAATTTTTATCCCCCTACCAAATATTCGGATTTAAAACCATCTTGCCCAAAGTGACTGTATCTGTTAAGAGAAACCATGGAATGGTATCAATTTATAATGTAACATTTGAATTTGTCTTTGAAGTAACCAATAACCAACAGGGGGTAATAATTTCCTAGGAAATTTTTACCCCCCCTACCAAGTCTTCGGATTTAAAACCATCTTGCCCAAAGTGACTGTGTCTGTTAAGAGAAACTACGGAATGGTATCAATTTATAATGTAACATTTGAGTTTGTCTTTGAAGAAACCAATAACCGACCAAATCTTCGGATTTAAAACCATTTTGCCCAAAGTGACTGTGTCTGTTAAGAGAAACTACGGAATGGTATCAGTTTATAATGTAACATTTGAGCTTGTCTTTGAAGTAACCAATAACCGACAGGGGGTAATAATTTCTCAGGAATTTTTTACCCCCCTACCAAATCTTTGGATTTAAGGCCATCTTGACCAAAGTGACTGTGTCTGTTAAGAGAAACCACGGAATGGTATCAATTTATAATGTAACATTTGAGTTTGTCTTTGAAGTAACCAATAACCAACGGGGGGGGGGTAATAATTTCCTAGGAAATTTTTATCCCCCTACCAAATCTTCGGATTTAAAACCATCTTGCCCAAAGTGACTGTGTCTGTTAAGAGAAACTACGGAATGGTATCAATTTATAATGTAACATTTGAGTTTGTCTTTGAAGTAACCAATAACCAACGGGGGGGGGGGTAATAATTTCCTAGGAGATTTTTACCCCCCTACAAAATCTTCGGATTTAAAACCATCTTGCCCAAAGTGACTGTGTCTGTTAAGAGAAACTACGGAATGGTATCAATTTATAATGTAACATTTGAGTTTGTCTTTCAAGTAACCAATAACCGACCAAATCTTCGGATTTAAAACCATTTTGCCCAAAGTGACTGTGTCTGTTAAGAGAAACTACGGAATGGTATCAGTTTATAATGTAACATTTGAGCTTGTCTTTGAAGTAACCAATAACCGACAGGGGGGTAATAATTTCTCAGGAAATTTTTACCCCCCTACCAAATCTTTGGATTTAAGGCCATCTTGCCCAAAGTGACTGTGTCTGTTAAGAGAAACTACGGAATGGTATCAATTTATAATGTAACATTTGAATTTGTCTTTGAAGTAACCAATAACCAACAGGGGGTAATAAATTCGTAGGAAATTTTTACCCCCCTACCAAATCTTCGGATTTAAAGCCATCTTGCCCAAAGTGAGTGCATACACTGAGAGATCACTTTCAATGATATGAATTTTTAATGTAACTTTTGACTTTTCCTTTGAAATTATCAGAAACCGACAAGGGGTTAAAGATTTCCAGGGGGTAAAACTTTCGAGAGGGTAAAAGTTTCTAGGGGTAAAAAATCCCTGTGACACCGGCTTCATGTTCTTTTCCAACGTTTCACTATAACTTGCACTGTTGATCGTCTTTCCCTTTTCCATGAACGCTGCCATTATGAGCCCCTGTGAGTTCCAAAACACAGTTAACACAACCTTTCCTGCGAATTGCTCAGTCTTGAATTTTTCCTTCGTCGGAGATCTAGTGTGTTTCCACTGGATACTTTGGCGCTTTCATTCTGGCTCATAGTGATGAATCCATCTTTCATCATCGGTGACTATTCTGCTTAAAAATGCATCAACCTTCGTTGTTGAAGCGAGTGAGTAAGCGTTGACAGACACTAACACGATTGAGCTTGTGTTCTGCAGTAAGCTTTCTTGGTACCCACCGTACACAGACTTTATAAAAACCGAGCTCCTCGAGGATGATTTGGTGGGCAGAGCCATGACTGATGTTCAAAGCAGCTGCTACCTCATCGATGGTGATTCGCCTATTCGCCAGAACCATCTCTCGGGCTTGCTGAATGTTGTCATCTGTAGTGGAGGTTGATGGCCGTCCTGCTTGCTCCCTCTTCATGCGTTACACTTGTTCGACCACTTTTAAACTTCTCGAGCCAAGAAAACACAGTTTTACGTGATAGTGCACTTCTCCCAATTGCGATGATAGTCTCACCATTTGACACCTTCCGACCAGAGGAAGCGGACCACTGCTCGTTGTTCATCTTTGGTGCAAACTTCTAATGGAGCAGCCATGATATATCTACAACAGAAGGAAGAAAAATGGAGGAATTAAGATGACAATTTCACAGCATTACCACAATAGTATAACAATAAAATATGCGAGGACAGAAGACAAAGTGCGCAATGTAAGAAAAGTTATAATAAAAGTTTAGATAATTTTTGACTCGCCCTCGTACATATTGCGAAGATCTCACGATATTCATCTATTTCTATATATAATAGTACCTAGGTAGAATTGATTTCTCGTATGTAGTGTATATAGTAATTTTCCTAAAAGCCAATGGATTTAAACCAAATCTAGTCAGTTCATTCGTATTACAAATATCGAATCTGATCCGTCATACTGTTTCAAAATGGAGGCCGTTTGAAAATTTTAAAACTTCATAACTCCCATAATTTTGTGTCATATGATAAAAAAGTAAAGTGATTTCTAATTTCGGTTTAAAACGCTTGGGCAGTTGTTAAAAAAGTTTATGAGTATTTTAAATGACTTGATAAAGTGCGTCACGAGGATTGAACCGGACATTGCCGCACTACGAATTTAATACCATGCATAGGTATCTCATTAGCTTTCAATTTTAATTGTATTTCAATATGCAGATTTTGTTGCATTTCTATTTTTCTAGTATTTCAATACAAAATTCTCATTAGTTTCATAACGTACCTCTTTCATTTAAACTGATTTTTAAACAACTCTGCACCTGTTGAAAAGGTTTAGTAGATCTATTTCTTGTTGTTCTTAACAGTATGTGTAAAAATAAAAATATGCTTATCAGAACAAAATTCAAAATAATATTTTAAAATATTTTCCCGTGTTAGATTCTAATTATGTTTCTCTCTTCCGCTTATATTCGCGACCAACATGAAACCCTCTCGCGACCCCCTGGTTGAGAAACTCTAGGTTAGATCATGAAGGTATTATGTTACACTTTTCGAGAAAATTAGTTCTGTGATGGATGAAAGTATTAATAAATTATTCTTGATAAACAGTACCTCCTTTTAATGATTCCTTGTCTGGATGAAGAGACAGAGATTTGTAATATATATTTTAAATTATGCTTTATGCTTTATTTTCTAAAATTATGCTTTATTATGCTTTTAAAATTAGTTTCTTCTGGACCATTAGACAAACACAACCATGTTCAAGGTTCCAACCATATGTGTAAATTGCTGTTATGCTTTTTATGCTTTTGCGTTGCCCTCTGATTCACAACCCACAAAGTATGTGTCCAGGAGCTATCTTTGGATGTCCGACAGATTTCACGCTTGTCCCGAAACGTTTAGAATTACAGTAGACACTTAAGGATGATAAAAATATCCACATGATTCCCCTTGGATTTCAATGAGATATGCCCGCTATGGAACATTAGAGTTCTCAGCTGAAACTTAAGAATAATGAAAATATCCACGGATACAGAGACAGACAGGGTAATTATATAAAGGATTTTTGGTAAACTAAGTTCCTTAATAAGAATTCTCTGAGGACTCAAGAATTTGTTCTTTATTGTCTGTTGACCAAACTGTTAGTTCTGGAACACTTTCAAGTCCCAATGAACTATTGCTCTTTCACTGACCCTTCCTTTTTTTCACGTAGTGATTTTTTGCATTGGTAATACTAGGTAAGAGTCATCCAATAGAAGCGCAGTTTGAATGAGGAGAAACCCATACTTCATTCAAGATTGCCATAGTGTTGTTACTGTTGGTTTCGATCTTCTTCTTGCCCCACCCAACTATACATACACAATAACTGTTTGAAATTTTTGAATCATGTAGATTTTTGCTTTTTCAAAAAAATGTGTAAATTTTGAATTAATTTCCCAGACTGCCTACCCTTTCTAGGGCGGTAATTTCACTCAATTAAGAGTAATCTGATTCAAGAGATTATTTTATAGCAATTTGTAATTTGCTTAACTTTCTTTGAAAGTCAAGCATAGTAAAAGTTGTCCTCCTTTCCCCTCAGGTGGCCTTGTTAACTGGCTTGTCATATATTTTATGCATTTCTTTGCTTTCAAGGGGTTTTGCATAAACATTATTCTTCCAGTGCGAGGAACGGGCATTTCAGCAAGTGGTTAATACGTGTGGGACATTATATGGTGTCCTAGTAAGAAATCCTAGTAGAAACAAACCATATGATTCCGTGTGATTTGCAATCATTTCAGTCTGCGACTCAAGTCTGTCGTTTGTGTGGCTACCAACTTCCGTTGACAAGCAAAGATGACACAAAGGAAAACTTTAGGGAGGTGGGAGCTTGTTGAGAATATTCTATTTCAACAGAATTTAAGAGTTAATGATAACTAGCAAACCCGCATGTCCTGCGCAAGCGCAGGACACTATAAATGTCTGAATGATTGAATATGATACAAAATTAAAAACATTTATGGCTAGCAAAGACGTTCTCGAATCTAAGACACACCCCAATTTCGCTGGGTTAAATTAAGGAAAAATAGTAACATGTTCCGTTTTTACTGTTACTAAAGCGCTCTTTGATATTGGTCATTTTCGGTGATTTTTATATATCCCTCTCCCCTTCTCATGTTGCGGGGCACGACATACTAAAAATTATCCTAGGTCCGAATGTTATATATGTTGAAAATTTGATCGAGATCGGTTGGGTGTTTCAAAAGTTAAATTCTATTTATTTTTATATATTAATCTCCCCTCCCTCTCCCCTTGGTTCTACCGTCAAAGTGAAAATATTTATTTAAAAAAAAACTTTCCAGGCTCGAACGTCATCTATGTTGAAAATTTGATCGAGATCGGTAATTTGGTTCAAGAGTTATTAAGTTTTATTTATTTTTATATATCTCTCCCCTCCTCTCCTCCTATCCCTAAGTTCTGCCGTCAAAGGGCCTATGATAAAAACCAGCCGAGGTCCGAACCTCATCTATGTTGATAATTTGATTAAGATCGGTTCGGTGGTTTAAGCGTGATGAAGTCACGAGGACAATTACTTTTTTAATTTTTTTTTACATATATGTTCCCCCTTCTACTCCCCTATATTGTGCCGTCAAAATAAAATCATGAAAATATCCCAGGTCCGAACCTTATCTATGCTGGAAGTTTGATCGAGATCGGTCGCATGGTTCAAGTGTTATTAAATTTTATTCATTTTCATATATTTACCCTCCTTCCCTCCCCTTCCTAAGTTCTACCATCAAAATTAAATAATAAAAAACTTCCCAGGTTCGAAATTCATCTATATTGAAAATTTGTTTCAGATCGATCGGGTGGTTCAAGAGTTAATAACCCACAAACATGGTCACTTTTATTTTTACATTTGTTGATTTTTGTATATCTCCTCCTCCTCCCCAAGCCCTATATTGTTCCGTCAAAGTGAAATATTGAAATCCATCCCAGGCACGAACGTCATCTATGTTGAAAATTTGATCGAGATTGGTCGTTTGGTTCAAGAGTTATTAAATTTTATCTATTTTTTTTTATAATTCCCCCTCCTCCTCCTTAACCTAAGTTCTACCGTCAAAGTGAATAGCTAAAAATACTCACTCTCAGGCCAGAACGGCATCTACGTCAAAAATTTGATCGATCAGTCGTGGGTTCAAGAGATTAAGGGTCACAAACATAATTACTTTCAATTGGAACCAAAGATTTTTGTTCACAGACACCGCTATTAATATATAGATTTTGGGCTTTATCTCATTAACCGTACTATGTATTGTCATCTTCACAGCATGGTAATGATAAGGTTGATAACAATATTTTCTGGTATCAATTTCGCTTTAATAGATGACGAGGCTTGAGCTTTATAGTTTTGCTCAACTCAGTAATATCTGTCGATTGGTATATGTCTCGTCGTTGGATATTCTGTTTAAAATACCAATAATATTGTAAGAAAAACTTTTTAACAAATTTCTTTTAGCTGATAATTAATACTAATTGAAGAAAATTTATTCGGTCGTATAGGAGTTGAGAAGAATCTCGAAGGTATTTGGAGAGTACATCGTTCGAATATTCCCACATAGGACAACATACCTCCCTTGGACGTCCATGGACGTCACTTCAAGAACAAGGGAGATCCATGGGCGTCACTTCAAGAACAAGGGAGATCCATGAGACGTCCCATTTTTGCTAGTAGACATCCTATGGAAAACCAGATGTCTGCTTATGTTCCTAAAATGGGATTTTCTATGGATTCCTGTACACCGTTTCTGTCTCCTTGCGGAGTAACTATAGACTTTAAGACGATTTTGGAGATTCAAATATTGTCTCGTGACTGCCATATACCATTGAAATCCAACGGAAATCCCGTGGATATTTTCATTATTTTTAAGTTTCAACTGAGAACTCTAATGTTCCATAGCGGGCATATCTAATTGAAATCCAAGGGGAATCATGTGGATATTTTTATCATCCTTAAGTTTCTACTGTAATTCTAAACGTTTTGGGACAAGCGTGAAATCTGTGGGACATCCAAGCGTGACAAGCGTGAAATCTGTGGGCTCCTGGACACGTGCTTTGTGAGTTGTGAATCAGAGGGCAACGGAAAAGCATAAAAAGCATAACAGCAATTTACACATATGGTCGGAACCTTGAACATGGTTGTGTTTGTCTAATGGTCCAGAAGAAACTAATTTTAAAAGCATAATAAAGCATAATTTTAGAAAATAAAGCATAAATCATAATTTAAAATATATATAGCACAATTCTTGGAAAATTCTGTTTCACTGTATTAATATTTTTTAAACCAATATTTACAATGTAAAATCACTGAGAACACATCAATGCAACAATAAAAACATTATTTTTATTTTTGTAAACTTTTTGGTGTATTCCTTTGATGTGAAGAAAAGAAAAAAGGAAAAGATGAAAACTTTCCGCCAACAATGAATAGTACACAAGAACTCCACACTATATTGTTATGTGTACTTCTTGAACTTGAGCCCTATCTGTAGTTTTTGGTGGCATCTTTTACTTTCCCTTTCTGTATATATGCACCTCTAAGCGCACACAAGTGATAAAAAAAACTGACCCGAGTAAAGCATATCTCTTTACAGTGCATTACGTAGAAAGTAATACGAATGAATTAACTAGATTTGGTTTAAATCCATTGGCTTTTAGGAAAGTTACTATATACACTACATACGAGAAATCAATTCTACCTAGGTACTATTATAGAAATAGATGAATATCGTGAGATTTCAGCAATATGTACGAGAGCGAGTCAAAAATTATCTACAGTTTTGTCATAACTTTTCTTACATTGCACACTTTGTCTTCTGTCCTCAAATATTTTATTGTTATACTATTGTGGTAATGCTTTGAGTTGAGTTGAGTTGATTTTAGTTTAGCGTCCCTTTCAGCAGCGAGGCTATATGAGACGTGGACCTACTGATTAACGTGGAATCCGAACCACATGAGCTCCCGCCGGGAATCGAACCCGGGTCTCCCACGCCAAGGTAATGCTTTGAAATTGACATCTTAATTCCTCCAGTTTTCTTCCTTATGTTGCAGATATATCACGGCTGCTCCATTAGAAGTTTGCACCAAAGAGGAACAACGAGCAGTGATCCGATTCCTCTGGTCGGAAGGTGTCAAATGGTAAGACTATCATCGCAATTGGGAGAAGTGCACTATCATGTAAAACTTTTTTTTTTTTTGGCTCGAAAAGTTTAAATGTGGTCAAACAAGTGTAACGCATGAAGAGGGAGTAGGACGGCCATCAACCTCCACTACAGATGACAACATTTAGAAAGCTCGAGAGATGTTTCTGGCGAATAGGCGAATCACTATCGATGAGGTAGCAGCTGCTTTGAACATCAGTCATGGCTCTGCCCATCAAATCATCCACAAGGAGCTCGGTTTTCATAAGGTCTGTGCACGGTGGGTAGCAATAATTAGTTTTATTTTTTAATGTGAACCAGCGCAATATTAAAAGAAACTGGTTTGGAATTTATTTTATGTGTAGCAGTATGAATACGAGTATGAATTGGAAAGTTCGTAGCCTGACTTACAAAATTAAATAATATTTCGATAAAGTTATGTCTTATTTTTTCGCGTATTCCCCTTTCGACCGATATACATTTACGCCACCTCTCCGAAACGCTTCTGTACCACTTTTAAAAAATGTTCCCTCGAGCCCTGCAAAATATCCCAGTACAGCACCTTTCACCTCTGCATTCGAAGAAAATCGCTGACCCCTCAAAAAAACCTTTTTCAGGTTTCTAGGGAAGTGAAAGTCCGAGGGGGACAGATCAGGCGATTAGGACGGGTATGGCAACAGTTTGAACCCATGGGAATAAATTTTTGCCATGGATGCAAAGAACGATTGAACGTGCGCATAGTCCAGCTCGATTTCTTTCCATGTCACAAATTTCTGTCTCTTCCGCCGACTTAGCGCCTTATAAATTTCTCACCTGAAACAATAGAGAAATGAAATTTTACACACTGGCTACCAACGGATATAGCCACGCAGCAAATATACATATAAACATGAAATAATTACTTCCTTCCTAGTCACGCTAAAAACTTTCCAATTCACCCTCGTATTCAAACCCGAAAAGTATCACTAAAACGAATAAAATAATTGTGTTGATTGCTGAAATTTATTTCTACTGTAATACAGAATGAATATTTTAATTATTTTTAAGGAATTTGGTTCATCAAAGCTCCTTTATATATTTATCATGTCCATCCGGAAGACAAAAAGAGTCTCGAGAATTAGTTGATCAATCATCACCAAATTTGATTAGAATGTAGCAGATCAAGAATTGGGAATCAAGTACGTTTCTGAAGTCATTGTTCAAACTGGAAGTGTTAGACACGGTTTCAACGTTGATCGTTGTAGAGCAAAAATGGTAAGAGATAGAGTAATGCGATTTCCTGCAATTGATTAAGTGACCCAAGAAAATCTCAGTCCTAAATTTTCTACTAAAACTGGAAGTAATTGAATTACTTCCGTTTACAATGTTGATCCACACAGAACAAAAGCGTTAAGAGACAGCGAATAGTGGTTATTTGGAATCGATTTAGCATTCTACAAAGATATACCATTTTTCCTTAAACTCTTCACTCAAATTGGAAATGGTGGAAATCAACCACTTCTGATTTTAACATTGATCCACATAAGCGTAATAGATAGCAAGAAGTTATTTTCTGTGATCAATAGATCATCTCAGAAATATATTTTATGTTCACTCTAATCTATCTAATAAAAACGAAAGTGGCAGAAATCAATTACATCCGGTTTCAACATTTATTGTTACAAAGTGAAAATATTACCAGATGAAGAGAAGCAATTTTCTATAATCGATTAACCGTTCCAAAAATATATTCCACCTTCATTCTAAATCTCTGTACTAAAACCAAAAGTGGTATAAATATACTACCACTTCCGGTTTCAATAATAATTCATAAAATAACCAAACTCCTTCACGTGGTGTACTCATGACGCTACTATTTCTTTTATTCACACTAAAATCATAAAAGTATATAAATGAAAAAGGAGAAAAAAGTATTATCAAATAGTAGACTATAAGAAATTTTTCGCAATAATCATGTTCATTATTATTATTATTATTATTATTATTATTATTATTATTATTATTATTATTATTATTATTATTATTATTATTATTATTATTATTATTATTATTATTATTATTCAACTTTAGCATTGGGTTCGATTCCCGGCGGGAGCTCATGTGGTTCGGATTCCACGTTAATCAATAAGTCCACGTCTTATATAGCTTCACTGCTCAACGGGACGTAAAACTCAAAATCAATCAAACAATCAATCAATCAACTTTAGCATTTTTTTTTCTGTTATTACATTTTCGTTCAACGTGCGCCCCTAAGAATATTGAGCGCTTAAACCTGGGCTTAGTGGGCTTCCTAGTCGTAAATGCAGCCCTATATATAAACACTATTATCAATTAACATGCATCTACGACTTTAAAAATGTGTTATTTTTCAGTATCATCACTAATAACGAAAGTCTTCTTGAAATACTTAATCAGTTCATTGCTTCACTTTCAGAGTACGTACTGAATATTCAACTTTAAAACTATTTTGTAATTTGATATACTTTGATTTCTCCTATACATATACAATATACATAGATAAAAATGACCATAAAATCACCTTCAAGTTTACAAAGTAACCTAAAATTTCAAAATTACAAACAGTGATCTTAATAACATCTATAAACATAGGCCTATAGGATCTTCTAAAATCTATGGGACACGGAAGGACTTTGAATAAGCACCTGCATTATATCTTTCCATAGTAGGCCAAAAAATTAAATAAGTTTTTATATGTCACAAAACAAAACAAAAGAAAAAATGGGTTTCATAGAACCTAAGCCCTAATTGTTACTAATGCTCCTTGAAAAAATAGTTCAACGTTTTTCGTTGATGGTCATTAAACCTTCCATGTCTCTAACAAAATAATGCACAGTGTGATTAAATGCACACACAAACACAAACATACACACACACACACAAGCACTTCCAACTTGCATCACACGCTGCGGCGCTGCTGGAGAAAAGAAAGTCAAGGGCGGAGGGCGGGGCGCATCCGACGTTTGCCTCTCCCTCTTGGATATGTATATAAAAGCAGTACTTTCCAGCATCAAATACATCAGTTCACTCACATACAACTGTGAAAAACCCTTACAAAACACACAATCATGAAGGTCTTGGTAGGTATCTGTAACACTACGAAAGTACTTGTGTTTCCTTTAAATCGAATTGAATACATTACTGGAAATAGGTCTAACAGAGTTTTGGTAGCTAAGCTTCCAGTTTACCTGTTATATTTAGATATGACTTCAATGTTAATTATTTATCTATATATATATATATATGCATAGTACACACTAGAAATAATGAAATAATGAATATAACTGTTCGTAAATAATATTTTGAGAGTGGCTATTGTAGATATTTCAGTGGGGCTGACTAGCAATAGTCAAGCGCTTCTGGAGCGTGAAGTGGGGTCCCTGGTTCGATTATCAGCCGAGTAGGTTTGTGGTAGACAACATCGTATCCGTGGATTCTTTCGGAGCACTCCTGTTTCCTCCCACATTTTCATTCTACCAATTATTTCATAATCGTTCACTTGCTTAAATCATTCGTCTCCCTTAGTCTAAATGACATGCACGTGGGACGTTAAACTCAAAGATTTCATTTCATTTCACATTTGTAAATTTTTTAATTTGTTTATGAATGTATCTGAAACTCATACTTTACATGTGCTAATAATGTAAGTTTCTGATGTGATTCTGAATTTGCAGATATTCACATTAAAATTTACAGTATAGTACTCATATTGAGGATCAATAATTCACAAGAAACAGCCCACGGAAGAATTAATATTACGTGCTTTAAGTGGTCTTCTGCGTGAGCTATATAACAAACTCAGACGCTCACCAAAATTGTTTTCTTGGCAGGAGGTCAAAGTTTCAGGGGGGGGGTCAATGCTACAAGAAACTACGTATATGTACAAGATTGAACTGATGTTTCTTCTATACACGAGAAAACATTAAGTAATTGTTAATGCTGTCACCTATATCCTCAGAAAAAATGATGGAACTATATTAGATTTTTTAAAAAGGAAGAGTATAAATGAAATGTACGATAAAAAGAAATAGGTTACCTCCACCATTTCTCTATTAAACAAATGGTAGTTTTATTAAGAAAGTGTACAAATATATGTCAAGCTACTAAGTTTTTATTATTTGTTTTTGGGGGGTGGAGGTTCGAACACGGTGAATCCCCCTGCTAGTAGAGATAACATGTTTTAGGATAACCCTATTTATAAGGTAATGATGATAGTAATATACAGATTTACATTTATTTCAAATGCTGAAAATGTTTTGAGTATGTTGTAATTTTTTTGAAAAAATTTCTTGAGAAATTTTGGAGAAAAAAAAATTAAAATAATAAATACTTAATTCATTATTTTACAATCTTTTCTTCAAAATTTTCCAAAAAAATTTTCTCAAAAAACTTCTTATATGTACTAGGAAAGGCGTTCGTTGTTTTGTTGTTTCAAATAACTGCATGCGAAAACCCTTTTTAAACAAAGAAAAGTTTCAATTGACTCCAAAGTATTGTTGTTTATTCAAAGATTATTTAATGTGACAAGTAGAAATCTATAACCAAAAGTATGAAACGTTTTCGAATTCTTTATTGTTCAAGTAACATGTTTTCAGTTCAATAGTGACGTCATCGATTTCAATGACATCTTTCTCAATAGCAATAAACTTCTCTGAAGTGCTGACCTGCCTCACCTAAGTTTTTATAGTGGAGAAACTTCAGATACTCTTTTTTTTTCTTCTTTGAAATACCTGACAGCAGACAGGGATATTAATATTTGATTTAACCGATTTCTTCTTCAAGTCAATTTCAATGTTCCATGTTTTGACAAAATTAAAATTCTTGATGTATAATGCAGTATTGCCTCCAGAATCCTAATGCTGCTCAATTGGAACAACTTGGAATACAAATGCTGCTTTGAAATCCGAATGCCTATCATCGTTGTTCATGCGTACTTTTTCCCTTCGCTTGAGTCATCCCATATGTTTTGTGTCTCAGTGTTCGTAGTTTGAGGGAAATTTCTCTAATCCAGGGAAATTTCGTAGGTAAATTTAGCAAAATGTGGAAAAGGGAATTTTTCGATATATCGTGAAAAATCGAAGGAAATTCTCGCGTTAACTGATTGACCAATATTAATACTTAAATTTTTACTTGTCTTTCAGAAATAAAGCAACAGCATAATTTGCACCCATTGTTTACTGGATGTATGTGTGTGTATTCTTATGTGAAAAAAGTGAAGGAAAAGGTAGAAAAAATAGAAGCAAAAAGCAAACACATTAAACTAATGTGATTGGCACTTCTTTTAATACAACTAAATTAACCTTATCACTTAACTTCATAGGAATTGAACACTCAACAAACTAGGAAGAAATTGATAAGAAAAGGGAAAATTTTGGTAGGAAAATCTAGGGCCATTGTTTGTCATTTCGTTCGTTGTCGCAAGCTGTAGTGAAAAGCATTTTGTGTGATTTTTCGCTGCTCTAATTTTATAATTTTGTACATATTTTTATGTTATACGTTTTAAATAACAACAACTTAAAGTATTCGCCATGGGATCTCAAAAGTTCATTTTTATTCTAGTATTGTTATTATTA
Organism: Thermobia domestica; assembly: GCF_964235325.1. Taxonomy (NCBI): domain Eukaryota; kingdom Metazoa; phylum Arthropoda; class Insecta; order Zygentoma; family Lepismatidae; genus Thermobia; species Thermobia domestica. The sequence goes on along the minus strand of NC_137462.1, from coordinate 126,353,497 downwards.
TTATTATTATTATTATTATTATTATTATTATTATTATTATTTTTACTACTTTCACCTTAATTAAAATCCAGTTAATTTACAGTTAAAAGTTATTTTGAAATGTCGACTTCGTAGGACTCAGAAACTGATTAACCCAGTTTTATATTATTTTAAGGGAAAAAAAGAAAACCTTCTCTTGGAACGCGAACATGATGCAGAACGGATTAAGTTCGAATCCGATACGAATCACTGTGTTCGTATTTATAAATCAAAGTTCGCATTTTCAGCAAATGGGGTACTCTTAACTGTACTTGAGAAAGAAATCAGTTCAATGAAGGCATTGAAATTTTATTTTTTTTTCGTCGAGGAGAGACTATATATCTGCATAAAGCAATGATCAAATAAATAAAGAGGGCGCTATTATTGTACCGGGGATACTGGATCTTGCGCAATTACTAGTTTATAGAGTACATTTTAAATTCACGTTGGTTTCTTCTGTAATATTTGTGTGTACTCTATTCTCGTATGTCAAACCTTAGATTCTTTTCGTAATGTTTCAAATTAAAGCAAATGTTGTGTTTCTCACTATTTCACTATTTTTCACATATTTTATTAAGTGTCATACTGATTTAATTATTAGTATTTATTTTACATAACAGTTTAATCCTACTTTGTTATTTGTCATTATGTCACTATTATCTTTGTTTTATAATAATTGTGTTCAGTGTTGTCAGATCTACTGATTTTGCAGGAGATCTCCTGTTTTTTCTACGTTCTACTGATCTACTGCGAAAGAAAACGAAAAGTGAATAATCTCCTGCTTTTTCGTTATTTCGAGAAGTTGAAGATTATTAATGTTGCATTTTCAATGTTTCCTCACATAAAAAGATGAAATTTCTCTGTTATAATACACAAAGCTCTGTAGAGCATATAGCTTTACTGTATATAATATGAATGCAAAGAATACAACTGTACGTCATCTTCTATAAGATTCGTCTATATTCTGACTTGTGTTACTTAGATTCGGACTTGGGTTGGAAGAGTGGCTTAGATCATTTCTCCACGATCGTCAGCAAGAAATCGTCTTACACCATGATCACGTGTGACTGTACCATATAGCTACGTTATCGCTACGTGCATGAAAAGACATTTTCCCACTCCACTTTGCTCTTTCACTAAGTTTTATTTCACACACGTGTGTAGCAAATAATATTAATATAAATCGGGACTTTCCCTTTTATTTGCTCGACGTAGTTCATCGGAAATGTATTCTGGACTGCTTGTTTTGACTACTGCCCCCTTAATAATGGCAAGTTTTATTGCCCCCCCCCCCGGATTTACATTCAAACGCCACCATTGTATGTGTCTACTGCTTTCTCCTGTTTTTTATCTTTGAATCTCCTGCTTTTCCAACTGATTGATCTGGCAACACTGATTGTGTTTTGTTTTATTCTTTCATTTTCGTATCTACTATTTGTAACTCGGACATATCAATCATAATTCTTTTGTTTTAAAAACTCTCTTTTATAATGCAAAAACATCTCAATCTTGAACTATGGTATGATGTGGACTCGAATTGGCCACCAGGACACAAATCAGCAACGATCATGTCAGGATTTGCTTGGCAGGAAGGTCCAAGACCCTCCTCGTTATAAATACATTTTTTAAAACGTTTTTCATTATTAAAGTATTGACTAAAAGTACATATACACCCTAAACTTAGGGTACAGCGGTCCTCCCTTGAAACTTTCAAATGACCCCACTAACTCAAATACGAGTTTCTTGTGCCAGAGTAGCCTGAACATTAACACAGGCAGAGATCATTCTGGGGGGGGGGGGGAATTTGAAGGTCGTAGCAGGGAAGATTGACCCAACAAGAACACTTCTAGCTATGGACCTGGAAGGCTCTTGGGATTAGTTTGCTATGTTCTCAATTATATCCTTCCGTTAAATATAGCCTTATAAAGTTCCCTGTATGAAACAGAATTGTTAACAAATAAAGCTCAGACGATTTTCTAACAATAAAGTTCTATTATAGAGAACACAAGAACGGTTGCCATATGGGCTAAGATTAGTTTATTTTTAGAGCTACAATTTTCAATCCTTTAATAAACATTTAATGCAGCTATTTTGCTTTTAAACGTGTTACTTGTGATCTCTGAAACGCTTAGAAAAAATTATTTTTATTTAAGTAAAGTTTTGGGTAAGTTTGTCAATGACAATATTACTTTTGAATAAGAATTTGTTTACTTGATGTCTAGTAATGTACACTCATGTCCAAAATGATTGTCGCATATTTATAACTATCTTTTTGTAAGAATATAATTTGATAATGATTTTGCAGTGTACTTTTAATACTGATACTATGTGTATAATCGGGAAATGTATATTTGTGGTAAATTTCATAGGAAAAGAATTATAAATACGAAAATTATAACGAGTAAAACAAAATGTTGCTAAACAGACAAGAAAGTTTTATTTTCGTTTTATTGTTCTTATTTAGTGCTCTTTTGACATGAAATTTGCCACATACATGTCTTTGCCAATTATACATATTCTAACATTGTAAGAAATACCTGGCGAATACGTTATCAAATTATATTCTTACAACAACATATTTATAGACATGCGACAATAATTTTGGACATGAGTGTACATAGTTAAATAATTTTAAAATCTTACTGGAGTAAATTAAAGTAAATTAAATTACCAATAATATTAATGTAAAAATTATTAGATCTTTAAAATAATATTCTAGTCTTTAAACGTTACCTACAAGCAAATTTGCGCATTCATAATATGCCACAATAACTAAATTAATTTGGACCTTATAAAATTGTCTTGTGTATACTGGCTCACGAAGGCTTTACTAGATCATCTTAAGTTAGTTTTATGTAATATCCTTAACTGTTTTGTGTCCTTTGATGTTACCATTTTACTCATCAAATCATCCTTTCAAGTCTGCTACATAATGATAGCAAGCGAGAAAGCGCAACATTTTTGGAGGCTTGCTCAAGTATAATACCCCTGAATCTCCCTGATAGAAAATAATCTCTTTCTCAGCAAGAGTGTCCCCATACTAACAGGGTACCGGTATTTACCATCAAAAAATCCTGTAAAGTTTCCTGATACCAATCTCTCACTCAGTTATCTGATACCAATCTCTCCACCAAACAGACGGCATAACTCTCTAAGTAGTTTAACAATTTACCGAAATTAGTCTCCTAGAGAAATGAGTAATGGTGAAATCACAATTGATAATGATATAACTTAGCTTACTGAGTTAAAACAAAAATCAGTGTAGATATTGGAAATTCCCTTAGTATTTAAATATTGTCATATTCCTATTGTGATGATATGACACAATATGATAAGTGAACTACAGTACAAATTCAAATATCTACTCGAAATAGTAGCTACTTAAAAATATTGGGCCTTATGCAGAGTTGTTCACGAGTGATTAGTGCCACACTAAAGAATTCGACTAACATATGTTTCCTGCAGTAGTCAAGCCTTTAGTATGACGCTAATCATACGTCAAAACTACTCTGCATAACGCCCATTATATTTAAATATACAACAATAATTATTTTTCCTTCTTATATCATTTTGAAAAAGTTTTAAAACTTCAATCTTAACTTGAATAGGCTGTCGTTGTTCTCGCTTTGGCCGCTTGCGCCTTTGCTGAAGAAGAAAAGAAGGAGAAGCGAGGTGTTTTGGGTGCTGCTTACGGCTATGCTGCTCCAGTAGCCACCGCCGCCTACGCTGCTCCAGCTGTTGCTGCTGCCCCAGTAGCCTATGCTGCCCCAGCTGTCGCTGCTGCCCCAGTCGCCTACGCTGCTCCAGTTGCTAAGGCCTACGCTGCCCCAGCTCTTGCTGCTCACCCCGTTTCCTACGCTGCTCCAGCTGTTGCTGCTGCCCCAGTAGCCTACGCTGCTCCAGTAGCTAAGGCCATCGCCGCCCCAGTTGCCGGTTACGGTCTTGGTTATGCTGGTTACGGTCTTGGATATGCTGGTTATGGCAAGGCCATCTATGGTTAATCATTCGTTATGCAAAGGTAAGTGGAAGAAGAACAATATACCACTATTTAAGTATTTTACACATGGACAAGCCAGAAAGAAACTTAGGAGAGTTATAATTACTTTACCTAGCTAAATAAATACGCTGTAATCAAATCATTCTGTAAATTCTAACCGGAAATAATCACACTCTTTGTTTTCGTTCCCTGAAACCAGGGAAAATAATTTCTGTAGACATATAGGGTAGTAGCGGATCTAGCCCGGGGGGTCTAGACCCCCCGGTTTTGTGAGGGACAAAAATAATTTAAGCTATTGTTTATATATTATTGAAGGTTTATAGTAAACATGATATAACTATCATAGTCTGGGCTCTGACTGGCCCCGCAATTTTTTACTTCTACATCCGCCTCTGGTGTAGGAGATAAACTCTTGAATGATCTTAAGTTTGTTTCATTGTTACACAAACAAATTCAATTGATCGTATAACCAGCACAGACCCCTAACTACGTATTTCATTTTTTTATTTTTAAAAATTGCTGGTCTTAAGCAGCCAGAATCGTCAACCGATTTGGGAGCTACTCAAATTAAGAGGAAGCAAACTTGGGCCTAGAATGGCTGAAACACTGGTGTAGTCGACGTCATACGCTAACTATACATCACCCAAACAAAAGCTGCCTGACTACGGGATTAGCGCTACGGAACGCTAATATTAAAAATGTAGCTGTATTGAAATTGTAACGGCTATCAACACTTTTAGAATACAACTTTTTCACGCTATTGGTAAGTTTTTCCTGAAAAGTAAACATAATCATTATCATTTTATTTACTCCCCTATTTAGTGAGAGAGGACCTAATTACTATTTTTACTATGGAATATGTATGTTGTTTCGGGGTCTGTATAATAAACCTGTTGGGAATTCTAGTTGCAGCGAGCAGAAGAAGGCACAGCTCTACACAGAGGTTGGAATGTTTCGGTGTCTAATTGTAACTAACTCATATTCTTCAAAGGATTCCAATGAAGATATTGATGAAAATGGTTCCAGTACATTTTGAATTAAATAAACATAAACTATACTCAGTGGCCTATTTAGGGGGGGCTTCAGAGCTTAATCCTCCCCCAAAATCTTATTTACTATAGTAAAGTATATGAAATATCTTGCAGAATTTTCACATTTTCAGGCAAAGCTTCCCCCCAAAAGTTAGCAAAGCCTCCCCCGAAACAAAATCGTAAATACGCCACTGACTATACTAGACTTTTATATTTTAATCTAAATATATAAAATGTGGGAGAGATGTCTCCATTGTAGTTTTAACTATTCATATTATCATGAATTAACGATGTTCAATGGAAGCAAATAGTATGTGAACGTGTAAAACTCAGTAGCATTACGTTCGTAAGTAAAATTTCTATTTTCTTAGTGCTTCTGAAAACTTTCAGTTTACTGCAACACAAAGCTGAGTTATTCATATCGATTTTCTTCCTTTTCTCAGAAAGTGCAGTGGTTAATGATGTACTTTTCTTTTATCACATCAGTATACGCTCGGTTTTAATCGATTTGAAAAAAAATATATAATTACATTTTGTTTTGTATATATTATATTGTTACGTGCATATTTTAATTCTTTTTTAATTGTTTTAATTTCAGATTTTAACTTATTCAAAGCATCATCATAAGTGAAAATAATCTATCAACTTAATATTGGCCACTTCTCTTGTCATCTCTCACAAAAGCAATGTCTTTCAGAAGCTGCATAATTTTCGCTCTCGTATCACTATAGGAGGATGCATTATAAATTTTGTGAAATTTAAGATTTATGTGTAATTGCCAAAAGTAAATTTAAACATGGATTGTGTATTGGTGAATTTTGTGACATTGTACATTACATTAATAAATTAAGCCTTAACGTATTTATTGTAATAAGTAGTTTTTACTATATTGCCATTTCTCTAATCTCTAAATGTTTCAAAATTAATTTGCACTTCTAAATGAGTTCGTAGAAAACGCACTAAGAAATCCAAATACGTATATGTAGAAGAAATGATCGAACGAAAAGGTTACAAATCGTACTTCGGATTATGTGTAAACAGTGGCGTATTTAGTATTTTGTTTCGAGGGGGTATGCACAACATGTAAATAAGCACTTATATTTTTCTTTTTGGGTACCGAGAAATTTTAATGAAGTTTTGCATATAACAAATTTATTTCGGAGGAAGCTTGAGCCCGATAGCTACCCCCTAAATACGCCACTGAGTGTAAGACATAGCAGAATGAATTCAAAATCAAAGGAAATCTTACAGTTTAACATCCCACGATTATGCCCGTTACGGTGAAGGAGACCATGATTAAGGTGAAGGAATGATTATGGAAAAACTAGTGAAACGAGAAAGTGGGAGGAAACGGATGTACCCCGAGAAAATCCAGGGACACGATGTTGCACAACAAAAACTTACTTGGCCGAGGATCGAGACAAGGATCCCGCACACCAGAGGTAAGCACTCTACCACCGAGCCATCGACATAACTGGAAGATCAACACAACTGATCCTACAGGACCTTCAACCTAGTCCTCGGAATGCAATCATCATTTCTGTTCTAGCATTTTCGTTTGATAGCGTCCCGCAACTTCAGAACTGTCCTCCAATACGCTTCAGCATTCATGGTTCCTCCCTATTCCAAATAAAATCAATCATAGCACACCTGATATGTTCCAGAATACGATGCACAAAACTTTCCTCGAGGCAATCATTTTGAATTTCTTCTTCCGTAGGGAAGATGCATGTTTCCAGTCCATTGATGCCTGGTTCCTTGATAGAGTGAATAGATGCAATAGTGTTTCATCATCATCAGCCATTGCGACCGACTAAGAAAATTTTCCCCCCTCCACTACGTAACATAGGAGAATATTCAGGACGTAGTGTCCACTCATAGTTTTTGGAGTCGCTGAGATGAGTAGTGGCAGTCCAGATGCCGTTTAAGTGTCCCCGTTTTCAGATTTTTATTCTATATTTATTTAATCAGAGTCCAACCCATTAATCTCAGCCGTGATGGATATTATAACAGAAGTAGGATAAGTGTTGCCAATGTAGTATTTAAAAGACTCACTCTTGTGCATCAAAATGCAACTGTGCTATATTCAAAGACTACTCGGAAAATCTAAACAGATAGCATTGCCATATGCACACTATCTTAAGAAATTTAGTTTGTATGACGTAATTTTAAAAAAAAATAATATTGAAATCGGAATATTATTGATATGCTGAAACATGATTCTCTCAATGTATTTCAAAGTGGCAAAAGTGAAAACATGTTACGTGGCTGTACACTGACTTATAAATGTGTTTGCTAGTATTTATTATTTCCTTTAAATACGTTACAGTTATGTATTGCTAGAATTCTTGGTAGATATAAGTCCATCGTATAGCTTATGTACGCCATTATATTCCAATTACATTCCTGAATTAAAATAAATACATATATCCTGTACCATAAAAACATTAGATGAGTGTACTTCGTATATTCCTGTACACACTCCATTACATCATTGATCGGTTGTATTTTTAGATTTCCCTAAATACTCTCTCAGTACTAGTGAGTGTAAGGCCTGTTTGACACGGAAGCATTTTTTCGAAAGTTTTTTTTTTTTTTTTTTTAGCTAAAATCTTACCATTACCCTATAATGTAGAAAATTATGTTAAACGGTTGCAAACTACGGTATATCATTTAGTACACTGACTGATTGTGAAAGTTTAGAAACAAGTTAGGACAGACATATTCGACCAAAGTTAACTATTATCCGAAGGTAAAAACTAAGCTGTGTCGAAAATTTCAAAGTTGATTTAAAGGAATACAATTAAATGACTAATAGATGAAATGATATTATCATTGTTTTGCTTTCGTTGGCTGCTATTTGAACGGAATTGCCAACGAAACCGAAAGGTGTAAAATACTTGGGATATTTGATTGAAAAGGTAAAAAAGCATAGAAAGTGTAAGAACTAACACTATGCTGAGTTTAACTACTGTGAGCGTCAAGGGCGCATCCACACTCCAGATCCACCAAGTCCGAATCCCCTCTATCAAGACTTTGTAATTCGACATACATTTCTGCACTTTCATATATATATATATATTGAGAACATGGGTGGCATAACTTAACAAGTACTTATAGTCTTTCGAGTGTAGAGTTACATTGGTTTAATAATAATTGGACGTAGTGAACGTAATATTGAACCCTGGTGTTTCAAACTTTAGATCCACCTCAATAAAATTTTCTGGGTGCGTGCCTGCTGAGCAGGCCAAATATTCTATCAGAACTCGTTCGCATGATCATATTTACGAATAAGGCTCATAATTATGGCCGCCATGTGCATAATTCTGATGCACAAATCGTGGGGTACAAAATACCCCCGAAATATGGCTTGGCGGCTAACGTGTTAATCTTGTGGGAAAAGTCATAATCGCTCATTTTTGATTGATTGCATCAAATTTTGGGTATATTTGAACATTCTGTATTTCTTCATTACGAAATTTCAGGTAACTCTGATGTTTTCCGTGGTTTGATTGATTTCATGAAATATCCTGCCTTCCTCATTTATCTAATGACTGTTCAAGTCCCGGGCTCAATTCTCGGTGGAGAGCATCAAAGACATTATGGTAATCTCATTTTTAAAATAAAAATCTCGTCTTCTATAGCCTAACCTCTGATAGAGAACGTAAATACAAAATAAACAGTCTTGAAATGTTGAGTTGAATTGATTTTGAGTTTAACGTTCCATTCAGCCTTGAAGAAACAATGCAAGAACACATGGACAAAATGTTCGTTATTAAAGGGACTTCTGTAATTGTCATAATAATTTGGTGCATTGCATGTTGCTTGTATAGTGTTAACAGTTTATAAAGCAGCATACCTTGACAATTCAAGTATACGAGACAACGGACTTCCGATTTTATTTTATTTGATTTTGAGTTTAGCATCTCTTTCAGTTTAGGTATATGAGACGGGGACATACAACTTAACGTGGGAACGGAACTTCATGAGCTCTCATCGGGAATCTAATCCTGTTCTCTGAAGCCAAAGGCGCAAATGCTAACCACTTAGCCAGGAGGGAGCTCAGCAGACGTCTTGAGTCTAATGCAGATGCCATTAATGTATTGTGAAAATAATAATGAATTCGTAGAATCTTCCAGCACACGAAAAATTCGTGAAAATCATAGTGAATATTGATGTGTCCATTTCAGAAACTTAAAGTTGTTTTATTGTACTAAAGAATATAAGAGCATTTAAAGAAATGATAATTCAGAATCATCTCAGTTCATTAGCTATAGTATTAATAGAGAAAAAATGGTAAAGCTAGACTTCAAAAGTGTTATTGACAAATTGACTGTTCCGAGAAACAGCAGAATTGATTTCTTAATACAAATGAAATGGACCATTTGTTATGAATAGGTACTTTTTATTATGTTTAAGTATATTTGGTTACCTGAATTGATTTTATCATTTTGCTTATTTAGAATATTGAAATAAGTATAAGATTATAGGATTACCATTTTCTAACAGCTGTGAAATACTGTAACATTTCTCCAAGAAAAGAAAAAAAAATGGGAGAACTTTAGTCTGGACACTGAAACAGGTGATTTCCGCATACAGTTATTTCATGGTAGTTATTTCCGCATACAATTAGCAACTGATTTATGTTAGTAGGTCAGGTTCAATGAACATCGTGCTTCGTTTGTTCATCAAGAGTTAGCAGCGCCACCTATGAACTGTGGTAGAAATGTGGTCAACCTCCGATTAGCGTCAGAACAGAAGAAAAGGTAATACAAGTCGGATCTAAGAATACAAATTTGATCTAAGAAATTGTAATAGTGATTTGTTAAGTTGAATTGGAAGTAATTTCGTAATTGTGAGTGATTGAAAATAATCCAAGATCCGCCTGTGAAGTGGTGTGAATTCAAAAGCCTGAAATGTGATCAATTATATAAATAATCGTTTGTAAGTATGTGTTTGATGTGGCATATTCAACGGGACCATAAGTATGTTCTAAATTCTAACCTTTTAATTTGCACCATTTTTGGACCGATTAATACTTCGATTCCGAGGGATATGTTCATCGGATCACACGTAACCATTGTTCTGTTTATTTTAAAATTAACGGTTAAATTAACTAAAACATTTTTGGATTTAAAACTAGAAAGTTCTTTCTATTGTTATTTGGATAGTAGTAATTAATGGGCGTTGAAATGTGGAATTGTTCACACCGCTATCAACAAGAATTGAAAGGGGAAACTTCAATTTCAAGTGTTGTTTGTTATGTTAAGTGTTAAATATATTTGGTTATCACTATTATTAGTTGTTACATATGTTATGAATAAATTCTTAATCATTTTGAAATTTATTGAATATTTCTTGCTAACTAAATCATTGCCTTTAGTTCCGCATCAGAGGAAAGATTGTTTAAACCCTTTCGAGATTAGCAGTGTACCCTTATGGCGCATTACTGCTACACTACCAAAACATTATGTCACGAGACGCCACTGATCAATAAGTTCTTGAGATGTAGGCTATAGGCCATGTGTTCTTGCATTGTTTCTTCAAGGCTGAATGGAACGTTAAACTCAAAATCAATTCAACTCAACATTTCAAGACTGTTTATTTTGTATTTACGTTCTCTATCAGAGGTTAGGCTATAGAAGACGAGATTTTTATTTTAAAAATGAGATTACCATAATGTCTTTGATGCTCTCCCACCGAGAATTGAGCCCGGGACTTGTGCAGTCATTAGATAAATGAGGAAGGCAGGATATTTCATGAAATCAATCAAACCACGGAAAACACCAGAGTTACCTGAAATTTCGTAATGAAGAAATACAGAATGTTCAAACATACCCAAAATTTGATGCAATCAATCAAAAATGAGCGAATGTGACTTTTTCCACAAGATTAATTATGAGCCTTATTCGTAAATATGATCATGCGAACGAGTTCTGATAGAATATTTGGCCTGCTCAGCAGGCACGTGCCCAGAAAATTTTGTTGGGGTGGATCTAAAGTTTGAAACACCAGGGTTCACTACGTCTAATTATTATTAAACCAATGTAACTCTACACTCGAAAGACTATAAGTACTATAAGTACTTGTATATATATGAAAGTGCAGAAATGTACGTCGAGTTACAAAGTCTTGATAGAGGGGATTCGGACTTGGTGGATCTCGAGTGTGGATGTGCCCTTGACGCTCACAGTAGTTAAATTCAGCATGGTGTTAATATGCTTCTTACAGTTTCCATGCTTTTTTACCTCTTCAATCAAACATCCCAAGTATTTTACACCTTTCGGTTTCGTTGGCAATTCCGTTCAAATAGCAGCCAACGAAAGCATAACAACGATAATATCATTTCATCTATTAGTCATTTAATTGTATTCCTTTAAATCAACTTGGAAATTTTCGACACAGCTTAATTTTTAAAACAGAAAAGTTTTCAGCTTTAGCTTGAACAGAAAAGATTATTGCATTCCGAGGACTAGTTGAATGTCCTGTAAGATCAGTTGTGTTGATCTTCCAGTTATGTCGATGGCTCGGTGGTAGAATGCTTACCTCTGGTGTGCGGGACCCTTGTCTCGATCCTCGGCCAAGTAAGTTTTTGGTGGGCAACATCGTGTCCGTGAGTTTTCTCGACTTCCGTTTCCTCCCACTTTCTCATTCCACTAGTTTTTCTATAATAATTCCTTCGCCTTAATCATCGTCTCCTTCAACCTAACGGCCATAAACTGTAAGATTTCCTTTCATTTTGAATTCATTCAGCTATGTCTTACACTCAGTGGCGTATTTACGGGGTAGCTATCCGGCTCAAGCTCCTCCCGAAATAAATTTGTTATATGTAACACTTTATTAAAGTTTCTCGGTGCCCGAAAGGAAAAATATAAGTGCTTATTTACATGTTGTGCATACCCCCCGAAACAAAATACTAAATACGCCACTGCTTACACATAATCCGAAATACGCTTTGTAACCTTTTCCTTCGATCATTTCTTCAACATATACGTATTTGGATTTCCTCGTGCGTTTTCTACGAACTCATTTGAAGTGCAAATTAATTTTGAAACATTGATAAGTATATTTAGAGATGAGAGAAATGGCAATACAGTAAAAACTACTTATTACAATAAATACGTTATGGCTTAATTTATTAATGTAATGTACAATGTCACAAAATTCACCAACATACAATCCATGTTTAAATTTACATTTGGCAATTACACATAAATCTTAAATTTCACAAAATTTATAATGCATCCTCCTATAGTGATACGAGAGCGAAAATTATGCAGCTTCTGAAAGACATTGCCTTTGTGAGAGATGACAAGAGATGTGGCCAATATTAAGTTGATAGATTTTATTCACTTATGATGATGCTTTGAATAAGTTAAAATCTGAAATTAAAAAAAATTAAAAAAGAATTAAGATATGTATATAAAAAATTAATATATACAAAACAAAATGTAATTATATATATTCAAATCCGTTAAAACCAAGCGTATACTGATATCATAAAAAAATACATCATTAACAACTTCACTTTCTGAGGAAGAAAAGAAAATCGATATGAATAACTCAGCTTTGTGTTGCAGTAAACTGAAAGTTTTCAGAAGCACTAAGAAAATAGAAATTTTACTTGCGAACGTAATGCTACTGAGTTTTACACGTTCACATATTATTTGCTTCCATTGAACATCGTTAAACTTATTTATTCATGATAATATGAATAGTTAAATCTACAATGGAGACATCTCTCCCACATTTTATACATTTAGATTAAAATTTAAAAATCTAGTATAGTCAGTGGCGTATTTACGATTTTGTTTCGGGGGGGGGGCTTTGCCTGAAAATGTGAAAATTCTGCAAGATATTCCATATACTTTACTATAGTAAATAAGATTTCGGAAGGGACTTAAGCCCTGAAGCCCCTCTAAATACGCCACTGAGTATAGTATATGTTTATTTAATTCAAAATGTACTGGAACCATTTTCATCAATATCTGCATTGGAATCCTTTGAAGAATATATGTTAGTTACAATTCGACACCGAAACCTTCCGGCCTCTGTCAAGAGCTGTGCCTCTTTCTGCTCTCTCTAACTAGAATTCCCAACAGGTTTATTATATAGACCCCGAAACAATATACATATTCCATAGTAAAAATACTAATTAGGCCCTCTCTCATTAAGTAGGGGAGTAAAAAAAATGATAATGATGACGCTTACTTTTCAGGAAAAACTGACCAATAGCGTGAAAAAGTTGGAGCAATTGTAGACTAAAAGTGTTGATAGCCGTTACAATTTCAATACAGCTACATTTTTAATATTAGCGTTCCGTAGCGCTAATCCCGTAGTCAGGCAGCTTTTGTTTGGGTGATGTATAGTTAGCGTATGACGTCGACTACACCAGTGTTTCAGCCATTCTAGGCCCAAGTTTGCTTCCTCTTAATTTGAGTAGCTCCCAAATCGGTTAACGATTCTGGTTGCTTAAGACCGGCAATTTTTACAATATAAAAAAATGAAATACGTAGTTAGGGGTCTGTGCTGGTTATACGATCAATTGAATTTGTTTGTGTAACAATGAAACAAACTTAAGATCATTCAAGAGTTTATCTCCTACACCAGAGGCGGATGTAGAAGTAAAAAATTGCGGGGCCAGTCAGAGCCCAGACTATGATAGTTATATCATGTTTACTATAAACTTTCAATAATATATAAACAATAGCTTAAATTATTTTTGTCCCTCAGAAAACTGGGGGGTCTAGACCCCCGGGCTAGATCCGCTACTATCCTATATGTCTACAGAAATTATTTTCCCTGTTTTCAGGGAACGAAAACAAAGAGTGCGATTATTTCGGGTTAGAATTTACAGAATGATTTGATTACAGCGTATTTATTTAGCTAGGTAAAGTAATTATAACTCTCCTAAGTTTCTTTCTGGCTTGTCCATGTGTAAAATACTTAAATAGTGGTATATTGTTCTTCTTCCACTTACCTTTGCATAACGAATGATTAACCATAGATGGCCTTGCCATAACCAGCATATCCAAGACCGTAACCAGCATAACCAAGACCGTAGCCGGCAACTGGGGCGGCGATGGCCTTAGCTACTGGAGCAGCGTAGGCTACTGGGGCAGCAGCAACAGCTGGAGCAGCGTAGGAAACGGGGTGAGCAGCAAGAGCTGGGGCAGCGTAGGCCTTAGCAACTGGAGCAGCGTAGGCGACTGGGGCAGCAGCGACAGCTGGGGCAGCATAGGCTACTGGGGCAGCAGCAACAGCTGGAGCAGCGTAGGCGGCGGTGGCTACTGGGGCAGCATAGCCGTAAGCAGCACCCAAAACACCTCGCTTCTCCTTCTTTTCTTCTTCAGCAAAGGCGCAAGCGGCCAAAGCGAGAACAACGACAGCCTATTCAAGTTAAGATTGAAGTTTTAAAACTTTTTCAAAATGATATAAGAAGGAAAAATAATTATTGTTGTATATTTAAATATAATGAGGGTTATGCAGAGTAGTTTTGACGTACGATTAGCGTCATACTAAAGGACTGACTACTGCAGGAAACATATGTTAGTCGAATTCTTTAGTATGGAACTAATCATTCGTCAGAACGACTCTGCATAAGGCCCAATATTTTTAAGTAGCTACTATTTCGAGTAGATATTTGAATTTGCACTATAGTTCACTTATCATATTGTACCATATCATCACAACAATAATATGACAATATTTAAATACTAAGCGAATTTCCAATATCTACACTGATTTTTGTTCCAACTCAGTAAGCTAAGTTATATCATTATCAATTGTGATTTCACCACTACTCATTTCTCTAGGAGACTAATTTCGGTAAATTGTTAAACTACTTAGAGAGTTATGCCGTCTGTTTGGTGGAGAGATTGGTATCAGATAACTGAGTGAGATATTGGTATCAGGAAACATTACAGGATTTTTTGAGAGTAAGTACCTGTACCCTGTTAGTATGGGGACACTCTTGCTGAGAAAGAGATTATTTTCTATCAGGGAGATTCAGGGGAATTATACTTGAGTAAGCCTCCAAAAATGTTGCGCTTTCTCGCTTGCTAGCATTATGTAACAGACTTGAAAGGATGATTTGATGAGTAGAATGGTAATCGACATCAAAGGACACGAAACAGTTAAGGATATTACATAAAACTAACTTAAGATGATCTAGAAAAGCCTTCCTGAGCCAGTATACATAAGACAATTTTATAAGGTTCAAATTAATTTAGTTATTGTGGCATATTATGAATGCGCACATTTGCTTGTAGGTAACGTTTAAAAACTAGAATATTATTTTAAAGATCTAATAAACCTTACATAAAAATAATTGGTAATTTAATTTATTTTAATTTACTCCAGTAAGATTTTAAAATTATTTAACTATGTACATTACTAGACTTCAACTTAACAAATTCTTAATTAAAAGCAATATTAATATTAACAGACTTACCCTAAACTTTACTTAAATAAGACTAATTATTTCTAAGCGTTTCAGAAATCACAAGTAACACGTTTAAAACCAAATAGATGCATGTAATGTTTATTAAAAGATTGGAAATCGTCGCCCTAAAAATAAACTAATCTTAGCCCATATGGCAACCGTTCTTGTATTCTCTATAATACAACTTTATTTTTAGATTATCGTCTGAGTTTTATTTCTTAAAAATTCTGTTTCATACATTGAACTTTAGAAGGCTATATTTAACGGAAGCATATAACTGAGAACGTAGCAATCCCAAGAGCCTTCCAGGTCCGTAGCTAGAAGTGTCCATGTGGGGTCAATCTTCCTTGGTACCACCTTCAAGCTCCCCTAGAATGGTCTCTGCCTGTGTTAATGTTCAGGCTCCTTTAGTACAAGAAACTCGGATTCGAGTTAGTGGGGTCATTTGAAAGTTTGAAGGGAGGACCGCTGTCCCCTGAGTTTAGGATGTGTATGTACTTTTAGTCAATACTTTAATAATGAAAAACGTTAAAAAGATGTATTTATAACGAGGAGGGTCTTGGCCTTTCCTGCCAAGCAAATCCTGACATGACCGTTGCTGATTCGAATCCTGGTGGTCAGTTCGAGTCCACATCATAGCATAGTTCAAGATTGAGATGTTTTTGCAGTATAATACAGAGTTTTTAAAACAGAAAAATTAAAATGGACACTTCCCCGTTACAAATAATAGATACGAAAATGAAAGCTTAAAATAAAACACGTTATGTAAAATTAAAACTAATAATTGAAACAGTGTGACACGTAATAAAATATGTGAAAAATAGTGAAATAGTGAGAAACACAACATTTGCTTTAACTTGAAACATTACGAAAAGAATCTAAGGTTTGACATACGAGAATAGAGTACACACAAAAAATTACAGAAGAAACCAACCTTAATTTGTGAATGTACTCTATAAACTAGTAATTGTGCAAGATCCAGTATCCTCAGTAAAATAATAGCGCCCTCTTTGTTTATTTGATCATTGCTTTATGCAAGCATATATTCTCCTGGACGAAAAAAAAATGAAATTTCAATGCCTTCATTGAACTGATTTCTTTCTCAAGTACAGTTAAGTGTACCCCATTTTGTCAAAATGCGTTATTTCTTAATTTTAATTTATAAATACGAACACAGTGACTCTCGTTCTAAGAGAAGTTTTTCTTTTTTTCCTTTAAAATAATACAAACTGGGTTAATCTAAGTTCTACGAAGTCGACATTTCAAAATGATCTTCAACTGTAAATTAACTGGATTTTAATTAAGGTGGAAATAGTAACAAATAATAATACTAGAATAAAAATGAACTTTTGAGATCCCATGGCGAATACTTTAAGTTGTTATTATTTAAAATGTATAACATAAAAACATGTACAAAAGGATAAAATTAGAGGAGCGAAAAATCACACGAAATTCTTTTCACTACAGCTTCCGACAACGAACGAAATGACAGACAACGTCCCTAGATTTCCCTACCAAAAGTTTCCTCGACTGACACAAAATTTTCCTTTTTCTTATCAATTTCTTAATAGTTCGTCGAGTGTCCAATTCCTATGATAGAAGTTACGCGATGAGATTAATTTAGCTATATTAAAAGAAGTGCCAATCACACTAGTTGAATTTGTTTGCTTTTTGCTTCTATTTTTTTCTACCTTTTCCTCATTTTTTTTCAGATAAAAATACACAGATACATCTAGTGAACAATTGGTGCAAATTATGCTGTTGTTTTATTTCTGAAAGACAAGTAAAAATTTAAGTATTAATATTGGTCAATCAGTTGACGCGAGAATTTCCCTGGATTATTCACGATATATCGAAAAATTCTCTTTTCCCCATTTTGCTAAATTTACCTACGAAATTTCCCTAGATTAGAAAAATTTCCCTCAAACTACGAACACTGAGACAAAGCATATGGGATAATCCAAGCGAATGGAAAAAGCACGCACGAACAACGGTGATAGACATTCGGATTTCAAAGCAGTATTCATATTCCAATTTGTTCCAATTAAACAGCATTCGGATTTCGGAGGCAATACTGCATTATACATAAAGAATTTTAATTTTGTAAAAACACGGAACATTGAAATTGACTTGAAGAAGAAACCGGTCAAATCAAACTATTAATATCCCTGTCTGCTGTCAGCTATTTCAAAGAAAAAAGAAAAAAAGAATATCTGAAGTTTCTCCACTATAAAAACTTAGGTGAGGCAGGTCAACACTTCAGAGAAGCTTATTGCTATTGAGAAAGATGTCATTGAAATCGATGAAGTCACTATTGAACTGAAAACACGTTACTGAACAACAAAGAATTCGAAAACGTTTGATACTTTTGGTTATAGATTTCTACTTGTCACATTAAATAACCTTTGAATAAACAACAATACCTTGGAGTCAATTGAAACTTTTCTTTGTTTAAAAAGGGTTTTAGCATGCAGTTATTTGAAACAACAAAACAACGAACGCCTTTCCTCGTACATATAAGAAGTTTTTTTTTTTTTGAGAAAATTTCTTGGAAAATTTTGAAGAAAAGATTGTAAAATAATGAATTTTTAAGTATTTATTTTTTTTTCAAAATTTCTAAAAAAACTTAGAACATACTCAAAACATTTCTAGAATTTGAAATAAATGTAAATCTGTATATTACTATCATCATTACCTTATAAATAGGGTTATCTTAAAACATGTTATATCTACTAGCAGGGGAATTCACCATGTTCGAAACTCCCCCCCCCCCGCAAAAAAATATAACTTAGTAGCTTGACATATATTTGTACACTTTCTTAATAAAACTATATTTGTTTAGTAGAGAAATGATTGATGTAGCCTAAAGATTTTGACCTTATGCTTCATTTATACTCTTTCTTTCCTTATAAAACCAATCTAATTGCATCATTTTTTCTGAGGATATAGGTGACAATTACTTATCGTTTTCTCATGTGTAGAAGAAACATCAGTTCAATATACGTACATAAACGTAGTTTCTTGTAGCATTGAACCCCCTTCCCCTTAAACTTTGACCTCCTGCCAAGAAAACAATCTTGGTGAGCGTCTGGGTTTGTGTTATATAGTTCACGCAAAAGACCACTTAAACCACGTATTATTAATTCTTCCGCGGTCGGTTTCCTATGAATTATTGATCCTCAATATGAGTACTATACCGGAAATTTTTATGTGAATATCTACAAATTCAAAATCGCATCAGAAACTTACATTATTAGCATATTTAAAGTATGAGTTTCACATACATTCGTAAACAAATTGAAAAATCTACAAATGTGAAATGAAATCTTTCAGTTTAACGTCTCACGTTTGTCATTTAGACTAAGGGAGACGAATGATTTAAGCAAGTGAACGATTATGAAATAATTGGTAGAATGAAAATGTGGGAGGAAACAGGAGTGCTCCGAAAGAATCCACGGATACGATGTTGTCTACCACAAACCTACTCGGCTGATAATCGAACCAGGGACCCCACTTCACGCTCCAGAAGCGCTTGACTATTGCTAGTCAGGCCCACTGAAATATCTACAATAGCCACTCTCAAAATATTACTTACGAACAGTTATATTCATTATTTCATTATTTCTAGTGTGTACTATGCATATATATATATATATAGATAAATAATTAACATTGAAGTCATATCTAAATATAACAGGTAAACTGGAAGCTTAGCTACCAAAACTCTGTTAGACCTATTTCCAGTAATGTATTCAATTCACTTTAAAGGAAACACAAGTACTTTCGTAGTGTTATAGATACCTACCAAGACCTTCATGATTGTGTGTTTTGTAAGGGTTTTTCACAGTTGTATGTGAGTGAACTGATGTATTTGATGCTGGAAAGTACTGCTTTTATATACATATCCAGGAGGGAGAGGCAAACGTCGGATGCGCCCCGCCCTCCGCCCTTGACTTTCTTTTCTCCAGCAGCGCCGCAGCGTGTGATGCAAGTTGGAAGTGTGTGTGTGTATGTTTGTGTTTGTGTGTGCATTTAATCACACTGTGCACTATTTTGTTAGAGACATGGAAGGTGTAATGACCATTAACGAAAAACGTTAAATATTACGTAACTATTCTTTCAAGGAGCATTAGTAACAATTAGGGCTTAGATTCTACGAAACCCATTTTTTTCTTTTGTTTTCTTTTGTGATATATAAACTTTTTTTTTTTTTTGGCCTACTATGGAAAGATATAATGCAGGTGCTTATTCAAAGTCCTTTCGTGTCCCATAGAATCTAGAAGATTCTATATGTTTATAGATGTTATTAAAGTCACTGTTTGTAATTTTGAAATGTTATGTTACTTTGTAAACTTGCAGGTGATTTTATGGTCATTTTTATCTATATTGTATATGTATAGGAGAAATCAAAGTATATCAAATTACAAAATAATTTTAAAGTTGAATATTGACTACTCTGAAAGTGAAGGAATGAACTGATTAAGTATTTCAAGAAGACTTCCGTTATTTGTGATGATACTGAAAAATAACACATTTTTAAATGCCCACTAAGCCCACTAAGCCCAGGCTTAAGCTCGTAATATTCTTAGGGGCGCACGTTGAACGAAAATATAATAACAGGAAAAAATGCTAAAGTTGAATAATAATAATAATAATAATAATAATAATAATAATAATAATAATAATAATAATAATAATAATAATAATAATAATAATAATAATAATAATAGTGAACATGATTATTACAAAAAAATTTTTATAGTCTACTATTCTATAGTCTAATCAAAACAATTATTTTATTCGTTTTAGTGATACTTTTGGTGTTTGAATACGAGGGTGAATTGGAAAGTTCGTGGCCTGACTAGGAAGGTAGCAATTATCTCATGTTTGTATTTATTAGCTGCATAACTATGTTCGCTTTATATCACTGTGTAAAATTTCATTTCTATATTGTTTCAAGTGAGAAATTTATAAGGCGCTAAGTCGGCGGAAGAGACGGAAATTTGTGACATGGAAAAAATCGAGCTGGACTATATCGCGCATTCAATCGTTCCTTGCATCCATGGCAAAAATTTATTCCCGTGGGTTCAAACTGTTGCCATACCGGACCTAATCACCTGATCTTCCCCCTCCCCTCGAACTTTCACTTCGTTAGAAACCTGAAAAAGTTTTTTTAAAAGGTCAGCGATTTTCTTCGGATGCAGAGGTGAAAAGTGCTGTACTGGGATAGTTTGCAGGGCTCGAGGGATCATTTTTTAAAAGTGGTACAGAGGCGTTTAGGAGAGGTGGCGTAAATGTATATCAGTCGAGAGGAATTACGTGGAAAAATAAGACATAAGTTATCCAAATATTTTCTAATTCTGTAAGTCAGGCTACGAATTTTCCAATTCATCCTCGTATTCACACTACTACACATTAAAAAAATTCAAAACCAGATTCTTTTAATATTGCACCAGTTCACATTTAAAAATAAAACTAATTATTCTCTATAACTTTAAAAAAACACAAATTTGTGATTAAAATCGTTCTTCACAGCAGATTCAAAATGAAAATTCATTACTAAAAACGCAAAACAAAAATATGCATAAATACGTTTATTTTTCATTTTCTATTGTGTTAAAAGTATGTACGTTGGGGTGAGTAACGAGTCTAGGATAGCAAAACATTAAATCCGCTTCTGCATATACAGTATGTGTCTACCATTATCTAGTCCAAATACAGAACGTCGTTACTTTGTGACAATTTATCTGCTTTTCTTCATTATCCACTACAGCTTCGATTTCTTTTTAAAGAAAGATTGAAAATTAAATTGAAACTATTTCAAAGACAAAAGCAAACTACATATACGTGTTTGTAGATTCATTAAAATTTTCTCACAGTATGTCTTACGTGTTATGTTAGAGCATACACCATGAAATAATTTCTCTGAAATAATTTAATTAATCCCACACCATAGTGAATATTATAATACAACTTAAACTTCTTGCTGTTTTTCTTTTGAAGAAAAAAGACCTCAGTACAGAGCACAATTTCTTACAAAATTTATTACTTTTTAAACAATTCTCTTAATATTTGTAGTAATTACTAAGCTTATGCTTAGATTACAACTTAACATCTACATATATGAAAAATGTTATTTCGGATATCAGTAGTGGTCAAGCATATCGAATGAAAATGTTGCTTTCATTTCTAGAGATTTGCAATAGACGATTACAACACATAAAATCTCTATTGGTTGGACGTCCAGTTAAGTATTCTTACTTAAATCAATTGAAAGAGGACCGTAGTGGCTCAGTGGTGGAGCGTTTACCTCTGGTGTGTGAGATCCCTGAGTCGATCCCAGCTCCCGCCAAGTGAGCTTTGTGGTGGGCAGACATTGTGTGTGTGTGTGTGGATTTTCTCGGAGTTTTCCGGTTTTTTCCTCACTTTCTTCATTCCACCATTTTATTCATTACTCATCATCACCGTCTCATTTAGCTTACATGGCATAACCATGGGACGTTAAGATAATAATTTCATTTTGAAACATTCGAATCCATTGACACAACAAAATATACCAGCGGCGGCTCTTCAGGGGAGGCACATTGCTAAAAAAAAATATTAAGGTTTGTCGCTAGTGTTGCCCACAAAGCGAGAAGTATCATTTTAAATTCGAAACGAAACAAAACAAAACAAAACAAAAGACAATTCTCGTCAGGTTTTCGAGACAAGAGGAGAAATTTTACGAGTTTCGTGTGCAATATTAGTTCACCCAATTCTTGGATTTTGAACACTGTTTTACTGTTACATGATCCATAGTATATGTTAATATAGTGATTATACTAACATAGATAATGACGCCTATCAACGTTTTAAAGATATGCATGTCATTACACAATATACTCTAATAATAAATATCATTTAAATTTTGTTACACCACACCCTACGTAGGACCTCTCGTGACGTGATTCTGACAATTTTTAGATGAAATCAAGAAATAAAATAACGGCATAAATTTTATACATAAATTTATAAAACGACAAGGAAAAAGTAGAGACGAGATTAGGAAACCTTATTTCTCGTCTCGTTGCAATACTATTTGTCGCTACAAGCTACAGAAAGGAAACTTACAGGAATTAGTACAGTTTCTGTACAAGAATTAGCATTGAAGTTGTAATATTTCTTTTCTTGCCTTAAAACTTAACTTTTTGCCGATGTAATTTTCCGCAAAAGTCGTCACATATACTTAATAGATAAGCAGTCAATTCGAAACTAAAATTATACAGTATATAATTTTGTAAAATTCATTCATGTACGAGACCGTATATCATTCTTGTATGTTCAAAATGATAGGGGAGTGTCCATATGATAGGAGAAAGAAAAAGATGTACATATAAAACCATAGCAATCAATGTCTAATAAATGCCAATTTAACATTTAGTGACTCCTTTGTAATAGCCATTGCACAAATGATACAATTCTTTTAAGTTTATATTGTAATAAGATCCGTCAACATAGTAAGCATATTTCCGTTATTGGCAGGATACGTGTCCGCAAGTTGAGAATTTTCCATCAAATATGGTCTAACCCAATGAGCATAATCCTCTTTGAACATATTTGATTGAAAATATTGTTGATGAGAAGCAGTGTTTCTTGCAGACATGTTTTTGGGGCCACTGTCCCCCCGGAGCTCTGAGAGTGCCCCAGGGAGGAGCCCAAAATAATACATCTATAATACAATAAATAGAATAGTACCAACAGTGCCCTCCCGGAATACTAAGTGTGTCCCCCCTCCGGAACATTTTCTTCTGAAAGAACGACTGATGCCAAGTATGGTGTATCTATGTGAAAAGGCCGTTAAGTATATGGTTCTTAAGTACGAATACAAATCTGTATGCAAATCTGTAATGTATGGGATGCTAATCTGTAAATTCACTCCTCTTAAGCAAAGATAAGGGTATGAGTAGCACGTGAGGCATCTTCGTCTTACCCAGATTATTAATTACTCATGTATGAATATACACGCAATTAGTAACTCATGTTAATTTGTAAAGCTTTTATATATATTTTACATTGTATTCCTACATAGACATATTTTTTTGTTTCGTCTCTTGTATATTATTTTTATTTTCTTTATTTTCATGTATTTAACTATTTTTTTACTTAAGTACGATATTCTATTTTTATGTGATTAAAATACTTTCCTTTTGTGATTGTTAAAACTTTCTATGTATTGGTGTTTTTTAATATAATGTATTCACTTGGTAAAGTGCTCGAAGAAGGTTGCAAAGCCTTAACTTCGCCACGTAAAAGAAGTCATAAATAAATAAATAAATAAGTCCCGTGATCGATATGAATAAAACTCGGATTGTGGAGCATTACGTCCCATGTTTTCATGTATATACAAATATTGGTAGATGCATGTGTGATGGAAACTGCTTTAAGTGTTATCTTGTACAGTTCATTTCATTTAGACCTAAGGTGGTAACTCAAAAAAAAAAAAAAAAATCTTCCAGGTTCTTTTTCTTTTTTGTCCCAGGGTTATGCACTTTTCGTTAACGAAGACTAGTGATTAATGAAAGTGAGTAGTTATGAAAAAACGATGAAATGAGAATGTGGGAGGAGTCTGGGCTCGAACCAGAAACTCCTCACCTCAAAAGTGAATACTCTACCACTAAGCCATTGTGCCCTCACTGGTAGCTCATAAATATGAGATAAAGGGTTTCTAAAGTAATAATACTAATAAAAAGCTGAATGACTCAAAAAGAATGTTACGTCTGGAATACTACCCTACATACTCACTTTGCAAAAGGATAAAATTATTAAAAATAAGAAAAACACAGTAATTAAGGAAAATAGGGGTGGCTAACTTAGTTCTGGATAATTCTGTGGAGGGAGATAAAACAAATTCCACAATATTATTAGGGACTGACCGAAAAAGAAGTCCAAAGATTATATATTAATTATACGAATTGATAAATCTTATTTAGTTGAACAAAATGATTTACGTGAGTATAAAACATTATGCATATTTTCCGAGAAAATTGAGAAAAAGGGATTTCATTTTAAACCTAAAAATTTGATGTTGTATATACAAGAGCTATGGTACTTATTGAGATGAATCTGATACTGAAATATATCCATCCTCACTAAGCTCTTCACTTTGACACTAGCATCTTGGCAGTACATAGTAAGGTTAATGAGATACGGTATATCTTAAAAGTAATAATCAACACTTAAATTTTACTTTCTGTTTAACTTAAATATTATTCAAATATACGACATAAACCAATCATATACCACATGCACTCTAAAAAAATTGATGGGTAAATTTACAAAAAAAAAACGTTGGCAATCTGTTTGCCAAGCCTCTATGTAATTCAATTTACACCTGTAAAGTTGTAAATCAAATTACATGTTTTATTGTAAAATATTTTACACTTAAAGGTGTATTTCCACATTGTATAATGTAAAAAAACATCGTGCAATGTAAACTATTTTACTATAATACATGTATTTTGTTTTACAACTTTACAGGTGCAAATTGAATTACATAGAGGCTTGGCAAACAGATTGCCATCACCTCCGCTTGTAATTTTACTTATATGTATGCAGGTAAAAATACATTCATATATGTAAATTTGCAAATTGATCTGTTACGGTTTGGATTTTTTTTTAAGCGTTAGTTTTGATAATAGGCACAACTGTCACTAGTTGGATTAACGCTTATTCAGGTGATACTGGAATTGAATGGAATTGAACAAAATATCTTGCTAGAGGGTAAGCTCTCTCATGCATAGTTTTCGAAAAATCTAGAAAGACGAACTTTTGTGACGCTAGAAACATATGTCGATCGTTACCAAAATAAAATGATAATTATTATTTTTCTGCTGGAAAATATTATTTTTTTAATCCTAATTTATATAAGTCAAAATATAGTACTAAAAGCAAAAACTATTCACCCTTCAGCAGAAATATTCTTACATTCATAGGCGAATCTGGGGGGACGAAGGAAGTTAACCAGCGGCACAGGCTCCAATACTGAAAGACCCCGTTTAGAGAGAAAACTGAGAATCTTTCGCCCCTCGCCCCGAGAAGTCCGTCCTAGATCCGCCCCTGCTTACATTCCAAATTATCCGAGTAGGTATTGAATACGATATCATAGACTTGGTTATTTTGTAAATAGGAGCTCTTTTATTGAAGAAAGATAACTCGTATTTAGAAACCATATTAACATAATGATACCATTATGGTTGATGATTCACATAATGGTTTCTTAAATAAGAAAATTGAAAGTATAATAAAAAAATTAAAAATATGCACAAGAAAAATTAAAAGTGAAAAATTTATGAAACATGTTCGGAACAAGGATTTGAACCCATAACCTTCTAAATCGTATGAACGGGTTCTCATTACTTGTCAAGATATCTTCCTTGTAATCTTTTAGTACGTAACGAAAGGAGGAAGAAGAAGAAGTTTGTTACCTTGAATTCTGAGAAATAAAATCATAACTTTGCCTCATTGATAGTGATCATAGCAAGTTTACCAGTCATACCGTGTGAGTAATAATGAGTAATAATGAATGCATTTGCTTCCAGCGAAACCGCATGAACGGTCAGTTCGTTTTTGTTTTGTTTTATGTTTTTTCTATTCAAGATTGGCTAAGAAATCAGATTAAGACAAGTGTTCTGGAGAGAGGTTTGAAAGAATATTTCTTTTAAAAAAAATCAAAGAAGAAAAGTAAACAAACTTGTTCTACTGGTTAATTTTGAAGATGTTACAAATAGTGTCAAACTACCCATGTGGAAAGAAAGAACAAATTGGTGATTTTACATAGATCACGCTGAGAAACTGTCAATCAAATAACTTGCTTCCCGCCTACAATAAGGAGTTTACTAGGTGTTGCAAAAATTGCTACCAGCGAAAAGGGATACTTGCATCTTTCACCAACTGACTGAACGGCTTCATCGGAGACATTGTCTGATGATGCCAATAGGTTCAGTTCAGTGATTTATCTACACCCCCCTAACATCGCTCGGCACCCCCTAAAATTTTCGGACACCCCCGGAAATAAATTCCTTGTACACCCAAACTAGGGGGTGCAATATTAAAAAGATTCATTCTCGTTTTGCCTAAAACCCTAAAGGGCTTTATAGAAAATATTTTAAATGATCTTATCAAGACTGTATGTCTGTTGAGGATCTTGGCTAGAAGATCGAAACGTCACGTGTCTGTAAATGTGTTTTTATATTAAATAAGTGCAGTCTTGTTCAGCTGTGTGTTTATTTTTCTGATTTCATTTGCAAGACTTTGACTATGATTGTGTGTCAGGATCTTTCAAGCAATCCATTTGTATTATTATTATTTCGTTTCACCCGGGGGGTAAAAGTGGATCTGAAAAGGTAAAGGGACGCATGACGTCATACCATCCTCCGTGCACATCTTTCCCCATTGTAATTTAGTTAGAAAGTGGGGGGACGCGACGGATATTTCATGCAAGCGGGGGTACGGTGTCCCCGTGTTCCCCCACACTTTTACCCTGCTATCACATCATTATTAAACCTGTATCTCCGCTGGTAGAAAGTCAATATATAACAGGAATATCTTTCTTTTGCATAAAATGTTCCAAGAATTATTTTAACCCCCCATTATCAGGAGATTTACTGGCTCTTGAGGTCAAGATAAGTGGTATAAACTTGTGTAAATTGCTAGCAGCTATTAAACGAGTTGTAAACCGCTTGACGATCCTATTGCCACGGGTGATTGTCGACTTCGTATTCGGTTGTCGTGGATCACTCGTACTGATGTCATATTCATTTGTGATCTACGGAAATGCCCAACCGTGAATAGTGACCTAGGCAGACGTCGTAGAATTGTTGACCCAGATCGCCATTGAGGTGTGTCCTCGAAACAGATAACGCTTTCCCAGTTTTTTATTGCGTGGTATGGATATTGAATCTTTCATATTGTATGCTGGGGATAAATTTTAGAAAATGTATCTAACTTATGAGTTAACAAACAGTAAATAGTAAAATCTACAAACAAATCGTTGTGTTAAAAGATAGAAAAGTATAATACGTTAACCAGAAGAATAATTATAACATGAATTACAAAATTAAGGTAAGTATACATATCAAAGTTGTAAACTTTTTGTGCCAATCAAAATACCGCTGTTTTCATCGAATTGTTAATTTATTCCTACTTTATTTAGTCTTACTTGTTGATAGTGGGTTAGATTAAGTTTTCTTTGCATGTTGACTTTAGTGAGATTTTTATGCATTTAGATTAGATTAACTATTCAAATTAAAGTTTCCTGGGTTTTTCCCATTCACACCAAGTAAGCGCTGGGATGGTAATTACTTTAATTGTTCCATGTAGCTTTCTTCCTCCTCCATTCCTTTCTTCCTTCCTCCAGTGTGATTTCCAAGGAACGTCATCCCTTATACGCAGTGGCGTATTTACGATTTTGTTTCGGGAGCGGCTTTGCTAACTTTCGGGGGGGCTTTGCCTGGAAATGTGAAAATTCTGCAAGATATTTCATTTACTTTACTATACTAAGTAAGATTTCGGGGGAGGCTTAAGCCCGGAAGCCACTCCCCTAAATACGCCACTGCTTATACGTGACGGACTGACATGGCCATAGAAAACCCAGAAATCTAGATCCTAATCCATATGTAACAGGAACTCTTGTAGCTCTCTATTCTAATCTGAGCAAGTCCATTCTGTAATTTTTGTAGATCATTCAGCGTATTTGTAGTGATGATATCTTGTTTGGAGGTTATTCTAGTTTGTAAGGAACCCTGCTCTTCGCAAATTGTGGAAATGTTGTAGTATGGTGACAAGTGTTGCCCACAGGATGAGAAATGTTTCGTCTCCTGTCGATTTTCCCCTTGAAACCAGACGAGAATCGAGACCTTTGTAAATTCGAACAAAATACAAAAAATATGACGATTCTCCTCTCCTTTCCGAGATGAAAAACCACGGTGGCTCAGTGGGAGAGCGCTTACCTATAGTGCGAGGGATCTCTAGTTCGATTCCCGCCCAACTAACTGTGGCGGACAATATTGTTTCTGTAAGTTTTCTCTGGGCACTCACGTTTCCTTCCACACACTCATTCCACCTATTCTTCCATAATCATTCACTTGCCTTAATCACCCGTTTTCCTTAGCCTAAAGTGGTTAATCGTGCGACGTTAAACTTAGAGATTCTGTTTTATTTGATTTCGGGATGAGAAATTTTACGAGTTTTGTGGGTAACACTAGTTCACCCAAAGTCTTAGATTTCAAATTTTCTTTTAATGTTACATAATTCAAAGTATAATGTAATTTGATAAAATGATTGCAAGATGAGCATTTATCAACGTTTAATGATACGCAAGTTATTACACAATATACTCCGATATGCTCTAAATGTTGTTATATCATATTCTTTCTATACCACTGAGACGAGAAAGTATTTTGGTAACTTCTAAATATAATGTAAAAAAGTACCCAAATATACAAACCAAAACCAGAAACATTTCGAGACGAGATGAGACGGGAAAAGCTTTTCGAGAATAAAGACATTACGAGAAATAATTTTTCGAGTATCGAGCGGGATGAGATAGAATTCTTTGAGTATCGAGACATCTCAAGAAATAATTCTTTGAACATCAAGACGAGATGAGAAAGAATTCTTCGAGTATCGAGACGAGATGAGAAAAATCTTTGAGTATCGAGAGAAGATAAGAAAACATTCTTTAAGTATTGAGACGAGATTAGAAATAATTCTTCGAGCATCAAGACGAGATGAGAAATAATACTTCAAGCATCAAGATGAGACAAGAAATAATTCTTCTAGTATCGATACGAGATGAGAAAACATTCTTCGAGTATCGAGACGAGATGAGAAACATCTTTGAGTTTCGAGACGAAA
Organism: Thermobia domestica; assembly: GCF_964235325.1. NCBI lineage: Eukaryota > Metazoa > Arthropoda > Insecta > Zygentoma > Lepismatidae > Thermobia > Thermobia domestica. The sequence goes on along the minus strand of NC_137462.1, from coordinate 126,324,114 downwards.
TGAGAAAACATTCTTCGGGTATCGAGATGATATGAGAAAAAATCTTCTAGTATCGAGACGAGATGAGAAAAAGTTCTTCTAGTATCGAGACGAGATGTTAAAAATTTCTTGAAAATAGACGAGATGTACAAAATTTACGAGACGAAACGGAAAAATAAGGTTTTCTCGTCTCGTTTCATGTTGTAGACAATACTAGTTGGGACCCGACACATTTACGCTTTAGTGTATCAACTAAGTTCATCAGTTCATATCGTGAGAACTAAAGTGTCTTGAACACTTAAACTAGATTCAAATCTAAGATTACTGTGCTAGATTCTGTGTACTGTATCTACCACCCTTTGAATACGATCTTTGAATTTATGTTTAATTGACGATAGAATTTGGATTAATTAATTGTATATTTTTCCTCCAACAGATATCGCTGAAAAGGGGTCTCGTAGTTCTTAAAGCTTTCTTCTGAAAATTTAGAAAAATTATTCTCAATTTTTAAAAACTATTTTGCAAAATTGTTTTATTTATTTGGAAGTTGAAATGTTCATTTTGTAATGTAGTAACAAGATTGCAAATGATATTTATGTTGTTATTAGTTGTTAACTCATTATAGAAATCGAAAAGTGATTTGAAATACGTGATACCAAAGAATTGTAAAATACTACTCATATGTCATGGTTTTCCTGGGTTTTCTGCAGCATGTAAAGAGTTTAAGTAAATTAATTTGAGTATTGTCCAAAGTACAGTGCGTCCCACTAGCTTTCGAACCCCCCCCCCCCCCAAAAAAAAAACGTTAAAATTTCCGAACAAATATAAATAGGAAAATGAAATTCACACTACACGTACCTTGTTTCATGTTGAATACATAACTGTCGCAGCAGGTGCTGAAAGTGTCCTCTCTGGACGTCAAGACATGTTTGTACACGGCGTCCCATATTGTGAAAAGTCCGATGTAGAGTCTCCGGTGTGATCTCATGAATCGCATTCTCAATGTTGTTTCGCAACCCTTGCAGTGATCGTGGGTTGTTTCTGTAGACACAACCTTTAAGAAAACCCTATAAGAAGAAATCATGTGGTGTCAAATCCGGGGATCTTTGTGGCCACAATCCTTTGGAGATTATCCTGTCACCAAAAAAGGACTCAATTTCTGCCATGGCCACGTTGGAAGTATGGCATGTTGCTCCGTCTTGTTGGAAATAACCGCGACGCAGTTCTTGATCGTCCAGCTGATTCACAAATTCACTTAAGATGTGTAAGTAAACTTGTGTGTTTACTGTATCTTCAAAGAAAATGGGTCCAATGATACGCTGTCGGGAAATTGCACACCAAACTCCCACCTTCAAGGGATGAAGTGGAATTTCATGGTACACATCCGGATTTTTGCCGGCCCACACCCGAGTATTCTGCGAGTTCACATAACCGGAGAGATGGAACCAAGCTTCATCTGTGAACCAAGTGTAGTCTAGGATTCCTGGATTGTCATGCAACAAAGTTTGCAATCAACGACAATACATCACGCGCTTTTCCCAGTCTGTAGTCTTCAACTCCTGGACGACTGTAACGCGATATGGAAACAGCTTGGCTCTTTTGGCGGCTCTTTGCACAGTTGACTTTGACATCCCTACCTCTTGTGATATTCGACGCAGGCTCTTCTTAGGGGACTGCAAAAGACATCGCCGCACATTCTGTACTGTCTCCTCGGACATCCGTGGACGCGCGCCTCCATATCCCGTAAGCAAGGTTCCTGCTGTTTCGAAATTGTTCACCAAATGATGTATTGATGATTTCGATGGTCCTTTACGGCATCCAAATTCACGGCAAAATTCACGTTGAACGGTCTGATACGATCTCGATATCTAATATTTTTTAACAATGAACACGCGTTCCTGTACGATGTACAGAACCGTCCTCACGATGCAGCGACTCGAGTCACACTAACGCACGCGCACCATGCCAAGCAGCACTTCCCCTGGCGCCACCTATCGTCTTTGTTTTGACGTGTGCGCTTCTGTTCAACCCTTTCTCATGTTTAGCATGAAACAAGGTACGTGTATTGTGAATTTGATTTTCTTATGTACATCTGTTCGGAAATTACAACGTTTTTTCGGGTTCGAAAGCTAGTGGGATGCGCTGTATTTGTCTGGTGTGCCAATTGTACCAGTTCAGTACAATGATAAATTACTTTAAAATTTACAAAATTATCCCTAAAATTAGACTAATTTACAGAGAAGTCGGGATTTTGAGGGAATCCGGACTCTCAGGACCTATACGTGCGTAAGTCTCTGGTACAGAAAGTACCTTTATACACCAATATTGTGCAGAATTATGCATAAAGTTTAAGGTAATAGGACATGTACAGCCACTCACATAAGTTTCTGGACCCCTGACTGTTATAATTCTATTGCTTGGAAGTCCAGGTTATTTGCAGTTGAGAGAACGCCTAGACAGATGCAACCCAACTTACACGTAACTTTTCTCGGCACTGACAGTAGTTGGTAGCATTGACATGGGAACATCTTATATTGATAGTATTGTTACCCAAACAATGTGCAATCGATAGAGGAGTGAAGAAAAGTGAGAAATCCAGAGTTTTACGGGCCGACACACAAAAACACAGAAGATACAGAGGGAAGAATAATCTAGATCATGTGAAGATAGCAATGCAAAAGATACACCGACACAGAAAGAACATCAAAATTATTAAAGTAATCAAAATGACATTTACACAACAGTATAGTAAACAAACATTGTATCCACAGATATGCTCAATAACATCATATGTAATGCAGTGTTGCCAACTGAGCACAAAATGAAGTTTTGTTAGATGCTAGAACCATACCTGTGAAGTCATAATGCACAGTGTTTGAAAATAGGACTATATGAATTCCTATACGAATTTCGGATGTAGAAGAGAACATACAGTACACGATTCAAACTAGTTAAAACCAAAATATGACACAACAAACAAAAATGTAATCACTGAAACACGAAAATAAGGGACGAAGCACAGTGTCGAAGCAGGTTTGCCCAAGTGGAAAATCAGATTAGTATCAAACACAACACACAAAACTGAAATGATGCATGCTGTTGGATTGACAATTGATTAGCAGGCTTACTTTTCTCATGCACGAATTTTTATATTACCTCACACATTATTGGTAGTCAATTTTTCAGAGTTGCTTTTGATATAGCGCTCCGCAGTGCGTTGATACTATATGTACTTTTCTACAACCGAGATTCTAGTAGAAATTCATATATGCCTATCTTCAAATGTTAGCAACACTGTACATCATGACTTCACAGGTATGGTTCTACTCATAATTTGATTTCCTACATGTTATAATTTGTGTTCCGTGCCATTTAACGAAACATATTTTGTGGTCAGTTGGCAACACTGCATTACATATGATGTTATTGAGCATGTCTGTGGGTACAATGTTTGCTCACTATACTGTTGTGTAAATGTCATTTTGATTACTTTAATCATGTGTCAGTGTACCTTTCGCATTTCTATCTTCACATGATTCTAGACTCTTCTTTCCTCTGTATCTTATGTGTTTCTGTGTGTCGGCCCGTAAACTCTGGATTTCTCACTTTTCTTCACTCCTCTATCGATTGCAAATTGTTTGATTGGTTAATGCTACTATCAATATAAGATGTTCCCTTGTGAGTCAAGTCTTTATGGAAGTAAAATTGTGAGTAGATGGCGCACGAAACATTTCTCTATTCTGAGATCAATCTTTCTGGTTCAGAGCGTGTTGTCCAATGAACATCATACGTTAATCTCAATATTGCCGTGTATGTAATGCATTATTTCATTGTATACTGTATATTCAAAGAAATAAAATCACTGATCACACATGAATCAGAAAATGCTTGAAAGTAGACGAAAATATCAAATCTAGAACAACTGCTGGAAATAAGTTTGGAATCACTCTCTCCATTGACAGACCTCCTCCAATTCTCCTTACTCCAACATCTTTTTCTTTTTAGGGAAGAGAATATTTTTTTTCTCACACTGAGTATGCACTGAAATTGAAATTGAAATTGAAACAGAAACACTTGAAAACCTTTCAACCTGACCGGTATTCGAACCCGGGTATACCGAATAGAAGTTCAATGCGCTAACCAGTCACCTACCGCGCCACTTAACCTTCCACCACCCAAACTAATACCTAGTTAAAATCGTTTCATGAAAAAAAATATAAACAAGATACTAATGTTTGTGTGAGTGTCTTAAAGACTTACTTGAGATTTTCTTATTTAACTGAAAAACAAGTTATATAGACGTTCCTCAATGAGGAAAATATCATGAAACGTTCTTCAACTTGAGACTACGTCATCGGTTGCAGGGATGGTCCCGATTTACATTTCGTCTTTACCATAACTTCTAATTTCCAAAGAAGAAAAGACGATAGAAATTATTTTCGCATTCTTTGAATTGTATCAACACATGTAGAAATAGACACTTCTATGTTTATGTTCCATAACTACTATTTATTTTCTTATATTCATATGAGGAATTTGTGGTAAATTGAGCCGGTGGCACTAGCCGAGTAATCTCGGGCGTTCGGTTTTTGATCATGAGGCACAATCCACTAGGGCAGTGGTTCTCAAAGTGGGATCTGTGGGATCTAGCTAGGGGGTCCGCGAGTTCTAAAAATTGAAATGTGTTGTAATAAAATGGAACTCACAGCTGCTGTGCAAGAAGTATTTTTAAAATTAAGAAACTGCAGCTGTGGGCAGTACGAGTAAAAAACAATAACTATTCATCATTTCCAGTGCTGAAGGATTTCATTGACTTCATGTGAAAACTCTCTGCTGAAATGCACAAAACATTTGAAGGAAACTTGAAAGCATATGCTGCAAATTTTCGAGAATATTTCTCTGTCCCACAACGTGGTAATGGTTGAATTGAAAATCCTTTCACTAATGTAGAAATCCATGACATACAAGATACGAACACAGAACAAGAACAGCTATTGGAACTATCATGCGATATTTCATGGAAAAACGTTTTCAGAGAAAATGAACTTCGTAGGTTTTGGTTGAGTAGTTGCTGTGAGTATGAAGAGGTGTATAAAATTATACTGCAACATTGAAGCCTTTTCCTACCTCTTACTTGCGTGAGCAAACTTTTTCTGCTCCTTGCAGTATTCGAACCTTAAAACGAAATCATCTTCATGTGGAATCGGACCTAAGATTGATGGTGACAAAATTTATCCCAGATTTGAATGTAATTATGGAAAGACCCAAAGGATTTAATTCCTCACATTAATGCCCCCACATTTAAGAATTTATCACTACGAAGCAATCAGGTATATTTAAAATAAATTCCGTATTGCAATATGTTTCTTGATCTTTTTATTATCAGTGGTAATTCAAATTAGTACACATTTTTAATACCTTGTGAAATTACAGATAGCATTGCAAGGGGTACACAGATCACTTTCCGGATGAAAAAGGGGTCCGCGTTATCGAAAAGTTTGAGAACTACTGCACTAAAAGTTCGAATTTCCCTGAAGAGCAAGGTCGGAATTTTAACCAATGGCCTTGTGGGATTTTCCCTCCCCATGTTGCAAAATTCTCCCCGGGACAAATCTCCGATCATGCTCAGTAAAGGCTATCAGTATTTTCGCAGTAGCCCTACTACTTAACTCCTTGAGTATTTGAAATTCCCCACACCCGCAAGAAATCGTCTGGAATCCTTACTGCCTGGCATACCTCTTCTTGCCTGAACGTGGACTTAATATGTCATTTCGAGATTCACCAATCATCTCAGGGATCTCGAAAACTATGGTTTCCACACTACTATCGGATATTTCGGTTATTTTTACAGCTGTGTCCCTTCCCATACACTCTAAAAGTTCTAGCAGAGTCTTGCCTAACTTTGCGCCTAGATATCTTCGGAAGTGGCACCAATCATTTCAACAGCCTCAAAAACTATAGGTTCCACACTAATACTAGTGCTCTACACATGCCCTATAGAATATCCCATCTTCTACGAGTGCTAGTGGTTAGGGATGCGCACGAGAGAAGATTTGTGGCTGTCTCGTCTCGAAAATGTGCTGTAAAAGTAATGTCTCGACTCGGAAAATGTATATTTTTCTATTGGAAGAGCCGTGTCTCGATTCGAATTTTGTCAGGAAAATCCTGTCTCGACTCGTCTCATGTGCATCCCTACTAGTGGTGTCACCCTCGCAGTATTTTTTCGAGAGTGTTGGTCGAAGTCAAATCTGTTGGTTGAAATTGTTCCAGGTCTTCCAGGCTAATGCTGAACATACACAGATACGTACATACATTTCTCTTTCTTTATATACCGGTATATACGAGGGTGGGCTGACAAGTTCTCGGCCCGACTCAGAAGGACTTGAGCTGCAGGCATGAAAGTGTGAGGCTATTCAACATAGTCCCCTCGAAGGTCAACACACTTGGCACTTCGATGCTGCAACTGCTCAAACCCCTCAAAAAAATTCTCAAGGTCTGCAAAAAACTGTTCCGCAGCTGTTATAACCTCTTCATCACTGTGACATTTCTGTAATTTCAGTGCTGTCTTGAGTTTTGGAAACAATAATAATCAGAATGGGCAAGATCTGGCGAGTAAGGGGGGTGGTCAATGCACTGAAACCCTTGGTCCCTCAGAAAATCCATTGTTCTGCCAGCCTTGTGGACGGGAGCATTGTCCTGCAAGAACAAGACACCTCGTGTCAACTTTTCCCAGCGCTTTTCTATAATAGCGTTCTTTACCTTAGCCAGCAGACTGCAGTAATACTCTGCAGTTATGGTTTGGCTCTTTGGGAGGTAGTCTGAGAGCAAAACACCATCCTTATCTCAGAATATTGAGGCAAGCACCTTCCCTGCGGAATTTTGTGCTTTGAATTTTTTGGACCTTGGAGATCCTGAGTGGCGCCACTCGCATGACTGCTGCTTGGTTTCCGGATCAAAGTAATACAACCACGTTTTATCCTGGGTAACAAGCCGATTCAAAAAATCGTCCTTGGAGTTCGCAAAATGCCGTAAAATCACCTGCGATGATCTCACACGTTCGCGATTCTGATCCGCGTTCAAACATTTCGGAATCCATTTCGCAGAAAGCTTGAGCATGTCCAACTGATCATGGATTATTGACCCAACACGTTCTTTGGATATGTGCACTTTGTCAGCTATCTCCTGAAGCGAAATCCGTCAGTTGCTCAAAATCAGGTCATGAATATGGTTCACTTTTTCCGGAGTTGACACTAACACTGGCTTGCCACACCTGTCACCATCTTCTGATGAAAATTCACCACGCTTGAATTTCACACACCATTTCTTCACATTGGAGTATGAAGGGCACTGTCCACCCAATGTGTCTAGCATGCAACCATGGATTTCCTTGGGCGACTTCTGTTGCAGGAAGAAGAACTTCATTATACCTCGCAACTCCTCTTTAATGAATTTGACATCTGGCTCCGCCATGGTTCATTCAATTACCTGTAAAATAAAATCCTTTCAAGGTAGAATCGTGAAATTTGGTACTTAAACATATAAAAGATCAACATTTCACATGACATAAATTACATCAGGGTAGTACATTCGGAAGAGGGTCGGGCCGAGAACTTATCAGCCGACCCTCGTATGAAGAAAATTTGTATATATGTAAGGATAGTTGGGAATACTTACTGACTTGTTCTTCTTCAGATAGTCGCGAACAATATTGTACCAGTGTTTAAAGTACTGTGAGTGCAAAATTCGGCGATTTTGTTTTCAGAAAAATCAAATTATGAAAATATTCGAAAAACCGTTATTTGAACGTCGATTTGCTTTACTATCAAAAACGATTCGGTTTTGCATCAAAAACTGGTTTTGGTTTTCCATTAAAACAAGTTTGGTTTTCTATGAAAAATCTGTCTCAGTGTAAAACGGGTTTCTTCTTTCTTACCAAAAACTGGTTCGATTTTCTACCAAAACGTGTTTTTGTTTCAGTTTATTATCAAAAAACTGGTTTCAGTGAAAAACCGAACCGGTTTTGGACAAGACTAAAATGTCGTTTTCGGTTTTCCTACAAACTGGTTTCGATTTTTATTATACAAAACAGTCTTGTCCATTCCTAGATTGAAATGGTATCCCATAATCTCTGGCAACATCTCGGGTAGACTTCTTTCCATTCTTCTTCCGTTGCTGTCCATAGTAGTAACACTTTCCACGAGATGAGAGGAAATTAGAAATATATAAAGTTTTATCTCCTCGTCTTGTAAATTTTTCTTGAATTCTCGTCTTGATTCCCGGAAAGCTTTTCTCGTCTCGTTTATTAAATTTATGAACCAAATTTTTACTCTTATTTCCTTCTTGATTTCATCTTAGATATTATTACACTCCTTCTACATCACGAGGAGACCATGAAAGGTGTGATATAATGACATTTAAACCATATTTTATTGTTGGAATCTTCTTGAATGTTCTCGTACGATCACTTTATCTATTTATAGTATCTTATTAGAATCATGTAACACAAAGTGTTTGAAATCTACGACTTGGATGTACTAGTGTTCCCCACGAGACTTCGAAAGTTCCTCGTCTTGCGAACGAACGATAAATGTTATATTTCTCGTATCGTATCGAATTAAAAAAAAAATAAAAGTGCTTCTCGTCTCGTTTGCGAGACAAGGCGAGAAATTCCTCGTCTCATGGAGGACACTACATAACATAGCATGCAACGGAGTCAATTTCCTGGCTGTCTGCCTCTGGTACTTGCAGTAGTAAGGAGGCGACTTGGTCTAACTTCTTTGCTCCCTTGGCCCCCGGCCCTTGGAAATTATAGATTTGTGTTAATACGGAAATGACATAGTTTGGAAGTCTATCGTAGTTTCAAAACTATGAAACGAAAACTCATTTATTTGACATTATAATGATGCAATTAATATGTATAACAAATTATGTAAACCATCTGTAAATGGAGAAATTTCTTTGTTGAAAGTAGTAAATTAATTAATTAATTAAATATAACGTTTCTATTTTTTTTAACTTCTTTGTGTACGACAGGTGACTAGTTTTCGATACCTGGGAAATATTGTTAGTGATTATATGAATTGGCAACGTGAAATAAAAGCAAGAATAGGAAGGCGACAGAAGCATGTAGGAGGGGAAAAGCCCTAGCAGAGTTGATAAAGAAACTTATAAATTGCTTTGTGCCGAGTATTGTACTGTACGAGCAGAAATATGGACATTACGCCAAAACGTTGAGAAAAAATTGGTAACTTGCTAAATTTGGGCGTGGAGAAGAATGGAAAGAATTAGCTGGGTAGATCGGCAAACGAATGTGAGGATGTTAGAAATGATTGGAAAATAAAGAATAATTTTAGAAGTAATTCACATGAAGAAGAAAAACTTGTTGGAACACTGGCTCAGAGAAAACTATCATGAGGGACATACTAGAGGGTACGGTGGCAGAAAAGAGAGGGTAGAAGGCGAAGGATGTTACAATTGATGGACAATATCAAAACAGAAAAATTGTACGTGGAGATGAAGAGGTAAGTTGAAGACCATGGTGCACGGAAGATCGAGGAAAGTAACCTGTCAATAATTGGAAAATGCCTAAGATGTTGATGATAATTGAGTAGAATTTAAAGTTCGCTAGCATATCACATTCCCTAATAATTTTCTCTTCTGGTTTAAAAATGCAAATTTTGGAGCAAATTGTAACAGGTTATGGAACAATACAGCCACTCTGGCCAGTGTAGCTCTGGTGAAATAGCTTAATTGATCACGTACCCACATTAGGAGAATAGATTTGTACGCGAATTGGAGCACAGGATGTAAATCTTATAAGACTGTGTCCAATATCATTAGGAGTGTCGGCTGGTAAGGAAGGAAGTGCTTAAAATTAAAGTTTCATTGCTTCAAACTAAGAGAAGAAAATTTACCTAATGAATACAAGAGATGATACATCAGGTAAGCTTTCTCTCCGTGGTTTTGAAGCAATAAGACTTTACCAACATGACTTCCAACAGGAGTCTACACTGAACAAAGATAATCTTAGCGTCTATTTAATGCTCCAACCACGGGTGCCCATCTTTCAAAGGTACATCACGCACCTCCTAATTTTATCAAAACATTTCCCCTTTAAAAGTTAGCTCTAATTTTTAAGTTCATTGTTCTCACTATCAACCACTCTGCCTAAGGTATATTCTTGACAATATCTTCTTATATAATAATTTATACAGTTTCTTACAAGTTTTTAATTATTACCTGGTTCAAATGTCATATTTATTTATTTATTGAACAAATTCCCAGATACAGCATAATTCTGTCATTTTACACAAGGAAATGTTAACAAGCAGGAAAAAAAATTTTAAAAAATAAAAATAAAGATAAACAACAATAGCACCAACAGTGTCAACAAAGAGTGCAACAGTAATATTATTTGGCCAGCATGACTTTAATTAATCTGTCAAACACTGTCTAACTCAAGAAAATGTCCATATCAGTTGTTAGATTGTTATAATAATCCGATATTCTGTGAAAAGAAACCTCTGTATAATTGCCAACCTAGGTCTGCAAGATGTAATAGGTGGGTATTGTGGGTTTTGTGGAAAGGGACATGTAAGGATAGTTCTTGAAGTAGAGTTTTCGATCTTAAATTCCCATTAACCATTTTATGAAGAAATTTCAGGTCAGGATTATTTCTGCTTACTTCCGCAGTCTCGATATTAAGATGTCGCAAGAGTTCCTCCTAGGCTAATATTCGAAGTGCGGGAATACGAAAGCGTACTATTGCAATAAAGAAATTAAGAATAAAATAAAATCGAGAGAGATATGAATGCGCACAAGACAAGATTTGTGGCTGTATCGTCTCGAATATGTGCTGTAAAAGTGATGTCTCGACTCGAAAAATGTATATTTCTCTATTAGAAGGGCTGTGTCACGACTCGAATTTTGTCAGGAAAATTCTGTCTTGTCTCGTCTCCTGCGCATCCCTATAGGAGAGATGTAGTATAGATGCGGCCATAGCCCATATGAAAGATCAGTATTCTATCTTGAGCGCTACTAGAGTTTTATAGAATGTTGCTAGTGATGTTACAGTGCAGTGAATCAGTAAAGAAGCCCCAACATACGCATTGATTTCTTAACTAATGAGGAGAAGTGGTCAGACAACATGAGTTTCGAACCAAAGATGGCACCAAGATCATTATGACTAGCAGAGTGTGTTATATGAGAATCGTTAATGTGATATTTGGAGGGAACAGAAGACTTTTTCAGAGTAATTGTAATACAGTCACATTTCCTTCTGTTAAGTTTCAATTGCCACATTTCACATCAGAGTACAAGGTAATTTATGTCTTACTGTAGGGCAATCGTATCATGGAAGCACAATATTTCTTTATATAATTTACATTCATCAGCAAAAAATAAAAGGCCGCTAGGATTAGCTGATAAGTGTCAGTGGAAGTCGTCCATATACACGACAAATAGCTGAGGCCAAAGTACACTCCCCTGAGGCACACCTGAGATAATAGGTTGAGGTTAGAAGTCTCCCCTGAAAGAAAACTTTATGTTTACGGACCTTTAAGTAGCTAGTGATTAAAGAGAGAAATTTACCATGTACATTAAACCTATTGGAAAATTTGTGGATAAGAAGAATTTGACAGACAGAATCAAAGGCCTTAACAGATCAAAATAGATGACATCTAATTCAGTATAATTGACGTCTAATTCAATCATTGTTATTCATACATTTAACGGCTCAGGAAAGAAGAGTACTTCAGTTTGTGAGACTTGAGTTTCTCGGTAGAAAGCCGTGCTGAGAAGTGAGAATGTAAGGTGACGTGAATTTAAGTATCTTGTCTTTGATTATTTTTCGGAGATATTCCCCTCTTCCCTAAAATTTCAATGACGCACTTTGTGATATGCCAATTTTTATTGGACACCCTGTCTTCATGAATTATCCAACAGCTTCATTAACTGATTTCTTTTTGTAATGTAAATAACTATACGATGATTCTTATAGTCGTCCGCTGATCTAACGTATCTACGAATTTCACGCGACAATTAACTCAGTTCTTTTCTTCTACCCGTGGCTAGCATTCTTTGAGAGAGTTACACCCTCTTTTAGTGAACTGGTGTGAATAGACTGAGAGTTTTGAGGTCTTTGATTGGTATCAGTGCTTTATTACTTCATTCATAGCAGTACTAGATTTAAGGAACTTTACGTTCTTTAACATTAGGTGTGGAAAACAAACATAAACTGTGTATATATACAGGGTGTAGCAACTCGTTGTTTACAACACTTGGGAAATGATTGTAGACACGAAAACAAGGAAAAAGTGTCTGTGTAACACAAAGTCAATACCGCATCTATCTGGACTTACTAGCATCCGAAAGTGTTAACATCTACTTGGAATTGTGGCAAAACGACGAGTCATAGAACTGCGGTGACAGGCGACTCACAAAGAAACAGTACGCAGAGAATTCAAAGATGCAGTAATCACTTGTGTACACCGAGGGTGAAAGGAGTTCCCCAAAGGAAGAGAGGGATTCCTAGCAATTTTCTGTAGGATACATGAACCCAAATAGGCGAAATATAACACCTTACTGTACCGACATGCTTTGATAGTTGTTGATAGCGTAAGCCGATTCAAGATGGCGGATGAAACATGTTGTGCTGGGTTGCATACCAACACGCAAGTACACGCCCACAGCAAAACAGCGAGTGACAACATTACATACCAAATAAGTACAGCATTAACGTACACAGGTGTGTCAATGTGCATAATGATCTCAAAAAGTGGATTCACAAATTTCAAACACTGCTACGCAGTAAAAAGAAGAAACAGTTCATTGTAGACGGTGTTGAAATTGTCCACCATTCATCTCAATACACAAATGATACCGGCAGGGCAGAGTTTGTCTCGTGCTATCAAACACGCCTGGTGTGTCAGAAATAAGTGCTGCAGCTGCGACAACTCAACCCATGAAATCCTCGGCTGTTGAGACAGGAGTCAAGAAATCAAGCGGTGTGATGTCAGTCAAGCAAGGTGACCATAACACAGGTCCACCCCTGCCAATCCACCGCTCGAGATACGTTTCATTGAGGAAGACCTCGATATGATGGTCAAAATGCGCAAGGGTACCGTCGTGTTGGAACCACATTCTATGCCTAAGTGTCAAGGACACGTGTTCTAAAAGTTCCGGTAAGACCTCACGGAGAAATATGAGGTACGTGTCATCAAGAAGTCAGTTTGACAACACGTAAGGCCCAATTGATGGTCGTTTAAAATGCCGATAGCACATTGACTGCAAATCTGTGGTAATGATCGTGCACGAAAGTGACATGTGGATTTTCCACATCCCACACATGACTGTTGCGACTGTTGAACACACTCGTCTTGTAAATATTGCTTCGTCGGTCCACGAAATCACAGTTGGAAAGTTCGAAATGGGATAATATGACGTAAGTACCACTGCCAAAAAGTCCACACGATGGGGAAAGTCTTCTGGCAACAGCTCGTGTACTTTCTTGAACTTGAATGATTGCATAGCTTCGTAATAGAGGATACACCACACTCATATGACTGGCGTGTAGTGTCTGTGCTATACCGCGTGTGCTGGATTGAGAACGGACCTGAATTGACGCAACAACTTCCTCTTCAAAGCTAACAGTTCACACATTTTGAGTTCGTCCAATATCCATTTGGAGTCTCAGAGATCCTGTTTCTCAAAGACGAAGATCGAGACGTTCAAAACAGACGTGCGGCGGTTCTCGTCGATTAGGGAACCAACCTATCACTATATAACCGCCTCGCATCTCGACTATTACCCCTTGCCTTCTCATAAATGAGATACATATCAGCCAGCTCGGATAGTGAGAAAGTGCCATCCTGTCCATAAAGTGATATCACATACAAACAACCTCAGTTAACACTAGAGTATTGTCTTCCAGTTTCTGTATTCTTTCAAATCACACGTTCCACAACTGCCCACTTTATATTGAGGAACGTAATTTGATGTATCTTGCAATCTACTGTATAAATACTACCTGCAAAGCGAAGCACTGCAAGCATCACACAAAACTAGCTTGTTAAGACTTCCTCAAGCGGATTACCTTCAAACCTTACCTATGGTGTGCTTGATACAAATGAGAAACAAAGCACTGGTCCTTGTTTTTTCTGTTCGGTGCTCGTCTACAGGAGACGTATGTGGGTTGGTAGCACGCACATATCCCCGCAATGTACGTATAACTTGTGCGTTGACAATTATGTTGTTCCTTCAAGCATGTACGTCTTATACCTGATGAAGTTAGCTGACATCATGCATATGTCCCCTTAGTCACCTACAAACTGGCTATGAAAGGTGACGGTGGGCAGCCATTATTTACGTATTTAAACGCTCTTTATGACATTGCAGTAACTTTGACGATGTTGGGATAGGAAAGGGGACAGGGATGCCGGAAAGGTGTCGTCCTGGCATTGACTAGTGTGACTGATAAGAAACACTGGAAAACCCTTGTCAGGGTGGCCGCCGCAAGATATCGAACGCAGGGTTACCGACTGGAAAAATACTTTTACTCAACTGATAGTATCCTTACTATTGCAATCAGCATATCATAGTGCGCAATATTTGTAATGCCATCACTGTGAATGTGGTTAATTACATGTTCCATGTATGCATGTACTGCTTTCTGCATATGAGTATGCAACCCTGCACATCATGTTTCGTTCTCCATCTTGAATCGGCTTACGCTGTCAACATCTATTACAGCATGCCGTACATTTCGCCTATTTTGTTCCATGTATCCTTTAAAAAATTGCTGGGAACCCCTCTTTTCCTTTGGGAAATCCCTTGCGCCCTCAGTGTACACAAGCAATTACTACATCTTTGGATTCTCTGCGTACTGTTTCTTTGTGTTCCGCCTGTTGCCGCAGTTCAATGACTGGCCGTTTTGCCACAATTCCAAGTGAACGTTCATTTCTTCACACCTCCAGACGGTCATTTTCTCTATTACCTAATGTTATACACGGTTCTATTTATCCATTATGCTATGTGACTGTAGAACCAGGTTTTATAGATAAACTCATACTATTACAAGAACAGAAAAAAGTTACGAAATGTCAATTGAAATAAAACATACATTAACTTACGAAGCTCAAACTTTGTCTGATGTAGCCCTTCTCATTGATTGTGTTTCCTGATTACGAATTTTATCCATGTTCTAAACATAACTTATGCATTACCCGCAGCACTTGTACATATTTTTTTTTTAATATAGACTTCAATGATAATGCATCTTTATACGTCCATCAACTTTTGTTAAGCGTTCAAATATTTGCACTTTCAATTCGTAAACAAAAGTTGCTAATTTTCTAGCAGAAACTAATTGATATATTTATTCTAAGTTTGATTTCTGTTACACATATAGATGTAATTTGCTGTTAAAAGTCCAATAATGTATTTAATAAAATAGTAGAGCGCGTATCTTTTGACACGGGGTTTCCGATTCGGTCCCAGCTCCTACCAAGGGTTTTCTGATGGACGGACAGCGTATACCTGGATTTTCTCGAAGTTCTTTCGTTTTCTTGCACTTTCGTCACTAATCCATTATCAACAATCTCATGATTCCCAATGGGAGCTCAGGTGATTCGCATTCCACGTTAATCAGTAGGTCCTGTCTCATATAACCGCGCTGCTGAAAGGAATGTTGAACTCAAAATCAACTCAACTCAACAATCTCATAATCGCCGTCTCCCCTAGTTTCGGCATAATCGTGAGACGTGAAACTTCAAGAAAATCTAGGACTATGTGCCCGTTACTAGCCTTGCTTAAATTTTAGTTATACATACACAGTGTATCTATTAAATTTCAAGACTGGCAACACTGTAAGATCACCGGTGGAGCCACTAAGCGGTTATTGTGTGTAGTTTTTACTACCGAGTATGTTGTGAGTTGTGTGAAGAATTCACGAATTTGTGTTCCGAATTCATGTGAGTTTCAGTGATTTCAGTGAACTGTGTTTCCTTTGTTCGTCATGGATATAGTGAAATGGAGCAGAGAGTAGCCATCGAGTTTTGTGTGAGTGAAAACCTGGCAAAACAGCCAGGGAGACTGTGGACATGATTCAAACAGCTTACAAGAATGATGCTCTTTCTCGAGAGAGAACATTTTTGTCTTGCATTGTTGTTTTCGTGAGGGTCGGGAGGAGGTGGTCACGAACGACCTTAGACCTGGCCGTCCGATAATCGTTCGAACTGACGAAAATGTTCAAAAAGTGCGGGCAAAGCTGGCTGAAAATCGTTGTCAGTTCCTCAGGATTATTGCGAAGGACTTGAATATATTTATGGATACTGTTCGGAAGATCGTGGACCAAGATATACGGAAAAGGAAGATTGTTCTAGATTTGTGCCCCGCAGTCGGACAGCAGAGCAAACAGAAGACCAGGTGTCGTCGTGAAAGAAATCATAATTGGTGATGAAACACTCTTCCACGTTGAAAAGAAAACTTTTGACTCAATTTCGGACACCCAAAGGGCTGTAACGAAGGAACTCAACATTGTCAGACAAGAGGACTTTCAAAAAGGAATCCAGAAACTATACAGCAGTGCAATTGCCTGTCATATATTGAAGGAGGGTCATATATTGAAGATTAACAGCCAATCAAGGTAATTCTTCTCTTCTGCATTCCTTTATGATAATGCCAGTCTTAAAATTTAGTAGACATACTATATACATGTATTATTATTATGCCCCATGGAATTAAATTTCCACAAAGCAAAGGTTCTTGAGACAATTAAAGGAAAGAAAACTAGCAAAATCAAAACATCAATATTTCTGCTTACCTCAATTAAACAAACAAATAGGCTATCATCCCAATGAACCAATTAACTGGGAAATCGACCTCGGGTAACCTAAAGGTGATTTTGAAATGCAAATTACTCTTTATATACTGCTTAAACAAAACTGATATATTTTTAGTGTGTTCCAGGAAACGTAAGCTCAGACGAGGAATGAGAGAATAAAAATCGTGACGGTTGGTCGCACTATAGACCAATCATTTCCAACTGCTTGAGGTTTGATGTAGAAGTGACGATTACGACCACGACATATAGAACAGGTTGAGCAAAGAAGAGGAGGGAACGAGATAGCTGCGATGGGATAAACAAGTGTTGCCAGCGTTCAATAACTAAGAATCCACTAGCAGTGAATATACAAAACTATCAACTACCCTTTGTTTACCTGCCACCACTGTCTTTAGCACTAAGTTCAATGACTTCTCCTTGTTCTGTCCGTTTAGTTTATTAAGAATGTGAGCAGCATATTGTGACGTCATAGAGTATTCAGTTGAAAACGACTGCCTTAGATTATAGATCCAGAATATTTTGTTACTGCCAACCAATTTTCCCAAGCACTCTGCAAGTACTACGGTCCTTATCGTTGGTTTTCTAGTAACATATGAGACTTTGGCACATGCGAGCCAAGGTTTGATTCCAGATTATTTCTCATCAACAACAAACGCTTACAGTAGTCTTGTTTCCGCCTCTAGATTTCTTAGTTTGGGAACCATTGCCCTAGACATTAAATTCTAAAGTTTAATTTTAGCAAACAAGTGCACAAAAGTCTAATTAGCATGGGATGGCATTAAGAAATGTGAATGTAACTTATACTTTGCTAAATTTGACGTTAATGATATTTAGTAGTATTAAAATACAATTTAAAAAACAGTGTAGTCAGAACATTAGAAAATGTTCATTATTAAGAGTAATGTCAATTATATTTATGATGTAAAAAACGTTATTTTATGTCATGGTTTAATAATGAATAATACGGTACAATTCTACTTTACAGGACCATGTTCGGATCTTTGATTTGGGTTCTAGTAAGGGGAAAAAGTCCAGTTATCTGGATGATTCATATACATACTATATAACATACACACACACACACACACACACATATATATATATATATATATATAAGCAAACATACCCAACCGTTTCTCTCAAAGGTCAATGTCATTAAAAGACTAACAAAAAGAAACGGTGTAGGAATGAATGAATAAAGGAATAAACTAAATGTAGGAGATCTAAAAGAAGAAACAAAAGAGATAGGACTGATATGTTATTGGCCATGCTATAAGATGAGAATGATTTATCTGAGAAGGACAGTAATGGCGATAGGATTCAAGGAAACACAAAAAAAGAAAAACCAAATAAAAGGTGGAAGGAGGAGAACAGCAGTAACATAAGAGACGAGATTTGAATATACAATTTCTAACAGACAAACCAATCCAGAGAACACTTTGAAAGCAGATAGAAGTTTATGTATAACAATCCTAAAAGTAATAGAAGGTTATGTATAACAATTCTGAAAGTAATAGAAGTTTATGTATAACAAACCTGAAAGTAATCAAATACTTCAAATAATAATTAAAGAGGGTTGTAATAGCAATATGACCAGATATGAAATTGATACTGATGCTGCCTTTAATTCAATGCTGCTACAAATAGTGAAAGTAAAAAAAAAAAAAAAAAAAAAAAAAAATAAGTGTAATCACAAGTTAGATATTTCGTTTCACGCCCTGGAACTTTAACCAGAATTTCTATCGGCCACAATAGCTGTCTACTATTACATTTATTATATATTTTCTCTAGAGATATCATTAGCATTCTATTAACCAAGTACTGTGTAAAAATATGTAATTTATTATAGACCAAATGGTTAAAATAATAAAATAACAATAATAAATTATATTTTGCATTCACTTAGTAGGCCTATCCAGACATGATGAAATATATGAGGAAAGAAATCAAACTCTGTATGTTTTCCAGATTAGGATTCGAAATACTGCTGTTTTTTTTAAAAAAAATCGAATATTTGTCATTCCAATCGACCAACTGTTCGAATAATTTACATAACGTGATTCGAATATTTATTTTGTTCAAATAATAGGTATTCGAGGGATGTTTTCTTGTAATATTTTGATTACACAGCATTTAAATTTAAACTCATTTGAATTACCCATTGTCAGACTACCAGGCAACGAATTACAACCATCACACATGTAAGGGGTAATGAACAGGAAATAAAAAAAATAAATTATAGACATGTTGTACGAAAAATAACGTTTTTTAATTTATTTATACGAACATTCTGCACAATGTGCGAAAATTCACATTCATACAGAATATTTTATAGACATATGCTTTTCTTGTAAGTTTAAACCAGCTCTCACAACCAATGATCACACATCACCAGGATGGTATATCACCAGCTATGGATGAAAATACGAAATATATTTGTTTTGGATGTATTACGTAATAATAAATTACTACATTGTGAAAAAAAAAGTATCCGAGAGATGTGAAATACGTCGTGATCGATGACGTAAGACAAAGATGAAGTGTGCAGATTGATAGATAGGTAGGTAGACGATGTCTATTCGAAGAAATGGCACTTGAAGTCGTGTGCGAAAGTCTGAAAGCAAAAAGAAAATAAACATATACCTAAGTATAGTATATTTTATACTTTATACTTCATCTAATTTCCAAATGCTTACAACACAAAATAACACCAAATTATTACAACGAACTTTTCATAATGTAAGTGCTAATTAGGTAAAGTGAATTTCTTGAATTATTTTTTTTAATGTAATTTGCGCATTTAGTTCTCATAAGTAAGTTACAAGTTCCTTAAACTTATTTTTGTGGAGGGGAGTTTTCATATCCTTGTGAAAGGAATTAAAACATTCAGTGGCTTACGCAGAATTTCATCAAGGGGTAAGTTCAAACAGTAAATCTCATCCTTTCAGAGCAATCGTGATTTTTGTGAATATATATTATTATAGTAAATGTTTATTTATGCATAATATCTTGTTCAAGAGCTTTTTATACTCGAAACTCCCCCCCCCCCCTTTAGGTATGCCACTGAGAAAGTTACGGAAGGAGTGTTATAATAATTCCAATATATTTCCATCTTAATTCGATGTTCTCAAAACGTCCCTAGTTAGTGCTAAGTATTGGCAACTAATTTACTCTAACTTGAAAGAATTGAACAATAACTAGTGTGTATATATCTGTTCAGTTCAACGTTGCCACATTGGAACACAAAAAGATTTACTAAAGATTAATGGCTACGAAAAAATAAGTGTAAACATGTTATTTCTGAGTACCATCTTGAAAATGTAAAAAAAAAAATATAAAATTTATCAATCAAGCTTAAAATAATTTGTTCTTAATGAAATTTGATACATAAAATATTTTAAATCCGGAGGTATGAAAACCTATTTTCGTAATGTGAGATAATTCTCATTGCACACAAATATTGCAACTCACGATATACCTGTACACTATTTGAAATTACTTCCACGTTGCAATTATATATATATTAATCAAAATTCTATATGTGAAACATTCTTTTACTGAGAAACACAAGTCGAACACTAAATAATATTCTATATGCTCTAAATAACATGTTACAAAAAAGTAATTTACTTCCAATTTTAAGATGTTTGTAATTTTCGACTTTTTTAAATAAAATTATTTGAGCCATATATATTGTTTATAAACATTACATCTTTTTAAATTAACTATAAAATTCCTAATGAAGTTCTATTAAATTATAAGATCTTTTCATTAGTTTAATTTCTGTCTATACAAAAAGATTTTTGATACAAAAGAATAAAATATTCGTTATCACATTTCTTACCTTATGCGTGACGAATTATTTAACCGTAGATGGCCTTGCCGTAACCAGCATAACCAGCATATCCAAGACCGTAACCAGCATAACCAAGACCGTAACCGGCAACTGGGGCAGCAGCGATGGCTGGGGCAGCGTAGGCCTTAGCTACTGGAGCAGCGTAGGCTACTGGGGCAGCAACAGCTGGAGCGGCGTAGGAGACGGGGTGAGCAGCAAGAGCTGGGGCAGCGTAGGCCTTAGCAACTGGAGCAGCGTAGGCGACTGGGGCAGCAGCGACAGCTGGGGCAGCATAGGCTACTGGGGCAGCAGCAACAGCTGGAGCAGCGTAGGCGGCGGTGGCTACTGGGGCAGCATAGCCGTAAGCAGCACCCAAAACACCTCGTTTCTCCTTCTTTTCTTCTTCAGCAAAGGCGCAAGCGGCCAAAGCGAGAACAACGACAGCCTATTCAAGTTGAAAGTGAAAGCATTAAGTAACACAAATGTCACAGGATAACCAACATGTTATGAATATGATAACAGAAATAAAAATGTGAAAGGACGCCTTAAGATATTCTTATTTTTTCCCCTATGTTATTGTTATCTTCTCGAGAACGCTGATTATTCATGGTCATAATCTTTCTCTAGTAATTTCGAGGCAAATTGAGACTGGATTTTTTTTTATCGGTTTAACATTACCTGCCTAAAACAAAGAAGTGATTATGTATTTTTAAATTTTTCGAAAGCTCTCTATACAACTTAATTTAAAGTAAAATTTTCATATAAGATTTTATCTATCGAAAGAAAAGATTGAAAGGAAGGAAGAAAAGGAAGAAAGAACAATATGTACTCTGAATGGACAAATGAAGAATATATGTGTGTGAAGAATTTCCCCTAATTCTTAATCCATACTCTTACTCCGGTTCCGAAATCTTCTGTTCTCTATAAACTTATTTCGCATTCTTGAAAGTAGCTTTGCCACCCCATCCGTGTTCTACTAGTTTAGTATCCGCACTAGTTACGCTAGGTAACTGAGCTAAGACCTTCATATGAGTCAGAATACTCAGAGAAGACGACAAAACTAGGAAGCTCCGCGTTCGAATCATAAGGGTAAACATTTGAAGATTCTTCCAAGGCTCTTCCGCATTTGTAATTTACCACGGTAACCCTGCTCTATTTTAGGGAAAAACCTCACCTCCTGCATTATTCTATATCGAGCTACGTTGTACGAATGCTTCTCATACAAAGTAGTTCCATACCAGTTCTATCTCCAACTTTGTTAATGAAGAATAATTATTTGTTTATATAGTTAGGGTTCTCAGACGTCCTAGTTCATCCGGGACAGTCCCGAATTTATATAATCTGTTCCCATATTCCAAAGGAATTTGTTTGAGACTCCAAATGTCCCGTTTCCCTCCAAACCATAAATTAATATCATTCGTGCGATATTAGAAAAAGAAAAAAAATTCTTCTATTAGTTGATTATTGATACTTTGTTGTTGAATTGATTTTGCGTGTAACGTCTCGTTCACCAGTGACGCAATATGAGACATGGACTTTCTAATTAACATATGATCTCTCTCCGAGAATCGAACCCGGGTCTCCTACTATTGGTATTCAACTAACAGGAATAATTTATTCTTTGTTACTCACTTTTAGTCAGTGTTGTCCTATTGTTCACTTAATTCTGAAATTTTAGAAAGAAGCAAGTGCATAACTAAGAATATACTGCACATTTTCCTAGGACGTTCCTCGCTTTTTTAATCTAGAAATATGGAAGCCCTAGACAATACGTGCAAGGTTTTGAGCTTTCTGTAAGTCGAGAAAGGAAAAAGAATAAGCATGTTCTTTCAAATAACAAGTACCGTGAGGAAAATTGTATTTCGAATGAAATGGCAGAGATGGATTTATTGCTTTCTTTGTAAACACATCGTCATTCAAATTGGCCAGTGCCTTATGTTATTTTCTAAGTGTTGCAATACATTTTTTTTTTTGCTTGGAACAAACAAAAAAATTAAAGCACAAAAGACAACCTAAAGTCTTGTTGGCTTTATATATATATATATAGGCTACATATAATCTTGAGATTTCTCTTCAATGTTTTCAATGCTATGTTATGCTAAACAAAACGAAAATATGTTTAGCGCTTACGGATATGAATACAATTCTCTTGCTGAGACGTTAACAAATGCACTTTCGTTTAATAAAAAGGAAGAAACAATAAACATTATGTCAAACCTGTTTGGTGACTGGTTCATAAATAATTATGAAATGCTTATCAATTTCGTACAAATAGCTCACTGCTATATACAAATATTCCCCTGGTTCAAACTCCGCAGATTTTTTTTTTTTTTTAAAGAAAGAAGACAATTTTGCGACTGAATTACCATATTTAAAAAAAAATCTTACCATTGGAAACGAATTCAAATTACCTTGTCTTATCTGTAATTAACTATCTATATTTCTAACAGTGAAATAGCAACTTCAAAGTCTAATGCACTCTGTAACTCTAATACAATATCATTAAACAATGGCGGAAAAGTTAGTGAAACAATTCATAACGATCTTTTGGGATCTAACTTGGTTCTGTACAAACTAATAATAGTGATTACGTTTGCTTAAACTAAGAACTAAAGAGCTTTGGTTTAGTGGATAGCGTGGGTGTCTTTTTTATATGGGTCCCGGCTTAGATTCCCGATGGGATAGTATTGAACACATAACGGTAGTTCGTATTTCATCTTAATTTGTAAATTCATGTCTCATACAGTCTCGGTGCTGAAAAGAGACGCTAAACTTCACAAGCATTAGTACACAAAGTGCGTACACTCAGTAAAGTGCATCTCTTACCATTAACTTCGTAACAATTGGATAAATTTAATAATCTAGTTTGCTTAAAAGAAAAAAAAGTATCTTTGCTAAACAAAATTATTCCCATGTTTCACATTATTATTATTATTATTATTATTATTATTATTATTATTATTATTATTATTATTATTATTATTATTATTATTATTATTATTATTATTATGTTATTGACAAATATATCATATTCACAAACTGGGTATGATTATTTGCTGACTACTGTAATCATTACTACACGTTTTTTTTAAGAGTATTTGTTTATCAAGAGTCACGTCTGTTACTTACAGCTTTGGATAATATTATATTGTATTAAAAGTACGTTTATATATTCGGAACATGAAAAAAGTATAATCTTTTATATTAAACGTATGGACGATTAGTTATGAATAGAGTATTTTAACCTCTTGGTCTACAATGAATAATAGACTACCTTCCGTTACAAAGGACTGTGTTAGAATATCAATGAAATCTCCAGCAAGCAAGTGTAATAAATTTAGTAATAACTAGACAGTTATTACAGTTAGGTTAACGGACATTCTGGCTTAGCTCCAATCATGAAACATAAAACCTTTAAACTATGAATAGTATTAGTTATTTTTATTTGTGCTATTTGTTCCTGTACTGAAAATGATTACATAAAAATTACCCACTTTTGTATCATGTCAAATCGCTTAAAAGAACTCAGCTTGCCTATAAACATTATTTGAATTACTAAAATAATTACTGCCAAGAATTACGTATGTCACAGACAAACTTTTTTTTAAAGCATTCTTTTGAACGAGAAGAAAATGACGTGAAAAGAATACATCGACTAATATCAGTAATACTATGTGTGATGAAGTAAAGATTGGTCGAGTTATATCGTGGTTATAAGGTTAGCGTACACGCTTTCAGTTCTAAAGACCCGGGTTCGACTCCCAGTGGGAGTTCATGTGCTTTAGATCTCACATTAAATTGTAGCTTCGGTGGTGCAAAGGGTCACTGAACTCCAAACTAACCAATTATACTTCAGATCCAATATTTTCACTAATTAACGACAATTTGAAAATTAAAGGAAATCTGTCAGTTTAACGTCTCATGATAATGCCATTTACGCTAAGGGAAACGGATGATTGAGGCAAGTGAACGATAATGGAAGAAGTTGGTGGAATGAGAACGTGGGAGGAAACTGGAGAAAACCCACGGACACGATGTTGTCCACCACACACTTACTTGACCGGGGATCGAACCAGAGTTCCCACGCACCAGAGGTAAGCGCTCTACCACTGAGCCACCATCTAACCCAAGGACAATTCGATGTCCTAAAATCGTTCCAATGTATTTATTGCCAAATTAAAGAATACGTGGATCTCTATTGTAATTTGAATTGAACGGAGACCTGGATTCGATCTTACATGTAGTACGGACTGTAAATTTAAACCCTCATCTTTTCAAATTACGAGGTTTTCAGATAGGTATATGCTACGTGAAAGTAGATTACATTGCACCAGTTAAGACTTTTTTTCTTATTTTTATGGATAGACCTCACTATCATAGCAACATTTAACTATATTTATGTCATTTCCTAGTAATTCACGATATCATAAACAATTATTAATAATTAAAACTATTCTTAAGGATTAGATTTCATATTAGAAACTATTTGAAAGCAAACAGTGATATCGTACTTTGAATAAGGGAACTTGTCATTCACCTGACTGGAATGTCTTTGCTAAACAATATTCCAACGGACGATATACAATTACATACAATCATTAGTTAGAGTCATTCTAAAAATATTCATGTGTTGTTGCATATTTATGGTGATTGATTATTTTTTTATGAGACAAAAAAATTGAGAAGAAAAAAGATGCTTAGTGAAAGTATCAACATATACTTTGTCCTTTCATTACGATCTAAATTGTATAATTGTAAGTATTAGAAAAATGCGTAAAACTAGAGAAATTAGAAACTATGATTAGAAATTGAAAATAATAATAATAATAATAAATGAAATAGGTCATAACCTGTGGCTAATAATGACTAAAATGACCAATGCGAATGAAATAAATACTGAAGTGATAAAAGAGAAAAACAATGCAACATTAGAAAAGAGTAATTCTATTCCATCATAATCTAGTATAGAACTCATAACTCTGCACTTCATATATGACCGCTCTACACCTCGTAAAATACAATACAAAGCCCCCAACACTTCACGGCTATAGTTTTTGAGTCGAATTCAATTCAACGATGTTTAACATTCTGTAGGAGGAAAAATTCCGAAACATTTTTCTCAACATCCAAGCAATGACGATATAAGCGAAGCAAAAATTGAATAGAATAAAACACAAAACTTTGTAACAGTTGCCCTAGTAAAATGAAATAAAATTTTTAGTTTGACATCCCTCACTTATTTCCCGTGTAAACTAAGGGAGAATAATAATAATAATAAATGAAGAACGCAGGGAGTAAAGGAGGTAAGTCAAGAATTGGTCGAAAATATGTTAACAGCAGAATTATGTAGCCTGAAAGATGTACTTTGCATGGACTAAATCCCACCGTTAGAAGAAGGTTAATAACAAAGAAATTTAATGTTAAAGATTTCACCTACAGGGGAAGAAGGAGGTAAGTCAGTGGAAAATAGGGCAGTTGTGTAAAGTTATATATATATGTAAAAAAAAAAAACTGACTTGCCTCATTTTTCCCCTGTAGTCTTCAAATGCAAGTTAATAGAGATGGAAGAAGGATTGGCACAATGCAAATTCATAGAAACGGAAGAACACCAAAAGCATCAACAAAAACGACGTTTGCCTATCACAACTTCATGTAGTCCATGATCGAAACAAGGACCTCTTAAACCAGAGAATAATTCTTTACTATTCAGCCATTGTGTTCCCATATCAACTAATAGTGTATACTGAAATTATTAAAGACATTCACCATACATACAAATTGAGAAGTATAGTGTTAAGTTGTTGTTAATTTGGTTCTAAAAGTATTTAATTTATTAATAATAGTGTTGGTAGGATATTGGTAATATTAATAAAACTTTCAGTGCTTAAAACAATCGATGGTACTGACAAAAATATACTGGTAATATATTGTGTTAAGATATTGGTAGTGTTATCAAAAATAACAAGCAAAACGGTTTGAAGTACTAATAATGATATTGGTAAGGCATATAGAATGTTATCATGTAAACATACCAATAATAACTAAAAGATTGACAAACTTGGAAACGTACTAAACTTTCGATTATCAAAACTTCAATATGTTGTTAATAACTACACGTTAATACATGCTGAAAGTATTATACGATAAAAAGTATTTTTGGTATTGGTATTATTTTTGGTTAATATAAGAAATATAAGAGCATACTAGAAGTATTAAAAAATAAGAAATATAATTTGGTGGGTATCTAGTAGTATAGAATATTGTGCATGAAAAACTTTTGGAAAATGATATTACAGATTTCTGTAACACATCTGCGGAGCACTATGGAATTGTACCGAACGTTATATTGTCAGAACTTCAATGTGGTGTTAATAACTGTATGGAACAGATAATACAACATGTTCAGGTATACCTACTAGGCCTACCCAAAACACATTGTTGGATACCTACCAAGTACTTCATGGTGATGTGGATTGTTGGTATCTGTTGCTAAGAACTGATGTGTCGAATGCTGGAGAACATCAGCTTTATATATCCAACGGGTGGCGGACTTTCATTGAGCCCCGCCCTCCGCCCTTCGTTTCCTTTCTCCAGCGGTGTGGTGTGAGTGTGTGTGCGTCCTCCAGCCAAAGCAATGGGCAACGCAACAAGAGCAGAGACCCAGCCGGTCGGAAGTGTCGGAAACGGGTCATCGAAAGTCTCCGAAGTCAGTCAGTTACAGAATAGCTTGGTTAGTAGACTTTTGCATCAGCACCCAAACATAGTTTGCCATATTTACATGCATACATACATACGTAAAGTCATGGCAACATACGGTAAGAATATTCTCATAAATAGTCACAAAATATACGACAAGGAGGTTGTTAGTTGGACCTCCCCACTTCACATCTTAAAGGAATTAATTCCTGCATCACGCATGGATATGTACAAAATTCACACACACACGTACTCATATTCTCTAAGCTTATTACCGCTGTATGACAGGTGTCGTGACTCTGAGCTGAAACTCCTCCAGGCCAAACGTGCAATAAGTCTAATAGTGTGTGTATTTTGTATGTTTGTATGTATGTGTTAAGGGCCTATTTCCTTCAGTCTTTTATCAAAGAACTAGAGCACTATGTCCCTTTTTTCCTGTTAGCAAAAAAGAGAGGGAAAAGACTGCAAAGTGTAAAACCCAATTAAAAGGCTTTATTTGAACACTTTTTAAGAAAAAGATATGTTAATTGCATTTGAGAGGTAATAATATTTGTACTATTCAAATCCTTTTTCTCAATTTCTTGTTGCGATTTAAGCAAAATTAAAAATATTTCAATGAATATTAGGATCTTTGTGATATTGTATGTAAACACACAACAGTTTTATCATTACTGCCGCTTTCTAATTAATCAGTAAGTATATCTTCCTTAATATCTTTAAAAACATAAATTAAGCTGTAAATTCATCTTTTCCGAAATAAGACAAACCACTACTTTTAGGTTTAATTTAACGCCTTTTCAACATAAATTATGTTGCTGTCGTTTACCCTAAATCTTAAGCTTTTAGTTAGTTAGTTTATTTATTATTTTTTTTTAAATTTTATTTGAAGGTGCAGTGACAGCAATTCTTAGGAATTTTACGTTAAAATCCCAAACTTTCAAGTAAATAACCGACCGCAAACATGAATAATGTCAAGGAATGCTGCTTGTTACATGACTCTCTTCAGCACCGAGCCTACTATACACGAGACGTGGACTTAGGGTTTAAAGCGAAATCCTTAACCACCATAATGCTCTCCCAACGGAAATTGAACCAGGGACCCCGTGCACCAAAAGCGCCTACGCTTTAGCCACTAGACCAGCGGGAAGAGCTGTGAGGAATTATATTAAACCCATATATTTAAACAGTGTATATTAAATTATTACAATTATTTACCATTAAGAAGTTTCTGTGCACCAATGAAGACTATCGCGATATGAAATACCTCGAAAACATGCATTACTCTTAAGTTTGAGTTGACATAGATCTGCAAAGTCAAAGTTACAATTATAATTAAGATTAATTTTAGTTGATTTTGAGTTTAACGTCCTGTTTAGTAGCAAGGCTATATGAGACGTGGACCTACTGATTAACGTGAAATCCGAACCACATGAGCTCCCATCGGGAATTGAATCTGGGTCTCCCACGCCAAAGGCTAACCGCTAGCCACGAAGGAGCTCACAAATAAGATTTCTCTTTCATTATCCTAGTATGTTTTAGGTGGTTTGCTGCAAATTAAGAAGTGCATATGTATAGCAGTTCTTTTCTATAACCTTTGATCATTAAATGCTTTAATATAGCCCATCTTTCGGGATCTTCTTACCTTTACCTTTTTCCCTTTTACCACGGATCCTTCCATCACATCTAGAAAAATATTTTTAAAAATATTCTAACAATTTACCTCTTCACTTTCTTTTTCTCCTAACATTATCCTCAGGGATATTTTCTATTACAATATCAGGAAAATACTTAATTTAAAAAATTCGGGTGTTTGCAAGTATAAGTAGAAAACTGCAATGGATCATTTTTGTTAATACCTAAGAGACAGTACCTGTCACATTTTCCAGTGTTTAGTGAATTATACATGCAAATTACAGCAATTTAACTAGATTCTTTTTACATTCCAGACTTATAATTAATATTATTACTTTTGTTTTCTTTTGTTTCCAGGGCTTTCATGAAGTTACATAATAATAATTAAAAGTAGAAAGCTAGGTAAAATACATATTATTGAATTCAACTTAACTACTTAAAACCTCAATAAATACTAGTCTGGTGATTAAGCAATCAATTAATATATAGACCTATTTAATTTAAAACTATCCTTTTGAGAGAACATAAGATGAAAGATGTATCAGGAAGTCAAAGATGATTCTGCCACTTGTATTTTTTTACGTAAAAGAGTATCTTTTATTTCTGAACTTTACTAATTAATTTATAGCATCCCTCTCGATCTTTAATGCAAAAGTGTGCCTATGATCTATTTTATCTTGTTTCATTTGAATTAGGTATTATTTCTCCAGTGGAAGATCAAGTGGCTGATTAGTTTTCAGTATGTGGCTGGTATTAGCAGTAAACTAAAGAATTGCTAACATGAAATGAAACTGAGGATAGGAACGACGATAGAAGCATTTCAGAAAGAAGTAAATTATTTTTATGGGATCTTAAAAAAAGAATTTTTAGGAAAAAGACTCATAAAATGACCCGTGTGGGGTTTCGTACTCTGGGCAGAATAATAGACATTACACAAAACCAATGAAAAGAGACTAGATATTTTCAAAAGGTAGGCATGGAGAAGAATGGAAAAGATTAAGTTAATAGTCTAACAAAACAAATGAGGAAATGTTAGAAATATAAGGGAAGAGAGGGAACAATCTTATATGTAATTAAAAAGATGAACACTGTTAAAAATACTTTCTTAAATCTGAGAAAACGTTTCTTATCTGTGCACCGAGAATATTTTTCCTTAGAAACAAGAGTTTTAAACTCTCATTAATGAGAAATAAAGAAAAGTAGATGTGGTTGCATAAAGCGAAACGAGAAAATATGATGTTACTTTCCTTATGAATGAGAATTGCCTAATCTCATTTCTAAGAAAATTTTGTCTTGGCGCACAGATAAGAAACGGTTTCTCAAATTCAAGAAATTATTTTTAACAGTGAAGAGAACCGTAGGACATTGGCTGAGAAGCATCTGTACTTATGAGGGACGTGATAAACAGTACGGTGGTAGGAGTTAAAATAGAGAGGAAGGGGCGAAGGAGGCTATAGACAATAGAAAATTGTTGCTTCAAAACGAAGAAGTTAGCACGGAAGCTTTTTAATTTGAGTAAGTGACCTGCTAATAATGGTAGAATATTTCTACCATTATTCTAGTTAACATAAATTACATCTTCCGTTTCGTGATTGTTAAGAAGAAAAGTAGTATTATAAATACGTTTACTCTACATTCAAAATTAAACTGATATTGATAATCGAAATTCGTGTAAAACAAAATAAGATTGTGAAATTTTGCACTCTATATCATGTCAAACTTTCGTTCCGGCGCTTCCGTATATCTTTTCCATAGTTGTAGAACGTCGATAAATTTAACTGAATACCCGGATCAAGGATTAAGTTATAACTGAATACCCGGGAAATTTTTATGTATTTAATTGAAAAAATTCAGTTCCTTTTACAGCACTAAGACTTAACCAGTAAACAGTTTATTTGGAATCTTAATCACGTGTGCTC
Organism: Thermobia domestica; assembly: GCF_964235325.1. Lineage (NCBI taxonomy): Eukaryota > Metazoa > Arthropoda > Insecta > Zygentoma > Lepismatidae > Thermobia > Thermobia domestica. The sequence goes on along the minus strand of NC_137462.1, from coordinate 126,293,213 downwards.
TTCCTGGGTTCGAAGTCATGACCACTGGGGTCAATCAGGAAAAAGTGAGAGGCAGTGTGTTATCGCAGATTTGTTGACTGAAGTTTAGCGTCTCTCTAGCACTAAGGCTGTATGAGATGTGGACCCGGGACTCCGTACACCTTGGTAATATATCGTTGAGCGACTTCTCTTTGATATTCGTAGATGATCTGTGATAATAATATACCGTATATATAGGCCTATCAATATGTTTTTGACTTGATAACTCGAGAACCATCCGACCAATCTCGATTAAAGTTGCCACATAAATAAGATTCCAGTCTGGGATGGTTTCTATCATTTGACTTTGACAGTGCAACTTAGGGGAGAGGGAGGGGGAGATATTTAAAAATGATCGAAGATGACCAATATTAGTGTTGAATCCATAGTTTTCAGGATCGCTATGATGAAGAGCGACAGTTCCTATGCCGTTTAAATCCAAATTCAGCCCCGCAACTTGAAGGAGAGGGAGATATATAAAAATAATCGAAAATGACCGATATACCGAATCCATAGTTTTCGGGGTCGGTGAGATGAAGAGTGACACTTTCTATGCCGTTTAAATCCAAACTCGGCCCATTATGTTCAGAATGAAACATATTCTCCCCGTGCGAAGACCGGGTATTCTACTAGTAAATAGATAAAAATTGAGTGTGCGCAAAACTTACTCCGTATTCAATACAAATGAGCATTCATATTTGCTTTCATTTCATCGTTAAGGTGCATTTATTACTCAATATTATATTTAAATTAGAATAAAACATTGAATATTTTGTATTTCAAAATATTGGGGAGATGTGTCCCCCTCATCCCCCAAGCCAGAGACGTCCGTGGAATCATGGCAAGGATTGGCTTCTTAACAGTTCTGTGTGCCTTCACGTTCATATCAGAGAGCCGATGCCTTACTGTTCTTTCAGAGGCTTCAACACCACTATTTTCAAGTTTCTGTTTTAGATCGTTTGTACTAACAAATGTATTCCTGAGGTAAATGTTCTTCAACAAGCTTAACGATCTTGGAGTAAAAATTATTTTGCACCTACATTTGCCCTTTATTTGTGTTTTACACTGTTCACCATAATCAATTTTCTTCCTAAATCATCTCACAGACGCTTCAGACATACCAGATCTTCCAGAAAGTTTTCGGTTCGAATACATTTTAGTTTGTATTAAACTTTTTATTTCAGTATTTTTTCTCAGCGTCAAGTCACTTCTTTTCTTCATGATAATAAACGATATGCTCTGCGAAAGGCAGCATAAAATCGATCCGCTTTTCGAAAGGCCTCCTTGTCTCAACTTAGCTTGAATTTAACTGCAGGATGCTTATTCAATAACAGTGACGTTCATTATTGTTTGTAACAACAGTATCCGCACCACATCTGTTTTGATCGAGGTACGTCTAATATAATGACTAGCGAAAGTAAAATTATAGGAATAAGATTTGTAGCTGATTTCTGTCAGAAGACATTTACCACTGGGAAAGATGCAGATTTAATTAGACGAAACAAAGATTTGGCTCTTGGACTCAATCGGGATCGACTTCAACAATTCAGCACGAACCAATGCGCGCAAAACACAAGCACTATAGCTACGTGGAGAGCAATCCAGAGCCCAAATTTGCGTGATCCCAATGAAATTACTGAGCTTCCTAGTGACTAAACGGTTAAAGTACGGGCCTTTGGCATGGGAGACCCTGATTCGATTCCCGGTGGGAGCTCATGTGGTTCGGATTCCACGATAAGCTGTCGGCCCACGTCTCATACAGCCTCGCTATTGAAAGGAATGTTAAACTTAAAAAAATACCCAATGAAGTTAGTGAGCGTGAGATTAAGAAACCACGTGCTTGTCTGATTAAGGCAATTGAGCCCGGGTTTGAGTGATTGAAGCCTGAGTTTCGTGAACCTTATGGAGAATTGTGTGTGTGAGTGGGCCCGAGGCTCTAATTTCATATCAGTTTGCGTTAACTCAAGACAAAATTTGCGTTTTAATTTGTGATATTAGATATCACATTTTTATTTTACGCTATGAGGACAGTGACACAATTTTTTGAGTTTGTGACCAGCCTAGTGGGCATTGATAGGGAAATCGTCGCATGTGGCTAGAAGGTCCACATATTTTTCACTTACCCATCACCAGATATTCTTAATTTTGCGTCGCTTTACAGTTTGCAATGCATACTGTACTGTTAATACGAAATAAAACCCTCGATTGCAACATAACAATCTACACGTGCTAACTGCTTAATTCGAGATTAAAACCACATGAGCTTCGACCTGAAATGTAATATTTTCTTACGTGGAAATTACCAATGTATGCAGGCGCAGATGTCAATGTCAATGTATGTATAACATGTCACGTGAATGTCAATGTATGCAGGCGTGAATTCAAGGGGGACTATAAGGGGGACTGACACTTAGATAGAAAAGATATACACTGGATAAAATCGGCTTCAATCCTGCTTTACACTGGATAAAGCTGCAAACTATGCTTCAGTCCCTCCCTTGATCATGTCCTGGATCCGCCACTGAATGTATGTATAACATTAGCTTTTCAACTTAAAATCAGTATGACTGACATATTGTTACGTGAAGGTTCCGTATGGTTATGTTAATAGTTCATGCTTTTGGAGCAGTTTGATTGGCAGTGGATAGACAGGCACATTTTGTCCAGATTTCACATCAAAACATTACATCTACATACATCTTAGTCTCGCAGCTGAATATAAACCTAAAGTAAACGTGATTGCCTGTAAATTGTTCAATAATTTTATTCTCACAAAAATGTTGATATCTAAAGACATCGACATGGCAAAAATCTAAAATTCTAATGCAGTATTAGACTTAAATCGCATGACTTAAGTCGCCAAGTTATATGATTCACTGTATATATAAAAAGCATCGACAAGAAGAAACTTGTATCTAAAGAAGAGGAAGGAATTGATTTCGTTGCCAGGAGAGAAAAGAATACAAAAAAAAAAAAAAAAAAATGAAATACTTTCTTCTACGATTGATCCGTTATAAACTCGTTAGGTATTTATGTATGCGCCAGACAACAAATAAAGAGTGATAGAGAGAAAACGTTTATCAGAATACAAAGTAAGTGCTTTCGCTTTCTTCTGTGCAGAACGATCCAATCATATACTTTTTCTAATCCTTCTTTGTATCCCGTTCACTATGGCAATACGGATTCCCGTACCGACCTTGCACGTCATCCTTGCCCGGATGGGGGTATTTACACCTGATGGCCAACTGTGGGTTGATTCCGAGACAAATAATTTAAAAAAAACAACCACGAATATAAATAAAGACACTAAAAATTTGTCACGGTCTTGCAGCATTTCCTTGCGGAAGAATTCTGCAATAAAATGTCTTCCCTCCTGCATGAATCACTTCTATTCCACAACATATTCTTACATTCCATGTACCACTTAATTTATGGTTATACATTAAATTACTAAATTACATACTTACTAAATATTTTTTTTCTTCCTTTCGGCCAAAAGGCTATTCATTCATAACCAAATTATGATATGATGATATCATAACTACAGAATCCTGTAATTTTAATTTTTTCTATCCCTTTCTAACTGTCATCGATCTTGTAGGGAGTAAAATGTTGCAAGAATGCAAAATGTGGTTTTCAGGTAATTTTTGATTTAATCTTACGGCCTTCAGAGTGACTTAGTAACAGTGAAAAACCTTCCTCGTAGAATTAATGTCTAACGGATCTCAAGGTCTAGTTCAAGGTAAGAATCTCCATGGAAGAGACTGAAAAATCTTTACGACCTATCCAATGACATAAGAATTGAATAGCGATATAAGATATTCTTACTTTCCAGAAGAACTGGTTTACATGGGCGAAGTTCAAATTCTTTCTTGCAAAATTTGTAGGCTAACACTTAAAATAAATACATACATTTGATACGATAATGCAAGCAAGTAATTTCCCTTTTGACATAAATTACTTTTACACAAACTTCGGACTCTGATGTATAGTAATATATGTGGTGGAACGGCTGGTAAGTAAGAGAAACACAAGATGTTATACCAATATTGTTACTATAAACATAATGTTATTTTTAAGTCGAACACATAGAAAAAAGTATTCATGCTAGAATTTCTCACATGTTATAGGTTGAACTATTCTAGCATACTCATTTTCGTAACTTCACTTTCCTTTCAAACGATTTTCTATTTTTTTCTTTAATATGTACTATATTTCGATACAGTTTTAAGAGGACTGCATGATTATAATAAATCATACTTGGCAAACTAATGATCATAGATGAGTTTCTAAACTTATAGAACCAGTTTTTCTTTCAGAAAACTATTCGAAGAAGGATGCAACAAGGAAGAAATAAAAATGTGAGAGGTTGTAGTGGGACATACTGTTTCCTAAATTACATGTTTCACTTTGAACCACTTTCGATGTGGGTTAAGGATTAACGGAGGAAATGGAACATATCCTTGGGACTCTGAATCGATTACAGAAAACCGCATCTCGATATTCCTTATCTTTCTCCCCCACCCGCTATGAAAAACAGTATTGGAACCGGTAGTAATAGCATATTTCAACTACTTCCGATTTTGCTAGACTGTTGCAGTCATTGTATGTTGCCTTGAGGTGCTGAATCGTTTAAAGAAAGCAACTTCTTAACACTGAAACGGGAAATGACTAATTTGAACCACTTCTAGCTTGAATAGAAGGTAACCGGAGGAGATGGAACCTATTCTTGGTACGCTGAAGCTATTGCTAGGAATCACATCTCGATATCTCTTACCATTTTTGCTCTGATACTTGTCAACAAACGGACGGACGGACGAACATAGCCGTTCTAGAAGACTTCCAACACTTATGCATAGCCTAAAATTAAGAAAATTTGAAAATTTAGATGAGTACTCCCTTATATAATCACTTAAGATTTGAAAATTTTATAGGGTAATGTGGCGGACGAGAGGAACAAGGGATTATTTTCGGTAGCAAAACTATGTGTTATATGGACGTAGAATAACAAAAGCGACTCTTTGATACTGACTAACAGGATGGAGAAATGTTCCAACAGATTGTAGCATTATACTTGTATATTTTGAATGTACTAAACTATGTTATGGTTGACACTTTCGATTTTGTTCTAGTCCTGATATGAAGTGATCTCGGAAAGCCATGAATTGTGATAATCAATAGGGCTTTTATTCGGAATATAATTTCAACGATGGTAAAACTAGTTATATGTTCTCTAAAACCGTTTGCATACAACTACGAGTATAACAATTAAATTGATTATAAATTGAAAATGAATGATCCAAAAAGAAAAGTTACCCATGTCTGCTGCATTGTTTCTTCCAGACATGTTTTTGGGAGGTACTGTCCCTCCAGAGCTCTAGGAGTGTCCTCCTCCCGGAGGAGATAAGATAATACGTCTATAATATAACAATAAATAGAATAGTACAAGCAATGTCCTCCCGGAATACAAAGTGTGATCTCTCTCGGATCATTGTTTCTGAAAAACTGGTCTGCTGCTGTATTGTTTTTTTTAAATACTGATGTAACATTAAAGGTAAATTTCCGAAGTTTAATTTGGCAACACTGAAAAATTCACCATTTCCGAAATTGCCCACTAGAGGTGCTGGTATGCAAAATGGCTGCATCAGCAACAGAGAAATCTTAACTAAATACTCGAATACGCTATATAATATTCTTCAGTAACCGTTATTAGAAACATTTCCAAACAACATTTGATAAACAAGCACTGCATGGTTAGGAAATTAGCTGTTTGGACAAGAGGAAAAAACATAAGGAACCACGAGGTTTGTGGTTAGACCTCTGCCACATAACAAACGGGTTTCTCCTTTCTCATGGAATATCTCTGATTAAATGTGAGTCACAGTAAAAGAAAATGAAATAAAACAAGAGAAACAAAGTTGGTGAATCGAAATCAAAAGCTCCTGGCGTTCAAAACTGTGCAATACAGCCAATGTTGCCGAGACGAATCTTTCCCTGGCCAAACTCAACAACTGAATATAATGATCTTTATTTCCTTAGACGATGTGCTACTTGAAAACCAGATTTCGTTCAGAGCGCTCAATAGTTACTAAGAAGTAAAATACCATATACAAGCCGAGCCGAACACTCAAGTGGATTTTCAGAGGATGATTTAATAAAGCTGTCCCAATCTAAAGTGGAAATATACATTTATTAAAACACCACACAGAAACACGAGTTTCAAATACTACAAATGCGATAGATAAGACTTCAAACCTCTGAGTGACGTAATGCGTCGCATGAGAGAAATACGATCTACTGCGCAACTTGGAAAAGTTTGTTAAATAATCCAAGCATATTCAGATATAATAAGTCAAATTACAATATTAATAATTTTCTTACATAAAAGAATAAATTTTGATTATTTTAACAGTAAATAATGAAAATTTATTTACAAAAATCTTTAATTTGTATAAAAAATATGTAATACGTCATTCAACATATTGCATTTAAATTGCTTTTCAGAACATACATAAAAGGAAGTTATTATTATAGTAAAATTCAGAAAAAATAATTATTTAAACTTTTGCTCAAGTATCAGTCTCAAATGTTTGTACAGAATTTATATTTAATAATAACATTGTAACTCACAAGTAGATTAATCATTCATTTTGACATATATAAACACGGTTTAAAATTTCAGTTTACAAGGTAGTCCGAAGGTTCAAAGGCACCAGGTTACATCCTATCATGCACTGCATGGTAACATGCAATACATAATGAGATGAACCTAATAACAAGCCGATGATCCGACTTTGACTACCTTTTATTATTTTTTTGTCATATAACTTCTTACCTATAATTTATTAACCTTATGAACATATACTGTATGTGATGATAACTGTGTCCTTTTGTTTATTTATTTATAATGTAAAATGTATTGCTAGAGCATAGAATATGAACAAACATGTTGTTTCCGTGTCATAAGGAGCCTAGACGTTACCCGGAAAAACTGATTTAGAGCCAGGGTAATTTTTAGGTTAAGCTTCTAGGGTGACTATCTGGTTTATTAACCTACGCCGTGAGGCACCTATCTATATTCATTAACAACGAGAACTCAGTGAGACATATGGTGATGTAAAAAAGAGGAGTACGAGGGTAGGAAGTTTGCCCAACAACTGGAAGTGAAGGAAATTACTATGGAGGACGTCTTATAAGATGTATGTGATATCGCCTCTAGCATTTCTATGGGATCTGTTGAGATCATTTTGCATGGAAACCTGAAAATCCAAAAAGTTTCATCAAGACTATTGACTACAAGATTGTGCGGGTAGCAATATGACGACGCCATTAATGGAGCTTCCATTTCGTCAATTGCCACAATGGGCAAGACATAAGTACCGATTTCAATTTTGAAATGAAACGTCAGTCATCACAATAGAAGCACACCGGCTGTCAGCCACCAAAGAAATTTCGAGTTACTGCCAGTGCCCAGAAGGTAATGGTCATGTTTGGTAACAGCGAAGGCACACTCAATGTTTTTTAGAGGCCATGGCTGTATCTTACGAATATGTATTGAAGACTGAACGCGTTCCAGCATTGCAAGCAAAATGATCCGATTAGATTGATCATGTGCTTTTCCATCAAGACTCCATTCCTTATTGGACACAACTAATTCAGGATTTTCTTCGTATTAACAACTTTGAACTGTCTCATGCTCCCTATTCACTAGACCTCTTTGCTAGTGATTTTTAACTGTTTCTGACAGAGAGGACACTCTTCGTGGAAGTTCATTTTTCAGTTAGGCGTCTCAGTACGTTCTGGTATAAACGATATTTTAGTGGTCACAGCACATCCTTAAAGAAGTATCCTTGGTGGCCATGGAATCATGGCATTGATATTGCATGGAAATGTTTATGTTCAAAGGGAGATTACATTGACTAAAGGAAAAGTGACACAAGTTTCAACTTTCTGAAGTAAGTAGTTTATGAAATAAAAAATAAAGAAGTTGGACAAACTTTGTATTTCTAAATCTTGCACAATTAAGCATTTTCGATCGCGACTGAACGTGGCACTCTCTTGTTAATGCTCTTTGGGAAGGTGGATTCTCACGTCACATTTCGGAACGTTTTTTTTCTTTTTCTTTTTTCTTTCTTTCTTTCTTTCTTTCTTTTTTTTCTACGATGCCCAATACTGCGTAGCCTAGCAACACCAGATGTACCTGTTTTGCTCCGATTCAATTCACGTTGATCCCTTTCTTTAGAACACGGAAACGCAACGTCAAATATTGTTTACTTATTTCAGTAGCTCTAATAGTGCATGGAGTTAGTGTCAGAAACCACCAAAATATTTCACTTCCGGCAACCAGTCTGCAATTTTACACAGTTCTTATATGTATACCAAAGAATAGAAAACCGCCGGGAGACACTCGATCCAATGTCCAGAACTCGTGTGATGATGTCATCAAAATGGCGGACAGCTCGATTCGAAAAATAAGCCATATCTCCGTTATTTATGAACCGATTTTCTTCAAACTTGGCTCATTTTAAAGGAAATTAAATTTGCAATAAAATATGTTACTAAAATATTTCCTCTAAAATTAATCGTTTCGGAGTTATTTAAGAATTTAATAAATTAACGAGTATTTATTGAAGAAAAATACAAAGTAACTCCGAAACCCTTAGTTTTAGACGAAACACTTAGGTAACGTGTTATATTGTTAATTTCATTACCTTTAAAACGAGCTATTAATGAAGAAAATCGGTCCATAAATAACTGAGATATCACATATAACGTGTTAATTACATTATTAGAATGGCGGTCAGGACTTCTTACAGATAGCGACAAATTCAGCCAAAGTAATTCATTTCCATATACCAGTCCCAAATTTTACACAGTATTTATATACATAATAAATAATTTTAAAATACCTGGGAGACACTTGATTTAACACGCTGAACTCCTATGTTGACGTCATCAAAATGGCCGCCGGGATTAAAAACATAGGTTTGCTTAAATACAACTATCTCCGTTACCGATAATTTTTTTGAGTCTTCCAATTGATCCATTTGAAAGAGCATGAAATAAGCTACAAAAATGTTATTCGATTTAGTTTATAGGTAAATAGTTTATGAATTATATATGGCGATGACAACTTGGAAGTGGATGAAAAGAACATCCGTATATTTTCTTCTTCTAGTAGATGGCAGAAGTTTCTACTTGAAGAAAACGCAAAAACGTTTTTGCTAGTGGTGATTTCTCATACTTACCGAATTTTTAGAAAAGAAACAAATATTCTATCACACAATGTACTGGAAGACCACCATGGTGCTAGAATGTTTCCTTTTAGATTAGGTCCGCAGCATTCGACAGGGCAGTTTGATAGACTTATACTCTGGAAAAAAATTGTCCATGGATGTTTGTTCTCGATCATACTATGCGCGATGGCTGCCAATGCTTTTGTACAGCTTAAAGCAACTGCCAGAGATGCATCCAACAATGTTCCGTGAGTTCCAAAACGGAAATATATCTGGCTGCAAAACTAAAAGAAAATTTTCCAGGATGGCACATGACCAGTTACATGAGCAGAACAACAAACTAATTAAAAAATCTTCAATTAACCTATCCCGTCTAAGTCAAGGGGAGGGGCTATTACAATGGATGGTTGCAAGACCCGAAGTTGTCCGCATGATTGGAGAGTTCGAAAAGGATCGGAACCTGAAATCGTAACATCACTTCCGAGGAGCATCATGAAAATACTCCAAGTTTTCATAAGAAATTCGAAACCCATGTTTCTGCCCTTATTGAAGTGTTTGAACCACACGGCAATCCATTCGAAGAAGGCGAGTTAACTACAGTCAACAGCAGTAGAATCATTCTCTCAGAAGAAAATGCGATGAGCGTCAGGTCGGCAAATGCTACAGGGAAAAGCCAATTTGATACGTTTGTCGAAGATCGGTTGATCCTTAGAAAAGTTTCCATTCATGAAGTCATCAAAAAAGACAACCTTCCCGTGATGAGTGCTAAGAAAGTTACAGTTAAGTCCAAAGACAAGCAGAAAATAGTAGACCTGAGAAAAGACAGTACTCCTTTTGCCAAGTTGTACGTTGCTAGTCAATCAAGGGGAATCGACGTCAAAAAGTTCTTTACCCATGAAAACAGCTCATGTCCACCTTTCATATCTGACCGCGGTAAGCTCGGAAAACCAATAAAAAAGTCCGACGTGGTGTCCTGTATCGTCGAGTCAAGTGGAGTTCGGGTGACCACTGCTCATGAGTCCGAAGTTTCTTCGCTCATAATCGATGCAGCAGCCTTGATCCATATGCTTGTCCCTAAATCCAGCCGGACATTTCAAGATTACTGCAATCAGATTGTTAAATCATACATTCTAATGAGATTAAGATCTGTGGAAAGAGTTGACCTAATTTCTGACCGCTACCTAGAAGGAAGCCTAGAAAGTGACGTAAGACAGTCGAGAGGGTTTGGGCTCAGAATAAATGTAAAATCTAATGTTGTCATCCCCAAATCTTTCAGTAAGTTCCTTGCTCACAGTAAAAACAAAGAAGAACTCTTTGAATTTTTAGCTGAAAACCTGGTCAAAATGGATCTTTGCGCCGGGAAAAAAGTCATTTGCACCTACAGAGACACGGTAATTGGATCGCAAACGGAGGCGACATTTGTAGCTATATCTTCCAAATACCATGAAGAAGCCGATGCCCTTCTCCTACTTCATGTATGGCATGCCATGGAATACTCGGATTGTTCTAAAATCATGGTGAAAACTGTTGATAGTGACGTGGTAGTAATTGCTATGTATGCCTTTTCTAGACTCAATACACTGAAAGAATTTTGGATGGAATACGGCAGTGGAAAGCACCTCCAATACCTTCCGATCCACGAGTTGCACAACAAAGTTCCACGAGGAGTTCCAGATCTTTTGCCTTTCTTCCATGCATTTACGGGGGCTGACACTGTGTCAAGTTTTGTAAGTATTGGTAAAACCACTGCATGGAAAACGTGAATGACTTTCCGAGATGTAGACAAAGCTTTTTCGGCATATTCTCAAGTTCTGGACAACATCTCTGAAGATGACGACACGTTTTTACTCATTCAACGCTTTGTAGTTCTTATGAACCATTCATCAAGTTCTGCAGAGGCCGTCAATGAGACCAGGCGGATTCTCTTTACCCAGCAAAACAGACACATTGAAAATATTCCACCAACCAGCAACGCTCTGTTGCAACACTTGAAGAGGGCCATCCTACAATGTTCTTTGTGAACAAACTGTCTTCAACGGAACAGCCAACGTTTGGATCCTTGTGAGTGGGGATGGAAGAAGACCGCATATGACTACGAGCCCCTCTGGTCGACAAGCCCAAACTTCACCATGGAAAAGCTAAAAGAGTTAATAGCATGCAAGTGCAAACAGATTTGCACGCGCTGTCGATGTATAAAAATACACGAACTTTGCACTTTACTTTGTAGTTGGGAGGGTCAATGCAGAAATTAAGTTTAAACTTACAAACTTTTCACTTTGTTTAAAGTTTACATTGTTTTCAATAGTTGTGCCTTCCGCGCTAATAATCCAAATGGACTGTACATGTTTTCATTGTGAGAAACTGTTGTAAATATCTGCTATCCTTCCTAAAAAAGAAAAGCTTTTTCTTTCATTTCTGCCAATCAGTAAAAAGAGGGCATTGGATCCACTAAAAGATGTAAATAACTATTTTTATTTTCATATTCACACTTTTGTGGTATAATTTATAATTAAAGATGAATCACTCTTAAAAAAAATATACAAGCATGCAACCTTGCAATGGATGTAATGTGTTTACTTGAGTTAACGTCTCTTATAATAACAGAAATGTCATTGCAAAATATATTAAGCCAACAGCAACCATTTTAAAACATGGTTTTTTACTCCCTTCCACGTTGTCATCGTCATAAACCATTTAAAATCGAATAAAATTTTTGTAGCTTATTTCATGCTCTTTCAAATGGAACAATTGGAAGACTCAATAAAGTGATTGGTAACGGAGTTAAGTGTATTTAAGCAAACCTATGTTTTCCCGACGGCCATTTTGATGACGTCAACCTAGGAGTTCAGTGTGTTAAATCAAGTGTCTCCCAGGTATTTTAAAATTATTTATTATGTATATAAATACTGTGCAAAATTTGGAACTGGTATATGGAAGTGAAATATTTTGACTAAATTTGTCGCTATGTGTTAGAAGTTGTGACCGCCATTCTAATAATGTAATTAACACGTTATATGTGATATCTCAGTTATTTATGGATCAATTTTCTTCATTAATAGCTCATTTTAAAGGTAATGAAATTAACAATATAACACGTTGCCTAGGTGTTTCGTCTAAAACTAAGGGTTTCGGAGTTATTTTGTATTTTTCTTCAATAAATACTCATTAATTTATTAAATTCTTAAATAACTCCGAAACGATTGATTTTAGAGGAAATATTTTAGTAACATATTTTATTGCAAATTTAATTTCCTTTAAAATGAGCCAAGTTTGAAGAAAATCAGTCCATAAATAACGGAGATATGGTTTATTTTTCAAATCGCGCTGTCCGCCATTTTGATGACATCATCACACGAGTTCTGGACATTGGATCGAGTGTCTCCCGGCGGTTTTCTATTCTTTGGTATACATATAAGAATTGTGTAAAATTGCAGACTGGTAGCCGGAAGTGAAATATTTTTACGCTAACTCCACGCACTATAAGAAACGTAGTAAAGGGTACAAATGTAGCTTTCCCAAAAATACAGTTAATTTTTGGAGCTATATGACCAATCATACACTCATTAGAAATCCTCCCAGTAAGTCTGAAAGTAAGCAGAAAACTCTTAAAAACGTTTAGTTTTCTAATGACGCACACGTTCGTTTGATTAACAAACAAAATGTGCGCTTTTGGTCTAATGAGAATTTACTATTGCATCATGAAAAACGCCATTTTCCGAGAATTGCAGTGTGAGTCGCAGTTTTGCAACCATGGACTGATTGGACTTTTCTCTTTCGGAACAGAAAAGGTAAAAAGTGGGTAATACTTGATCGTGATACGCAATAACTTTGTTTCACAGCTATTTGGTACTGCTTCAACTATCAATATACACTAGTTTATGCTGAGTGGTGCAAGACCGTGCTCTGAAAACATTATGTTGAGTTTCTACATGAGAATTTCAACATACTGGTCGTTTCAGATCGGTTTCCAGACCTATTTCATCGTGGACAATCTTGGCCCCGTTATAGCCCAGATTTTTAACTCATGTGTCTATTTTCTGCGGGAGTTTCTCATGGAATTCTTCCCTTAAGATTTGATGGAGATCGTAAGATTTATTATTCAGTCGTGCAGTGAAATTACGGGAAACATGTTCCAAGCACTGAGCAATAACATCTATGCTCGTTTATATTTGGTTCAAAATCAAAATGGCCGTTATATTGAATATATTTTGCATTAGAACATTTCTCTATAGCATGTTTCTTCTTTCAATACTAGTTTCATTGTAATATTGTTACCAATAATAATTTCAATAAAAAAACGAATGTATTATTTCTTGTACCATCCTGTGTGTTAGGCGTTAATGCAGTACGCACCCCATTCAGCAAGTTCTAGACTAGCTTTTACTGTAAAATTCTGTGAGCTACACTTAAAACATTAACTCATTCTCTCCACCTACACGTCGAAGAGCTGCTAAGCGATTTACCCATACAATTCAAGTCTCTTGATTGTGCCTAATAATAGCTACTTTGAATACAATTCTTTGCTAGTCCTTTCCTATGCACGAAACTGACGTACCACGTAACACGAAAATGCTTTCTCCTAGACTCTGGCAGTCATTTTTATCAGTCTGCTACCTGTCTGTTAGGTTTGTTTCAAAATAAAATCAAAAGAAAAAAAGTAGATTATGAATCCTGTTTTTCATACAATATTCGATTGCTAATAGGAGTGGGAAACAAGAGTTCGATTCCCGGTGGAAACTCACGTGTTTAGAATCCCATGTTAAACTGTAGTTCCACATCACATGTACCCTCGTTAGTAGAAAGCAACGCTAAACTGTAATCTAACCAACCTAGTCGCTCCTAAACAAAATTTTAAACAAGTACTGTTTCTTTAAAAATATATATTATTAGTCGATTTTGACAAACGTGGTAAAAAGCAGAAAATAATAAGAGTTAAAAATCAGAAAATAACACTATTATGTGTAAGATAGAAAATTCATTATTATTATTATGCGTAAAAATTTTTGAAGACTCTGCCAAGTCAAACAAATTAATGCCTTACAAAATTACCATCCAAACTGATTTTATTTCAGGCATTAATTTGTTTGGCCTGGAACAAACTTCAAAAACATTTTATTGATAATAGTAATGAACTGTCTTCCGTCTTTTAGCATTTAATTATTTTCTGTTTTTTTAATGCGTATCTTAAAGCCAACAGGGGCGGACCAAGGCAAAAGTTTCACCCAGGCAAAGTAACATTTTGGTGCCCCCCTCACCTTACTCCTAACTTATATTTCACATTTTATTACCGTGATTTTATTATTTCAAACCCATTTTCAAAAAAAAAAAAATTTAAAAAATGAATACTCAAACACATACAAAAATATACATATGGTATCAATTACATTGTGTTTATTATTATTACTATTTATGTACCGATATGTATAAAACAAAAACAATATTCAACAGCATTTATTGCATACTACTAATGGTGATGCATACATGATTACTGCTATATTGCAAATTGTTTTGTTATATCAATAACATTAGGAGTCATTCTACGATATATATCCGATTATGTAACAATCTTTTCTAGTAATGTGAGGTATCAACAAATACATTTGACATAGTTGAACGTGTTTTACGCACAGCAATATAACAACCCTTTTTATGTACGTTATAATAATTACAAGTCCAAAGCATTCATAAAACGTATCTCATGAATTTCGACAAAAGCTGAACACTCTTACAAGACTAGAGCTTCTTTCTTATACATGCCATGTCTCCATTTGTCCCCTCTAGTACTTTACAAGAATATAAACCAAAAAAGTCAGTAGAAAACGTGTTGTAAAACTTACTTTTTAAGGCTCAACTTGGCGCCCTCTGACTGGGCGCCCCGGGCAGTTGCCCCGCCCTTGGTCTGCCCCTGGAAGCCAATTAATATTATTTTTATTTTCTGATTTATGTTTAGTGCGATTTTGAAGTAGGTTATTTTTCTTTTAAGTTTGTTTATTTTGTGCACTTCTTTTCGTTACCCCATTTTTTAAATAGATACCTAACCTAAGAGTGGGGGATTAGGTTACTATTGGTCAGATATATATACAGTGGAAGAAAGGATTGGGGAAGGAAGGATGCGGCCGGGACCTGTATGTTAGGTACCATCCTCTCATTTGTCTGGCATCAATTAGAAAAAACAAGGAGAATCTCACTCAGGATGGCTGACCGAGTGTCCTCTCCGGGAATCGAACTCGGGACCGCTCCGCCGTACACAGATCGATTTATATATAGCCTATTAAATACTTTGTTTTAGGTTTCCGTATTTACTACACCAGTGCAAGGAAGTAAATGCAACTTTACCCCTTTTATTTCGCGCATTTTAAAGATGAACTTAAAGTGTTCCGTATTTTCACTTTAAAAGTTAACAAAAGAGAGGAAAATAGTAAAGTGATTCATTTTACTCCATCTTAAACTGACTATTGTATCTAAAGAATGGTAACCATCTAGGGATGCGCACGAAACGAGTCGAGACACGTCTCTTCCAATAGAAAAATATACATTTTTCGAGTCGAGACATCACTTTTACAGCACATTTTCGAGACGAGACAGCCACAAATCTTGTCTCGTGCGCATCCCTAAACCATCTATAAGTTCCAGAAGAGGTCAAGAGGTTCCAAAGGAAAGGCATAAGAGTCATTCAGTACCAGTACCTCAAACTCCTAAGTGCAGCAACGGAACATAAAATATGAAATGAAATCTTAGAGTTTAACCTATTTACTCTAAGAGAGACGACATTAAGGAAAATGAATGATGATGGAAGAATTTGTGGAATGAAAATCTGGGAAGAAACGAGAGTACCTCGAGAAAACCCACGGACACGATCTTGTCCACCACAAGCTTACTTGGCAGGAGATCGAACCAGGGGCCCCAAGTACCAGAGATAAATGCTCAACCCCTGAGCCACCCTACAACACTAAAAGAACAAAAGTCATTATAACTGCCATGCCGATTCGTAACCTCAATCGCAAATTTTGCGTTGCGTTCACGAAAAGTTATTATAGAATGTAGCCGAAAGTGATCAATTATTACGATAAATATTAAAGTGTCTTCTCTAGTTACATTAGTGAGTAAAATGCCATTAAGATACCTAGATGACTATAAATCACGATAGTGATCATTTATCGATAAATCTGTTTGAAAAAGCATTCATAATTCCAGTGACGCGTTAAATCATGTAAAAGAAGAACAAAATATCTATGTACTTAAATAATGTAGTATGATTGACTTTTTTTTTATTAATTTGTTGTTCAAAATGAGGTATTCCATTACCAAGCAGTGTAAGAGTAATATAGCCAATTCCTCTTTTCTATGGTCGTAAATAGGACTGCCCAAAATATGAGGCGAGACGAGACAGAAACCTTCCAATAGATACAGAACCCGTAATTCTTTTACTCGCACGTACTTATTTCATTAGACGTATCACAATACAACACTAATCTGAAAATTTACTTCTGACAGAAATATGCAACAAATCCTGAGTATTAGTAGTTAGTAAGCTGTATTCACTTTAACGACGTTTGTCTATAAATTCTATCGTTCGTTGCTACACAATTAGATTTCATATATCTCCATCTTTTTTTTTTTTTTTTCAACAACTATTTTTTTTCTTTTTTCTTCTAACAAGTGACTTTCTAAGACTAATATCATAGATATGTTTACAAATATCAAAGGAAACATAATTACATCGTATTGGATTACATAGATCTCTTACACGTATTAATACTTAAAAGGAAAACAATTTAATAGAAATTATAATGCTGGATATTAAAATAATCGAAATATATTTTAGAACACTATAAATCCATGGCCCTTCTGAATATAATATATCTTTGGAATTAAATAAATAAGTCTAGAAATTCTTTTTCAAGGATCTTATAAAATAGAGGATCTGCCCTTACAATAAAATGTTGAAGCCATACGTCACAGTTTCGCCACCCCTACTCTGCCCACTCTGCCCAATAGGATCTCAATGTTTTGAGCCAAGAATCATGGCGGAAACGAAAGTAGCCATTGAGACGATGGCGGAAACGAGAGTAACCAATCAGACGTGCCGATGCTCGGTTGTTCTTTGGCTTCATCTATTTAATGGGACGACGATACATATGGGCAGATCCTCTATTTATAATATCCTTGTTCTTTTTCTCATACCCGAATTAGCTATTATAAAGAGATGAAAATTATATTATTTGTTAAACTATTAAACCTCTGTAACGGAAATTTAGGTCCGTTACAAATTTCCTCTTCTGGGGGGCAATCGCCCCGATCTCCCCCTGGGTCCACCACTGAAAGGAGGCTCGTGTATGAAGTAATAAATTGGTAATTAGAATTCGGTATAGTATGTACAAAGAAATGAGTTAACATAACTTATATAAGAAATTAAACATTCATTAAGTCTGAATCTCGTCTCAGAAATAAAACGTTTTCAATTCAATTCTATACAGAGACATTTATTTTCACACGTCAATTAATATTTCACAAATAAAAGGTAGCTGTGAATTCCTATAGCTTCAAGAAACCAAATTCTTGATACAGGGAATAGATAGCCCTAACTATGAATAATCTGGGGTAGACTAACTCGCTGGTCAACCTGCAAATGCCCAGTGTGTCTTGCCACATTTATTTACTAACGAAAATAAAATGAATAAACCTTCCAGAAATATTTACGGCATTTTTCTGGAATAATATATAAAATAATTTGATTATCTTCTGAATCTTTGTTGGAAAGATTTTACAAGGTATCATACATGTAGTTTTAGCTAGCCTGAAATTGCAGTTATATTCGTGGAGCACCCCGGCTGTGTTCTGTCATCAAAAGTGGAGCTAAAACATAACACTTTTGTTTGAAATATATTTATTTGAAAACTATTTCGATAGTTAGAATCATATATGTGGTTACATAATTTAATGTGAGATGTATATAGTAACAGACATCAATACATAATATAATACACCTTCTCCGATCATTTGCTAGTGCCACCCTCCCAATATCTGCACTTCCGCTCTTTTCATTGGAGCTAGTCCATCCTTGCGTATATGATGTGTAGAAAGTTTCTTCGATGTTATGTTTGGTTGGTTGGTTGATTTTAAGCCTATAGCTTCTCGTTCAGCACCGGGGCTATATGAGATGTGGACGTACAGCTTAACGTGAGATCTGAAACACATGATCTCCCACAGGGAATCGAATCCCGGGTCGCCCTCACCCGAAGGAATCATACAAGTTTATAGCCACGTTCTTTTTCATCTTGATAATGAGAAAGAAAGAAACAGCATATTACACAATAAACTCAAAACTATTTCAATTGTTGCTGTACGGTAATTACAATATGTATTATTAAAATATAACTAATAACTGAAGTATACTCTTATAAAGTTCTATTTATTGAGACGATAGTATGGTCTATACGATGTGAATGGTTAATGAGATTGCCCAAAAACTATTATTATCATTATTATAAACTCTTTAATTTTTGTTGACCAATAATGCCGTTCAAATATTATATATATATCAATAGATCACACCGAGTTGTATAAAATGACATATTTGAGGATGAATTCAGGTGCGTAATACCAAAAATACATTTTCGTGCTACTAAAAATATGTCATTTGTTGCTAACAATAATTAATACTTCTTATTCTGCTCGAACAGATAGTTTATTTATATATATTTCCCACATGTAAACAATACACATTATTAACTAGCAGCTTATATCTATTGTAGCTTATCTTTTCCTAACAGTGACATTATAATGTACTATCAATGACAAAAAAATAACTGAAAGTATAGGGTAGAATTAGACAACTGGGACAGCAGGTCAACTGGGACATTGCTTGCTGGTACCATTTGGTAGGAGTAACGAGAATTTTTTGTAATACTGTGGATGCAGTTCAAACGGCTGTTTTTTATGGCGTGTGAGTCGTACAATCTAACAAGCACAAAGAAAAGGAAATCAAGAAGTACGTTTTTGACAGCTAAAAGTAAATTCTTTGTATCGTATTATGAATGCAATTTCCCCTTAGAACTTAGAACACTTATGTATTCTTAAGGCGAATATCTATCTTCAACACGTGCTTTTAGAACTCCAACTAGAGATGCAAGGGCTCGGAAAAAAAAACGGCTTTTTTGAAAAAAAAAACTCGGTTTTTTCTGCTTCGCTTTTTTGCTTGGAAAATTTTGGGCTTTTTTGAAAATTCTGCTTTAAATTGATAAACCAGATTTTGTTTCGCTTCTCTACAACACAAAAAGTCACTTAATTAGTGGTTGATGCCGATAATAATATAAAACCTCGAAAATAAACCATGAATTTTGAAAAGATATTACAAACAGTTTTATTTCTCAATATATTTACATAATGAATTCCAAAGGATTAACCAATGTTATAATAAGATTTTTTTAAATCTCCTACATACAAAAGTAAGCAGGGTTGACAAGAACCATGGTTGTTTTTGAAAATGCCAAAAACCCGTTTTTTGGGGGGAGTTTAAACTAGGCTTTTTTGGTTTTAGATATTTTGCTTTATGTATTTATATTACATATTGACAGAAATAAGTTTGTTTCGCCTTGGTGTTATTATGCAACAACGGGGTTATGCTGGAAGAGGTCACATAAGCTTAAAGAAGTCCGGTCAGTAAATTTCTTAAATTGAGAAGCTCCCGCCCTAGCCATCGGGAAAATCCCGTCATTACTCTAAATGTAAAACAATAACGGAAAAATCCTGTTATTGCATTGCATGTAAAATTTAAAGGTCAACGTATCATAATCAGTACTAGTGGCGGATTTACCATTAGGCACACTAGGCACAGGCCTAGGGGCGCAGCCTATGAGGGGCGGCAGCCGGCAGAAATTTTTTTACCAGTAAATTATAGTAACATTGATATTTATAGTTGGTCAATGTGACCCCCAATTTAATTTCGTTGGGAGGGTTTATTTTTTAAAATTCATTAATGAAATATTGCATTCCAGCCTTTAATATAATAGGTTATAGCATGGCCTTCTGATATGAAAGCAAGGCATAAAGTTTAATATAAGAAGATATTTTCATAACACCTTAACAGTTAGGTTTTGGTAGTATAAATATTAAACAATACTATATGTTCCACATACAAAGAATATTAATGATAATTTTTTACACTATTTTTATCATTATAAACTATTATATAAAAATGGAAAAATATGAGTTTAAGGTAATTTCTCCTGTTTGTGTTTTTTTTTAAAAAGTATTACTTCTTATGTGCAATAAATAAAACTTACAAATCTTGTGAGCTGTCTTATTTTGAATCTTCTTCACCAACGAATGAGAAAGTAAAGGTATGAATATTTGCATAATATATTACGTTAAAATATAGTACATAATATAGACTAAAAAAAAAAATATTCGAATTTTGCCAAGAACGGTATTGCTTCCAACGATTAATTTATTCATATTCACTATCGCCTAAATGGGGTAACAATTTTCTCATCTCAAAACGTATTAATAAAAATTCAAAACAATTTATTTTACTATGCCTTTCTTGGACAAAGGCATGAATAAAAGCGTGCCAATGACGGAAAATTATTACGTTGAGACTTTCCTATATTGACGAAACATAAAGGGGCGGCCGAACGCATCGTTCCTAGGGGCGGTGCCATATGTAAATCCGTCCCTTACGCTAAAACTGAGGTATTAAATTACAAATTTAGTACGTACATATCATTGAAAATACAATCCAAGCTAATGTTGGAAGCTACGTAGGCAATCGATAAATTTTGTCAATTTATATCAGTATATTTAAACAACCTAGGCTTCTTTATAAAACAACAGGCATTCAGGCATGCAGAAATATACAATTTAGTTTTGTTTCGTATGTTCAGGCTTAACATCCTTACGTAATACCGAGATTATCAAGGAGAAGACTTTCGTTTAAAGTTACATCCGAACCGCTACTTTGTTTACGCATGAAAGAAGGGTTGTGATTCGACCGAGAATTGAACATGGGACACCTTGATTAAAAAGTGAAAAGGAAATAAAACTAATGCAGATGGTTTGATGTATGGAAACGTCACCATGAAGTTCACACGATTCGCATTTTTCGTTCTTTTTATTTTTTTTCGGTTTAAACCAGTTGTTTATTTAAAAAAAGAAACAAAAACAGCTGGTGTAAACCAGCCAACCCTAAAAGTAAATACTTCTTTTTAAAAAATACTCAAATAAGTAGCAAAATTCTATGTAGTGTTTTTACTTCAAAATATTCCATACCCTCTTTCATTTCATTTCATTTCATTTATTTGCCTGTTTCATTAGCTTACAAAGCATGAGAAATTCTCATGTAAGCGTTACAGTTGTCAGAAAGAAAGAAAAAAAAACATAGAATATTGTCAAGTACCAGTGGTATACATCATGCATCTTTCTAAAATACAAAACCACATAAATAGGATATATTAAGTATAAAAACATGACAAGTTACATCTAATTAGGTAACTGTTTGTATCACACCAGGCATGTACTCACGGGTAAGCATCTGTTACCAACTTTTCAGTTAATGAGTCATTTAGATATTCTTTAATTGTATATCTTGGAACAAAATAAAATTAAAATAAAACATAAGAAAATACTTAGATATAAACGGATACACTTAAAGGCTGCACATTCAGAGCTTTTGGTTTTGTATATTCTTGAAATTCTATAGTTTTATATAAGCACCATCACGGTTTACTCAGTCCTCAAGTTTTCTGTATTTTTAACAAGAGGGATTCAACATATGAAGGGTGTGAGGTAAGAACATGGTAACCCACAATTTTACTATTTTAAGAAATTAGAAATTTTCTGCTGCACAATCCATTTTGAAAGTCGGAAAGCTGATTTTTCACATAAGACTATACATGAGGGAAGCGGTATGCGTTGCTGTCTATCTGATGCTGCATAACTCAGCAATTAAAAATTTGTTAGTTACCATGTTCTTGGCTCACACCCTTTATATCATTATGGAACACTCCCCACCCCACCAACACACACAAAAAAAGGCCTACGGAATGATAAATACAACTGCACAACAAACATGACTGAGTGGAGCTTTTGCGCTTCTATCGGGAAGTCCAGGATTCAACTCAGCATTCGACCATTCTGACAAAGCTTTTCTTCATTCCATCTGTGAAGTAGAAATAGTGCGTGTACTGTGAGTTGGCCGACTTCATTTCTTATTGTTTTTAAATCGTTATTATTACTAATTACCAGCAGTGACGGTTTTGCGAAGGTTAGGGGGGCGGTCTTTCGGACTGAAGCCTGTTCCCCAAAATTACGGAATGTCTAAAACAAACGAAATACCTATTAGTTATGCCTTTACTCATAAACTTTAAGCTCCCGTCAAATAAAAATTACAAATGTTTAGAAAAACTAAACATTAGTAAGAACCCTCCCCAAATACTTTTCTAAATCCTCCACTGATTCTCAGTATAAAATGATCTTCAAGGTTGTATCCGGAAGATTATCGCTAAATATATAAAGAAAACGAAATACAGTATTAGTTATGCCTGTACTCATAAACTTCAAGCTCCTCCCAAATAAAATTAGGATATTTTAGAAAATGAAACAATCAGAGAAACCCGTCCAACGTACGTTTCTAAATCCGCCACTGATTATTTGTATAAATTAGTATTCATGGTTGTATCCGGAAAAATATTGCTAAATCGTTGCACAGCTACAGTATAACAGAAATGTGGAGGTACGGTTAGACGGATATATTGAAAAACGTACGCTTTGATGGATATATAGAAAAACGTTTAACTTTTGCGCTAGAAGCTAGAGTACTAAGCTCTTAGAAATGAAACACAGACGACAAACTGAAATGATCCCGAGAAGAAAAAAATGTCGATAATTCAAAAGTTAAAATAAAGTTAAACAGCCTCTAAAATTGCCCTCAAATACTACATTCTTCATGTTAGCTTTAATTCGTAAATCATGTGCTCCATCCATATTGATGGTGAATTTTAGAGCGAAATATGGCATTTAGGTCATGAAATTCTTATCTAACTATAGAATATACTATAAGAAAGCTATTTAGATAGAAAAATCATGAAAATGAAAAAAGCCAAAATTTCCAAAATTCTCGTTTTTTTTCAAAAAAGCCGGCTTTTTATGTGAAAAAACCATCGATTCAAAAAAGCCGGCTTTTTTTGCATCTCTTGCTCCAACACAGAAAGCCGCTTCCATGCGCTAGGATAAGTGCATTTGCGTAAGGAGATGGAATGTGAAAAATGGCCGTGTGTGGTCAAATCGGACATTTCGCGTGGGGACAACTGGGATAGTGATCATACTTAATATTCATCGCCTTGTGACTAGTCTAATCAACCTACCTCGTACTTATTGCATACTTCATGTTCACAGTTTTCAAATTAGAACTAATAACGATAAAAGTTAAAAGCATTCTCAACACTTTTTTCATAATTTTTGCCGATAGGTCTCAAGGTTACTTTTACAACTTTGATCACTAAGATTAGCAATTAAAAATAGGTCCTAAGTATGATATTTCTTGTTTATATAGTCATATATTTAAAACTGATACTGGTTTGCCGTGTAATGGTGTAATGTTGATCATTTAATGCAAAATCCCCATTATTTACATATATATTTATTACTCTGTACCAGTTGACCCCAATAGATGTCCCAGTTGATCTACCAATGTGGACAAATGGGACAAAATGCACTGTCGAAGTAACTTCACCAAATTTTTAATGGAATATTTTTCTATTGACCTCCAAAAAATGTGGACTGTTTCCAAAGGATCAATTTTTCATATGCCACCTTTGGTTTCTCGATTGAAGCAAAATTGTAGGTTTAAAAAAATCTGAACGGAAAATTGTCACAGCTGTCCCCACTCTATCCTACTTGGGGTAATTTTTAAAGTTTAAGAAAATATTGTAATAGGCTTAATTCATTTTTAGATTGCGCATTAAATGTTTTTATGATGAAGCTTATTTCAGTGTTCTCACATGAATATATTATATTATATATACAATAATTATCTCATATACATTAATATCTATCGATACATTAACATTTATGTTGCTATTTCTCATATATACGTAACGGTTATATCATTGTGAAAACTGTGGTGATATTTAACGTATAACGTATATTTAATGAAAGAAAAATGAATTTTCACACGATTTAGTCTTTATAAAAATCACATTAAAAAGTACTTTTTAATGATTGACATAATAATTTTCTTTGCCGTTGTTTTTAAAAGAATCTCTATCATTGAATTCGTGTCGCAAAAAAAATCATGCACATTTTTTCCCTTAATAATATGAACAGATAAACAAAATCACTGTATTGCATGCATACAGAAGAACTGAATCAACACGCTACTTTACATACACGGCACTTTAATGTGATGATCTGGTGTTTATGCATTCGTCTACAAGCTATGTCATACCCGAAGGACACATGCCTTAGGAAATAAAATTATAAGAAGAAAATAATTGTATGTATGTAGACCTTTCATACGTACATGCCATTAATTATGTCAAGGATACTACTTAAACCTCATCATTTAATAATAATAAAAAAAATATGTTTATCGTGTATAGAAAGAAATGCATGAAACTGCAACTGTTTCGTAATTCTTATTCGTAGAGTAATATTACTACTCAATGTACTCTAACTTAAAATAAGAAACAATTTATCAATTGTTCTTATTTAATTACCTACAAATTATATATCAATTAATTTCTGGAAATAATTTATTGGAATTAAAGGTGTCATAATATGAAACACCTTGAGATTTTGTCATTAAAATGAGAAAAACACCTTGAGTCTCCTGAAAAATACATAACCGAACAAATAACTCTGAAATAACATAAGAACAGTTTTTTTTTTTTTTTAGATTATTTCATATTGTGTTAGTTGTCGTATAAATCAAAATATACTGCATAGTTTTTTTTTTTCTCAACCAAAAGAGAGATGGAGATACGGATAATACGGAGAACTATTTTTGCATTTGTGGCTGAGGATACGGTGGGTAAACATCGGTCCATAATGTGCTAGTACGACGGAGATCAACCCGTTTAGCGATTGTTTTTTTTCTTTCTTTAACCACTTTTTTTTAATTAAAAAAACATTTCCTTGAAACTTTTCTGAAATGCGTAAATACTCAATAATAGCAATAATAATAGCAACAAAGTAGTTAAAGCTCTTTATAATTAAAACGTAATTAATTTTTTTTCTAACGTTGGTCGAGAGACTACGAAGCTCGTAACGAGTGGGAGAACGACGAAAGCTACATTTACAATACAATGGAGATAACATTTCTCGATGTATCAATGTCGTTACTGTTCTTCGAATTTCAATTGTGATGTATGTTAATTTCATGTACCTTCAAAGATGGATTGGACAATATGTGGATTAGCTGCCAACAGAAAGGAAAAAAATTAATAATCATAATATTTATTACTTTTCAATTTATGTTATCTTTTGTCAATTCTAACAGAGTTGCTCTTACGGTTTAGTAGCCTTACTAACCCAAGAACCCAAAATATCAGTAGCTAGCGCTCGAAAGTTTCAGCATGTTTCAGTAAATGTCTTCAAAATTAATAAAATATCGAACAACCAATCTATAGGTATATGAAAAATTTTGAGCCTAATATAGAAAATGAGAATCTAGAATAGAATAATTATATGTATTAGAATAGTACAACCGTTGATATTAATGTGCATTAAGCTCTTGGTTCTAAATAATTTATTTTGTCCTTTACAGGCTCCTGAAGTAAATGAGATAGCAGAAGTTTGGAACATGGAAAAAAAATCGAGTACA
Source organism: Thermobia domestica (assembly GCF_964235325.1). NCBI lineage: Eukaryota > Metazoa > Arthropoda > Insecta > Zygentoma > Lepismatidae > Thermobia > Thermobia domestica. The sequence continues at coordinate 126,267,137 of NC_137462.1, read as the reverse complement.
GGTGGGTCATCAAGTATTTGCAATTAAAAGGAATATCGGCATCTGACATCCACCAGGATTTGGTCAATACCGTAGGTGAATCTGTCCCTTCATATGCCACCATCAAAAGATGGGTGCAGGAATCCAAGCGTGGTAGGCAGAGTGTTGAAGATGAGCCGAGATCTGGAAGACCATCAAGTGCTACCACCACAGAAAACATTGGCCTGGTACTTGATATGATCATGAAAGATCGCTGATTGTCAACTCGACAGATAGCAGACAGGCTGGGCATAGGAGCGAACAGATCATATTCTGAAGAATGAGCTTCGTTTATTAAAAGTTTCTGCTCGATGGGTCCTACATCTTTTGTCTCCTGAACAAAAACACAGTCGGTACCTCCTATCCATGGACAATTTGAAACTGTTAGAACGTGATGTGGACGATTTTCTCTGTCGATTCATCACTATGGATGAGTGTTGGATATACCATTACTAGCCAGAAACAAAACAACAATCCAAACAATGGAAGCACCCCTCCTCCCCTACCCCAAAGAAGGCAAAGGTGATCCCCTCCGCTGGCAAAGTGATGGTCTCTGGTTTTGGAATTCCAAAGGTGTGATTCTCATTGATTACCTGCAAAGGGGCCATACCATCACAGAACAATACTATAGTGACTTTTTCAAAAACCTTCGAGTGCAAATTCAAGAAAAAGGCCACAAATGATGTCCAGAGGCGTTCTCTACCATCATGACAATGCTCCCGGCCACACATCAGCAGTTGCCTTGGCTACTATTCACGAAAGCGGCTTTGAACTTGTTCCTCATCCACCCTATTCTCCAGATCTGGCCCCACTCAGACTTCCACTTGTTCCCTAATCTAAGAAAGGCTCTAGCAGGACGACGTTTTGAAAGCGATAATGACGTCATGACAGCCGTGGAGGAGTTTCTGTGGTCACAACCTAAGAATTTTTTTTTCCTACTGGGATAAGAGCACTGCACCACCGTTGGAGCAAGTGTGTTGCTGTCCAAGGAGATTATGTTGAAGAATAAAGGTATTACCAAATCTGGACTTCTTATAGTTTCCTCAAGGCTCAAAACTTTCCAGTCACCCCTCGTATTAATACAATTTTTGAGTTAGTTGATTAAAGTAATTGGTTTCTGAAAACAAGGTAAAACATAAACCTAAAATGTGTCTAACAACAGCACGAAAATTAACAGTAAGACTAGGCTCAACGTGGTTTCTTTCTAAAGATTTATTTTAGTCAACGATTTGAATTTTGTTTTATAACATTTTTAGACATTCACGTCAACCCAGTCACTTTATTATTAGTATTATATTAATTACTACAAATATTTTTGTACAATTAGTTAATACAATTGTTAAAACATTATTAGTGTTTTATGCCTTCTTCGAACTTAATTACAAATTATTTAATCTGAGAATTATCAGACCTATAAACTAAACACAAGTAATAATTTTTGTGTTACATTGTTAAAATATCTATGCTATTTTCAGATTGAACAGTTACACCTACTTAAACAATTACACAATTTAGCTATTTCCAGTTCAGAAACTAGTTGTGAAGGTACTGTTAATCTATAGTCACTACACTTCTATTTGTTAGACGAAACAAGATACCACAAAATCCAACAAAGGACTAAATAACTTAGTGTCAAAATAATCCATATCAAATATTGAATGAATGTTTTTACTTGTTTATTCTCTGTACCAGAAGTTGAAGAAAACTTGAAGAACTAACTTGCGAAACTCAATATGCAAATGCATGAACATACAAAGAGACTGACATAGCACAACTGATTGCAGGAGATCGCTGTAATAGCCAATTCTTCTTCTTCTCCAGTAGTAGTACCTAGTTCATTCACCCAGCTGTTGAGAAAAAACGTAAATTCACCTTGAAGAGGGATACCCGGTATGGAACCGACTACCCATTCTACCCCACTTTCCCCTATATTTTCAGTTTGAAAGCCATGGTTTTAATGTAAAAGGTCGTGAATTTAATGCATTATTGTGTACAAGAGGGTTTCTAAATGATCTTCGGGATTTTATTTAAGTATATCATCTCTTTCATGACATAAAATACAAAAATTGAAACATAACTGAAAAAATGATAACTCTCTTTTTTGTGAGATACTTTGCAGGTGGTATATCGTAACTCCAGCGTAGCATGGTGCTAGTTGTAGAGATGGTGACGACTCCTGAGCGTTAAGTCTTCTGTGTCTTGTAATTCGTAAGGTGAAACTCAGCAATTGGAGTGCAATGTAATTTTCGACCGGAATATAGATATGATTCTTCATCGGATAACCACATCCGAAGGTGATACAATCAATTTAAGAATACAGAATGCGAGCAAGGCGAAGAGCTCCGAAAGACCACGCGCATCAAATAATGGATCGCTTGTCGTTGTGAGGATGACGTGCCTCTTCTGCAATGGTTTCCAATATCTCCCGACCTCACCCTCTGCGGTTTCTTTTTGTAGAGGTATGTAAAAGATTGTGTTTACGTGTCACCGCTACGTGCCGACCTCCCTAAATTGCGACACAGGATTGTTACAGCAGTGGAGTGTGTTACACTAGACATGCTAAATTAAGTGTGGGTAGAAATTAACTAGAGACTATATATATGCCATGTCACAATGATATCACACACTGAACACTTCTAATATGTGACAAAAGACTGTTTTAATATGTAGGTATCTTTCGTTTCTGTATTGGAATGTTTCGTTTCTGTATTGTATATGTTATAATAGATAACAATTAAGGAAAACAACGATATTCATTTAGAAACATCCTGTATATTTTCAGTTTGAAAATTCTGATTTTAAACTAAAAATATGAGGAATTTGCGGTATTCTGATGTATACTTTCAGCTTGTAATTCTTGATTTTAAACTAAAAACGGCGGATTTCTCCATTGCAGTGTACATTTTCAGTTTGAAAGTCCTGATTTTATGCTAAAAATGATCAATTTACAGCTCAATTAACAGTGTAAAAAATATTTTACACTGTCAAACTCGAAAGTATGGTTGATTAAAAGTAAAATACTGTTTATTATTACTCCTTTCATAATGTAATTGTGGATATTTACCATTACAGTTTAAGAGTCGGGACTTTGTGGACAATGGACAACATCGAAGTGCTATTTGTCTTTATCGATTAAAACAACATAAGTGTGTGTAGATATTTTGTTAAACACGTTTGCTGTATATTACAGCGTTTCAACCTTTATGGAGATATAAAATACATCTTATTAAAAATATTTATTTAATGTAAAAAGAATGTAATTAACTTGGATAAAATATGACAATTTAGGTATATCCCAAATGAAAAAAAAATAATAAAATGTTCATAAAAAATGATCTGATATTGGCAAAAAGGAAGTTAGCATAGCTGATATTGTACATTTCACATGCATTTCACTATGTGAAAACTCACATAATAACCACTAAATTTTCTCACATTAGAATTGGAAAAAAGTCTATATGCGCACATTACGCGAATCGTATTTTGAAACAATTAAGCTCACAGTTTATTCATTTCCTGCAACTAAAATTCACATGTAATGTTTTGAGCATAAAATCGAATTCTTCTACAATACAATCAATGTGCGAATATGCAATCCAGATAATAATAATAATAATAATAATAATAATAATAATAATAATAATAATAATAATAATAATAATAATAATAATAATAATAATAATAATAATAATAATAAGTTAGCTTCGTTTCACAATATAAAACTACGGTAGACTTCCAAAGTGTGCAATTTCAATACTAAAACCGGAAGTACTACTACACTTGTAATTTCTGTTTACAATACAGGGATAAGGTAAATGCTAGAACCTGTTTCCTGGAAGCTGTATCCATGTCAAAACTATTTCTTTTCAGTGGCGGATCTAAGGGGTAGCTAGAACCCAGACTGTGAAGGTGTATCATGAGTTTAGTAGAAACTTTCAAAAATATATAAATAATAGCTTAAATTATTTTTGTCACTCAAAAAACTGGGGGTCCTAGGTCTAGTATATCAATAATAAAACCAGAATTACATTAGGAAGTCGAAAATCCGAACTAATTGGGACCACAAGTAGTTCGGATTTTCAAATTGTTCGGATTTTCGAAAATGACCAAGAAAATGCCATTTAGGCTTAAATATACTGTACGGTATGCTCTTTTATCGATACAGTGGTTATACAGTACATACAGTAATTACAATACCGTACTTAAGGCTACTTACATTTAATGTTTCTGAAGAACCTGCTCGTTTCTGAAGAACTAAATTTTAATTTTTATTTGTTTTATTTATTAAATTAGACTGTTCTTGTAACTTACACTTAAACCTTAACTTGTATAGGCCTAAGGGAAACTGTAAAACTAAAAAATATGTATGACGAACAATTATATATGAATGAGCTTTTGTAAAAACACTGACTTCACCACACAACGCCGACGGACAACCCTATTATTTGCTTATCGCTAGCGCTAAGACAAAATGTAAAAAATCTTTTAGGGACTGAGTTCGGATTTTTGATGTTCGGATTATCGACGCCCCACTTTAGTGGTAAATTTCTACAATTTTCGGTTTTAGTAGAGAAATGTAGGGAAAAAATTGTATTATAATTTTTTCAGCCTAGAAACCGATTCTAAGAAACTTCTTGTCGATACCTATGATCGTATTCGTTCTATCGTAATAAACAATAAAACTGGAAAATTTAACTTATAGTTCTTCTGGTTTGGATAGAGAGGGTTAACAGAGAAAACCTATCCTTGGGGATGCTGAATTGATTTCTCCAAAGACCGCTTCTCGCTATATCCTATCATTTTTTTTTTTTTTTTGCTCTATTGTAATCAATATTGAAACCAAACCAAACGAAAACCACTTGGCATAACAGTTCTTTTAGTGGGCCTGAGCCGCTCCATCACCATCTGTTATTAATCAGCTGAACTACGTACGTACAGCCTATCGACTAACACGTAGACCGTGTGTTGCATCGCCCTGTCTCTGACAGGCGTAGTATCAGGAGCTTTACAGAGCTAGTGGTCGTCACGTCTTTTATTCACATGGCTCCCCAGTTTGCCTCACAACGCTGGATGGACGCCGGAAATTGGAAGCACCGGCTGAGAATCGAATCCAAGACCATGCAGACGTAAGTCCAGCGCTGTAACCAGTAGACTACGGTGTCCTCCAATATTGAAATAGGAAATGGTTAATTTCTACTATTTAGCTTTGAATAGAGGGTTAACGAAGTAGATTATATCTATTGTGTTAGGACGCTGATTCGATTAAAAGAAAGTCACTTGTTGCTATATCCTAATGTGTTTTACTTTAGATGAATATTCAATCCAGAAATAATAGTAAATTTGCATAAGTTCTGGTTTTAGTAGAGAAATATAGGTGGAGATGATATCTTCTTACCAGGCGCTGAACCGATTCCAAAAAGACCCTTGCAGCTATCTGTTTTCGTTTCGTGTGTGTGTGAAGGTAAGGACTCCACATATACTTCTTAACTTCAGCACTCAAAAAGGTGATGTTAAGGTACGTTAATTAAATAAACACAAAAATAAAAGTAAGGATTGTTTCTTGTTACGATAAATTACCAAAAAGGAGTCCTCGATTGTGTCAACTGCCTAGGTGCCCCGGGTATCTGTGTCTGGATCTGAGTGTTTCCCTTTTTAACGCAGGAGAACTGTCTTCTATTACTGGTGGAAGTTTAAGCACCCTGGATGCAGCTGTAGATGCAACTCTGATATCGTTTCGATACTGAAAAGGAACGTTAAATTTTATACAATCAAATGGTTTGCAATAAGCCCTCCTCTGGAAGATCACGTGATCTTCCCTTCCCTATACATTCAAAGCCCGTATGTCCGTCTAATTCATGAGATTAACCTTTGTTGGGACATCGAAAGAATGTCCATGTCAATTCCAAATTAATATAGACTTAAAATGGACATTTTGTGCCGTGCCTGTACTTCGCTTGACTGTATAGACCAAAAACGAGATATAACTTTCAAAACTAAAAAAAAAGCTCTCTAACTAATTCATAATCTACGGCTTTGAAATATTGTGGTACACCCAATCAGGACCATAACCAATAAAAAATGGTAGCAGGGCATGGTGAAAAGCGCTCACCTTTTATGCGAAGGGCTCCCTAGTTCGATCGTAGGCTTCTGACCTCGTGGTGGACAAGATCGCGTTTGAGGGTATTCTGGACGTTCTGTCCTTTTCTCCCACATTCTCACCCCAGCAATTCTATTGTAATCAGTCACGTCCATTAATCATGTCTCATTTAGCCTCCAGGGATATTCATGAGACCGAAAATAAAAGAAAAATCATTCAAAAATAGTTAAGGGAAACATATTGCGTCATTCGAACCAGTGAAAGAATTTTATAGGAACAGTGAAATTTTGGGAGGAAGTTTGGAACTAAGTACAGTAATTTTACCAAGTGGATTACCAACGAATAACACCAGAAACTAATATGTGCGAATACAACACACTGAGTTTGTTACTTAAAAGTTTTGAGTGAAACACAAAACAAAAAAAGAGAGAGAATAAAACAAAAACAAAAAAGTTAGAAAAAAGAAACAAAAAGGAGGTCAAAGTCAGTTCATCAGCTTTGAGACTTTTTTTTGTGTAACTTTTTGAGGTTTGTTTCTTCTCAATCGTAGGAAAGCATTTTTCACGTACTTGATTATGTCTTTGTCGAGATTTACTACTCTAGACACAGAAGTCGTTTTCTCTTTTTCTCATGCGTCGATTCATCCGACTGAGTCTGCTGCTGAACCTCCGGACCTCCCCGCTTTCCCACTGCACGAAGTTTCTCTTATATAGTAATCACTACTGTGTACATACAATTTGCAAGAGTTTAAGGTTTGGCGATTATTTGCAATTTTATGAATCAATACACAAGTAAAAAGCTTACGAATTTTAGTGTGAAATTTTTTTATGCAATAATTTAACTTCTTTCGAAAATATATAAGTTTGTTAATATGAAATTTGAATATTAACGAGTTGGCTTTGAGTTTAACGTTTTACAATTATGCACCAATGCAAAGGGAGACGGTGGTGACGATAATGAATAACATGGTGAAAGAAAAAAGCGGAAGAAATCCGATAGAACGTACTTAACGCGAACTGGGATCGAACCAGGGCCCCCACGTACCATATGTGAGCGCTCTATCATTGAACTACCGCGGTGAGTTAATGATATAATTTGTGTTGGAAAATGTATTGATATATGTGCCTCGAATATTCAGCATGAATCTAATATGAGAAATAATGTTAATATTAATATTGTCTTAAGCTTCCTTGATTTGCAAGTAATTGAGATGTCAGGATTCAAACCCAGTAACCAGTCATCGATATATATATATATATATATATATATATATATATATATATATATATATATATATATATATATATATATATATATATGCATGTCACCAGCAAATGCTGGAATGCTACCTTTTAAAACGTGTATACCCTTGGCGAATTCCTTGGTGATTGTCAATGATTCCTATGTAAGTTGAAATTGCACCAATAACGACACCAGAGGGGAACGGGAGGAGCAGAGACACACTTTGGCGGCAGTTATTTTATTTATTTACGGTATTTATTTTGTATATCCAAAATTATAATTTTATATTGCTATATCTACATTGCAATACAACACCTCAGGGAACAATCGTGCAAGCAGACCATGCCATTGGTGTCACCTACCCCATTGTCTCCCCTCTCGAGTCGTCAATACTTTGCACATTATATCTAGAAGGTTGCTAGGTAAATAAAAACAAAAAATATATAAATATATCGGTATAAAATCCTTGTTGAAAAAAAAAATCAGAGAACAAAATAATACAAAATATGAATGCGGAGAATTTTATCAGACTATTATGCACGGATAAGCTTATACAGAAGCATAAAAGTAAAGTCATATAAACCTATAGTTATATAATAATAATAATAATAATAATAATAATAATAATAATAATAATAATAATAATAATAATAATAATAATAATAATAATAATAATAATAATAGTTGAAATTTTTTGTAACTACTTCATATAATCCTTGATAAAACAGACTTGTCAGTATCACACAAACGTATAAACATTTAATCCAGACAATTAGGTAGAGAACCAATGAGCTTAGCTACTCATAAATTTGATCTAGTTAAAAGCTTCTTTTAAAAAGATTAAATAAAATTGAATTTTTTTCAGTTTATGATCCAGGATTAGCCCTTTAGGCTAAGGAAGATGGGAAGAAAGAAAAAGAAAGAGAGATTTACAAATACACGTATATTGTATCGATATTAAAAATTATGGCATAACAAACTTAAATATAGCCTACAACTACGTACGTAGAATTATTTTTATTTTTAAGTTACATTTTCGTGTTTTTCATCATATTTATGGTGATTATATCAACATTCAATAGTTTTTTTTTTTTTTTTTTTAAATGAATGTTAGGTTAATTCTTCTTGTAAACTTTAGAAAATCAATACTTACAGTCAACCAAGATCCAAGAAAAGTATTTTCGTCTTCCACATTTTGAAGAAGTCTTACCTGAAAAGAAAGACAATTCAGTCAATATTAATATCCTGGATGTCCCTAGAAACATACAATAGATGAATCATTTAAATTAGATGTAAGTGTTTTACTAACATGGGTACAAATCCATTAATAATTAATATGATGGGTATTCAGTTGATATTCCAAGGTACAACTGAATAATAAAACAAAACATTTTAATTATCATATTCACGTAACTAATACGAGTGTATTGTTACGTCCTGCATCATAATATGAACGACAAAGTATGTGAGATAAAGAGCATCATAAGTGTTGTCCGTTTTCGAAACGTCTCTTGTCCATTTAGTTATCATCTCTTGTTTCTCTTTGTTATCACCTTAATTAGTACATCTGAGAGCCAGTAAAATAAATACCTGAACCATTAAATGGAATGAATCAGCTGAAATTAGGTACTACAAATACATTCCGGAAAAGTGTACAAAATACGTTTTGGAATTGAACGACTCACATGTAAACTGGGTTAATTGAGACAACTGTATCAGACTGATCACTTTTTAAGTACCTAGGTAGATATATAGGTCCTTAGGCTAACCTTATCGCTTTTTGATGTCAAAAGGGCGTAAGTTCCGAAATTATTAAAAACTGAGATTTTTGCCCAACCCGTGGGCTTATTAGATGTGAGTCCATTATCCGATGAAATCCCTAGTAGTATTCTTGGATGAGGAAAATACTGATTTTTGGGACACAATTTATGTTCAATCAGCTCCATTGTTAAAAAAAAAAAAAAAAAAAAAAACTTACTCTCATGGGGGGTACTGTGCCTCAGTGGTAGAATGCTCTGGTCTGATGCTTGGAGTTTCTGATTCGATTCCCGGTCAAGTAAGTTTGTGGTGGACAACATCGTGCCCTTGGGTTTTCTCGGGGTACACCTGTTTCTTCTCACTTTTTCATTCCGCCGTTTATTTAAATCATCATTTACTTGCCTTGCCTGATTATGCCCTTTAGTCTTCCTTAGCCTAAAGGGCATAATCTTGGAACGTTAAACTGAACCCCTTTCACTAGAAGTGAGCGCTCTACCAGTGAGCCACTGTGGCCCACTTAAATAAAGTAACATTAAGATCTTTTACAGGGAAAGTTTATGGGTTTCTCACTTTTACATGGTTCCTGCCATCCTATCTTATTCTGTGTAGAATACCAACTATATTTCGATATTGCACTGGAGGTGCGATTAATAAAGAAGGATCGTGGAGAAATTTATAACCTTACTCATATTTTCTAAGAGGAGTAAGTCTTTATTTCTTTCATAGTCCCATCTCAGGGCATGTGAGTGTGTGATGGACAACATCGTGCCCGTGGGTCTGCTGTTTCCTCCTACAATCTCATTCCACCAATTATTTCATAATCATTCACCCTCATATCTTCTTCATCCTAAAAAGAGCATAACGTTAGGCGTTATTTAAGAAAAAAGGCCCCTGCATATACATTGTTTATTTGGAGATAAGAATCAATGGTTATCGACTCTTGTTTAAGATTATTATTACGATGGAAGTACTACAATGACAATGAAAAGTAATTTGCTAAAAGTCTTTGAAAATACGTTGTCAATGTACTGACTGTGGATTTCGAGACTCTTCACATATTTAAGAGCCCAAGAAGTACAATGATATAAAAAATACGCCAACAACAATGCGACTGTAACACAAAATCCTGAAATTATTTTGAAATCCTATTAACAACTTTTTAAAAAATACTTTTCAAACGAATTTATTTCTGAATTTCCGATATTTTTCGTTGTCCTCGAAACAAGCTTTAAAAAACAGAGATTCCTGTGAACTATTTTCAACAGATTGTGGTTGAAAATACCAAAATTATACAACATGTGCTGTAGATTCGAACCCGGATTCGTTGAGTTTATATTATGTGCCTCGCCCCTGTTCATAAGTACAGTATACTCAGACTCCTTGACTACATAAGTATATTAGCAGTTAACTTAATCCTACGCTGATTCGTTAAACCGCCTATGGTACATAATGCGTCATCACCTACAATACTTGTTCTTTAAAAAGACGTGTTTTACTTTAATTGTCTACCTCTTCTTCTTCTTCTTAGGCCCTGACAACACGCGAACCAAGGTCAGGGACATTGAAAAGAAAAGTCACGTGTACTCTAATAGCAATTTCATAACGTTCCGGATCTTTTTCTTGGTAAGGCCATGGTCTACTTCAATGGAAGCAGGGAAATCCAGCAAAGAAAAACACAACACCCCGAGAATTAAAATTAAAAGTTAAGGGAAAAAAAAAAGACCTTCACCACCACACTAACAAGCTTTTCATTTTTATTTATAACATACGTTGGTAACCGTTATATTTTGACGTTTACACACACACACACACAAACAAACAAATGTCTACTAGTCTGTACACAGCCTGCAGAAAACACATGCATGGCACAATTTCACACTTCACCATTTGCACGCGTCTTTCACCTGGTATACGTTTACTTGCCGACGGCTAAAAACGTGATATTTGATCTGTGATTTGAACCAACCTCCTTTATAATTAAATGTAAACTCTTTAATCAGATAGTCCACGATGCCTGTAGCTTTTTTTTTTTCTTAGATCAAACTAGTATTTCAAAGTGGTTATTATGACCAACTTATTTATTATTATTATTATTACTTGGACTGCTATCTATTTGTCTAAGTCATTATTATTGTATTCCTGAAATTTGAGCTTTATTGCCCTTGATGAATTAAATGACTCATGAGTGAATGGCCTGTGAGTATTTTGTTGATTTCTTGGTGGATTAGACAGGACCAGCTGTAACTTAGGCTTTCAAACGTAATGGACACTGAGAGAATGGCGGGGTTGGATAAGGACATACGCTGGGTTCTACAACTTATTTTCTTATATTTTTAATGCTGTAAAAAAAACGGTATATAGCTCCTAACTTCATAAGATTTTACAACGCAGCTTATTAGTGTACTTGCAAAAGAGGGAATACATTTTTTGCCCTTAGACTGCATGAAGAGTGATGACGGGCCAACCCAGCTTTTAAGTAGATTATGTGTGGTCAGTACGTCAGCATTCATCACTGTTGATTTTTTGATTGATTGATTAAGTAGGGCATGAATAGATACATTAGCAACAAGAAGATTTTTTTCCTTCCCGGTCACGATCGTGGAAAAGGGACAATTCATAAACTGCCACCTATAGAAGAGTAAACATAAAAAATAATAACTAATAAGGAAAAAAGTATAAAGCTGAAACAAATACGATAAAATCAACATTGTAATAAAACAATGAAGATTACGAAATTATAAATGAAACGATACAATAATAATAATAATAAAAAAAACTTAATCATAATAATACAGATTAAAAGGAATAGCAATAATAAAAATAGACTGTAAAACAGCATATCAAAATTAAAATAAATTGCAAAGACGAGACAGTAGGACTTAAAAACTAAGAGAATTTTCTAAGTGCTGCATCACGACACTAGTAAGATCAGTTAGTAGACCAATAAGTGTCTAGAATCGGAGTATTCAGGGCATTCTTTGATAAATTGCCTAACACTCAGGGGAGACGATACATCCTTTATAATGCAAAGACTTGTCAGGAACACCTCATCTTTCCGACTAGTACGTGAGAAGACTATCAACTATCAGTGGCGGCTTTAGTGGGTAGACCCTTTAGGCACGGATCTACCCAAAAAGCTTGAAAAATATATAAACGCTAAAAGATACAATAAAGAGTAAATATATTTTCCACTATTTGTATTAATGGTACATAATTATTTAACAAATTCCATCAGTCACTACTGTAAAAATAATTTCCTACTATTATTAATCAATCAAATGTGTATATGTATCCATAAGCGAGGGAGCAGGCCTACCCAAAATTAAAATCCTAAAGCCGCCCCTGCTAACTATCTAACGGTCGTTTCACAGAATATAGCTTGTTTCCATGCTTATGAGCTTCTGATTCCAATCTGCTTGCCACTACGAGTACATGAAAAAGGTTACATAGATGGTCACAAAGGAGAGAATGTTCCAACCCAGTGCGACCCTAGACAAGGATCTCTTTCTTTATTTACTTAGCAAATCTCTGGATATAGGTAGTATAGTAAGATTTTACATTGAAACTATTAGCGATATGAAAATAATAAAATATTGCTGTATGAAGAAGAAGTGGAGCAGTCAATGGTTATATTTAAAAATATTAGCTTAGTATTCTCCTGGTGATATTCAGGACTGCAGAACAAAGATATTTGATCAACAGAGAAGATTTTGTCCTGCACCAAGAATGTAATCGAGGACGGAACGCTAATATGTTAATTGTGCGGGAGTACAATTCACATTTTAACCTAAAATAGACAATATTTTTATGAAGTTGCTCATTGTTGACCACGAATTTTCGAAAATAAAGTACTAAGGCAAAATGTTTTGGAAGTTAGAGCAGGAAAACGGAGTAGTACAGAGTAAAATGGAGAAAACTATACAACTTGTTACTTCACAAAAATATATATGTATATATTCAAATGACTTAGACTTAGAAGCAAAATGGAGCCCGTGCAAATTTTTATGAAAATCAGAGAAATGGTTCACTTGCGCCCAATAATTTTAGTCTTAATCCTATTTCTTAATTTCACTCCACAGAAAATTTTTTTAGTGCAGTAAATCTCCCTAAACGTTTCTTAATAAGCCAATAACACTAAATTATACCACAAAAAAAAAAAAAAAAAAAAATACAATTGCTCAGTTCATTGCATTTTATTTCTCTAAAAAGAAAAGTTTTTAAGTTTCTTCGTTACGGCCATATATTTTCTTTTTGTTTTTTTTTTTTTTTACTCTACTCAACAATTTTAATTGCATCGTGGAAGCAATCGTCTCTCTGTTATTGCGTGTCAAACTTGATGATACAGAAACGCCTAGTTCTCTGCAACCAGCCAAACTTCCTAGTGAAATTGGGTTACATAAGCAGCAGGCAATCCAGTGAGACGATAAGCTTCAGAAAAGATCATGGGAAAATACTGTATTTTCATTGAGTTTGCAAAATCTGAACAAAATGTTAGATCTCCAATTAATACGATAAAATCATGGTAAAAAATGAGGCAAATAACTGGCAGCTTCGAGAAGGTTATATAGCGTAGAACTTCATAATATGTGAACGTTAGCAACGTATCTGGATAATTCGCCTCATTAGATGTTTAGGACGAGTGGCATATGCAGCTTAAACGAGAAATACCCGTGAGGTGCGTAGAATTGGGACCTTCTAGTAGACCCTGAACTACCGAAAGAGTGAAAACTGAGACGATAATCTGTGATATTAGGAAAGTAGTAATAACCATTCTGATTGGCAGAAGAAAGTAACCAAGAATCCAATCTGGTTTCTCTTTTGCGGGTGATGAGCCTTAGTCATATAACTATACAGAGTTGTTCAGAATTCACTTTGGGGTCTCTCATCTTGATAGCATAATAAGAAACATAATATCTCTAAATTTTAATCCATAATAGGCATCGAAGAGTAGTTGTAGATATTACCAACAGAGGGTTAGCTTTTTTTTCACATGCTTGACTATACCAGATTGTTTTATCATACACAGGCAGCAGTCTTGTTAAATCTGATGTACCATGCATGAATAGTTTTATTTGCAGGTGTTTCTGATTTAAATTTGTTACGAAATCTGAACAGCATTGCCGCAATGGGCTCATATGTACTAGTAAATACCAAAACTCTTAAATACTTACCAGTGATCGTCATGTTTCCGTCATGACTATCCTCTGACGATAACTTCACACATATTCATATTTATATGACAATATTTCGTCGTCTCAGATCATACCGGGTCAGTCCAGGTCAATCTGAGTCATGGGTCTAGCCGAGCCAGACTGGATTACTCCGGATGATGAGTCTGTCCGGATGAGACCTGGTCTGTTTGGGTCACGAACTTATTGACCCGTTCCATCATTGGTGTCTTCATGTAAGGTCACACTAATAGAGGTAGAAACAATTATACAAGAAGAATAGCCTGTAATCTTGTCTACATTATGCTCACCAAAGTTTAATTAGCCTAAGCTATTGAAGTTTAAACCAGCGTAGCTATGCTAAACTTAGCTTAGTTTGGGTTAGTTTACGTTCCATTAGGTTAGCATAGATTATATTCTATTTTATTCATTTAATGTGGTAGATTTACTGTAAGTTAAACTAGCTTATTTTTCAATTGTTTGTGTTCTTATGCTAATTATTAGGGTCATATTTGAAAAAAAAAAATGAAAAAAAAATTATCAAATCTATCTCCATCTCTTTGTTTAATGCCTACTTTGTCCTCCTCCCTTTTCCCTCCAACACACAAACGTTAACCGAGTGCCGCGTCATAAAAGACTACAGAAGTAAGAGTAACAATTAAAGGTCGTAGCACTTAAAGAAAATATTCCTTGCATGTATAACTGCACTACTGACAGCTACTGCAATCTCCGACAGTAGCTCCAAATAGAAATTGAATACAAAAAATCATAATGACAACTGTGGTGGATGACGTAATTAGTAAAACCTAGAAAAGACTTCTTTAAAAAACTCACAGAACTAGTTCTGTTGTCACCCAACATTGTAGTCTACAATCTTGTAAGCTGCAAGGAACAATGAATGCATTGTGGTGAATGAGTTTTTTTTTTTTTTTTTTTAAATTTTCTAGTCTCAGTTGTGTCATGTCTTTTAGTGCCTAACAAATAACAAAGCCACATATCATAATGATAGAGATTGTAATCATGAATGAATCAGTATATACATTTAGAAGGAAATTTTTCGTATTTTTAACTCTGTCTTATTACTAGAAGATTAAATGACATAAAACATCTACTTTAACAAATAAATATACATTTCTCAATTGCATGTTGTAAAGTCGTATCTTCTTGTCCAATAGTCGAGTAAATTCAGTTTTTTTTTTTTTTTTTCAATACTGAACCGTGATCGAATTGCAAACAGTATTTGTGAAATCTTTTTCTTAACTAGAAAGGTGTGCTAATAGTAATGGAAAACAGTCTACCACTATCACTGCAGTCATATCGGAGAAACTCAAGATGGCGGCCAATGTGGTTGCTCGTAATATCATTGTATTATGATTCTCTTTTGGGACGCATTACAAAAAACGTTACAGTTAGCGAGAAAATGATGAGGACACATTGCGAGCAGAATAAATGGTTGATCATTGTTGCTTATTGTAACGATCGTCAAAATCTCAGCCGTTTTCGAAATATTAAATATTAGTCCGGCAAATTTCATCTTCCTTGTTTTGTTTTTAGTTGAACAGTGAACAAATTACAACAGACTGTCTGAGAGCTGTTTCTGAATCTCAAACGAGTGCTGAAAATAGTCCACCATTGTCACTGCAATCATATGTTGGAGTAATAGCACCTTTTATGCAGAAACGGATACAGATTTAAAGTTTGTGTGGCGATCATTAGAGAATAAAAGGGTCAAGCTTAAGACTCAGGGTAAGAGTATAACGTAAGACAGGAGAGGCTTAAAGAGCATCTTAAAAGAAAAAGAAGTAATTAGTCTGCGGTTGGACGGTGGGCCATCACTCCAATGCCTCCCTCCCTTAAAACCATTCCTGCTTGCATGTAACCAATTTTGCGTATATAAGCAAATAAAATTAAGTTTACCGTTTAGAGTAAACGATAGGATTAACCTGTTCTTATGATGAAATGTAACGTTACCAACCCATATGCAGCAGAAGTAAGTGGCTGTAACCTCCAGGTTTATTCCGTGGCAACTTTGTTTCAATATGCATCTGACAACTTTGACTATAACACCACAATTTTGCTGGATGGTCATGAAACGTTTCATGGTATGGATATTATTGCAATGGGTAATATTTAAGTTCAAATACAGTTCACAACCAAAGTACCACGCTACAATTCATCCTTTAAAAATGTCCAAAAACTGGCTAACATTATTGTTAGAATGTATCCTCAACATTATTACTAGAATGTTTCAAATTCAACTTGCTTTTGCCTCCTAAAATATGTGGCACTTAGGGAAACCATTCGATTCACTGGCCCGACAGCAACAATCGATCAACAGTGGGGTGTGTCTCGATTCTTTAATCCTTCAGCTCCTATGTGGTATGGACTATTCCAAACGCTTCATGAAGGAAATTGATCCTTAAATTATGATCCTCAACATTCTGGCCAAAATTTGTTGTAATACACCAAGTAGTTCTTGAGATTTTGTCTCCCAGATAGACGCACACAAGGACAGGGTAAATATATGTTCAAAGGAGTTTTGGTAAGGAGGCGGGAAGAATATATTTTAATTGTTTTAGTTGAAAATAGGACAGTTAAATCCTAGGTCAAGACGAAAAATTTAACTGGCGACCATAGTATATTGATACTCCTAAATTTCAAACAAGTTAGCTGCAAGAGATTGAGGCATACTTTTGATAATCTGTCAAACATGTTCGAAACCAATCCATGCCTTTAAAAAAAAAAAACTTAAAAATTCTGTGATAATCACAGCTCATTATTGTTCAATTCTCATATTGACTAACACATGCATCATGGTATCATGGTTCAAAGCATTTGAATGGTCTTTATCAGAGTCTCATATTGATTCAGAACTTGGAACATTCTATATGTCAACATTTACCTCTCAGAAAGACTAAAACAATTCGCTTATTTCTTATGTAGACAACAAACATTTTTGATTGACTCCGTTGTTTTTAACTTTCCTATTAAACTCAAACAAAATCACACGTTAGAAATGTTTCTTTTCTACAGTAACAAATTGTTCCCCCAATGTCTTCGGCGCGCTATACGTTACACGTGAAAATCATGATTAATTAAAAGTTCTGATTGTTTGTCTTTTAACTCTTCTTTTTCGTTTGTCAACTACCTTGAGGTTACACAAATATTAATGTTCAAATCTAAATAATGATTACATTCTGTTAATGGCAGTATGCTTCACGTGTTTTGGCTGTAAAGTTTGCTAAATATTGCACGGCCCTTTAGGTAAACGTTAACAACTGTCTATAGAATATTTTAATATATTGTGTTTATCGTGTTTAGTTACTGCATTATATTTTCCTACACGGAATAAATGCTTGTGTATATTATACTCTACTAGAAGTGCCCGTTCTTCGCATAGGAAGAATGATGTTTATAGAAAATCTTTGAAAGTAAAGTCATGCGTGAAATATTCATAATGACGAAAATGCCTTCGGTGTTACCCCCTATCGATTCTCGGGCCAACTGACATGCCCGTTTAAAGACCTGACCAGTATGCAACCTATATAACACAGAAAACTTTTAGGTTGCCTATCTCACAGGCACTATGATTAACTTGACAACTTTTGCATATAAATTTTGATCACGCAATCGTACCCCTCGAATCAAAAATCTTTTTTTTAAAAAACAAAAGTAAAAAGAAAAAAGCTTCGTAAGTGAGAAGTGCGTTTCTGGTCTGCGTAAACCTCATGATAGACACACATGATGACAGACATATCTGATGACAATACGTCTGACAACAGACACACTTAATGACAAACAGTGACAGACACACTGACAAGCGTAGTGCACGCATTATTTTATATATATATATATATATATATATATATATATATATATATATATATATATATATATATATATATATGTGTGTGTGTGTGTGTGTGTGTGTGTGTATAGATAAGTAATTACAACCTTTTTACATTTAATACGGCTCTTTCTGTTTATAATAAACAGAAGAGTATGTTCATATTCAATATCATCATCACTATCCATTTTGAAATAAAGGCGGGTAGGCAGCCAGTGAACGTTGTGTAACTACTAGGAATTACTGTTACTTACAAATTGATGTGATTTTGTATTATAAATTGATTATACTCCACAATTTTAACCTTCCGTGCATCCGTCCATTCACAACGACACTTTCCTAGGATTTATACCGTTCAATGTTTCCAGAATAAATTTTAAATTAAGGCTATTATGCCATTCTCTAAGGAATAGGATTCAAAATTTCCTTCTTCCCAAAAAATAAGTAGTTTACTGGAAAATAAAAATATTTTTTTAAAATGCTAATCTCTCAATAACGGCCCCAACAATTTTGTTTATATTTCATATTACTATATTTCATTAATAACCTTCTAATACAGTAAAATGATTTATCTCAGAAAAGTTAAGAACGGGCAATTTACTCTTAGAAGTAAGTTATTTCAGAACAATTTTGTTATCAAAAACAGCTTAGGCGATTTTGTTCATATCTCATAAACAGATAGACCCTATTGCATTAACACGCCTACAATATTCCATGAATTATTTTTTCTCAAAAATATCCATAAAGATCTATTTATTCTTGGGAGTAAGTTACTTTTCAGAAGATTTTCACAAAAAAACATAACTTTACATGTGAAAATAAAACAAATGGTATTTTTCTTCAAAACAGATACTACAATTCATTTTGGCACATATTATTTTGAATAAACAAAATTCTTTTCAGATGTTATTCCACTTTATCTCTCCTTAAGCAAGTATTTGTCCCCTCTGGTGTTCCGTGTCTGCACATTTAGAAGTCTTATTATCTGTTTGATGTCCATTGAGTGCTGAGGTAATCACAGATTCTGCAGCACCGTTATCACCTTCCATTTAACATGACTTCATGTGGACGCTTCATGTTTTGGAACTTGCTGTGAAATCAAGACACTGTTAAATTCGTCACAGACATGGCGAATGAAATAAATGGAGTGTTTCATGGTAACCTTACCCTTGGTATCTCGTAAATAATTACCCATGAAATATTTACAAGGGGTAATTTACTTTTTCGAATGTTTTCTTTGGAAGAAATTTTCCAGAAACGCCTACTCTAATTTTGTTAATCTATTATAATATGAACATGTTCATCTATTATATATTATAAATGTATAAAGTTGAAAATGACTATGCTTGTGACTTCATAAGTCTTGAACCACTCTACCGATCTCGATCAATTTTTCAATATATATGAGGTTTGGACCTGGGATGACTTTTTATCTTTTCACTTTGACGATAGAACCTAGGGGAGGGGTAGGAAGGTACTTAAAAATGATCGAAAATAACCTATATTAGTGTCAAATCCATAATTTTCGGGTTTGCTGAGACAAACAGTGACATTTCTTATGCCATTTAAATCCAAATTCAGCCCCCATTGCCTTTATGCCCAAAATGAAACATTTTCTCCCTTGCGAAGAACGGACAATTTGTTAGTATTTCACAAATAAACGTTTCAGCACTAATTATACCCTGATATGACTTAATTTAAGTATTGGGACCGAATAAATTTAGTTTGGTGTTTCGTATCTTTTATTTATCTGCATAACTCTCATTATAAATTTAAGATTTGAACATTTCAACTACCGATCGAACGCACTATCGAACACAAGTGTATCTTTTGCTCCTTGTTAATGATCTTATTAATATAACAACTATGAATAAGTTGATTTCCGTTGTATCCTTGAAGTTTTCCCAAAGTTATCATTCAATCTATGTCCTTATTTACATTAAGTACTCATAGACTAACTCGTATTATCAAACCATAACACCCAATGGTATAACAGCAATATATTTAACACAATGCACAAATAAATTAAAATGGATATCTTCTGAATGTATTATAGTATATACACAATACTTGACATTCAAGAGCAACGAATAATTATTTGAATGTCAAGGTTATGCTTAAACATTTATGTTTAACTTATTTGGCTTATTGCAATAAATCCACACGGAATGTGAAACAAAGCAAAGATTTTCCTCTTTTGGCTCGTAATTTATCTATACATTTATTATCATAGATTAATAGGGTTCTTATCTGCAAAAACAAAGGATGCCGGTTCTTTTCAAAGACATATTTTGTGTAGTTCAAGGTTCGTGTTCATAAAAGCTTAAACATAAAAGGAACTAAAGTCTCATACATAAAATGAACAACATTTTGTAATCGCATTTTAAGAATAGTTTGGTGTCTGAACTTCATTTAAATTAATACAATAGTTTCTTCAGCTTGCGAGATTAATTCGTTCCAAAAAGGTGTCTGTATTACAAAACTCTTGTATATTCAATTGAAATTTCCCATGTATAATGATAGAGATACTGCTAAACTTCTGTATATCCTAAATAGATTTATACTAAAATCAATCAACATGGTATTTTATGCAGAATTTATTTTACAAATACTAAGAAATACAGTTATATAAACAGTACATATAAAACACAAACCTATGAAGTAGATGAAGACCAACAAAACCACTTTTACCTTCAGAAGAATCATGGTTGCCTTGACAGATACGATGGAAAGATAGAAAAGAGTTTATTCTTTAGAAGGAAAATCCGCTCTCATGAAAATTGTGGATAACTTTATCTCAGAGTATTCTCATGATCTCGTTTATTTCTCGTGTAAATGTTGACTGACTTGATAACGAGTTCTTAAATTTCTGAGCTATTTGATATATTTGTAGTATTCAAAAACATTCGTACATGACTACCTGTTGCCTTCTTCCTTCATCGGAATGCAATAATATGGTAATAGTCAGCACGTTGTATTATCACAGTACATTCTCTAATTCTAGATAAATTATGAAGGGCACTGTGGCTCAGTAACACGACGCTTCCCTCTGGTACAAAGGAGTTTGTGCTGAACAACATTGCGTCCGTGGGTTTTCTCGGGGGTTTTCTGTTTCCTTCCACATTATCATTTCACACATTCTTTCATAATCACTCGCTTTCAATTATTATGCGTCTTCTTTAGCCGTTGGACGTAAAACTAGAAATGTCTTTTCATTTTCTGGTTAAATTATAACTATGTCCACGTTGTGTTCGACATTAACTATACATTAAATTTTGATTAATGTTTTAGATCGTCATTTTCAAAGAAATAGCGACAAATATACGGAATCAGCATTTTTGCGGCTGTTTAAGTCCTATTACCTGGCGTCCAACTTGTTCGCCAGCAAATCACTACAGGGCAAGCAAATCATTTTATTTTTAAACAAATCAGCAAAGTTTTGTATTGAACATCTTCAAAACGATTTTAGATTTGAAATACGGGATACACACAATCAGCGGACTAAATATATATATATGTGTGTGTGCAGTAGCAAAGCATATACTATTATGTGATTCTTTATTTTATTCCTTAAACTCGATTTCCTTATGAATTAAAATTTCCATTCAAATTTTGGACTCTTTTGCTGGCTCCAAGTCCGGACTTTCCCAAAACTTCCTAACTCAAGTTACATTTTTACATTTTCTTAATAAAACTATACTCGCTTAACAGGGAAATGATTGACGTAGCATGAAAATTTGATCTTACTCTTCATCTGTATTTTTTCTCTTATAAAAACAATCTAGTTCTTTTATTTTTTCTGAAAATATAGGTAAAAGTATTTTACAATTACTTATCGGCTTTTCGGGTGCAGAATAATATCTATCAATACTGTATAGACGTAATGGCTTGTAGTATTTGATCCTAACACAAATCTTGGACCTTTCCCAACAAAAATTTCTGGATGCGCGCCTGGCTGGCAACATGGTTGGGCAGCACCTCTGGCGGATTCCTGTTACTGAACCTTCTATAGTTTGCCTGGAAGCTAGAAGTTGAGCCTTTGACTATGTTGAATAACAAAACTTGAGGAACAAATCTATAAAGAACTTGGAAATGGGGTTGCTATCTTTTTGGTAAGCCTAGAATGGAACACAGATATAAAATACACTATCTACCAAAAGGTCATCGATCACCCCACAACTTTCGGAATGAAGCAAATCATGACGAACCTAATATCGGGTAGGGCCTCCTTTGGCCAAGATCACAGCATGTATCCTCCTAGGAAGGCTTTCCACCAGTTGCTGACAGTTATCAGGTAGGATAGCAGCTCATTTGTGCTGCAAAGGCGGTTCCCAGTACGGCAGGTGAATTTGGACGAGTTGGTCTGGACCTTAAACGCCGCTCCAATTCATCCCACAGATGTTCTACGGGGTTCAAATCAGGCGATTGAGCAGGCCACTGGAGTCATTGCACATTGTTCTCGTCATACCATGACATAATATTGGTTTATGGAAGGGGCATTATCATCCTGATATTAACATGAGTCCATTCCAAAGAATTTCCACAATGTGGGAAGCACTGAATTGTCAAAAAATACCACTCGTCATGTAGCCAGGCCAAATCAACAAAATGCATCCCACACCATTACACCACCACCACCAAATTTTGCTGTTGGCACAATGCAGTTTGGTAAGAAGTGCCCCCGGGTTGTCACTACATTCACACCCGACCATCTGGCATGAAACATGTGTAGCGTGATTCATCACTCCATAACACATGTTTCCATTGGTCTAGGGTCCAATTTCGATGAATCTTACACCATGTCAACCTCCTGGCTTTGTTCGTTAGAGTGATGTGTGGTTTGTGAGTAGCTGCTCTACTATGGAAACCAAGTCCATGCAATACGAACGAACAAATTATCTGTCGAGTTAATAATGTTTAATAACCAAAATATTTTAGTGAAAAATCAATAATGTTAAGAATAACTATACTGAACATGTAGTAGTTAGATTAGTGTAACAAAACTATCATTTGAATTTATACATACACTAAAACTTTAGTTAGTAACATTTTTGGAGCTAAAGACACATTTTATGTACGGGGTACGAGGAACAAGTGCATCTATATATTATCTAACATTTATTGATGCCGTTAAAATTCAAGGGAGGAAAGGTTAAAATACGTTACATTCAAGCTTTTTATTTGAACTATATTGACATGATATAAAGGAAGAATAACTTCTGTAAATAATGAACTTTTACTATTGTTAAACTAACATCAGTCCCAAAATAACCATTCATGTTTTCAATTTTTGAGCAATAAACTTATATGTTTTAGTAGAATGTCTGAAACTCACAAAAAAAACTGTTTCATGAACGGAAAAGTAGATGTAAGCAAAATACTAAGCAAAGAAAGATATGTATTTGTTTCTTGGTTTATGATACACATTCATTGCCTTCTAACTTGAATTCATGCGACCCGTACAACATACATTACAAGATGTATAATTTTCAGGAGGTTGATAAGGTGGTTAACAAACCAACATGATTCCTATGAGGGAAGCGTAACTCACATTTTCTGGCCACCAATAAAATGCCAGTTCGAAAAACAATAAAGATATACAGCCTCGGACTGAATCTAGGATTCATAAGTATTGAAAGTTGTAACGGCACTTTTTGAAGGCGTTTGGTTTACCAAAACTCCTTTATATACGAAGGTCATTTCACATCCACGGAACACACTACGTTCGTCATTTGTTTTCTGCCCACATGACACTCCAATCGTAGCTGTGTTGTTGCCAGTTCGAGTTAAATGATCCTCGGTATATTTACAATGACCGTTCGTCCTAGAGACAAAAAAATCTCTAGAACTTCTTGACCAATCATCACCAAATTTGGTCGGGATATAGAAAGTCAAAGGTTAGGAACCGACTTTGTTTTTGGAACTGATGTTTAAACCGGAAGTGGCTGTAACATTGATCGCTATAAAGGCAAAAATGGTACTTTTGTCCGTAATTTTAACCGTAATAGAGATAGGCGGATTTCTATAATAGATTAAGCGTACCAAGAATACATTTGACTTCCTCCATAACTCTGTACTAAGAATGGAAATGGTAGAAATCAACTACAACTTCGGATTTCAATATTGATCTGCATACAACAAAAACAGTAACAGCTGGCGAGAAGCGGTTTTCTTAAATCGATTTAGCATTCTAAGAATACATAATAACTCTTCCCTTAACCCTCCATTCAAGCTAGGAGTGGCAGAAATCAACCATTTCCGGTATTAACTCGATCATCACAGAATAAAAACCATAGTGCAAAGCGAGAAGCGGTTTTCTGTAATCAGTGAAGCATCTCAAAAATATATTCAATTACCACTCTTATCTCTCTCTCTACTAATAATAGAAATCACAACCATTTCCGGTTTAAACAATGATGATTTTAGAGTGAAAACTGTAACAGATAACGAGAAGCTATTTTCTGCAATCCGTTAATCGTTCCAAGAATTTTTTTTATTTCCATTCTTATGTCTCTACTGCGTAAGATGAGAAATGATAGAAATTCACTACAACTTCGGGTTTCAGTATTGATCTACATACAGTAAAAAGGATAAGAGAAAGGGAAAATCGATCATGAGGAATCAATTTAGAGTTCTAAGTGTAGGTTTCTTCTTTGTTAACCGTTATTCAAACCGTAAGTGGTAGAAATCAACCAATTCCGGTTTTAACTGTGTTCGCTACAGAATAAAAACAATAGTAGATAGAAAGAAGTGGTTTTCTGTTAACAATTATGCGTCCCAAAAGTAGATTCCATCTTCATTCTAATCTCTCTACTATAACCGGAAGTGGTAGAACACTACTAACGCTTCCGGTTTCCAATAATAAAGCGGGAAAGTATCATGCCACACAAACCAAACTCTTCCACCTGCTTCCCATTCGTGACAATTCTTTATTTACAGAATCCACCAAAGAAAAAAAGAAGGTGATACTTGAATAAGGAAGTCATAAGAAGTCAAAAAGTGAAAATTTCCCCCTTTTTTTTAAAAAAAAAAGAAAAAAAACATCCTTGGCTAAGAAAACTGCATCTCAAACAGCTGGATTTCTTTCTTTATATATCTAATCCTTAGGCAGAAACAGGAATACACTTTGGAGGTGAATTGCAGTAGACTTTCATTCTTGCTTATGTATGCTGTATATTCGGGATGAATAACAGAGTCCACACGGCCGAATTCAATAAGTAGGGTGTTCTGAACATAATTCAAGTCCAGTTTACAAAAAAAAAAAAAAATCCTCACAGGACGAGATTAAAAAAGTTTGAACGCTCCGTTTAAACACACAGAAAAAGTTGAGTCTATTTACATACTATTGTTTACGCTATAAAAGTTATTTACATTTGGACGTGAGTCTTTTAAGCACTGAATGTAACTTCAAGTAGAGATCTTAAATAAGAGATATGTCCGAAGTAACAAAGAATTGAACTTGAATCCGTTGTGCACGGAATGACCTAAAATAGTATTTAGAAACTTCCTGTTCGTGATTAATTGTCTTACAAAATGAAAAAATGTAAGAAATATTTTCTGGAGAACACAAACATAAGCAGTGAAACCATAAATATTTGTAAATGTTCTAAATATTCATTCACCCTACGTCACATAATGAATATTGTATTTTGAATTGAAAATACGATGCTTTTTGTGCAATGTGTGTGAAAGAATTTCTTTTCTTTCTTCTTTCTCGTATTTTATGAGCATTCATGAATAAATCACAAGTACAGATGAACATGATCACTCAATCCGATCGAATATTGCTCTTCCATATTCAACCAACCAAGGTGTTCATGTTAAAGTATTACAAGACCTCGTGTAATTTCCTTGTTCGATTCATGACCTAAACGTACAAGGAAACCCTTTTAATGTATAACGAATAGTGCTATCAACAAAGTCTTTCTGAAGACATCATTGCTCTTATCGAATTTAACACATTTATTACTGATTAAAATCACATCCCCTTCAATATGATAAACAACCTTTTCTCTAAACGGGAAGAAGACAGTTAATCGTATCGAAATAGGTAATCGTTACATGCATCATTTTTATTTCCGTATAGTCAATGAAATGTAAACTTTTGGCACAGGTGAATGAACTGTATTAAATAGTAAAGATCTTACAAGTATTTCACATAAAGAAGACTGTAAACTAGTTTGATTCATTCTTTTCTATTACACTTCTTCTTCTGTATGTGCTTACAAAAAATAAATAAAATGTTTAAAAGTGAAAAAAAAATGTTTCGGTTTGTTTTGCTTTCTATTTTCTCATACCAATTCCTTTTCTACTTTACTGACGCATTTGTTTCCATCGAAAAGCAATAATTCATATTTGATTTAAACCACTCACTGAGCAAACTCACTCACAGTTGCTACTCACTTTATTGTAAGAATTATTAATGTGAAACAGTTTCGTCAACTATCCATTTGGATTCATCAGACACTATAAATACACATGAATATTGAAATAGAAGGCGATAGAGTTATGAACTGGAATGCAGGATTTAAAATTGATAAACAGTGGAATAAGTTATTAAGGAGCTTTAAAAGATTTACAAGTTATTTTTTGTAAATTTAGTGTTGTTTATTTATTTAGTTATTATTTATATTTACTTAATATTCATACTTAATGAGTTAATTGCATAGATTATTTTGTGAATCAGATTAGACCTAGTTATAAGATATGGATGTATGTTATGTCAACAAGGAAAAAAGGAAATTAGCAATTTTTGCTTCTGTTTTATATTTTCGGTTTATGAGGGAAGTGGATTGGCTATAGTAGCCTATGGTAACCAATCAGGAATCAGGGATTCTTTTCGCTGTCTCTTATATTAAATCTGTCACTACCTGTGTATTCATAGTGTCTGATGAACCCAAAGTGTTCATAACTCAAAGTGCGAAACTGTTACACGTTAATAATTTTTAAAATAAACGTACTGTTTTGCTCAGTGAATAGTTTAAATCAAATTTAAATCTATAAAAAAGTGAAGCTCGTATAATGGAAAATATTATAATAATTTGTATACTGAAAACGTTAAACAAAATATTCATATATTAAATAACAATTGAAAAAATGCTAAAAGACACATTTTTATCAATACCATAGACCTTCTGAGCGAAGGGATTGGAGGGACGGGGAAAAAGAGAATCCAAACCTGGGCCCGAGACCTGGATCTCGTACATGGAATTTGGAGCTGGATTTGAGACCCATCTTAATTAGAGCTTGAATCTAAAATCAGGATCTATTATTAATTCAGGATATCAGTACTTTAGTGATTATTTTTTGTCGATATTTGAGTCATTATTATTCAAAGACGGAAACTTAGTTAACTACACTATAATTATACATTTATAATTCGTCGAAGATAGATTCAGTGATAAAGAATATAAAGAAGGAAATAAAGTCAAATATTGGCCAGCTAGTAAGTCTATTTGCTTCCCACAGTCTTTTTAAAACATGAAGTGCACACCTTACAAAACAGAAAGTAAACCTTTCCTAGATCACAATATAAGCAATAAGGAGAAATATCTTGGAAACCATGAATTTAAGTACTTCTGATCTTGACCTGAAATATCGTAGGATCTGAACCTGTCTTGAATCTGAATTCGAAATACAAATTTTGGACACAAATATGGATCTGATATAGGATTTTAGATCCAATCTCCGAATCTTTGACGCAGTTTGGAATTTTGATGTAGAAGTAGACTCAAAGATAATGGTACCTACCGCTATGACGAAAAGTTAGCATCTAACGTGAAAACAAACCGAGGTGAACTGAACTCAGAAGCTCCCTGCGTGCAAAGCTGTAGAACATAGCCTCTGTTGTCGAGTCGAGCCTGTCCCTGGTTGAGCCCGGTCACCAAATATAGCCATCCTTATTCCTTAGGCGATGGGCTACTTGCTCACCGAATTGCTTTCAGGTACAACCATAGTTACTGGGAAAAAAGTATCACATAAAAGGTGAGTTGAGCCCGACCACCAAATATAGTAATTTCTATTTCTACGTTCATAGGTTATTTATCCACCAAATTTGGTTCAGATCTGGCCAGTAGTTACTGAGAAATAAAGTATCACACATAAACACACATGCACCTGGAGTCAAACCATAAACTCCCGTATGTTTGAGCTGCGAGCTAAAAGTTACTTTAGCAATATATTTAAAGGGGTAAGTGGGTAATCTATTATATAAAAATTAAAAAAAAAATCTTGTTTGTGACCCTCTCAGGGAAAAAACAGTTAAATCGTTTGAAGTGAAGTTTTGCATATAGTTATCACATACTCGAACTGGGTTTTTATCATTTATTTTGATTAACATTCATATCATAAGGATATTGGGAGAGGGAACAAAATTTATCTCATGATTATATTAAGTTAGGAAGATGAAGCTTAGTGTGTGGACTCTTTTCATTAAAAAGCAGTGGACACGTGTTCCAGCGTTTTAGAGAATTCCCATTTTGAGGAAGAATGGGGGAGATTTTCTATAATTCCTTTTTTTCACATTGAAAGTGATGTTGCTTTTCGTTTGCGATCGTATCACGGAGAAATGGTTGAACCGTTTGAAACGAATATTGGAACTCAGTACCTACTTTGAGCTTTTCTTTTATCATGTTACTTTTGTTCAAGAGCGTATTCTAATAGGGATTAAAGGGGTTCAAGTTTTATTTAAAAATATCGTATGTCACGAGCCCTCGAATTAGCAAGATGAATCTCGGTATTTACATTCCTAATTAAAAGTGGACACATGTCATAGTGTTTTTTTTTTTTTTTTAACATTTTCATTTTCAGGGGAAGAGGCATTTTCTATAATTCCACTCTTTATATTGAAAGCAGTGTTGCCTATTGTTTGTAATCGCATCACGGGAAAATGGTTGAACAAATTGAAATTAATTTGGGAACATATTTAGTACCTTGTTCCTTGAGCTAAAATTTTGTCATGTTATTTTGATTCAAGGAGATAGATGGGTAGGGGTGGTTCTACAGAAAGTAGGAGGTTCAAAATTTCAACCAAGAATACAGTATCTTATGAACTCGTCAACTTAGGAAAATGAAACTCAGTATATAAACTCTTAGGAAGATGAAATTCATTATATAAATTCTCAGAAAGCTGAAACTCAGTATGTAAACTCCTAGGAAGGCGAAACTCAGTATATAAACTCCTAGGTAGATGAAACGCAGTATATAAACTCCTAGGAAGATGACATTTACTATAAAACTCATAGGAAGATGAAATTCAATATATAAACTCATAGGAACTTGAAATTCAGTATATAAATTCCCAGAAAGATGAAACTTAATATATAAACTCCTAGGAAGATGAAATTCATTATATAAATTTCCAGAAAGATAAAATTCAGTAAGTAAACTACTAGGAAGATGAAATTCACTATATAAACTTCTCATTTAAAATAAAGGGATATCTCTCGCTGCTTTTAAAAATTTCCATTGTAAAGGGGCAAAGGGGATTTCTTTTATTATTTCCTTCTTCGATGTTGTCTGTCATTTGTAAACGGTTCAACGATTTGAAATGAGTTTTTGAACATAATAAGTACCTACCCCAAGCTGGATTTTATCCTGTAAACTTTGATTAAAAGATGTATCCTAAGAAGAAGGGTAGGGGTTCAAAACTTATAACAAGAATAGAATATCTTATGTTGTTTTCATTATTAGATTTTCATTGAAATGCATATCCTAAAACAGCGAGAGGAGGATCAAATATTTTCCATAACCTATTTTCCTTGTGCAAAGAACGGACATTTCAGCTGTAAGTAGGGCCGTATTCCAGTATTTTTGAAAATTTTCGTTTTCAGGGACTTAAGTGAAAACTACTTGAATCAAAGTAACATACTTCCTGATGTTTATGATCGAACCGACTCTGAGCTTTTCTTTTATCATGCTACTTTGATTTAAGAGGATAGAGGTTTAAAATTTCGGAGAAAAATAAGTCATCTCATAGGGTTTTTATTATTACTCTTTCATTCAAAGGCGTTTCCTAAGAGTGGTTCAAGTATTTTATATAAACCTATCCTCCCTGTGTGAAGAACAGGTATCTAAACTGATATCTAAACTGGACAAACTGAAGAGTTGAGTTGATTTTGAGTTTAACGTCCCGTTCAGCAGCGAGGCTATATGAGACGTGGACTTACGGATTAACGTGGAATTCGAACCACATGAGCCCCCGCCGGGAATCGAACCCGGGCCTCCCACGTCAAAGGCGCGTACACTAACCGCTTAGCCACGGAGGAGCTCTGGACAAGCTAAAGAATACATGGTTATTACTAGTTTGTCCAAACTGATATTCAATATTAAATACCGTAACTATTCAAGATCTTCGTTAAACTCCCTACCATATTATTTCTTCATTTTAGTGAATAATTTAAAGACAATACGGTTTGCTGATATAGGTCGGGTAAATACCCAGTAGATAGATAAATTTTAAATAATGGGTTTTACTCTCTCTCTATTTATCTAATCAAAAAAATTTTTAATAAAAATTTAATATTTATGAAATGTAATCTTAATGTTTATTTGAATTGTTAGTCATATCGATGGTTTCTTTGTTATTTCATAGACTATATTTTATTTGAGTTTGAAATAGTTTCAAGTGGTGCGGCATATATTTTACACTAAATCGTAAAACAGAAATTAATTTTATAGGGACATTTTGGTGCTAAGTTTTGTTTATTGTGTGAAAAAGTAACAAAAAGATTGATCGTTGCATTATTTTTTTTATGTCATCTGTTAAAACTCTGGTTTAATAGAATATAGAAAGGAGAACACATAGAACTCGATTTGAAATTTTCGAGTTCAATGTTTTCATCACTGACACGTAAATCTTGAGGTTTATGTGAAATCCAAACTACAGAACATGAGCTTCCGTCATGTGTACAATTCCGATCGTTTGCACCGAAAGAGATAACAGTAATCGTTTTGCCATTAGGAAGCCCTCCAATACTTAAGAACAGGTCTAACAAGAACACAATATAAGTTAGTGACTGAAAACATAGAAAACTGGAAAATGATTTTTTTTTTTTCGAATAAAGCCATATTCAGCAAGTAATAAACATAACGTTTTCATGAATACTAACATCGAGTTCTCCGTTTAAATAAGATATTCGTTTCCTCGTTGTAAATACTTAAGATCCAATAGAAGCAAAACTTGCAATAATTAATGCATTAAAATTACTTTCTGCCTACAGGCCTAATGATAGAATATTACCATAGCGAAAGTGAAAAGGTTGTGTAAGGAAAGTACCAAAAACAGGAACCAAGAATCCAAAGAACATCTTGCTTCCTTTTTTCTTTTTTTAGAAGGAAAAGTATGAAAACAGCCTGGAGAAAAGTTTTAGATTTATGGTCCCTTATAAAATTGCTTTATCAATGTTCTTTAAACTCTGAATATTACTGAGAGCTCTGGAATTATTTATTACAGCCTGGCTATTTTCACGTGATATGAACCTCAAAAAGACAATAACTGAGGAGCGTAGGGAAGAATATTTGCGGTGGTGGAGAACTAAACATTGAAAACCGTCCCTCTCTTGACAAACTTGATCGTCAGTTTATTATAACTGGCTTTATAATATCTTACATACTTAAATATTTGTCTCCTGAGAAAGAAAAATGGAGGGATTGTTTCTGTATAATATACAGAAGAGAGTAGGTGCATGCTCAGTTTTCCCAATTTCGAAATCACCGCATAGGTTACTCATACCATACCAGATTCCAACTCTCAAAACACGCAAGGGAATTAGTGGCCTGTTCTACTGCAGGAAGGCACGTACAAATGCACTGCGTTAGTCACCTACATGGAGAATTTGTGCTACATACAATAAAATCAGTAAGGATTATAAAGATGTAGATATATTTAATAGTTCTGAAAAGTTGTTCAAAAGAGTAATACTTCGTATTTTGTAAATATATATATATATATATATATATCAAGGAAACTGTATTATTTTAAATCAAGCCTTAATATCATTGTAATTTAAAATTATATATTATATGTAGACACTGTAATTGAGCAGTAATGCCTTTTGTATCGATAAATAAATAAATTTTCATCTTTCTTTCTTTTCATGTTTTCTTTTCTTTTCTTTTGTATAGTACTCGCGACCAAAGCATTGGCAGTTCACAAGAGTTGATGATACCCATAGTTAGGAGAAATAGTTGTAAAAATTGTAGTCACTATTGCGTATGATATCAACAACTAAGGCTCAATTTACTGCTTGATTAACAACTAAGGCTCGATTCATTGTTTAATTTCTTATTGAACAACAAATAAGACTCAATTTATTATTTAATGTATTGATTGAGCGGCAGCTAAGACTCGATTTATTGTTTAGTTTATTATTTTGAGCAACAGTTAAGGCTCAATTTATTGCTCGAGCAACAGCAATTACATTACATTTATTGCTTAAGATGGATCAAGAAGAAAGGAGCTCAATTTTGGGGAATGATAAATAATATAAGGGAACTCTGAGAGACCCCTCTGAATAAGATGGCATTACTTTAGAAGAGAGTGGGAAAGTTTTGAGTGCGGTTACTATACATTAAAAAAAAATAGGAAACTAATATTATAATGGGAGAAAAAAGGTAGAACATACTGTTTGTTATTTCTCCATTAAGTTTGATTTTTTTTTTCAAAAGACCAAAGTTTAGAAGGCAAAAGAGCCGTGGAAAAAGTTTTGTTTATTTTTAATTCCATAAAGTCGGTTTTCTCCGAGCTCTTTCATCTCTAATCCTTTTGAATCATAGGGAAAAGTACCCTACCTTCGCTCTGTTGGATTAGTGGTCACACCTAGCTGTACATTAGGTCATGTGGGCTAAACAATAACATTTAGACAAGATAACCAGCAAACGCAAGAAAACAATGAATATACGTATATACTCCTCACAATTGTCAATATAAATATTACTTATTTCGCAACCGTTTTTGTTATACTGTCGCCAATTCATCCCACTGCCATGCTAATCTTTATGCGTTTATATTATAAGTAGACGTATCATATGTATTTGACAACCATACGTGTAGAGTATCATTCTTTGGACTCAAAACGAGTATTAAACAAAATCCTTTACTATTGCATAGGTACATATTTTTTTCTTTAGCTTCGATGACTCACAATATTATAGGTACTTATCCTGAGAAGAGAAGACACACCCATTACACAATATACATAAGATCTGGTTTCTTCACCCAATACGCAATGAAGCGTTTATCGATGCTGTAACTAATTTCTCATCACACACCTACTCGGTGCTGGCTTGGGTCCAGTGACAGGAACAATTGCCGGACAATTATATTTCCCGAGTGGTCAATGGAATTTAATTTGATACTGAACTATCATTACATTACATTTCGTTATTCCGTTAGATCAGGAATACGCCCACACACTCTGAGTCATTATTCTCATGTCACTGGAAGGAAAGTTTTTTTTTTATTATTATTTCTTTCTTTCACGTAGCGCAAATCCACTTCAAGACCAGTTTCTTTTTTTTTTTTATTGTTTTGCTTTTTACGTCAGCAGCTTCTCAAGGACACACCACCAGATACGTTTGTAGGTAAAGCACGTGGCAGATATTGTAATTTAAGAATTATATTCTGAAATTGGAGCACACAATGCATAAATTTATTCTTTAAAATGAGTCTCGTATACAAACCAAGTTTGGGCGTCTAGAGACAAATTATGAACCGGATTTGTGTTGATGGTTTTCTCAACAAATTGTACAGATGTTGCTAGGCGGATTGTAAGGCGATTGTACATTTTATCACCTGCCATTATTGGTAAGTCACTTGCCGGAAACTGAAAAAACTTCCATGTACACGGTCTTCAGCTAATCTCCTGATCTTGACGTAGGAATTTTCTTTTGTACTACCATCTTTCAACTGTAGTCCTCCCTATTTTTCCTGCCACCAACCTTCTAGCACACCTCTCATGATAAAATTCACGTAGGGAATTTCTTTCCTAATACTGTTCATTAATTTTAGTCTCTTTCGCTCCTCCCACTTTTTCCTGCCATTGTACCTAAAAGAACATCCCTACCAGGTATGCAATAATTATAAATTTAGAGCGAAGCGATCGGCCTTTATCGATTATTCATAGAATATTTTAGTGTGTTAATTATTTTCGTGCTGCAAATAATTGAATTTGGCATATAAGCATAAAGCATAATGGCTTTGAGAAATTGTGTTTGCAGAAGAAAACGAAAAGGGCTTTACCCTATTTCTAATACTTAGGGATGCGCACGAGACAAGATTTGTGGCTGTCTCGTCTCGAAAATGTTCTGTAAAAGTGATGTCTCGACTCAAAAAATGTATATTTTTCTATTGGAAGAGCCGTGTCTCGACTCGAATTTTGTCAGGAAAATCCTGTCTCGACTCGTCTCGTGCGCATCCCTACTAATGCTGAAAATTCTATTTTCCATTGCTTAAAATGAGAACTCGTACGCCAAATACTTTTCCAAGGTTAAGTCTATGAGAATCCCGTTTTACGGTGATTTTTCCTCAATGGTATGTACCATCGGGACATGCTATCCCTTAGGACACTCAGCGTGCGCTCTCGAATTATCATATCAAATTTGGTTAAAAACGGTTCGAGCGACTCAGAGGACTATCCGGACAAACATGTAAGTCGAATGAAAAGGAATATTGCTTTGTAAAATTGAGTGCCTGAGAGTGAGAAGGGACTATGCCACACAACCTAAAATTTTCATGTAGATACAGTTCCTGTTGGTGCTGCTAACAATTTTTCCAATTACCCTGTTGATATTTGAAAGCAAATAAGCCATTGCCCAATAACAATAACCATGCGTTATGCATTTTGTACTTAGTGTAATAAAACTTCATTTTTCTCAAAACTATCTGTTTGTGGCATAGCCCCTTCTCACTCTCAAGCACTCAATTGTGTCGAAGAACTAAACGAAAAGAGCTTCACCCTATTTCTAATGTTGAAAATTATATTTTCCATTGTTTACAATGAGAATTCGCGCGCAAAATGATTTTCCAATGTTAAGTCTATGAGTATCCCGTTTTTCGGTAATTATTCCTCAATGATATTTCCGATTAGGACCACTTACATCAGTCTGCGCGTGATCTCGAATCACCATTCAAATTTGGTTAACGGTTGAGTCATCTCGGAGGAGTACTCGGGCAAAGGAAGATGTAAGTCTCGTATAAAGGGAACTACGCTACAATGATAGAGTTCACATAGGAAATTCCATTTTTAATACCTCCCATCATCTCTTTCATCCCTCCAACTTTTTCCTGCCATCGTTTCTTCTAGCACATCTCTCATAATACGAATGATACGTCAAACTGAATAGGTACATGTGGTAACAAAGACATGTACATGCATTCTGACAACCTACATTGGTAAAAGTATCTTCACTTCGTTTCCTGTAAGTCCATAACCACCAACAATTTGACAATTTTCAGTTTGTTTTCTTCTTTTTCTTAACGTTTATATTCAACACAAAGGCCAACAAAGGCTACTAGCGTGAGCTCTGAATATGGGGCTTCAATCCGATGCAGTTGGCGGGAGTACAAACAAACGGTTTGGGTACAAAACCTCGCGGCCAGAACCTCGCGGCGACAACCTCGCGGACCAAAACCTCGCCTGGCCAAAACCTCGCCTCCCAAAACCTCGCGGCCCAAAATCTCGCCGGGCCGAAACCTCGCCTGGGCAAAACCTCGCCGCCCAAAATCTCGCGGGACAAAATCTCGCCGGGCCAAAACCCCGCCTGGCCAAAACCTCGCCGTCCAAAACGTCGCGGGGCCAAAACCTCGCCTGGCCAAAACCTCGCGGGCCAAAATATCGCCGGGCCAAAACCTCGCGCCCCAAAATATCGCCATACCCAAAATCTCGCCTGACCAAAATGTAAATGTTCCAACAGATGATAAGGATGACGGTATAAAAGACGCTGTTTCAGAAAAAGTATCACAGGTATTTGACCAAGTCCCGCGATACCATATGAAAATTCTATTTCTGTATTAGAGGATTTCAATGTGAAGGTAGGGCAACAGGATGCTTTTAAACTGGTTATAGGGAACGAAAGTCTGCATAAGGAAAGTAATGACAACTAACGGGGTTAGTTTCGTGAACTTTGGAACATCCAAAAACTTAAAATTTCAACAAAAATCTAATAATATTTATAAAAGTATGAAATAATATGAGTTTTTACGACGTCCCTTGATTATGCCCTGTAGGTTAAAGGAGACGTAGATGACCAGGATGAAGGAAATGATCGAATAAAGAAAGTGGGAGGAAACGGGAATAACCCGAGAAAGCCCACGCACACGATGTTTTGTATATTCTTCTTCTTCTTCTTCTTCTTCTTCTTCTTATTATTATTATTATTATTATTATTATTATTATTATTATTATTATTATTATTATTATTATTATTATTATTTGCAATGTGGAATTGCATATTAAGAAACTCATTGGGTAAATTTTAAAGAAAAGTTTCATTCGGGGCGAGGTTTTGGCCACGCGATGTTTTGGGTGGCGAGGTTTTGGCCCGGCGAGATTTTGGGCGGCGAGGTTTTGGCAACGCGAGGTTTTGGCCCGGCGAGATTTTGTCCCGCGAGGTTTTGGGCGGCGAGGTTTTGGCCACGCGAGGTTTTGGCCCGGCGAGATTTTGTCCCGCGAGGTTTTGGGCGGCGAGGTTTTGGCCACGCGAGGTTTTGGCCCGGCGAGATTTTTTCCCGCGAGGTTTTGGCCGGCGAGATTTTGGGCGGCGATGTTTCGGCCGCGAGATTTTGTCCGTATCCCCAAACAAACATGCAAGATCAACCTGTACTCTATAGACTGAAAGTTGGGGGTCGTTTCGTCCAAAGGACATTTCGTCCAGGGACATTTAGTCCAAACACATTCGATCCAGGGACATTTGGTCCAAAGGACAATTCGTCCAAAGGATACTTTGTCCCAAAGACAATTGGTCCAAAGGTCATTTCGTTCAAAAGACAATTGGTCCAAAGGACATTTCGTCCAAAAGACAATTGGTTCAAAGGACATTTTGTCCAAAAGACAATTGGTCCAAATGGCATTTCGTCCAAAAGACAATTGGTACAAGGGACATTTCGTTCAAAAGAAATTGGTCCAAGAAACATTTCGTCCAGGGATGTTTAGTTCAAAGCACATTTTGTCCAAATGACATTTGGTCCGGTAATGCTTGCGGATCCGCTTTTTTTTTTTTTTTCTATTAGAAGAGTAAAAGAGTGATGTTTATAACATTATGACTCTGTAGCTTCTTATTTCTAAAGGAAATTCGAAATAGAGATTTATTCCGCAATATTCATTTCGATAGAACAAATATATGCTAAGGTATTCAGAAAAACGTAAACGCCTGAAAACAAAATGGCCACTTTTCTTTGCTTTCATTAATTATTTTAAAAAAATACAGTTTTAGCTTCGCAGAAATACAGTTGTAGCTTCGTTGCTTGAGGAATTCACTTCTCCCGAAATTATAAACAACCCTTTGAAGAGCAAACTCCCTCTTCATTTGAGGACAACATTGCCTCCGCATGGCCATGTGAATCTTCTATTTGGTTTGAGACTTTGCAATGGATATCTTAAATGTACTGTACTGTACCGAGAACATTAATGTGAAAGACAAAGTATATACTGTATTTGCATGAGGAGTAACACTGAAATAAAAATACAAGAAAAGTGAACAATTTTGGTTTGTTATACAACTCACTAATTATGTAGAAACGTCTGCCGAAGTTACACACTATCAATAGTCTACGAATGGAAACCAGACTTGTGGTTAACCTGAAAAGATACCTATATTCTTCACGAAATGTTCCAACTTTCATCTTCTATTTGTCAATCACTTATCATAATGTTGCAGCCAAGAATGTGACTGTTTAAGAGTATTATTAACGGTAAAAAGAATATATTTCACACATGTGTATTTTTCTGTTCTCAGTATTTCTTCAAAGAAACTTGACACACATTATTTTTAACTTTTCTAACACAAGGGTTTGAATACCTAATACCCTCAAATTTAAACTCCATCAATTTTCGTTACCGGTACTTATTTTAAAACTATTTCATTCACAACCTTAAAATTTTAGCAGCTATTGCAGCAACATTCACACTCCAACCATTCCCTCATTCCTGTTGTTCGGCCATTTGGTTTTCAGCCGTTTATGTTTGTCTGAATATCTCAACATATATTTGTTCTATCGAAATGAAAATTGCGGAATAAATCTCTATTTCAAATTTCCTTTAGAAATAAGAAGCTACAGAGTAATAATGTTATAGGCATCACTTTTTTACTCTTCTAATAGAAACAAACCCCGGACCCCCAAACGTTACCGGACCAAATGCCCTTTGGACGAAATGTGCTTTGAACTAAACATCCCTGGAAGAAATGTCCCTTGGACCAATTGTCTTTTGGAGGAAAATATCCTTTGGACCAATTGTCTTTTGAACGAAATGTCATTTGGACCAATTGTCTTTTGGACGAAATGTCCTTAGAACCAAATATCTTTGGACGAAATGTCCTTTGGACCAATTGTCTTTTGTACGAAATGTCCTTTGGACCAATTGTCTTTTGTACGAAATGTCCTTTGGACCAATTGTCGTTTGGACGAAATATCCTTTGGACCAAATGTCCTTGGACCAAATGTCTTTGGACTAAATGTCTCTGGACGAAATGTCCTTTGGACAAAATATCTTTGGACGAAAAAGGTGGTCACCAGACTGACTTGTATCGAAAAGAACTGGATTACAAGACGTCGCCACCTGGTGACAATTTTGGAAAGTCAAAGTAGAACTACAATGACAATTTTGGAAACTAGGTCACTTGATACTTGATACTTGAAACATTATAGTTGAGTTTCGGACTTTTTTCATAGTACAGAAATCTTTGCCTCACCATCATTATGTCATAAACCACATTTTTTGGCTTCTAAAGAAAGTTCTAGGAATATATGTTGAATTATTCAATAGTATTGTGTATATAGCCTTCTATATTAATCAATTTCTAAGTGTGTGTGTTGTGTATGTATGTATGTAGATATGTATGTTCCAACATAACGTTGGAACACCTGGAATAATTCGAACCAAAGTTGTTTCACATATGGCTTATAATCTGGAATAAATACTGTGGGGATAAGCTATCTTTACCACCCCTAGGAAGAGGGTGGGGATAGGGTGGTAAAAATAATTGAAAACGACAGATATTAGTGTCGAACTCATACTTTTCGGAGTCGCTGAAACGACTAGTGACCCTTTTGATGACATTTAAATTTTAAGTTCAGCCTCTATCGGCCTGGACAGTAAGAAGGAGTAAATAAATAATAAATAAATAAATAAATAAAATATCCAAAAATGACCTAGTTTAATGTCGAATTCATAGTTTCCTGGATTGGGAAATCGATGAACCGTTGGAATATCTTTTAAAACGTTGTTAATACCTATCTGAAGCTGAGTTTTTATCACGTCACTTCGACTAAAGCGTGTATTCTAATAGATTATGGTGTTTCAAAATTTATGCCGAAAGTAGAACATCTTATGGATTTTTTATCATTACACTTCCATTGAGGGAAAGAGATTCAAATATTTTCCATGAACCTAGAAGCACAGGCATTTCAGCTAGGAAGCAAGTGATTTTGATTTGTATAATATAAACTCCTTAAAACATGATCACCGCCTCTTTAAAAAGGCACATATCCTTTCTTACCTGTGATTGGAATTAAATACCCAGTACACTTTCTCCTTTCTTCGCCATATGCACATATCGAAATCTTAGGGTAGTAATTCTTATTTGTTTTTTTCAAGTAGCCTCTAATATTTCTGTATAATATTACACACGAAATATTTCACATATCTTCGTTTCAACTCCTTATCCAAAAGCTTACAAAGTATATTTTCTTCTTTTCCCAGGTTTTTTTTTTTTTTTTTTCAGTATTCCAACCCTTGCCGTTATTTCTCGTTTGCATCTCATACCTTCATTAGAAGGAAAAATAGTAATTGTTCTAGCTTCTTCCTGCTATTCCCACAATTGGCAAATACTTCTTTCGTCCATTTACCATTGCTTCTGACTTTTGTTCTTTGCTTACGATGACTTGAAATGTTTCTATATATGTCCAACTCTTTAAATGGATATTTTGAAGGTTTGTGCTTATTCAAAGGATACTGACATATTTCTGCATATAATAGAAGTTGCGAAACATTCTAATACTGTTTTAACATTCTGAATCGGTAGTTCTATGTGCATTAGACATCCTTTTAGGAAAATAATAGTTTTCTTACCCTCTTGAATACTTTTTTCTAGTACCGGTATGAGAAAATTATACTAGTATACGTAGCAAGATATTAATTTCATTATCTTGATACAATTTTCGACAATTGTTTAAACATTTCAGAAAATGGAAACTCAAGGTCTACTCGTCTTCGAGATACTCGAATTTGTTTCCAAGTTAAATTGAAAGAAAGTTAAGATGAAGTTGAATAAGGTACGCAGCTCAAATTCAGAATTAGGAAAACTGACTTTAGCACCCAGTACATGTTTGGGATCAGGATGAACCGTTCTGAACTTTCTGTGTCATTATACAAATATTCTCCAATCATTTCAATTGGATGTCGGAAGACCACGTTCAGTCACCTATAAACTTCAGTCACCTTTAGAATAAGTCACCTATAAACTTATTCTAAAAGGCAATAGATAGCGTTTTACATCACAAAGTCTTGAGAAAAGAATAGAAAAGCTCTTAGTAGTATACAGTGAAAATTCATTCTATACACAATAAATATTGTAAACAAGTGAATAATATATTAATAAGCTGTCTCTTAAGTGCATATTATATTATTTATAGTGCATATTTTCGAATATTCTAGATTATATATGCATGCGTAGTTTC
Organism: Thermobia domestica; assembly: GCF_964235325.1. Classification (NCBI taxonomy): domain Eukaryota; kingdom Metazoa; phylum Arthropoda; class Insecta; order Zygentoma; family Lepismatidae; genus Thermobia; species Thermobia domestica. The sequence goes on along the minus strand of NC_137462.1, from coordinate 126,226,113 downwards.
AGGTATTATCGCGCATATAAATCTTGGCAATAATCATATGTAATGTTTCTTCGTGGTTAAATTGTTACTATTTCGTATGCTGTACACATGTTTCATATAGTCTTGGTATTGAAGTAGGTATTAATAGCAGATACTCGTCTGAGTCCAGTGACGTCCAGGTGTGAGTCTTACAGACGATTGAAACCAAAAGTGAACTTTTTTTTGTGACTGTCTCAGTTTCCTTCAAATTGAGTTCGTAAGAAATTTTGTAAGCACAATAGATGGATTTGATAACGGAAAGCTATTTAACAGCATAGGACGGCTATTTATCGTCCCTTATGTTTAACAGATCTCAAATGTTTGATTTTTTCTTTTTTAATTATTTACAGTATTCTGCAGAGTTGGTGCATCTATTTGATTTTAGTTTTCAGCAACATAAGCATACGGAAATACAACTTAAGTTTAATGTGGATCCAAATCAGGAAAGTGTCCACAGAAAATCAAACCAGGGTTTCTAAACAGCGGTTCTCAATCCTTCAAGCGCTTGAACGCAATTCTCACAAATTTACCATCCCCATTCCAAAAATACGTAGCAGCATCGGAGTTTGTTGAGACAAAATCAAGATAACTAAGATAATTTGTTTTGTAGACTAAATTTTATTCGATAATTAAAATTCGAATATGCCATTTTCAACAAAAAATTATGTTCTTCTTTTATCCTAAAATCTGCCCATTAACACCTCTGCTGCTGTTTCCGAACAAAGATCAATATCGTTTATAAAAGAGATTAGGGATTCCCAAACGGTGACTGTAAAAGAGAGTAGAGAATTGCAAAAGAGAGTAAAGTTTTGAGATATTTGATTACCATGTTCTCAAAATAAGTACGACGAGAATCAAGTCATTTTCATAAAATTCGAGACAGATGATAACTCTAATCAAGACACATAGTCACCATCTTCCAGTTACTGCATGGGTGGATAGACAAGATATGTTTACTCATTACGACGTAGCTTTGAAATAGTGTTGTCAAAATTCGAATATTTTTATATCAGATATTTCGAACAATGTGTTATTTGAATGGACAAACGAATTCTTATTTGTAAATCTTCGAACATTTTTTTCAGCAATTATTCTTATAAATGAATTAATCTTGGAAATTGCAACTACTGATTTTTTGGAAAAAGTTTTTGAATAAAAATAATAATTGTTGAAGAAAAATATTTGAATAAACGAATAAGTATTGGGGAAAAAATTCCAATAGAGTATGTAAAGAAAAGTGTGATTATTGTAAAAATATTTTTAATAAACGAATGCATATTATAAAGAAATTGAACTGATGAATAATTATTGAAAATTAATTTAGTAAATAAATAATTATTGGAAAAAATTAATAAATGAATGATTGCTGTAAAAAAAAATATGTGAACAGACGAATAATTGTTTAAGAAGTATTTGAATAAGCAGCTGATTGTTGGAAAAAATCATTTGAATAAATGAATAACCATGAAACAAAAATATTACAATAAATAAAGAATTATTTGAAAAGTTATTTAAGCAAACTAACCATTGTTTGAATAAACGAATATACAAATAATTAAACGAAAATTAATCGAAAATTTATTTGATTCATGAGTACGAATTTTTATCCCGTTAGACGTATAATTAAGGTAATTTGTCAAACAGTAATTCGAACCCAATAAAGTCTCGTGGTGAACCGGTTAGGGCAAAGGAACAAGAAATCTATAAACTAAAAACCTTTAGGCAAGAGATCGTAGCTTCTGATAGGAAATTGACTTTACTTTCAATACATCGATATGTCTTCAGTTTTTTTGTTTCTTAGAACAGAAGATATATATATATATATATATATATATATATATATATATATATACTGTATATATATACTGTATATAGTATATGCACAATACTTAATTACGTATTTCTACATCCATAAATAATCCTGTGTTCCTTCGACGTTGGTATACGTAGTAGTACATAATGCTTTACCCTTACCGATCAGTAATTTAAATACTTACCATTGCTATTTAAATGGTTGCTTTTCTGTGTGTGTGTGTGTGTTTGTGTGCAATTCCAGAACTAGAGTACACAGCGGTCATAAAGAACAAAGATTTTGTTTTTTGGTCTGAAATGTATGCAAGAAAAAAAAGAAGAAGAAGAGTATAACTACCATTAACTGTAAAAAAAATAAAAAATAACACAGTAAGTAGCCAAGTGTTCTGTTATGAGACATTACACGCCTAGGGCAATGGAATCTTTGAAAAAAAAAAAGAAGAAAGAAAGCAATGGTTGTACCGTAACCAACCAGCAAGTAGCAAGTCACGATGGTATAATCGACCGGAAGTTCTTGTTTCTTGTCTCTCTGTCTTTCTCTCTATTTCTTACTTTGTCCTTTGTCTGAGCTACTAGGTATGAGATCATGTGTCGGCAACACGTGATGTAGTGTTAGTATGGTATGTTGAAATCGCACAACTACACATATATACATACATTCATATTCCTATACATAAGTTATGGAAGTACCGTACAGTATATACGAAGTAGACCTATCTATGTATGTATGTGTAACTTCAAAATGCGAGGCGGCAAAACGTTTCGATGCCAAGGGAAGGAGAAATTACGTGGCTGACCTTCTGCAGAAAGAATAAGCAATTAGCATGCTCAGGGCATAGGGCGTAATCTCTGCGAAATCAATAAATCACTGAAAGCTATCGTGTATTTCAGCTTTGATTCTCTTCTTTCTTATTTAAAAAAAAAAAAAAAAAACTAGGACTCTTCATAACTTATAGGTATAACTTAATAGAAGAAAATATGATGCTATGTTGCAATTTTTTTAAAAAAGAAATACATATGATATATTTCTAGTACTTCTCGACGAGAAAAAAAGAAAGAAAATATGCTTATTGAAAATTCATGTAAAAATCGTGAAGAGTAGATTGGCAATTATAACAATTATGTACTGTACAAGTTCTACTTTCACATTAGTAGAAAACGAATGTGTAAAGAAAAAAAAATGTGTGCTGAAGGCTCTTGTCTGGATCTCGAGTTTATTATTATGTCTAGCAAACACAAAATAACAATATTTTAACTTTTAAAAAGAAGAAATTTCAAACATCCAACGCAAAACTGAAAATATTCAGCTTCCAAATAATGCGGTCAGTGCTTTAAAGTTACTGATCATAGTTATAAGCTCGTTTTCGGCCTGGCTTACAAGACTGTAAAATTGCTGTTCTTTTGTTTTTTTAATTAATAAGACAACATAAGACCAGTAGCAAAATGTCTTTTATAGCAATCTGCCATTTATGATGTACTGTGTAGCAAAGAACCCAGTATTTTTGGTATACTACATTACTTACTGGTGTCAGTTACTCGCTTCGCTGAGTTAAAAGAAGAAAAACTAGTAATATATTTCGTTAGTCAGTCACTTTTTACTATTATTGAAGCGCTTTCTGGTATCGGTCATTTTCGATCATTTTTATATATCACCCCCTTTCCCAAGCTGTGGGGATGAATTTGGATTCGGAAAGGCATCGAAAGGTCATTGTACATCTCAGTGATTCCGAAAACTATGGATTCGACACTAATATCGGCCATTTTCGATCATTTTTATATATCTTCCCCCTTTCCTTCCTCCAAGTTACACCAGCAAAGTAAAATGATAAAAAACATTCCAGGCCCGAACCGTATCTATGTTGAAAATTTGATCGAGGTCTGTTCTGGGTACTAAACGGCATGACAAACATCTTGGCATTTGAAGGCGGCGCTCCAAGTTCCCTTTAAATGCTGTTAGCAAATGAAATGCCAGCGGTATTGCCACGTTTATTTTGTACACATCCACGTCTATCCCCTGCCACCTGATCGCGCTGTAGTTTGTCTGCTTATCCATAGCCACGTCCCTTAGTACTCGGCAACGTCGCGTCAGAAATTGCGTGTTATTTGTTTAGCTGAAATGACAGGATGTTTGTCACAGGCTTTAGTTCAAGAGTTAAGTCACAAACATAGTCACTTACAGTTTTATATAGACCCTCTATAAATTACTACCGTATGTAATTTGATTGCCCGATGTATGACATCATACTTAATGGAGGCTACAATTGAATCGAGGAATTAACAAAATACTGTCTGCTGTTTCGTACTTCATTTCAGGTATTAGATCCACTACAAAGCTAAAAATGTTGTTATTGTGTTCGTTTATTGTTATTTTGAAAATCATTAATGTAAAAAGTAAATTCACACAGAGATATCTTTTCGACTCACACAACCAAGTATTAAAGAAAAGTGTAACTATTAATACAACAGTGACGTATCTTGTGATATTAATCAGTGTACACCATAACGTGATCGCCAGATTTGATTTTACTTTCCTCGAGTCGAGATTATAAAATTAGTTACCAGCTAGTAAAGAAGTTCATTTTTTTAGATTTTTAAAACAAAATTTCTGTCAAAAATCCCCAACTGATATAATAGTCTTAATTGATAAAATTTGAAAATAATAAATAATTGTTTAATTTTTATTATTATTTTTTGGAGGAGGAGGGAGCACAATATTACTGTACTAACACAATTGTACTAGTTTCATTCATAAGCCATTATTTAAGAAAATACAGTAGACCCAGGTTGATTAATGAGTGACTAATGAATTCTCTATTCAAATGAGCAAGAACATTGTTGTTATCTTGAAAAAGGTTTTCCTGCCGAGAAGCTGGGTTTTACTGAGAATTTTCCTTAAATGAAATATTTGATAAAGAATAACTCTATCAATAGAAGCATACTCTCACAAGCAGATACAAAGTTCGTAATGATTCGTATTTGCTTCCTTGTAAGTAATTTACTAAAATGATTATGCTTTCAAAACATGGACGAAGTGTTATAGCTGCGGAAAATGGTAGCATTTAATTTGTCTGAGATCTGGTAATAATCACGTTTCACTGTGCTTACAACCGTTACTAATTTATTGTAAGCCGAAAAGTGTTGCATCTAATATCAGGGCGATTAATTTTTTTTTTTTTTATTACATAATTACTGCTCTTTGATTTGACAATTTTACAACATTTATATCTACCGCAAGTCTAGGTTATTTTGAAAATAACATAAACCTAGATATGAAAAATCGCATATAATTAATTAACAGCTTCACAACTACAATTAACAGCAATATTAGAAAATTCCTAAACACACTGGCTATTTTAGAAAGTAACATTTAAAAACCCTTTTAGAATACATTAGAAGCCTCGGGATCATGATGACAAACTTCCGTTGTTTCAGCCTGATATTTGATATACGGTATAAAGCTCATTAGTTATGTAGGTAAATTAAAATATTTCGCAAATCGACAACTTACTTTATATTTGTTTTATTTTACAATTTTACAAAGATATAAGAATATGAAATTCTAAAACTATCACATTAAATTTGAATAAATTGAGAAAAGAAAGATACCAAACATAGTATACAGAGTGTTAATGAATGATACCAACAAACTATAAGAGATGATTCCTTGTATTAAAATAAAATAATAAAAAAAAAGTTCGTATGGACTGTGAGGGAGTGCAGCGTTTCAGAGCTAGGCCCATCCAAAAGCGTGGAAAACATACATTGTAACATGTGTTATTCCGAACATGAAGAATAGTGAACTGGCGGTTCATACCGACGTAAAGGAAGTCACACATACGAAGTCCAAAAATACACATTTCAGCAATATGCAATGGTGTGCAAGGAATTCCCCATAGACTAACTAATTCAGGAATGATCGCTGTGTTGGTACACTTACAGAAACTTTTGTTTTTGGTCTAACACGAAACATTTAAGGATGGTTTGATTGTCTTCGTCTTTTTTGTGGTTGTCTTTAGCATATAGAGATTGTTGAAATTGTGAAAACAAAGATTGGGATCCCGACCTCCCGATCCCGATTATAGAGAGTGGGCCAATCACAAATGACTTACTGGTGTCGAAGTACGTACGAAACAATCTATAACATTTTCATAAGAGTTGAATGGCAATATTCAATAGAGAAACTTGTTCATCGCATAGGAAAAGAAAAACTGCTCTAACTGTAATCAAAATATTTATTTACTAAAGAAGAGTAGAATAAATTTATTTACTTATTATTTTAGTGAGAATATTGACCCTTCATGTACTGAACTAGTCTTTCAGTGTTCGGTGGTAAATTGAATGCTCCAACGCGAAGAATATTTTTTAAAGTGGACATAAGTCATCCACGAAGAGAAATTCAATTTAGGTTACGAGATTACGTTAGAAACGCATTGTTAATAACGGATCAGGCGGGCTGGATGAAAGGGTTCAGTGGGTTGCAACCGGCTAGAGGGCCGGCTGTTGCACATGGCTGGTATGGATTATGCTTAGCCTCTTCTTCTATTAGTTTTCTCATTAATTGAGACTTGTGGTACTTTTTCTCCATCCAAGATTTCGATTGGTAACGAAACTCCAATCTCTTTTCTATAAATAAATGGGAAGATATTATATATATATATATATATATATATATATATATATATATATATATATATATATATATATATATATATATATATATATATCAATAAGACTCCGTTTTACTGAACAAAGTGATGTGGGTGAGCATAAATCCTGATGCATATTTTTTGAGAAATCTAAAAAATGTATTATTATTATTATTATGTAAAAATTAATATTTTAATTGAAACCCACCATTTATCCTTATCATAAAATCAGAACACTTCAGTCAGTGAGTAATATTATCTCCTAATAGTTAACAATTATGCAAATATTTGTCGCTGGGTACACTGCCTGCTTAAGTGCCAATATATGTCACAAAAATATTGTGACGATACAGCGGACTGTAGGCTTAGGCACAACAACCAGTTGAGATGAAATTGATACTGAAGGATATTCTCATCAAGTTTTTCATTGTGATACTAGTATGGCAATAAGTACACAATACGGATAATGAAGTATAGCCTAAAATTATGATTAACTCTAAAACTCTAACTTTGATTTAACTCTAAATACAGTATTATCCAAAGAGTAGGCTGGGTTGCCACCTTTTTGGTAAATCTCAAGCGGGAAACGCGTGTTGAATATGTGTAGATGACTGGTATTTCATAGAATATTATAAAGAAATGCATATATTTATAAATAAAAATTGCAATTAAAATTGCAAGAACGCACCAGAAAGAACACACAAGACAGAAAACTTGTAGTGTTATCTCGTTGCAAGCGCGCACCCTTGATTTTTTTTTTTGTTGGGAGAGATTCAATTTATTTTTCTTTGGAGAAGGGATGGTGGTCCAATACGTCTGTCTGTGTAGTATTAAACCTGTGTTATTTTGGACCCGAAAAGATGATAGGTAATTGTTAATTACTGTTACCTGTCTTCTCAGAAAATCTGATAGAACTAGATTATTTTTTTATAAGGAAAGGAATGTGAAAAATCAAATCTTTAGGCTAAATCAGAGATTTCTCTGTTAAACAAGATAGTTGTGTTAAGAAAGCGTACAAATGTTAGTCGAGTTACGAAAATTTTGGGGGGGAAACGCGGACAGGGACCGGTGAACCTTCCCGTGGGTGCGAATCAGTCTTGTTGACGTTCGTTGAACAAAAGTTCTGAGCCATTGAACTAGTCAAAGTATAATATCTATATCGTTTGCGAAGTGCTGCGAACATTAAAAAAAAAACAACTCAATAGTCAAAAGGTACACATCACAGACAGAGCAAGATACACATTACAAATGCTACTAAGAATTTCTGCTACATATTCTTTTAAGTAAGGTTGGATAATTTTGCGCCCTGCTATATTAACGCATTCATTTCAGGTGTAATTCGAGCTTTTGCTGATTTTTTTTCATGAAAAGTTTGGGAATCCCGCCTAATTTGAAGCAAGCGGCAACCCTAGATCAGACTATGTATAGATCAATTGATGACATCCAGCTTAAAAAAAAAAAAAAAAAAAAAAGCTTTGTGGGTACGATTTAAAGAGTAATTTTTTGAGAGAGAAAGAAACTAATAATTAATAATTTATATTCTGTTGGAAGATTTATTTATTTATTTATTTATTTATTTATTTATTTCTTGTGTAGATAAAAAATGCAGTTTGTATCTACAAATGTTTATATTCTCCTAACGATGTTCCATGTATTAGTCGTACGGTAATATCTCAATAATAGCCTACTAAACCACAACATTGATTAATTAATACTCCATATTTTATACCAATGTTTGAGCATCCTCGCTTAGTGTAGCGCCTACGTGTGGAAATTACCTTCCATTATTCAGTTTTCTTTATTTTTTTTTAATCAACTTATACTGATCGTCATTATCAGTCAATACTGCAACTTGTTTGGATTCTGTTTTTAACTTTTTTTTCTTTGAACCGTAACGAAATCTCCAAGATCCTTAAACTAGTCAAATCCAGGACCTTGTTACCTGTGATCTTTTTAAGCTCTTTCAAGACCACGCACGTCGGCAAAATTATTACCTGTAGTGACGCAACATTTGTAAAAGGCGCGTCTTGAAAGAAAAGGATTGAGATTTTTTTTCCACTGTAGATCACTCGTCTTCTTCCCACACAGAGAGCACCGCTTACCACGCCTTGACCAGGCCAGGCCAAGCCAATCTATTCCACAACAAAAGTGAAAGTACTGTATATACAACAAGATGCCCTTGATGCTTGAAGTTCTTTTTTTTTCTTGCTTCAGTTTCATTTCCTAAACAAGTTGTGCGGGATGTCTACCACGTGAGGGGCAACAACCTCCATTCAGCATCTGCTTTGCTTACGGGAATGGCTCTATCGTCAGAACCACACCTACCTAACTATTTCTCTACTCTTTATAACAACAGCCTCCAACTGGAAAAGGATTACACAAGCTGTAACGGGGGAATGTGTATCAGGATAGAGTCATATCCGGTTTATGAGTTGGAACAGGAAGTTTCGGTTTCGCCAAAGACATGGAGCTCAATGTATACAGATTCTTTACATTTTTTAGTAAAGCGGATATAGTAAAGAAAATAGCGAAGCTATTTAATTTCTAATATTGCTTAATCAGTACAGACATTCTTTATATCTAATAAGTTTCTATCTCGCTTGCTTTTATCTCTTCAGCATCCAACAAAAATAAATCCTGTCTTGAATTATTGTAATCTTTGCGTAAGTATGTCACCATAATCCAGGTCATTTGAAACAATCTGAGATTTCCATATGATCAATGTCGGCTTTTGAGGGAAGTCACATCAGCGCCACAAGCTAAGGGGAGAGATAACCTGCTTATTGCCCTAATTCTTATAAGAAATGGAATAAAATTGTGCCTAGGTAAATTTTACCTACAGTATGTGGTTTCCCTTAAGAGCCTTATCTTCATACATTCTCTTTGCTATGTTATTTCTTTTTAAGCTACATTTTTCAGATTCGTTACAATCTTTAAAATCACTGTAATAAAAAAATAATGATTAACATTGGGAACTCTGTAATATATCATATTTTTATTCCAGCATTTTTGTTTTACACTACTCATTAATTGTAAGACACATTTCTGACTCTTGTGAACAGAAAAATAAAGAATTTTAAAATCGTCTTGTGTTCATTTTTCTTGTCATTTAAATGTGTATTTAAACCATATTTTTAGATTTTGAGCTCGAAGTGATGTAAAAGAATATTTTTGAATACATTTTAGGCGAGTTTCATTTATTACGCAGAAATATGTTTGTCAGTACTGGCAACGAAGTTATTTGGAATCTTCTCTTCATTTTTAAAGAAATGTTTCGCTTTTGTAACAGGATTTGAAGGATTACTATACAGAGTGACCCATAATTATGTAGATGATGTTTCAAAGACTGCGGTAAAGAAACTAGAAACATAACTTGAACATAAACACACTACTACCATTTCTTTCCTCATAAGAACTACCATCTCTGTTCCCCATGACATGATCCACCAATGAACCATCTAAATCGATACATGCCTGGAGACGAAGAGCAACCATCCAAATCGATACATGCCTGGAGACGAAGAGCAACCATCCAAATCGATACATGCTTGGAGACGAAGAGCAACCATCCAAATCGATACATGCCTGGAGACGAAGAGCAACCATCCAAATCGATACATGCCTGGAGACGAAGAGCAACCATCCAAATCGATACATGCCTGGAGACGAAGAGCAACCATCCAAATCGATACATGCCTGGAGACGAAGAGCAACCATCCAAATCGATAAATGCCTGGAGACGAAGAGCAACCATCCAAATCGATAAATGCCTGGAGACGAAGAGTAACGTTGCCACAAGCAACTTGACAAACCCTGTGCAACCTGTACCTGGTATCCTGTGGAACTCCTCTGTGATACCTTCCTATAGTTTGGCCAAATTGCGTATGTGATGTTGATACAGTTTGTTCTTTAAAACACCCCATAAGAAGAAGAAGTCAGGTGTGGTGCAAATCGAGAGATCAAGGTAGGCACTCAACAAACCCATGTCGACTAATCCAGTGTTTCGGGAATGGTACATTCTCGCACTGGTAAGGCATAGTGTGGCTGTACCCCATCTTCTAAGTCTAGTGACCGTTATATCCTCTAAGGAGGTAGGAATACACAGTGTTGACATATCGAGACATTTTGTCCAGAATTACAAATGCTACAGTCAGTCAAACATCATAGTTATTATCAACCACTTCGAAAAGACAAATCCCAATCTCAGAGTCTTTCTCTCTCTGTCTCTTTTGTTGCAGTGATACCTCAAGCGTAGTTTCTCTGTTGTATCTTGGTGGAAAATTTTAATATCTATGGATGAACATGTCACGGTTAAAATTCTGGTAATTCACTTTGAGCACGATCGCAGAAGTGACACCAGATAAATTTTCCCCGGGCCAATCCCTGAACGAATGATATAAGATACTTGCGATAAGACTGTTTATTATAACACTGGGCGGAGGATTTTTTTTTTAGCATGAGTGGTACTTAACATTCATTAAAAGATTTCCTAAGTAAGAGAATCTAGCATCACTAAGAACAGTTTTATGTTGCCTAAAGTTAAGCACTCAAGTAGTGACAAATTTTGTAGTTTTTATGGTCATATTTTGACAATTTTAGGGCATAAATGCAAGCATATCCTGAAAGCTTTTAGGAAATCGAGCCCTAGTAATGATATTGTTTATCATAACTCAACTGAGCTGAGTTATTGAGCTGAGCGAGTAAAGTTAAGAATTCAGATTGCATTTAGTTTCTTCTATTTATACGAGTAACTAAAGAACGGCTATACTCACAATCACTAAATTTTGTACAGTAGTAGGCATTAGTGATCATCCAAGGAAACATTTTAGAGTAAAAAAAATCTGTGATCGGTAATGTTTTGGAGGAATGATCACTAAGACACTATGCTATAGACTTAACATTGGAACGGTGATCATCAGGAATGACCGCAGTATTTTCTCCAAGGCGGAGAAAAGACCGTCAAACAAGCACAGTCGCGAATACATACACATTTCGATGTGCATATGCACATATTGCATCGTAGAAAACGACAATTATCTTCCACACTGGGTCTCATTTTCCATACGTGTTTTGTACGATCTGCACGTTTCATCACTAAGAGTGTTTAACAATTTCTTAGTAGCTCGCATGCGTCAACACAGTTCCGCAATACGTGTGCATAATTGAATTCATCGGATGGGGTTTCCTTTAATATCTGTGACCCTATATTCCTATTTGTCTCCATTATGAAGATACTGTATTCCTACATTCCACCTCCCATAATGGCCCTACAGCGTAGCCATTGTTACCTTTGTTCATTAACTTTTGTTGCTGCATGTTTCATGTAACATCTTCTTATACAGTATGTCAGAGTAAATTGTTAATTCTTCCCCGCGCCTCATTCACTTTCTTTGTGCCACCACTGTTTCGCCATCACTTATCCATAATTGGATACTTCGAATGGGATTTACATTGATATATATTGACCCGACATTCCTATTTATCTCTGTTTTCGCGATATTGCAAACTGCCGCCTCGGAACATTTCAGATGCCTCTAACGTCCAAACGAAGCCGCATTCATCCAATGTCCATATTGCATTTTTTGCTTGTTTCTACCTGTAGACTCATCTTCTAAATTTTCCGGCATTGATGTACGACCTCCCTGTATATAAACGGATCGTATTGAAACCCTCCTGCTTTTCGAAGTGGATTAATAAATATTTGAAAGTGTTTGATTCATGGGCTGGTCTTGAGAAGTAGTTAACATGCTAGTCCGGGACCAATAGATTAACAAATAAAGTGCGGTTAGCGTAATGTATTTGTTCCTTATTGTAAATGTTTAGTTTTATTTTTTCAAATACAATATATTATCGCAACCCAGACCAATATCATTTGGATATAAAAACATGCTTTATAAACCGCCGTATGCCTATTTTATACTATATAATTATTAAGCCTAACAGTAAACCGGAACTTGATACTTTTAATAATATTTCCATATTTAAAACTGCAACAAATAATGTATTTAACCACTCAGATAATTTATTAATACAAAACTATAGGTACATCGCAGTATAGGGAAATCAGTTCAAAATATACCAAACAAACAATTTATATATATATATATATATATATATATATATATATATATATATATATATATATATATATATATATATATATATATATATATATATATATATAAAGTACATTATAATCTCAAGAAGCAAGTATAGTTAACGTATTATAGAGAAGACTAATATAAACTGCACGTTGGCTCAGTGGCAGAGCATTCACTTCCTGTGGCAGTGGTCTCTGGTTCGATTCCAGGCCATTGGAGTCTGTGATGAACAACATTCTGTCCACGGGCTTTGTAGGTGATTTGTTCCCTTGCACATTCTCATTCCATTATTGTTTTCACAAGCATTCAGTTTTGTTAATCACACCTTTCTTTTAGCCTACAGTACCTAACCATAGGACATACAACTGAAAGATTTCATTTCATTTTTCAAGGCTAGTATACGTAAGCCTACCATTCGACAAGCATTTTTCGCCAGTGATGATTTTAGAATTCCCCACGGGGAGATTTTAAATACACAGTGGGTTAAAGTAATACCGCAAAAATACAGGTAATCCGTGTTGAGCACGATTAGAGATGAATCCTGGGGAATTTCGTAGTTCCGAGGGAACATTTCACACGGGTTCAGGGAGCTTAGTGCTCAACAGGAGCTGTGTGCTCGAAAATGTAAGTGGAGCTGTGTGCTCAGGAAACTTAGTGCTCAACAGGAGCTATGTGCTCAGAAGTAGTGGAAGCTTAGTGCTCAGAATTAGTATGGTAAGGTATTCGATCAAGAAGGAAGATAGTGCAGAGGTCGACAATCAATTTGGTCCAAGGAGGAAAGAAAGGAGATGGTACAAATCATTGTCTTGTAGAGACCGGGGGAAGATGTTGGGAGATTGAAAAAACGAGTTAATTGAAATAATACTTACCAGCATTGAAATGTAAAATTGTTGTTAAAAGAAGAAAAAGAAGGATATATAATGTGCTTGTTTGTATTATAGTTTTTGAAGTTTTACAGAGTTTTAAAACGTATTGGTTCTTATATCTAGATTCAGTATATACGTTATGATTTATATCAGTTTATGCGGAACACAAAATGGTATTAAAGTGTATATCTAGTATTTGCTAATTTGTATTGATTTGTTTAGCATAAATTGTTTATATATGATAAAGTTTAAATGTTGTTAGGCATAAAAATAAGCCTAACGTTATAAATGGATGATACTGCATAAATAACAATTAGGAACAGTAACTCAATGACATTTTTAACATACTAACACGGGTCACATCCTAAAATCATTAATGCTTTTCGCACATATAGCTACTATAAGATGTAACAAGCTTAGATTGCTATAAATTCTATATCCGAACAATAAACTCGCTGATTTCAATTATGTCTTTGATTGAAAGGATCGGATCGAGGGGAAATCCAACTTAATCATTAATGGCTGCAAAACATAATTATTTATTTAATTTACCTGAAAATCTACTAATATCTGTCCGTTTCGTGCAGAATTGGGAATTTGAGGGGAAAAAGTTATGTAATGGCCTATCAGCTTTCATTTTATATTTTCGTTTGCTTCGATACAAGTTATTCTTTCGCGGAAAAAGTATTTGAGAATCTTCGAGAAAAAAAATGGCAATCATTTTGACAGACACTTATATGGTTATATGTGAGAAACATACTTTTACATATATGTGTTTTGCTCACATAAGTTATGTTGTAAGAACTCATTTCGCGGTGACCAAGATTTCTGGAGATAAAGCATAAAGATTAGTTACGTAACACTGACTTGGTGTGTTTACGTACAGCGAATTGAATGTCGCTCACAATATGTGAATCAAATTCTATTGTAGTGGGAAGATTTAGTGTTACAACATGTCATAAAAGCAAGTCATGCAAATGTATAACGGCAAAATATTAATCTTAATAAGGAAGCAAAAGGACACTTTCAAAATGAAATTTGTGTTCTTAACAGTTTGCAATTGTTTTTCTATTTGGTTTGTTAACTTATTTTACTACTTTTCTATGCTATTAAGTTGATAAATTAGGACAAGTTTACACTTTAACACAGTCTAATTATAGAAAAGGGTAATATATATATTTTAATTTTCGTTTGTGCTTTTTTCAATACATGTTTTTAGATGCATGTGTCTTCATATAAATCTTATTTTCACTTATGGTTTTGTACGTATGCAAATGTAGGGCCTACTCAAGCTTCTGTAATTGTAAATGTATGAGGTATGTAAATTGTAAATGTATATATATATATATATATATATATATATATATATATATATATATATATATATATATATATATATATATATATATATATATATATATATATCCCAGTGAGAGCTCGTGTGGTTCTTACTACACGTTACGCTGTAGGTCAGCCTTATAACATATAACCTCGTTCATATTGAAAGGCAGTGGCGGAGCTAGCTCGAGGCCAGGGGGCTAGGCCCCCCAGTTTTTTGAGTGACAAAAATAAATGAAACTATCATAGTCTGGGATCTGGCTTCCCTACCGGTTTTTACCTTTTAGATCCGCCGCTAAAAGAGACGCTAAACTATAGTAAATGCAATATATATATATATATATATATATATATATATATATATATATATATGAGAAGCAACCTGTTTTATAATTGCTTAGTACCGTCTATTTTCCATAACCATTTTTATATAAACTATTCCTCAATTTTAAATATTTTAATTTTTTATTTAGGCTTCTCAATACTGTTAATGAAGTATTTATTTAAGAATCTAATCGTCTTATTGTTTTTTTGAGAAAAAAAATGTTCTGAAAAACTCATTATTAGTAAATTAGCTTTTGCATATAAAAAAGAAAGAAATGACTTTATGTCGTGTGATGGGGTTGTTAATGAAATAGGAACAAACTCGTCAGTTCCGTTTTTAGAAAATCATAATGTAAAACTTTATCCCAAAATTAAGTTACTATGTCTAGATTTTCCTCCAGAGAAATGTCTCACACTACATGATAGGGTAAATTATTCATTGCAGCTTTGAAAAATTCAAGATAGCTAATAAAACTCCAACTGACCAAAGCAGTATACATATTTTGAGACTATATATCTGTGTTACAGTTTCGGATATGTAACAGAGCCTTCCTCAGACACATTATCTCACTGATTGATACATCAATCCTTTCTCATTTATCCGATATCCTTTCGGCGTGGTGTTCTCCTCTAAACACTTCCCTAATTAATTTTCCAAAAGCTGCAATAAATAATTTACAAGTTGAAGTACCTCCGATGCTGAAAAGGAGAATAGACAAGTGGAAGGACAGGAGAAGGAGGACGGAGATATCCAAGAGGCAGCAGATAGTGTTCTTAAGGAAGTGTGTAAAGGAGAACATCACACCAAAAGGACTTCGGATAATTAAGAAAGGGTTGATGTATCAAACAGTGAGATAAAGTGTCTGGCAGGAGGCAATGTTACATAGCCGAAACTGCAATACAGATATATAGTCGTAAAATATGTATACTACTTTGGTCTGTTGGAGTTTTATTAGCAAACTACATTATAGGGTTAATTAAAAATTGAATTGTAAAGTATGATCAAAATGTTAGAGGTATTTTAGGAAAAATAAATTTTGATTTGCTTGCTCTACTAAACTACACCCTTTTTTCAGAGGAAGGAAGAAAATTAAAAAAAAAAAAAACTTCTCTTAAATCTTATAAAATCCCGAAGTTTAAATTTGGCCGGAACACGTTATACGATATGGCCTTCACAAACGGCAATCTTTCTCAAATTAGAGGGAAAATTGTCCTCTCCTTGCCCTTCACAAATGATCACCCCTGTTTTGTAGAACCCAAAAGTTCTATACCAGGGGTAAAAGTGAGGAGGAACGCGGAGGGGACGTCATCCCCCGCTTCCACAAAATATCTATGGCGTCCCCCACTCCCTAAGAAAATTATAATGGACGAAGATAGGCAAGGGGAATGGTGTGAAGTCATGCGTTCCCTTACATTTTCAGATCCACTTTTATCCCTGTTCTATAGGAGATACTGTAAATTGAGTTTCGGAGACTAATTAGAGAAAAAAAATCCATAAACTGGGAAGGGAGGCCATACGTATTGCTTTTACAAATCATTGGAGTTATGGATCAAGATGAGTACAAATAACAATTGAAGTAATAATGGATGATCATAAAACTTACGTAAAAACTTCTTCTCTGGTGTGGAAGATACTTCCGGTTGGAAAGTGTTTTTGTTTCTCCTTTGGCGGCAAAAATTTCTGCCGAAGACCGATTTCTTCGGGTTAAGCTTGTCAATAATAATAAAATGTCCATCAGAGACAGGAAGTATTCATAATGGCCAGGTCTGACATCCATTCGAAATTTCATCAGATAACAATACGAAATGTGTGTGTGTACATAACACAACACGTACATAAAGGCTATTCAAATTCTTTTATTTTCCTTCTTCCCATTCTATCTAACGGTTGTTTCATTTTTTTTTTTAATGAATCAATAAGCCTTATGGGCAAAATGCCTCGAAAGATTTTCCTTTCTAATGAAAGTGAAATAAGATGACTCAGTTAGTTACACATATTGACATGCGATACATCTTTTTCCTCTTTTTTCCTTCTTAGTTCGATAGATAGCCTTAATTATTAAATATATACTTCTTTGTTTTGTTATTGTTTATTCTAAAGAAATTTGATCAACTTTAATTACATTTTTTTCCAATGTAAAAATCACTCATAACAAAGAACTTGAATCGAATAATCTTTGTTGTCAAAGGCAGGTTGATAAATGATTCTGACTCTAATCAAATATTCTAATTAAAAGAATAAACAAAAAAAAGACAATATGAAAGCAATAACTCTTGTGCACTTATTAGACCATTTTCGTCATTGACTCGAAAGAAGGCGTGATCTTCTAAAGAACGACTATTCTTTTGTGTGTGTGTGTGTGGAGGATTCCTGCACTGTTCGCCTTTTCCCGTTTCGCCTTATGACCTCTAGCAATGAAATTTGCATGTAAAACCTGTTATCACTTTTAATCTTGATGTAAGACAGAACGGGAAATCTCGATGTGCATTTTCCCGTTTCGCCTTACGAACTTTATGTTGGTAGGCTTGCAAATACATTCATAGAAACAATTTGATTTGTTTATTCGGCGAATGTTTACTTGTCTCCACTTATATTTCTGGTATCTTGCAACATTTCCTGCTAAAAGCATGACCATCGAAGCTTCATTTTCTGATTGCTCCTACTTCAGTGACTCAATTAGCCTATACATATTGAGGTGAGGATTCCCAGCACTTCTATTAAACTTTGAGTGCCCCACCCCTCTGCTCGATTTGTGGTCCTGTCCCCTTCATTATCAAAATTGTTTCAAATAAATGGTAATTAAAGTGGTTCCAGAAATGAAGTAAATAAGTCGCTTGAAGAATTCTCAATTAAGTAATTACCAATAGAATAATTATAAACATAATGAACTTATGTAATAATTACAATTGCAAACTAAATGTTACGTATAATTGGCAGCACATCGTCATACTATAAGGTATTTGAAACAATCAGAAGCTGATTTTTAAGAACGTGAAGCAGTGTATATTAATTCTCTAAGAGCATAACAGCATAAAATACATTTGAGCCAAGCTTGCAAGGCAGATCTCCAGACTTGTAACGAATCCCTCACCCTTATTACATGTCTATAAATATTTTACATATCTTTTAGCCTACCCACCATAACCATGGGACATAAAACTTAAAAATCTCATTTCTTAGCTTCGTTAAACATCATAGCTTTCTGAATAAATAAATTAATGATAACAGAATAAAATCAAGCTCTTTTGTACCTTATCCTTTCTCAGGGACCCCAAAAGACTTCTAGTATGTAAATGCTTCTCTTCTATTTACTGCTCTTCGGCCAGTCTTCAAGGGCCGTTGTGGCTCAGTGGTAGAGTGTTCACCTCTGGTGCATGGGATCATTGGTTCGATCCCAGCTTGCGCCAAGTGAGCTTTGTGGTGGACAAACATCGTGTGCGTGGGTTTTCTCGAGGTACTCCCGTTTCATCCCACTTTGACGAGCCAACGTAGGAGAGGGAGAAGGGGGAGATATATATGTAAAAAAAAATAAAAATAAAATGACTGCCTTTGTGACTTCATCACTCTTGAACCACCCGACCAATCTCAATCAAATTTTCAACATCCATGAGTTTAGGGGCAGAGATTACTTTAGGCTATTCACTTTGACGATTCAACGTAGAGGAGGGGGAGGGGGAGGGGGAGAGAAATTTAAAAATGATTAAAAAAAGACTGATATTACTGTTGAACCAATAGTTTTCGGGTTGAATCAATAGTTCAGAGAAACAGTGACACTTCTTATGCTGTTTCAATCCAAGTTCAGCCGTGATACTTGGGGAGGGGGATAAACTTTTAAAAATGAGCGAAAATGACTTATATTAGTATCGAATCCATAGTTCTAGGAGTAACTGAGATTAACAGTGGCAATTCTGATGCCGTGTGCCGTAGCACGGAGGAGAAGGAGGAGGAGCTATATATAATAATGATCGAAAATGACCAATATTAGTGTCTAATCCATAGTTTTCGGGATCATTTAGATGAACAGTGACATTTCCGATCCGGTTTAAATCCAAAATTAGCACCACCATTTGGAGAGGGGGAGAAAGATATATATATATCAAAAATGGCCACTATGAGTGTCGAATTTATAGTTTTCTGGGTTTCCTTACATGAACAGTGATATTTTCGATCCCGTTTAAATCCAAATTCAAATCCGCAACTTGGGAGAGGGGGAGGGAGAGATATTTAAAAATCATCGAAAATGACCAATATTAATGCTGAATCCACATTTTTCGGGGTCGCTGAGATGAACGGTGACATACGAAGATGTGCATTTAAATTATTTATTTCAACCCAGCAAAACCGGTAATATATGCTAGTACATCCTAAAAATGAAAAATATAGTCATTTTTATATACACAATATTTCAAGATATGTTTCTTTGGGGCCGTCCGTATATTGCGTAACGCGGCAAGGGGGGATAAGAGGGATTCTGTTGGTGAAGCGCATAATTTTTGTTGAAAGCTCCGAAGTACAGCATAATTTTATGCTGAAAAGTTTGTGGTATTCTTTTTTCTTCCTTGCTACAAAGTATTCGACAGAGAGCAGTGGCGTATCGTGGTGATCTGCATTCAGATAAATTCGAGACGAGTTTGGAGGCAATAATTCACACTAAGTTTAATATGCCATTTTCAGACGTATGATCCAGATAATAGATAAGTAATCTACATGTTATTCCCCTCCTTCTCATACACATTGAGTTGGACCTGTTTCCCAGCTCCTTAAACATTCTTCATGACAATTTTTATTCTATTTCATATTGAAGGCATATAACCTTAATATGTACAGATAGACTTTTTGCTTCCTTCTGAAGAAAAGTCCACAGTTTTCTAGACATCTATTCAAATAAACTTTTCTCGACTTAAAGATAGTTTGCTTCCTTACTTCTTACCTACTTTTGTAATCGATATTTCCTAATTTCTTGAAAGTTGTTATTCCATAGTGAGAGATCTTGCGTAGCTTCGTTTTTTTTTTTTTTAAAGTTTGTCATGTGTCAACAGCGGGCTATATAGGACGGCGCTTACAGTTTATAGTAGACTTCGAAACATTGTGTTCAAAGACTACCTCGTGTTACCCAGGCGGACATCAATCTCATTGAGTACAGATGCGTACAGGATTTTTACATGGTGCGTTATTAATAATTTTCTTATTATACAATATTGTCTTCCAGCAATAATTTCTAAATTGATAATCTAATAATGGAATTGTGTTGTGTTTCTTTTCCAACAGAAAAAAATGTCTTCAAGAGATCGCGACAAAGGTAGGAATCCGACAGTGCTAAAAGGAAAAAGGCAGCAAATAGAAGGGAGGAGAAAGATAACTTAAATGGATCAAAGGAAAAATTCTTAAAAATTGAACCCAAACAGCAAACGGATGTTGAGTCTGAAGTTCAAGTTCAGAGCCATCTCGAAGTCGTGTCTGAGCCAGATGATGAATTAATCACGATAAATGAAGTTGAACAAGTTACTGAAGAAAATAATATCTAACACCTCGGATTCTGTTTAAATCAGCTTAGTTATAGAAAGCGATCCCGGCTCTTGGCCAGAGTTTATAGGAGATGTAGAAAGGACTGAACTTGTTCGTAAAGGCCCAGTTCGTAGTCAAAGAGAGGATACCAGTCATAATCGACGATGCCGTGCGGTTAACATTGGTACACATGTTGGACAAAGGCTGCAGCAGCCCATATCTAACAAAGTACAGTGAACTCAGACACACTTGTGTTTTATCCATTGTTAAAATCTGCTGTTAATTGTACCACAACTTGCGCTCTAGCCTACTTTACGAATCTCGACAGAGTACGACGTCCAACATCTTTAATGAGATGTAGCTGCCCCATGCCTTATCCTTTGGTAGTAGTTGCACCGCCATCTTTCCGCCTTTGGAAGATACTAACTAAAGCATCTCGGGAACACACGACAAATCGCGCTGTTTCGAAGATGCTCATTTCCAGCCGTTTGGCTATTACAATCTGGCCCTATCAAACGATATGTTGCAGGGTTTTTCTTTTCATTCTACCACAATCATCACAATGTTGTTGTGTTTGAGAACTTCCATGTCATCTTTTGGGAAGTGGCTTTGCTGTGCCTCATGACTCTCACAGGAGCCCTATGAATTCTTTCATAACGTAGCAGTGGCCATAATGATTTTGTAGGTGAGTGTATGTACGCTACTGTTAGGAGTACGCTATCAGGAAAAAGGACAAATCTATTGATGGATTGATGGACATAAAACAATTACAACAGTGCATTTTTGTTACATATATTCTACATTATATAAATAAATGAACTATCTGGTTCAGCAGAATAAAAGCTATAGTAACCAATAGCACACCTCTTAGCGCCATAAAAACGAGTTTTTTTCTTGATTTTTTCGAAAAATGCTTACGAAAATTCATCCTAAAGCATCTCATGTTGTTCAGTGTGATGTGATCTATACACTGATATATCACTTTGTACCTTACATCAGACAACAGTATAGTGAAACAAAAGTTAAAGTTTAAGGATTAAAAATAATATTGGGCTATATCTCATTAGCTATATCGCGTACTATGGTTAGTCTCCTTCATTGAAAAGCTTGATGATGACACACTTAGATGGTATGATTATCGAACATCAAGTTTTAGGTTAATATAGTTTTTCTCTTCTTTAGGAAAACTATACACAAGGATTTACACTCATTCATATAATATTGTTTGCCTTGATGGGATCTATCAAGAGGCACATCTTTCATTTTCTCCATTAAATGCAATAGTATAGTATTGTAGAATATAACGATATATATTGCAGAATTATAGTATATTATTGTAGAATATAATTTGTGAACGCTTCCCATTTCACTCAGCGAAATGATGACTGTAATTCGAAACATTACCAACAGTACATTAGAGTTTAAATATCATAAATCACGGAACCAAAAATTATCCCATAGTCTGAAAAATATTACAAGTTCTGATGTTCCGAAAATCCGTGTAAGGAACATATAAAATACTCCTTTCAGCTAACATAAGAAGAACGATTTATCTTAATACGCCATTGTAACTCTTAAACTAATAGACAGAAAACATTGCCATTTTGTACGTACCATGCAAATATCGACATGGGGACATTGATTGGTATACCCTATGATACAACAAGATTAACAGTATTACTCACGCAACATGTAATTGTATTTTTGAAATAGCATTACGGCAGATTAATGCATATTTCAAATCTACGTATAAAATAAAAATTTACAATATTATATTTGTTATTCAGCGTTGCAAACTAAGTACGATACTACAGTATCATAAATATCGAAAAAAAATTTTTGAGGGTTCTACAACAGTAATAATGCAAATGAGACCGACAGAGTAATGCACTTCCACAGAACCCTAATATAGAATAATATGACAGTCATATGATATATTTCGAATAACTAGAGACAAGGTTACATGGAATTGAAAATTTCACTTTTTTTCACAGGACTTTATTTCGAAAAAGATTTATGTAAGTAACGAATTCAATTACGTAACGATTATAATGCAGTTTACAACAACTTGACATCTCAAATCATTCGAGAGACGCGACAAAGATTGTAAAATTTGATGCGTTGCATAAAATGGCGTATTTATTAACTTTCTAAAACACTTTTTGATTTAGTTTGCTTCTGTAACATTATGACAATATTTTTTAGTAGGTGTAATTACAAAAAGTTCTCAGAAATAAATAATTGTATGCAACGTTGCCAACTTTAACAGTTTTTACTACATTTTCAGAGCAGTTTGAGATACCAAATTGCTGTAAGCAGGATTGTGATCTTAACATCTACTGAAAGCCATCTATAAAATAGGGGATAAGAAATACGTGTACCAAGTTTTGTATTGATAGATAAAGTAGATATGGGGGAAAAAGCTTGTATAACAATACACGCTTTCCCCCCACACCTATTTAGTCTATCAATACAAAACTTGCTACACATATTTTGTGTCCCCTGTAGTATTTATCGAGATACATTTGGATTGTGTGCTTTTCCCCGGGGTCACTCCATAGGGGTCCAAAGTTGATGGGAGGAATTTCTGCAGTGAATTTTCCCGACATTCTCTCAATTTTCCATGTTCAAGTACGTTATGGACCCCAATACACAGTATCTCTGGAAAGCTTATTTCATGCTAAAGATACTATAAACCGTGACTGTCGAATGAACAGTGTCGATGCAATAACTATTTCACTGCGAGTCTACGATTTTCTTTATACTAACAGGGTTTCTGGTCCCCAGGGACTTACCTCGTTGTCCATGGCACCTAATATTTTGTGCCTGAACATATCTTCGTTGTGTTTATCAAATGGACTAGGTTTGATTCGAATATCCGGTTGACAGGTTCATGTCCATTCCCTGTAAGTACATCTCACTCTAAAATTCTTAGAAAGTAGTCAAAATGTTAAACTAAAGGTTCCTTTTCTAAGATTTTTTTTTATTCTTAAGTGTTCAGAAGGAAGTCAGCGTGTTAAAATTAAGAATATTTTCTTGAGTTTTCTTAAATGGTTAGAAGGAAGTTAAGATGATAAACTAAAGATTTTTTTTTTCTGTTTTCCTCACACCGAAATGTTCAGAAGAATTTAGAGGGCGTGAATTCTTATCTGGACTAACACGTATCAGAAATCAAGCTCATATCACATAAAGCGTAAATAAAATGATGTTGTATATTAAGTTGATTTATAATATAATTTTGACTGCTTTATAATGTAATATTGGGAGCCTGACATACTAAAAATAATACAAAATTTGCCATTTTTCTTTTACTTGTTTTTCATAAGTGAAAGGAGATAATGAAATGGTACTTACCACAATCATAGATAATGTTATTCTACAACAGAAAATATGAACCTATAGAATTTTCAGTGTTGCCAGAATAACATTTCCTCCAAAATCTAAGTTAAGGCAGCGACTAGAGGAACTCAACTGCATTTGATTACGTATCGTATTGTCTTGGAATCCTGTAAACTACTTTTTAAATAATAGTTGCATTTAGTTTGTAATAAACAGAATGGTTTTAGCATACAGTTATTAAAATTAATTAATAATGCTATTTAAAAAGTAGTTCATAGGATTCAAAGACAACAAGATACGTAATCAAATATAATTGAGTTATTTCCTGTAGTCGTTGCCTTAACTTAGATTTTTGGGAAATGTTAATCTGGTAACACTGTAATTTCTATGAATGGCAACACTGAAAATTCTTCAGGTTCATATTTTCCGTTGTAGAACAACATTATCTACGATTGTGGTAAGTTGCATTTCATTATCTCCTTTCACTTATGAGAAACAAGCAAAAGAAAAATGGTAAATTTGATATTTTTTAAAGTATATCAGGCTCTTAAGTATTACGGTAATTCTTCTTTTGAGATTGTTATCTATCTGACTCGAATCAGGGGCTACACACATTTGGTAGGTGTAGTGAAACAAATTGACTTACATCAGACCAATAACATCATCATAAGAATACTAAATTAGCAATCTCTCCTTGGATATTGTTTGCATAACAGGCTTCTTTTAAAACATCTATATACTCTTAAAACAACATAAATTCTGCAATACTAAAGAGAAAAGTAAATAATAATAATAATAATAATAATAATAATAAAAAGAAATCGCGAGCTAGATGCATAATATATGGGTGTTGGTTTGTTCCTCAATAAAAGATTAGTTGTCTTTCTAACATTTATAACTTATTCAGACACTCGCTCCATCATGACTTGCGCTGATTTTTCGCACTGTATAGCTATAAAAGCTGCCACTAGAGAAACCGACATTAACCTTGCCACTATTAACACTTCGATGACTCATGAAGTATTAAGATAATCTTTCTTTTCTTTATTTCTCTCTGTCGCTTTCATTGGTCGGTAAAACACTTTCGATTAAGTGCTCAGTGTTGCAAAGTGATCATTTAAATGGAGTACATGTATTTACTCTGTCCTTACAAGGTAACATATGCTGATTTTTGATGATAATAGAAACAGTCAAGTAAATGTCTGGTGTGATAATATACGAGAACGAGGAATGGCTATGCGAATTGCTTGAGGAACACTTGATCTCGTTAATACGTAAATATCGTATATATAGTGCAAGTAATTTGTTTTTTTTCTTTCCTCGTTAATCTGTTTAGCATATCAGCATTGGTGAATTTCAGATTTCTATTCAAGGTTGTTCCGATTACTAGAAGAAAAGTAATGAATAGGAGAAGGTGGTATGGTGGTAGTAGACGGTGGTTCACTTGTGCTAGGGAGTCTGCTTCAATCCCAGTCTATGCGAGTTTATGAAAGTTACATGTTCCTTGGCTTTCTCTAAGTTTTTCGATTCTTCTCACTATCTTCATTCCGCAAAGTTTTTGACTATTGTTCGTTTCTAATTAATTATTCATCTGTTTTAGCATCATTTTTTTCTAACAAGCCGAACTATGGCTTCAGAACATGCGTTTATGCTTGAAGCATTGACTGAGAGAAACGCGTAGAAGAACAAAGAAGAGGAGGAATGAGGCAGAAAATTGAAGTAGACAAGCGTTGGCAGGGTTTAAGTAATCAATGATCCATAAATGTGGTACCTGTAAAATCAGTGATCGAAGTGTCAAAAAACAGAGGCGGTATGTTGTATTACGATTTTAACTCGGCATACCGGCTATCTAGATGTTAAAACACAGTGAGGGTATGTTGCGCAAAAGACTGCATTTATATTTACATAACGACTGAAAAGCATTGGAGAGCTTCTCTGTAGTTACAGGGAGGGTTCGTTAATTATAAACGAAAATCTTAAAAAAAAAAAAAAAAAAACAGTTTTTATATTAACAATTTCCTGCGGAAAACTCCAGGACCTCCCACTCCTGAGGAGTATTCCAAAACTCCGGAAGATCCGCCCCCACAGCAGACAACCCTTAAATCCGTCCATGCACAAAACACAACACTTATTTTCATTAAGGCAAGAAGACATACTCATACATAAGAAAGAAACAATTCAATATGGCACATCAAGATATCAGCTAGATGAACTTCTTTGAAGATACCTCATTTTTAAAAAACAAAAAATACGAAAAAGATAACAAATATGTCGGTGTTGCTACTTACAAATTATTTCTATATAAGAAATAATATCTTTTTACGTGCAAAGCTATTCATTAATTATTGTGTATAAAAATGGATTTATTAAAGGTATTAGCATCTATTCGCCAGTGAAGGTATGTCTTGATCAGTGGAAAATTAGAGGCGATATGTCTTCATCACTGAAAACCCAGAGGCGGTATGGCATACCTACATACCGCCTCACTTCGACCACTATGTAAAATTATTGATTCCCACCATAGATACTTTTCTAATTACCTGACACCACTGCTTTTATCAACGTACGAAGTGTGATAAAAAAAAATACGATGAATAATTTTATTAGAAACAAAGCTATAAGCTTATATAAAATTTGATTTAATCTCCTTCAAAATACTGTCCTTGGCTAGCAATCATTGAATCCATGACTAGCAGCATTTCTGGAAGGCTTCCTTTGGGAGGATGTTCAGCTGCTCGTGGCCATATCAATGTCAGAAATGGTGTCAAAACGTTTTACTATAAGCATGGTTTTAATTTTTGCGAAGAACTGAAAGTCGCGTGGTGATACATCTAGAGAGCACATCGAATGCGGACAGACAGGAATATTTTTTTCGGCCAAAAACTCGCTGATCAAAATGAAGATGCGGCACGGCGTGTTTTCGTGGTGAAGAAGACAGCCATTTTCACATTTAATCGGCGGTTAAAATGCTTTTCATGAACCCAAACGAGATGTTTAGTTCTTCGGAAAGTTCTCGAATAGCCATTTGACTGTTTGAACTAATCATTTGTGCCACTTTCTTCTGCACGTTTCCATCTGTTTATGACCAAGGACGTCTCGATCGATGCTCATTTTTAATTGACTCCTTTGCTACTTTTGAATCGCTTATATCATTTGCAAACAGTCTTCAACGTCACCGCTTCATTGCCATACACTGATTTTGACATTTCATGAGCTTCTGTGGCATTTTTTTGCAGCTTAAAACAAAACTTGATGTTGGCACGTACAGACATTCTTAACACGTCCTCTCTTCTGCCTCTGGAAGCCAACTAACATGTAAACAGTGTTGCCAACAAACCTCTCAAGAAAATAGGCTAGATGGCCTTCAGAAATAAACTTTTTTACGCAAAAAATGGCTAGATTTTGAACTGCTAAGCTATAACCCACATTGTAGATTTTAAACCCTTTTTTTTGTATGTGTAGGATTATAAGTGAGTTATAGTAAAATTTGAAATGTTGAATTTTATTCGCTGAAGACTAACAAGTAACATACATGACTTTAAATTACAATAAAAATCCATGAACAACTCATCTGATTTCTTCAAGTCAACAACCATACTATCAGTTGAAATAAGTCATTATCGACGACGTCTCAACTAACCAAGGTGCTGGAACTGGATGCACTATCGTTGGATTGTAGATTGGTTGTGTTTGTATAGACTGCCATTGTCCGAATTTTCAGTTATACTTATTTCGGCAGGTCATAGTCCTTATAAACATTTATTTCTCCATGCACGGACATGAATAATCATGCTTGTATTGAGAGTTTTCAAGCTAAAAAGATATCCTATTTGTTTCCTTTAATAAACAAAAGCAATCTCGATTCAAGATGCGAAAATTAAAATAATTAAAAAGTATCAAACCGGGCAGTTGGAGGAACGGCATTAAAATTCTTTTTGAGTCGGTAAGTATTGTTAAGTAGTTGTAAATCTGTGGATTGGGAAGGGGGGGGGGGGAAGAAGAATGAAAAAACAAGTATATGTTGCATAATAAAACATCCTCTGTCTAGAGAAATCAATACGATAATATATAATGACAAAAAGGCTAATTTTTAAAAATTACACTTTATTTTCAAAGAAAAAATATTTTTAGAATTAATTTAACACCAAAAATGGCAAAAGAGTTTCATAAAATAAGCTATATTTAAGGCTATAAGCATTTCGTAGATTTGTATGGCTAAATGCCTCTCCAAATAGGCTAGATTTAGCCAAAAATAGGCCAAATTGGCATCACTGCATGTAACAACTCGTTCGAACTCGACATTAACTGTACCAAAGGTTTAGGCTACCAGGCTTACTAGCTGAAATGGATATAAGATTGATAGATGGCACTACATAACCACATTCACCGTACCTTTTGATCATACTTTGTATCAGGTTGTTAGTCTGCACCTTTCTCTGATAATACGGTTTTACTAAAAATACAACGAGCAACTTTGATGCCATAAAGTATACAGTTAAAAATGACTGGTCTAGAAGGTATAACGGCATGAAGTTTACTAATGATTTAAACTATATTTTAAGTTTTTAATTTGGGAGTTTTTCATTACATTAAATGACATTCTGTCTACGTGTTGGACCATTTATCTTGATGCGCTGTTGTAACTTTTAAACTAGTAGACACAAAACGCTCAAATCTCGTACTATGCAAATATCAACAGGGGAACATTGTTTGACAAACTCTACAATACCACCAGATTAACATTGTTACCAACCCAACATAAAAATGTATTTTTAAATTGTACTAAAAAATATGGTTAAATTTCGTATATTGCTTAAAATAGTGTACTTGTGGAAAATTCTTAAAACATTTATTTATTTACTTTGCTTCTACAACATTATAACAATACTTTTTCGGTAGGTGCAATTACACAAAGTTCTCGGAATTACGTAATTTTAAGTAGTGTTGCAAACTTTAACAATATTCATCATATGATATCTAAAAGACATCAAGTTGCAGTAAACGGCATTATGATCTTTATATAAACCAGGGGTAAAAGTGGATCTGAAAAGGTAGGGGAACGCATGACGTGACGTCACGCCATTCCCATGCCTATCTTTGCCCCTTGTAATTTTGTTAGAATGTGGGGAACGCAACGGATATTTTCTGGAAGTGGAGGGAAGGCGCCCCCTGCGTTCCCTCTCACTTTTACCCCTGTTGAAAAACCATCTATGTAATTGAATAAGGTACTTATCAAAGCAGTTTTCCGAAGTAATGACTATTTAAAAAAGTCAAATTTTCAATCACTTGTATCTTCGTTCCAATTCATTCGAAATTAGTCTTATCATAATCATGGTATTAAACACTGAAGTATTTTAGATGTACATTGTCTCAACTGCTCATATGCGATAAAGAAACCACTAAAATTTGAAAAATTTTTGTGGTACTCTAGCGTTCTTAGTTTGCAACACTGAATAACAGATGGGATATTGAAAGTTTTTGTTTAACATGTAGATATGAAACATGCAATGATATTATGTAGTACTAGTATAGAAATAACACTTTATGTTGAGTTGGTAGTACTGTTAGCCTGGTGTATCCCAGAGAATGTCAAACAATGTCCACCTGCTGATATTTGCATATTACAAGATTTCAGGTTAAAGATTAAAGATTACAAGGACGTATTAGTATATATATGGTAGAGGTCTGTACGGGCTCGGGCCGTAAATTTTTAAATATACAACCATATTTCTCGGGCCTATCTTTGCAAATATACTGTACAACAATATATATTGCACCGTTCTTTTGGGAGAACTTTTAAAGCACCACTGCTAAATTAAACCTCAAATTGCTGTAAATAAAAATACTATTTTGCTTTAATTATTAAGTTTCTGCAATTCAGGCTTATTTCGGGCTCATTTGAATATCACACGAGCTCGAGCCGGGTTCGGGCGTAAATGATAAAACATATTTCGGACTTGGGTTGGGCCTCACGTTGTAAATTAACGGGCCGGGCCAGGCTCGGGCTAAAAATTCCGGCCCGTACAGATCTCTAATATATGGACCTCCCTCAGTACCGAAACTATATGAGACGTAAACCAACAGCTTAACGAGAGAAAGAACTACATGAGCTCCACCGGGAATTCTGGCTTAACCTGAGTTTCCTGCACCAAATTCGTGTATAGTAACCATATACCATCTTTTTATGGGTGAATCATTTACATATGTATAATGTCCAACCGTGAGAACGGAGAAACCAAATAAGGGAGAAAAGCGAAACTTTGCACGAAGCAAGTATAAGGAGGGGAACATCTTTGCACATATTTAACATAAAATTCAACTGTGTTGCCAACCCAATATAAAGTTTTTTTCTTTTCAAATTGCACAACGTCAGATTATTATATATTTCAAAAGAACGTGTCAAATGAAAACTTAAATTACCACATTTATTAATCAATGTTACAAACTAGGGATGTTACAATATCACAAACATCCAAAGTTTGGAAGTCTGTATCACACATACGAACAGGATATAGAGATTAATAGGATATATCACTGAATGTATCACAGAGATGATTAGGATAACGCACATCAAAAGTATCTTAGCATTGGATATCATGGTCATGGTATCACTTGTTTCGAATAAACGGGAACGAAGTTACACGGGCTTGAAAATGCTTAGATACGTATCATATCTAGTTACTTGTATGATTTGCAATTGGCAAAGAAATCATTTCGCCATTTACATTACTTCGCTATGTCAAACCGATCCGGAGATACGATAAACATTGATAAAGTTCGCAAAACTGGTAAAAAAAAAAAAAAAAAAAGTGACGTATTTATGGAAAATTTTTAAAATGTTTACCTTCCCTTTTGTAGCATTACAGAAGTAGCTTTTAGTAGACGTAATTACAAGTTCTCGCAATTACATGATTTAAGCAGTATTGCAATACTTCAGTAATGCTTTTCATATCTTTGAAGCTGTTTAAAATATCGGTGTTGTAAACAGGAAAACGATTTGTTTGCCAATGTGTGTGTGTGATGTCCCTTTCCAGCACCGAGGGCTTTCGTTTAAAATTGGATCCAAACCTCTTCTTCACTTTGTATCTGAGACAGGATTTTTTAAAAGATTGGATCCAAACCTCTAATTACGTTTGTTTGTGACACAAGAGTTTGTTAAAAATAGAATCGAAACCTTTATTTGGGTTTGAATCTGAAACAGAACCTTTGTTTAAGATGGGATCCAAACCTCTACTTGGATTTGTATCTGAGACAAGATCTTGTTTAAAACAGATCCAAACCTCTACTTGGGTTTATATCTAAGGCAAGACATTTCTTTAAGATTTGATCCAAGCCTGTATTTGGGTTTGTATGTGAGACAAGATCTTGTTTAACGTGGGATCCAAAGCCTCTAATTGGGTTTGTATGTGAGATAAGATCTTGTTTAAAATGGGATCCAAACCTCTAATTGGATTTGTATGAGAGACAATATCTTGTTTAAAATGGAATCCAAACCTCTATTTAGGTTTGTATCTGAGGCAAGATATTTGTTTAAGATGGGATCCAAAACTCTACTTGGGTTTTTAACTGAGACAAGGCTTTTGTTTAAGATGAGATCTAAACCTCTACTTAAGTTTGTATCTGAGACGGAACTTTGTTTTAAAATGGGATCTAAACCCTTTACTTGGGTTTGTATATCTGAGACCAGTACACACATCAAGAATCAAACTTCGGACCACATGCACAGACAACACAAGTATTAATCTTTTAGCTACAAAGGGTACTTACTAGCTACAGATTATGCAACAGCCCCACGTTAGAACAATAATACCAGTAAAACTAGAACAAGTTATTAAACATGACATTAGGTTTCTTCTCTTAAGCTAATTTCTGATTAATATGTTAGACTGATTCAACTGAAGGCAAGCAATTTACCTATTCTCAGAAAGCAATTGCAGTTTTAACCAGAGTAATAATTACTATAAATAAAGTATTCATTAAAACCGTTGCTGCCAGCGACATAAAATGCAGCTAAGTTCGCAACATAAAAAGTAACCCTTTAGCCATTGTATTCCATGAATATTGCATTGCGCCTAGTCATCCCAGAAACTGTATTTGAATGTTATTCCATGAACCTTGACTTCGTGTACAGAAAGTCTCTGTATTGTAGATATAATTAAGGCCAAGGTGCCCATCATGCATTTAATCAATCATCCGATAGATCAATGGAGAATGCAATTGGATTAATTAACTTACTAGTTGTGAGCCATTGAAAATTATCATTTGTTATTATATACACTGAGAGCCATATTGCGTTTGTTGATTATAATTGAAATGTCTGTTATTCTCTTGTATCTCAAGCACAGAAATTTTAACTTGGCCTATTTTATGACAGGTACTATGTGTATATTTTATTACAAGTACAATATGATTTTTTTATGCATAGGCTTACAAACATAAACTAATAATAATAATAATAATAATAATAATAATAATAATAATAATAATAATAATAAAAACTATCGCTTAGTCTTGGAAATTAGAATATACTTTACAGCGCCATAAAATTATTTTTTTCTATTTCCTAAAAAAATGCATCACAATTTATTTTCAAATATCTTCTTTTATTTTACTCGATGCGTTATTGATCGATACATGTGTCATCTTAGCACAATGTTACGATTAATCAATAAGGGGAGTAGAAGAAGTGACATAAAAATGATCGAAAAAGGCCGATGTTAACGTCGAATACGTAGCTTTCGGAGTCACTGAGATATACATTGAGATTAGCGATCCCATTTAATCTGATTTAAGCTCTCATCTTTACCCGGGAGGAGGGGGATGAAATGATGGCATACAACGGCATCGACTTTCAAAATTTTAGGGGTTATAGCAATGGCGGGTGGGTTAGCCTATATGGTCTCAGGGAAGTCTCGTTGTTTGACTTATTTATTTTTAGTTAAAATCTTTTATGAACACTATCACAAACTACATGCATAAAATAAAACTTTCCAATTGAAAAATAACTATTGATAATGTAGAACAAGACCAAGTTAAGTTGTCAATGCTTTAATTACAAAAGAAAATTCGCCATCAGCTTGTTGGTAGGTATGGCATGAGGCCACGGGCTTGTAAGGTTTTGATATAATGACACATACCCATGTTAGTATGTTGCTAGGCGATATACGATGTGAACAGTTAGTTCATGAAATGGATATAGATTAAAATGGATTGACTGAAATCTAAATGAACGTGGATTGTTAATAGATATGGATCAATTTGTTTATACAAGATGGCTATAAAGTTTATAAATATTAAATAACCAGATATTGATTGAAGATAGATTGATCAGAAAATATTATGTACTGAAGATATAGTGTGGTTTGTTCATTAGAGTAATATTGAGATATATACCCATGTTAGTGTAATTGTGGAATATTATGGAGATAACTGAGTTGCAGTTGGTACAGATTAAGAATAAAGATATAGAATAATTCATAGTGGTCGTGTATATATTTCCAAAGAGTAATAACACAGCTCATGTCATAAATTTTTTTAAATACCTTCCTCTTCTGTCCCATTCTTGCTGCACTCAGTGTTAGCTCTACATTACGGTCTACTAGAGATTAAATGTGATAACAATTTTGTGTATATATAATCATCTGGTATTAGGCCTACTACCAACCTCCTTTCGTCCTAATTATAAATAAATAGTTACATTATTTACTCTTTAACGACTTTGTGAGTTTCTGAGGTCGACTCCTACAGACTCTGGTAGGATACTTGTCCATTTGGGTAAGCTCCAATTTGTCATTATCCAGAAAATGCACTTGCTTCTTAGTTAGAAGCCCGCACTTCATTATTAACTTATAAGTGGAAATCAGCTTTTTGTAATTTAAAAGGTGGAACCCCTTGATTCAGTTTGGCTTAAATCAGCAAATCAGGAAGACACAAGTTGAAGAAATTGATGAATTACAAACAGGAAATGGTTTATTGATATGAATTCAACGTCCTAAGAACATAATCTCGTGAGCCATTTTAGAGAATATTTCCGTATTATTAGTTTCAGTTCTAACTGAAGGAAGAGGAACATCAGAGTCACTTTCTCCTAGGGCATGGGATCCTTGACGAAACGCGATCAAAACGTGGTAGGTGAAATGAAGTACAGTAGGAAGTCGAAAATCCTAACTAATTGGGACCACAGGTAGTTCGGATTTTCAAATTTTTCGGATTTTCGAAAATGACCAAGAAAATGTCATTTAGGCTTAATTATACTGTAGGGTGTGCTCTTTTATCGATACAGTGGTTATACAGTACGTACAGTAATTACAATACCGTTCGTAAGCCTACTTATTTAATGTTTCTGAAGAACCTACTCGTTCACTAAATTATATTGTTCTTATAACTCACACTTAAAACTTAACTTGTATAGGCCTAAGGGAAAATAAAAATTAAAATATATAAGGAAAAAAATTATATATAAATGAACTTTTGTAAAAACACTGACTTCACACAACGCCGACGGACAATCCTGTTGTTTGTTTATCGCTAGCGCTAAGACAAAATACAAAAAGCTTCTAAACATTGTTCGGCGTAAGCTCTAAACTGCGATAAACAAAGCCACGTGAAACTAAATCTCGCTGATTTGCTGTTGTCCTACCGACGCTTGTACTCCTCCGCAAAATAGTTCATGTGATTGGATTATTAATTTTACTATGAATTTCCATATAAAACTGCTACATTATTATAAAATGACAAAAATATAATACGGATTATCTAATAATACTGCAATCGAGTGTGGCTAATGAAACAATAGAAATAAAGGGAAAATAAAAATTAAAATATATACGAAAAAAAATTATATATAAATGAACTTTTGTAAAAACACTGACTTCACACAACGCCGACGGACAATCCTGTTGTTTGTTTATCGCTAGCGCTAAGACAAAATACAAAAAGCTTCTAAACATTGTTCGGCGTAAGCTCTAAACTGCGATAAACAAAGCCACGTGAAACTAAATCTCGCTGATTTGCTGTTGTCCTACCGACGCTTGTACTCCTCCGCAAAATAGTTCATGTGATTGGATTATTAATTTTACTATGAATTTCCATATAAAACTGCTACATTATTATAAAATGACAAAAATATAATACGGATTATCTAATAATACTGCAATCGAGTGTGGCAAATGAAACAATAGAAATAAAGGGAAAATAAAAATTAAAATATATACGGAAAAAAATTATATATAAATGAACTTTTGTAAAAACACTGACTTCACACAACGCCGACGGACAATCCTGTTGTTTGTTTATCGCTAGCGCTAAGACAAAATACAAAAAGCTTCTAAATATTGTTCGGCGTAAGCTCTAAACTGCGATAAACAAAGCTACGTGAAACTAAATCTCGCTGATTTGCTGTTGTCCTACCGACGCTTGTACTCCTCCGCAAAATAGTTCATGTGATTGGATTATTAATTTTACTATGAATTTCCATATAAAACTGCTACATTATTATAAAATGACAAAAATATAATACAGATTATCTAATAATACTGCAATCGAGTGTGGCTAATGAAACAATAGAAATAAACACTAAGCATGCGCAGTAATTATGGCGCCAACTCAACTGTGGACGGATGTTCTGCTTTTAAAGTCTGAAAGATTGCTGGCATGAATCCCGGTTCCGCTAGTGTTGTGGTGAAACACCAACAAGGCAGGCTTGTTACTCACTAAGCAACAATTGTTTATCAGCGAAATTCAAATACTTTTGTTTAATCTTTCGAGTTTTTTTTTCTTTTTCGCTGCTGCTGTAAGTATCTGGAGCAACACGAGACAGTATTGTCAAAATGCACGTGTGTAAGTTGCTCCTCCCCGTGGGGAGTGGGAGTGATACATCACTAGCCAATCGTATTTGTAACAAGCGGAAGGATACAAATAATTTGTTTATCGGAGTTTAGAGCTTACGCTGAACAATGTTTAGGGACCGTGTTCGGATTTCTGACGTTTCGGATTTTTGACGTTCGGATTATCGACGTCCTACTGTATTTCTAATGCAAAGGAGAAAAGTTACAAATGATTATTAAGGTAGAAGATAGTAGCTATTCTTACAACGCTAAATCGTTTCCGAGAAATCTCTTGTCGGAAGGAAAACTAACTGAGGAATAATATATTATGCTCACTTTGAACCAAACTTAACTCCGAACCAATGCGTTAAAATTAAGGTCCCTACGAGATTTGAAAAGAGCGAAAGAACTATTTAATTCGGGTAACCTGGACTGCAGCGCCTCTCCGTGGTTTCAACGATATTACTTCATTTATGTAAGCGTTAGAGTTACAAGAACTGAAACTTTCCAAAGGTCTGAAATAATTTTTTCACTAGCTGCTTTCATTGAGGTGTGACCGTGTGATCGTAAGTCCTTAATAAATAACCTTAATCAGCTTTAGAGTTACCAAATATTAATCGATAGTCAAGATAAGTCTAAAATCACTTTCTCTATGTCTTTCAGGTTCTAGGATGAATTCTTAAAATGGTGGAAGTTAAAAAAACGGAAAAGATCTTCTAGTTTGAGGGTAATTATATTCAAAGTGGAATCATAAATTAAGATGGTGAGTAAGTCATGTCTCACACTAAACCAAAGCACAGAAGAAACCACCTGTATTGTTTCTCATAATTCACTTTCCAAAGGGTGTCGGGTTCGATATCTGGTAGGGGCACAAGTGTTTCCACGTTAAACTGATAGTCGCAAACTTCGAGGCTCAAGACTACCTCTGGACAAAACATTCATCATCCATTTACTCGCACAATAAATTCATGAGCTAAGCATTGCGTTGTTTCGCTGCATAATGCAAATTTGCAAGTGTTTGTATTGGATATCGTGCTTTTCGCTAGAAATTAATTTATTTCAGTAATTATCAACCGGAATACCGCAGCATATTCGTGGGTAGGGATGACTGATCAGAGACACGAATTTAAAGAAATTAATTTTTAGTTCTCTGTTGATCAAATATGAGCACACCGTTAAGAATTCTTGTGGTGTAGTTAGCTTTTCTACCGCGGAAAAAGTTCTGAAGGCTATTGGCACAAACTAGAAGAAATCTCTTGATGATCGTGCTCTTTCGAGGATATTGCTTTCGAGATTTCTTCTCTCTGAGAAGTTCCAATGATATCTTCAATACCAGATCTAAACAAAATATTCCTGGAATATTCTGTGCTATATGTATAGTTAAAGTATCATTCTGGAAAACGTCAGTCAAGATGATGGACAGCGGGTAATATCAATTCCGAAACGTTATCCACTAGACCACAGGGTCAGGATAGTACAGTTTGTCGCTTTAATGTATATACAATATATTGAAGCCTTAACATTTCGGTAACTTTGAAGATTTTCTAGTGGGGATTGTAAGTTTGGTACATATTTGTTTCAGTGACACAGACGCATGCAATTTCAAGATTTCAGAACCATTTACACCTGACTGCAATCGTTTAGTTTAAATTTAATTTGTATGGCATGTGCATGGGACTGGCATATGCCACGATTCATAAATTTGACATAAATTCTGGAAAATTTTATGGAATTTATTTGAGGAATTGTATTTATGTACCTGCATGGAAAGTATCTCCAAAAATATTAGATGTTCAAGTCTATAGGTGTACAACTTTGCTTCCGCCGTTTTCCGATAGGTAGCTACAACGGTAAGTAGCGGTCGAAATAAACAGATCGCAGACGTCAGGCAGTTAGCTTGGACCTCTGTCAACATAACCCAATTCAAGCATTAGTCGATTTGTGTGTGCATCGTAAAGTTGTTCTTTGTAAAGTTGAAAAATGTCAGTTTACGAGCCAAATTCTCGCCATTTGCGGGAGGTTCTACTTTTTTGTTTTAATATGAAGAAAACGTTTTTTTGTTTTTATATGCGGCTGAGTCTCATCGAATGCTCTCAAGTACTTATGGTGAGGACGCTATTAGTGAGAGAACGTGTCGTGAGTGGTTTCAACGCTTCAAGAACGGTGACTTTAACGTCGAAGACCGGCATAGTGGTGGAAGACAGAAAGTTTTCGAAGATGCAGAATTGGAGGCATTGCTGAGTAAAGACTCGCATCAAACTCAAGAAGAATTAGCACAATCATTCGGAGTGACACAGCAAGTCATTTCAAAACGGCTCAAAGCCATGGGTATGATTCAGAAAGAAGGAACTTGGGTCCCGTATGAGTTGAAACCAAGAGACGTTGAACGGCGTTTGTGTGTTTGTGAACAGTTGATTCAGAGGCAAAAACGGAAGGGATTTCTGCATCGTATTGTGACCGGAGGCGAAAAATAGGTTTATTACGATAACCCTAAACGCAAAAAATCAAAAAATCATAATGCTTTCACGTTGACGGCCAAACCGAATATTCATGGCTCCAAGATTATGCTCTGCGTTTGGTGGGACCAGCTTGGTGTCGTGTACTATGAGCTGTTAAAACCAAGTGAAACAATCACAGGTGATCGTTATCGAACGCAATTAATGCGGTTGAGCCGAGCATTAAAGGACAAACGGCCGCAATAGAGCGAGAGGCACGACAAAGTGATTGTATAGCACGACAACGCTCAACCCCACATTACAAAACTGGTCAAGACATATTTGGAAATGTTAAGGTGGGAAGTCCTACCCCACCCGCCGTACTCTCCAGACATCGCTCCCTCTGATTATCACCTGTCTCGATCAATGGCGCCTGACCTGGCTGACCAACACTTCCGAACTTATGAAGAAGTCAAAAAGTGGATCGATTCGTTCGCGGTGGCTCAGTGGTAGAGCGTTCACCTCTGATGCTTGGGGTCTCGGGTTCGATCCCAGCCTCCGCCAAGTGAACTTTGTGGTGGACAAACACCGTGTACGTGGGTTTCCTCGAAGTTCTCCCGTTTCCTTCCACTTTCTTCATTCCACCATTTCATTCATTACTCATCATCACCGTCTCCTTTAGTCTCACCGGCATAATCGTGGGACGTAAAACTCAAAGATTTCATTTCATTTTTTTATTTTTTGGATCGATTCGTGGATAGCCTCCAAAGATGAAACATTTTTTCGACGCGGCATTCGTACGCTGCCCG
Source organism: Thermobia domestica (assembly GCF_964235325.1). Lineage (NCBI taxonomy): Eukaryota > Metazoa > Arthropoda > Insecta > Zygentoma > Lepismatidae > Thermobia > Thermobia domestica. Next base: position 126,187,094 of record NC_137462.1, on the reverse strand, counting down.
AAAGATGAGAGAAAGTAGTGGCCAGTCATGCCTGGGTAATCATTTTTTTTTCATTAAAGCGTCATATTTTGGGGAAAAAATGGCGGAAGCAAAGTTGTACACTAGTTGCAAAATTTCATTGAAATATGATTAGAAAGTATGAAGATAAAAAACGTTTTTCGAATCAAGAACAATAATTTTTGCAGCTAATACGACTTTAGGAGGGAGGGTAATATAGATAGGTATTTGTGTTTGTGAAGATTGTGTTTTGGTATGTTAATGGAGGCACATAACTACCGTATAAGAAAAACCAGTGGTTGGAAAAACATTTATAATTAAATTAAGTACATCATTAATTAGTATTAATAATCTTGGCCATATGGTCCTATGATTTTGAAAAGGTTAAAGAAAAACATTTAAATTATCAAGACTGTGAAATTAATGCGCTATTTTACTCTAATTTTCATTAACTTTTGTAAGCCGAAAGAAGTAATTCGGTCAGATGTTTACTTTCGCCTTCTGTATTTGGAAGTTTTTTCTTCATTTGGAATAAGTAATCACCTTTGAATAGGGGCGCAACCACTTTGTATTCACTAGGTCCGGACCCCCTTCCCAAAATGAAATGTCGATACTGAACATATATTTGTATATTTTCTTAATAAAACTATCTTGTCTTTCATAGAAATGGATGATGTAGTTTAAAGATTTGATCTTATATTTCATCTGCAAAATTTCTACTGTTAAAAAAAAACAATCTAGTTCTATCATTTTTTTTTTCTAGAAATGTAGGTGACAGCACTTAACAATTACTTATTGTCTTTCAAGTGCAGAATAATACCAATTACACACCATATGAACATAATGCCTTGTAATATTGGATCTCACACACTTCGAATCCCAACAAACAACTTCTGAGTGCGCACCTGCCTTCAAATTACTTAGAAAATTTAGTAACAAAGTATGGTGAAAGCTTTTACATATACAGTAAGGGAAAGAGAGAGAATATTTTGCACAAAAGTGACAAATTTTAAGGAGTCACCGTCTCCTGAATCCTCACCTTTCGGTACGCCATGCAGTAATAATATTTTTTTTTTCTGATACTTGTCTTTTATTTTAGAGTCCGGATACCTCGTACTAATGCTAAGTATCTTGAAGAAATTCTATTACCTTTTTCTCCTAATCCGCGCAAAGTATACATTCTTTGACAGTTATTGTGATCAGAAAAGAACGTTTCTCTACCAATATGATAAAATATGACAGTTTAAACAAACTATGTCTTAAGCAGACGTTAATGTTTTGCATCTTTCGATTTTTTTAAAAAAAAAGAAGGGAAAGGAAAGTAAATTAGAACTGATGGACAATGATGAAAAGTATAAAATAATAATAATAATAATAATAATAATAATAATAATAATAATAATAATAATAATAATAATAATAATAGGAAGAAATCAATTTTTGAAAATTTATACTGATTGTAATATATTAACAATGATTTTTTATTAATTGTTACTATAGTGATACCAAAATAATATTTAACCCGTAAGTACTCGCGCGGGATGTACACAGACCCTGAAACAGGTAAGTTTTGTGTTGTTAGCAAGAAGTGCTCATGAAAAAATATAACAAAATGTCTCAAAACGAGTACAAAAAAATCTAATTACAGCAAGTACTTTTAAAAACATGTCTAGAGTTATGCTACATTGTCTTAATTATTTATAAAATATATTTTTATTTTTTTAAAAAAATAATATCAATTTGGGGATCTATTGGAACCCCACGAGAGTACTGCTGTCACAAAAAAAGAGCGCGATTACTTACGGATTAAGTATGTATGCAGTTCTGCAGACAATAGTTTTGAATTGAGCCTATGAGGTAACTAAGATCCATTAGTATGCATTAAATTTATAATCATACCATTATAAGGAATGTTTATTAAAACAGGTAAGTCGATCTTGATATGTGGCTAATATATCTAATTGGTTTGACGGTATGAATCAATTGCATTAATATTTAATAAGGGATATAAAGTTAGCCTTCATCTTCAAACATCTTCATTTAATAATAGTTTATTTTTGTTTCATAGACGGTAATATATGTATATAGTTTTATTATTAGTTAAGTATAGAACTTCCGTGAAAAAATGTATTTTTTCTTTCCTCTTCTTTCTTTTTTTCCCTTTTTGTAATTTACTGTGTTTGGAAGTTAACGAGTCAGTATGTGCCGTAAATAAAGTGGTAAACACAATATATATGCTCAACTGAAGCACACTGGCCACAGATAGTTGGTCTATCGTCATCAATTGGAAAGCTGTATGAATTAACACATTGTCCAGTCTTGACTAAGAAAGCAATAAATAATACAAATAGGAGACAATCTTATCACCAGACTTAGCATTAGGAAATTTAGTTGTAAATGCAACACACAAAAACCTAATGTTAGACCTAGATGTAGAAAATATGCTTACCAAACAGTGCACATCCTTTTCTATATATTTATAAGGTAGTTAGGTATAAGGTAGTTTCTATATATTTATAAGATTTTTAAGAAAGAAAAAGTGTGCACTGTACAGATTTGCTTTATCATTGGAATAATTTGTAAATAAAAGAGTATAGCTCTTCCGTATCATATAATATAAATCAATAATATAATTACGTCAATGTTATTATTTTATCAATAAAATTAGAAATACTACACAGGAATATTTTCCACTTTTTTTTCTCATAGTGACATCTTTTTGTTCGTATACAGGATTGTCCTATTTAACCAGAAGGCTTTAAATTCAAATCGAAAAACAGCAGTATTATTAGTTCAAAGAGTAACATTGATGACTTGAGAATGCTGAAAGAATTATGTATAATAATAATAATAATATTAATAATAATAATAATAATAATAATAATAATAATAATAATAATAATAATAATAATAATAATAATAATAATAATAATAATAATAATAATATTTTCTAATCATTAAGCCTTATTTTGCTTTATTTTTCTCAAGTCATAAATTCATAAATAATTATTTATTACTACACTGCTTTGTTATAAGGAAAGCACAAACAAGCAATTATATATAAAGAAAACTGAGTTATTAATGAAAATGTGGAAGTTACAATATGTGCGAACTTTTTTTTTTTTCAGATGGCAATACAACCAAACTGGTGAACTGTAAGAGGAGAAAAGGTAAATTTTGGATGGCTGAATGGTAAATTTGGGCTGCAGAATTATAATGAGAATGGTAAATTAGAGGGGAAATGGAAAATGTGGGGGAATAATGGCAAATTTGCGAGGTTCTGCCAAACCCCTTGAGGAGATGGACACTCCTGGCTGCTGGATAGCAAGGTCTGCACCAAATAGATCCGATTACAGCTGTTAAATGATGACTAGAGAAATAAAACCTCTGCACTTGCAGAGAATTGTTTTAACATTGCAGGATAGATATTTCAAAAGCTAGTTAACACTACGGATGATATTTGGATACATCATAATGTCCCTTTAGAGAAGATGTTCAAAGTTTTGTACATAATTAGAATTTTTTTTTCTGTTTCTTCAGGTAGCACTAAAAGGATTGTCAATCGCTTTATGCAGAGATAATTGTAATTTGAAGTTCGTGGCATAAATTCTTTTGAAACTACATGCAAATTTATTATATTTGTTTATTTATTTTGGCAGTAGCACCAAAACAAATAATAACAATGATAATAAAGTCAAGAGCGAAACTACACCGAGTCTGCGTCTTAAATAAAATGTATTGTAAATGCAGTCTACAACTAACTGAATGCAGCCCATATGAATTACCGAGGAAAGCAATAAAACATAACCTTGTACTAAAATACGTTTCATAACAAACTCTCTTGAAGCTACAACTTACATTTTGAGACACAACTTGCAATCAAAATAATAATAATAATATATCTAAAACATTATTAATGATGTCATATACATTAAATACGTCATTGCTTCGTAAAAACATTAATGCTACATTTGAAACAAGGTCCAATGTCCTTGTGAGTCAGAAATTCAATGCAACCACACCGTAAAACCTATTTCAAAAAAATGAGCTAACAGCTTCTTTAATGGGAATGATCCATTGTTTGCCCCTGCTTAACGAAATTATTTAGTACCTTGAATTATTTTTTGACGAAACCTAATATTTATTTTTTCGATCCGGTTATTTTATTTATTAACTAATTCCTGTAATTTGTGACAAGGATCTATTTAAAACTGACCGCAGCACTAGGTCGTAAGCTTAATTACAAAGGTTTCTCCCTTTTATCTTGTTCACTATGGTGTGTCCCTTAAGTAGTAACTTCCAGTTCACGCTTGTTATAGGGTATAGAGTCACTATTCGTAGAATAGAATTATACGCTTTTTAAAAAGTGTGTTCAACCTTCATCTTAATGTACTGTACGTAGTATACAGTATTCTCCCTTTCTCTTTACGATAAACTGGAAGGTCACTTGCTGGACCAAAGGGAGTGGCAGGTAGGTATAGGTATATTACACATGCACTCCAGCTGTTTGGTCTTGTGAATCAACACTAGAGGAAGAGAAGGGACCTAAATACACGTTTACTAACTGGAAGTAGCTTTGTTAACATTAAAAGAATAATGAAAAGAAAAGTGTTGAGAAAAAACATTTGTATAGATTAGGTCACACAATTGGAATTACTAGTATATGAATATACAAAAAAGATAGACAGGTCAAGGTAGCGGATGCGGACTCAATTATTACTGTAAGGGAAAGGAAGCATTATAGAGAATTCAGTTTAGTTTTGTCTTTCTTTAATAATTATGTAGTTTGTTAAGTTACATTTCATACGCAATGGATAATGGAAACAAAAAAAAAAAAAAATATGGTGTTATAGAAAATATAACAATTATTCTCATTTGAACTGCTGTTTGATATTTGTTTTGTAACTCTTATTTCTACACTGATAATTTCCGCTGATTATTGAGTACTATTTTCATGTTCCATGAATCTTTATTGCGCCGCAGTGGCTCAGTGGTAGAGAGTTCATCTCTAGTTGTTAGGTTCCTTGGTTCGAGCCAAGTGAACTTTGTGGGGACAAACACCATGTGTGTTTAATGTTTTCTCGGGATTCTCCCGTTTCCTCTCACTTTCTTCATTCCAACATTTCTTCTTTAGCTTAGCCGACATAAACGTTGGAAGTAAAACTCAAAGGTTTCATTTTATTTCATTTATTATTATTATTATTATTATTATTATTATTATTATTATTATTATTATTATTATTATTATTATTATTATTATTATTATTATTATTATTTGTAATTTGTTAGACAGAGAAACATTAAACACATAATTTGTACTGTGCAACCGACGGACTAGTCAGTTCCTATATGGTATACAGCTAGTTCTGACAGTTTTATTTTTCGGATTTTATTTACTAATTAGTACTAGCAGGGTCTTGCTCTAATTATCTACATAGATAATGTTAAATGTTCAGAAACGGATATCCAAATACAATTTCAAAATTTCCATTCCCCGTATTGAATTTATCAAAAGAGTATACGGAAGAGAGAAATGTTCTAATTTTGTAGTCAATATATATGAAGAATGAGAGGAGAGTGGTTGCAAGATATTTCGAAGACAATGCTGATTTTATTAATTATGAAATCAATTACACAAAAGTGCATAAGTATATCTGTATCCCAATCAGCAAGAATACTTCTTCGAATGTCTAAAACAGAAAATCGTATTATTGAACTATTGTACAATTTAACAATGAACGCTTTGGGTTTCGTAGAGTGAAAGACACTAAAAATGCCATTGGTTTTGTTTTGAGTAGTTCGTCGGCTGACTGATATAGTGATGGATCTTATTTATTCATTTTATGAAATTGAATTATCGTGAGATACATAGTTATGTCGATTTAAGAAAACGTATGTTTTGAGATACGCCAAAATAGATATTTGAAGTTCTATAAGTCTGTTAGAATTGAGTTTTGAAGTACTACTTTGCAAATTGATAAATATGATCACAAACTACCTTCAGTACTGATAACTCAATTACTAAATTAAAAAAGAAAAAAAAATCAAAATTTTTAGAAAAACCAAAAATGGATCAAAAGATTGTTATCTTGTCCAATAATTAGTTTTTGGATCAGGGGCCACAAAATTCTTGAATAGCCTCTAATTCGAGTTTTTGTATTTTCTACGGAATAAGCACATCATTCTGAAAGTGATAGTTTGGGTTTGGCTACACTATATGTATCTTTCAAGATATAAGGCCTAGAAGGAAATCTTTGATTGAAATATATGGTATCTTATGATCCACCCAAAAAAAAAAAAAAAAAAGGTATGTTACTATGTCTCCCAGATGATGAATTCTTAAAAGGTTGTTAGACGAAGAAGGAACTATGTTTCAAGATACTTTGAATGTAGCAATAAGTAGTAAAACAGAAGATGGAAAAATGATATAAGAAAGAGTTGAGTTTAACATCCCTTTCAGCAGCGAGGCTATATAACACAGGACCTACTGATTAACGTGGAAACCGAACCACACGAACTCTCATCGGGAATTCAACCAGGGCCTCCCACGCCAAAGACGATGGAGCCCGATAGAAGAAAGAGTAATTATGAAAATATTTGACGATCACGTTGGCTTTTGTGAACACTATTCAAGATTAGAAGAAAGAAGTGAAGAGGAATTTGACTAAGGAAGGTCGTTAATTGATTTCTATTGGCAGCGTGGCTATGTGGGGCGAAACCTAAGTGGAATCTCAACCATTATAGCGAGCTTCACACTCTGCCATCGGGAATCGAATCCGGAAACTCTTAAATCAAAACGTACACGTTCACCACTTGACAAGGAAGGTAGCAAATGAAAAATGAAATCTTTAAGTTTTACGTCCCAAGTTTATGCCAACTAGGGTAAAGAAGACGGTGATGGTGAGAAATGAATAAAATGGCGCAATGAAGAAAGTAGGAGAAAACGGGAGAACCCCGAGAAAACCCACGTGCACGTTATTTGTCCACCACAAAGCTTAATTCATGCGAGCTGGGAACAAACCAAGGACCCCATGCACCAGAGAGGAACGCTTAACCACAGAGCCACCGCGGCCCAACCACTAAGCAGCGGTAAAAGTGAGGAGTAACGTGCGAGAACGTTGTTCCCTTACGTCCAAAAAATATCTATGGCGTCCCCTCCACTTCCTATGTCATTCATCCTGCAACGGCATGATGTAACATCTAAGCGGGAAAAGTATGTAGTATATGGATAATGTATGCTCCATATTGATTTCCGTAGGAAGTAAGAGGATTCCGCATATTTTTACAATATACGACTGTCCGGATAACGGATTTTTCTCAGCGTACTAGTGATACACACAAGACTCTACTAACTTCTCGTCTCGTCTCGATTGCCGCCTCGTTTTCGACAGTAAGTGTAGGAAGCACGCTATCCACTAGACCAGCAATAAGAGCTATATCATACACTATTGCGCAATCAATTTAATCTTTCTTGGTTAATGGTTGACCGAGAAGGAACGCCGTGCCGCCCGTTGAGCTAGTAAAAAATAAAGTGAGCGTACTTTTTGTTGAAAATTCCTAAAGATTTCGAAATAGTAAATGTGAGCTGCATCTTTGTGAACTGTATTTCCAGTGGAGATAAATCAGCATTATCCCTTATTCTCTATTCCTAATGAATGACATTGATGACTGACATAAAGAAAGAAAAAAAGACAACAATACAGCAATTGAAAGTGTACTTCAAATGCTGTTGGACCACTTCATTTTTTTTTTTTTTTTTTGCATACCTCTTATATCACATTACACAATCAAGTACATAGAAGTCATATATCGAGGCAAATAACTCAATGGTAGAAAGTGATACTTACTAGAATACATTGTGTATATGATCCGCCTAGTTTTGGTATCTTTGAAATAATACTGTATTTATTGTATACCATTTTGTATTGTTCCAACATGTTTGCTATTTCTGTAACTCATACGAAGGTATTATTAAAGTTTAAGATTGACATAAGTCAAATTCAAATTAAACAATATATGAACATTTATATGCACTTTGGCCTAGATACTGATATTTTCAGCTGCTACTTTGGTAGTTTCAGATAACCTTGATGAAAGTCTACGGGAAAGTATGATAATATGAAATAAACCTGTACTCCAGAACTAAATAAATAAATAACGTAAAAATAAAGCAGACACTAAAATTAAATTATTGTCTTAAACAGTGATGTCCAAATGACGGAATGCGAATAAAATGATAAAAATATGTATTTTATCCTTCTTCTTCTTTTTTAATTCCATGCGTAACAAGAAGAGTGTAGCTGGCCACCATAAAATATCTTAAAATCCTACTTGTCAGATTTCGGAAGCTCCAAACGGGGACATTTCATAACAAGTTGACTGCCATGAGTACCAGTAATGGTACTCACATTACTTGCCACAGTTGCCGTGAGCCTATATCGGTACTTGTTTTTTTCTCTCACGTGGGCCTCAATTTCATGTGTTTTATCATGTATTTGGACAGAGTAAAAATTACTCTTTAAAACGGTAATTTTAATATTCAGATATCTTTATTTTTAAGGAGGTTATTTATTGCATTATAGATGTAACAGTTTTCTGTCCGTACATTACTGCTCGAATTGACCTTTATAATGTGGATTTCTGCATGCACATTATGCTTTGCTATTTACATAAATTTCGTTTGACCCCACAATTGCAAAAAATGCAGACTTTGGAAAGATATGCCAGTTAAAGACGTAATTATGCCAAATTTGGTACTCATGGGAAAATAACATTTTTCTTTATCTCGGTTGCCATGAGTACCAAAGATGGTACTCGGATGGTATTCAGTTCATAATCATCAACTGACATATCTCACCAGTCTTTTTTGTAATTATGTGGTAATACGAAACTGATAATGTAAAAAAAAAAAAAAAAAAAAAAAGTAATGTGGCATCAGGAGCAATGCACATGATAATGCCTTGTCAGTCAACCTGTTAATGTAAATATTTTATCAAAAATTCTCGTGATAAATTCTCAACAAGACTCATGCACAACGAAATTCTCGATCTTCAGCTTATTAAATCTCGTACACTTTCTTTTAGGCATTGTGAACCAACTGAAACACACGTCAACTATTAATAATACTTTATTGCATATACTGCAAAGCGACGACCCGAAGTATGAACACAGATGCCAACTCGTAGAACTTAAAAAGACTGCCAGATCGTAGATCTCAAATATCGCTAGACTACAATTGAAAAAAAGCGCTAGAAGTTGTTAAATAGCTTTGCAACTAGAAACTAAATTTCGGGACTAAACACGAAAGCGACCGGGACCCGAGACGACTCCTCTAAACCGGGACTGTCCTGGTCAAATCAGGACTTCTGGCAACCCTACTTAAGTGGAAACTTGGCTTTTAGTTATAAAAATATTTTCTTTAACATTTCGGTTACGAAGTCAATTCTGCAAGATAAGATCATTGGCATCAAGCCTTAAAAAAAAAAAAAAAAAGAGAGAGAATTTGCAGATTTCATATAGTTACTGTCAAATGTTCGCAGCTTAGGCAAATAAAAATAAGAACATGGTACGTGAAATAGAACGAAGATGCAAGAAATGAATGAGTTAGGACATTAAGTGAATTATCCTCTCAGAGGAAAGGGAAGGAAATCCATTGACGGATCCAGGACGGACTTTTGGGGGGTGGGGCGGCGGGTTGTAATATTGCTACTTAGACCTACTTTTAAGAGCTCCAAACTCTGGGATGGGTTTCATTTATATACAAAATAAAAGTGTCCCCCCTTGGATCCGCCACTGTCCACAAGTATAGTTCTTATTTTATCCTGGCTTAGAGATCGTTATAAATTGGCTTTTGCTGATCTGCAAAAATACAACTGTCTTGCATAAACTTCAGAATTTCTGGTTGGGTTGATCTCAATATTGTTATCTCTGGATAAGGGCTCAGTACGAAATAGCCTTGTTCTATACATAATAGAACGCGAAACGTGCCTCAAAATATATGTATTTAGTTTGATCATGCACATCACAAAAAGCACTTATCACTTTTTTATTCACTCTAGAATCTTCATCAGTATTAATTTGAATACAAATAAAGATAAAATAAACACTGTGATATACGTATTATGCTTAAAGGTATTAACATATCACACAAGGAGGCAATAACCGTCTATGCATTATTTGACACAAGTCAGACAAAACGTCATGAGTATCTATTAAAAGAACTATTAAATGCTTAGCTATTGTTAAAGTGAAGATATCTTTTTTTTCCTTAATGACGGTTTGAGAGTAAGAATTTTTGAAGTGTTATTACACATCACAAAAGCAAACAACTGTTTTCAAGCACAAATTTGCAATCTAATGATTACTGTTCCAAATTGTTTTCAGCCTATACACCTAATATAATGATATAGTTTATAGCAGTATCGAATGTTATAAGTATGTCTTTATGCATACTCTCGTGACAGGTGAATACATACAACACTTGCCTTTGGATAAATGCAAGGTTTGACAAAATCACTAGCGATAGTTGGTCGCCTCAATCAGCGGCGCAAATCTGTCCTCAACATTGGGGGGTGGGATAAGTAGGTTTTTTTTTTTTTTTTTTTTTTTGTTAAGTAATGCTGAAAATAATTGTGAGGTTGAAAAACAATCCCGTGGAGGATCAGGGAGCAGAGTTGTTTGGGAGGCGGGCAGATTTGAGGCTTATTCTGGGTGGACATCAATTTCATCTCACTTTCTTTTGTGGCAATCAGACACAAATCATCACATATTTGCCAAAAAAAAAAAAAAAAAAAAAAAGCACATTTCAATTGGATTATTGGGGGACAGTCGCCCCCAGTTCCAAGGTTGGAGGAGACATGTCCCCTTCTTCAACTCGGAATTTGCGCCAGTGGTCTCAATTCGAGTCTAACCATCTTCGTCGGAAATTTTTCGTTTAATTATAAAGCTTCCAGAAGTAAACAATAGAGATTGATCTTGGTACTTTACTTCTTTCTAATTAGTTCGGATCTCCAACTATTTCTGTGCTTAACTTTCATTTACGAGTAATATATATAATAATCTTTTCCGAACTTCCTAAGATAAAAAGAGGAAAATGAAATGAAATATTTAAGTTTTACGTCCCACGGTTATGCCGGTTAGGCTAAAGGAGACGGTGATAATGAGAGATGAGTGAAATGGTGGAATGAAGAAAGTGGGAGGAAACGGGAGAACCCCGAGAAAACCCACGAGCACGGTGTTTGTCCACCACAAAGTCCACACGGCGCGAGCTGGGATCGAACCAGGAACCCCAAGCACCGGAGGTGAACGCTCTACCACTGAGCCACCGCGCCCCCAAGATAAAAAGAGAATTGCCTAGCACTCTTACATGATACTTTTTTTAAAAAAAATTCTCAGAGTTCGAAGGTGAAGAGTCAAGAGGACACAGTGAAGCACGTTCAACGGTTGTTGCTGTGGACAACGCGGTAACTTAGATTTTCTCCTGAAGGGGCAAGCATTAATATTTGGGCCCCATAGGAAGAAAAATTTGCCAATTATTTCCACCTTCCTCTTACTTATTTTGGGCCCTCAAGGTCAGCGGAGCCGTAAGTTACGCTCCTGAACACGTTTCATATGACAAATTAACTAAGGGGACAATATTGACAAATCTCAAAGCCATACAAATAAATATTATTTCTAGTGCCCCTAATAGTAGACATTTTTGTACTGAAATAGGCCCACAACTCATTTTTGGTTTTATTTATCTTTCGTGTACTGATTAGTTTATGTAATGTACTGAACCTAATGCTTAATTTATAATTTCTTGTTCGTATCGCATATGGAGTAAGAAAATTTTGTCTTAAAGTGGGCGCTCGAACGGCGGGGAGCTTCCCTAGAAGGGCAGTTGCCCCCCTGCCCCCCATAAGTTACGGTCTTGGCTGTGGAGATGGATAAACTATTCTGATTTTAACTCTTCATTTGATAGGCAACTGATTAAGTGCTAATATATTGTTATAATTTACTTGTTTTATATTTTAAGTACAGTAGAACCCTTCTTGTCGGCCCTCATCTGCTCCGGCACTCCGATTGAGCCGCCCGTGATCGAACCGAACTTGTCCCGACTCGACGGTGACTCACAAGGACTATTGTCGTTTACTGCCTTCGCGGCATTGTTGTTTACTTGCTGTAACTGCTTGTGCGCTTTAGTGCTCCGTCATCTCTTGTATCGTTTCTTGGAATATCTTTTGAGTTCAGAGATTGTTTATTTTACTGTAAATCCGTATTTTTCTATTTTCTGATAATAAATCCCACTTTTTTTTCGTTCCGACCATACCCCTAGTCCCAAAGGCGACCGATTAGAGGGGTTCTACTGTACCTTTTTACCAATAAGGATACATTAGACATCTCTGGAGTTTAAATGTGGAACTGACACTTGTACTTCCGTGCAAACGGCGAAACGTTTGCAATTTAGCCTTCAAACTTTCATAACTTTCACAGAATAACATAGCTTTGTGCGTTCAACCCACTTCACTGAGATTAGTTAAAGGAAAAAAAAAAACTCTAAGTGAAATTTTAAATGAAAATAAATGAGGCCTAAAAGAAATACAGTAAAATCTGCCTTTAAAGGGTCCTTTATTAAATAGAAATATTTGACGGTCCCACGAATTTTCTGGCGAAAATCGTGTTAAACTGCCTTCATTAAACGAATACTGTATTACGCGGACAACGGAGATCACACATAAGCCTCTTAACGCAAAATTTCAAGTTTCGTCGAATAGAACATTTAGAAAAATTTAGACATCCTATGAGAGGTTAGATACAAATACAATTATATACTACGTTGCCAGCAAAACTGACAGTGGTGCAAACCGAAACACACACAACGGATATACGTGCTTTGAAAAAGAGAATTACCCAGAAAGTCGGAAAGGAGAAGAGAAAGTGAAGGAAGAAGAGAACTATGGCATTGAGTTGGAAGAAGTGTAACCTAAGATTTATCAAGATGCTGTCAAAAGTGTAAACGAATTGCAACCATTTTTCTTACGTCGAAATAACACTGACATGCTTAATGTAGTTTCTCAGATTGAAGTGTTTATGGAAAGTTGAGCAGCAAGCAGTGACATGTACAGAAAACACTCCTTGACTATTAGAAAAAATAATTTAATGTATGTACAGTATTGTTTTCTGTTCATTGTAAGTTTTACATGTATTAATTCGTAGTATAAATATATATTGTAAATTGATTAAGGTACATACAGTATCTTATTTTATATGTCCATTATATGCTTGCACTTTATTTATTTATTTATTTTTGCATAGATCTACTTTCCTTAACCGGAAACCTGTCTCTAACGGATTTTTTTCTTGCGTGACCCGTTCGATTCCGCTAAAGACAGGTTTTATTGTATAAATAAACACTGCTGAAGGCACGAAAGAGATTCACGCCTAAAAGTTTTAATTAAAACCGATAGATGCCAATAACATGAAGCATGTTTGCTTCCATCTAACGGAGCGATTTATAACTTCTAGCACCTTTGTTTTCAATAGTAGAAACTGGGATATGGATGGCCACCGTTAAAATCAGCGTTAATCGTTAAAAAATGTTAATACATTGATTTCGTTAATGAACTCGTCCGAGATAATCCCTCTAGCTATAGAAAGAAAAAAGATAAGAAAGAAAGAAAGAAAAAAATTCAAAATACCTTTTTCGTTCAAGAGTTATCCTGTGGAGTGGAGTAATGCGTGTATTAACATTATATATAACCTAATAAGAATAATATGAGTGGTCTTTAATAATAGGGCAATAGCGCAACAGTGAATTTTTTTTTCGTAGAGTAGACTGCCTAATGAATAATGATTGATTCAGAACGTTTGGTGAAAATCCTATGAAAATTGAAATCAGTACGGTGACTAGCCGCAAGAATAAAAGAATTTCGCTCCATTGCAATACAATGAACTCAACATGATGATGCTTACTTATCTCTCAACTTATGGACAATTGTTTATCAAAATGAAATTATAACCACTCAGCTTAATCTAAATGCTAACTATTCAAAAAAAAAAAAAAAAGTTCATTTCAAGTGATTCGACCGTTCTGTAGTAAAATGGCGATTAGGGTTGCCAACTGGCCGGTTTTTCACCGGCCTGGCTGGAAATATTGCTATTATTTTGATGAAAGCCGGTGACCGGCACAGACTTTTTACCAGCCCCTTTATGACCGTTTCCTTTTTTCGAATTTGTTCCTAGTTCGAAGTATAGATTTGAAAAGTAACTTTCATTCTGTAAGTCCAAAACTGTCACCTTTCATGATCTTTTAACGATTAATATATTTTGTTCCTCTGTTTAAATAATTATAAAGAGATGACAGGGACTGTATCAGAGAAAATTTGAAATTTACTTGGAAGAAAATTTATACATTTATTGAGAGTGAAAAAGGACTTCTTGAAGCAATTTTCTGTAGTTGAAGTATAAGTTTAAAGAATAAATTTCATTTTCCAGATCCAAAATTGTCTCATAAAAATTAATATATCTTTGTTTATCTGTTTCGATATGGCAGTTACTGGTAAATACAATAGAATGATCAATGCCAATTTCTTTTTCTCATTTATAGCACAATGTATCTATTAAGCTTATTAGTGAATGTACTAAGGATACTCAGAGGAACGTTTTGGAACATATATCTAACCGTAGAAATAACAATCTCGTTTGCATTTTTAAAAAATGCATAGTAGAAATATAGCCTCCAATATCACCAATCAACCAAAAACAGCAAACTTCATAATTTTTTATAAAAATAGTATTAGTGCAGCTGTACTAAAGTGAATCACTAAAAATTAAACGAAACTAAACGAATTGTGTATCCATAATAATTTAAATTAATTATTTTAGTCGTATGCGCTTTTGGCGTGGGAGACCCAGGTTCGATTCCCAGCAGGGACTCGTGTGGTTCGGATCCCACGTTAAGCTGTAGATTCACGTCTCATATAGCCTCACTGCTGAAAGGGACGCTAAACTAAAATCAAATTGTTTTAGTTCACGTAAGAATACTATCATTGTTATTATTATTATTGATGATGATGATGAATTTCACTTTAGCATCCCTTTCAGCAGCGAGGCTATGTGAGACGTGGACCTACTGATTAACGTGGAATCCGAACCACCTGAGCTCCCGCCGGGAATCGAACCCGGGTCTCCCGCGCCAAAGGCGCGTACGCTAACCGCTTAGCCAGGGAGGAGCTCTTATTATTATTATTATTATTATCGTTATTGTCTTTAAGACTTCAAATAACTAATGTCCTATAAGTAGTTTGAATATAACTTGTGTGTATACAATAATAATAAATACATTGTCACACCCATCATAGGGGAAATCCTTTTCCTTTTAGACCATTTGGCAAACCTTCACCTTCCTTTCCGACGATTGAAAGTTGTGCACGTTTCTTTTCTTCTTTTTTCTTTCTTACATTTCTTTTACGGTCAAGGACGAATACAAATGGATTAATTCATCACTTTTACCATCGATTGTTAAATGAATGAAAATCACCATCGAGCTTAAATGTAGTCCGAACTAATTCTATATATATACACACATCTACATGGCACTAGGGCTTTTATAAACGAAGTGTACGGTATTTCACCTGCAGAGATTCAAATAGTTTCATTTTATGACTCAACATTGGCAATTGTAAATACACCATTTCTAACCGTGACTGGGCGTTTTACAGCGCGATTAGATATTTACGTTAGGCTACATTACATTATATTACATTACTTCACCAATACTATATTCAGGAACAGTACTTTAATGATTCATTAGTCGTTCACGTCACTTTTTAAAATGTGAACTATTATTTCTTGGACTATTGTGTTCCACTTTAAAGGCTCCAGTTTGTAAGCCCTTAAGGAATTCTATCGGTAACTAACTGGAAGTTTTAATGAATAAGGACTCGAACTTCTTTTCCAGTAAAGTTGAATGGTTAGCACGATTGTCTGTCGTGCGCATGGTTTGGAGGTTCGATTTCCGATGCGAGCACATAACTTTCCACGTTTACCAGTACCATAAGAGCCAAGAAGGACTCTTTATCAATATCATATCAGGGTTTAGATGAGTGCGGAGGAGGAATCTTCCACTGATATGTGTAGTGTTTCAAGTTTGTCATTAGTATATTTCGCGGTGAATATCGAATCTATAGAACTGGAAGACAATACAAAAAGATGTGCAGGATTTCAATGATTCTGTCATCTCACAAGTAAACCTTACGTTTGGGTGAATCGAGTTGCTGACTGAGACACATATGAAAAAGTAGTACTAAATGTGGTCAGTATTTCAGTGAAGTTGTTGGTGCGAAGCTCCAGGGGTTTAGGAGATACAGCTACCAGAACATCACATGGAAGTACAGAATAGTCTTCATACAGTTGGAGGTAAAAGCTCTGTAAGACCTCTTGTAACGACAAAAGGTGAATAACAAATATATGGGTACATATTAGGACTAACGGGAAATCATATAGTAAGGGTATACCTGACGGCGGCCATCTTGAAATCCGCCATTTTGAATTAAGGTTAAGTTTTTAAAATAGGAATAGGGTCATGTGATACAGGATTTAAGGCGCAAATTTAATCAGAAGAACAATGGTGACGTTAATATTGATTTACGCGCAATTGGTAAAAAGTTACGGGGAAATTAAATATTGTTGCAGCATATGTATTAGTCCTTTACCCCACCTAGCTCTTCGTTTTCGCAATATGATTCGATTCGCTTTCAATCAGGCTGGATATTTGAATGAAGAACCTGGACGTTGGATCGCTCCTTACGACTACTGCTTTGACGGAATTGTTAACGACAAAGTGTCAAGTGTAACTCGATTGCCTTTGTCAGGTGTGTTCACTGTGAGCAGAGCATTTGTGCAAGTCATGCACTCTTTTCTGAACTACATATTGATTGTACTAATTGAGGACTTTTCTGGAAGAAAGACCCGTTCAATTATGACTCAATTCCACTTTGGTCACTTTTCCTTAAATTAGCAACTTGTTTATGCGATAACAAATGCTGGTTAATGATAAAACAAAAATGGTTATACCATTGGATTTATGGTAACATTTGCTATTAATAAGGTGTCAATGTTATGCGTTTTGCTTAAAACTTTTGTCTGGTTCTAAATGGCGGATTTGAACATGGCCGCCATCAAGGCAACTCTTACCATAGACCTAATATTTCTCCACCTGCTTTTTATTTAATTATTATCATTAACACAAAATTTACAAGGTGGGGTAAAGGACTAATATATATGCTGCAACAATATTTAATTTCCCTGTAACTCTTTACCAATTGCTCGTAAATCAAAATTAACGTCACCATTGTTCTTCTGATTAAATTTGCGCCTTAAATCCTGTATCACATGACCCTATTCCTATTTTAAAAACTTAACCTTAATTCAAAATGGCAGATTTCAAGATGGCCGCCGTCAGATATATCCTTACTATATGACTTCCCCTAGTCCTAATATGTACCCATATATTTGTTATTCACCTTTTGTCGTTACAAGAGGTCTTACAGAGCTTTTACCTCCAACTGTATGAAGACTATTCTGTACTTCCATGTGATGTTCTGGTAGCTGTATCTCCTAAACCCCTGGAGCTTCGCACCAACAACTTCACTGAAATACTGACCACATTTAGTACTACTTTTTCATATGTGTCTCAGTCAGCAACTCGATTCACCCAAACGTAAGGTTTACTTGTCAGAGATCGAGAGAAAATGCATTCTATATTAATGGTTATAGCAAATAAGACAATCACATCCCGAAAACTGGTGCATGAAATTGTGGTTGTTGTCTACCGACCAGTGACCACACGAACAGTTCTTCCCGTTTGAGTGTACACTGTAGGCAATGATGCTCTGAACGTGTGCAGAGTTGTATGGTACAACATTGTCTTCTCGGATGAATCACGCCCCTGTCTGCACCAAAATGAAACATCTCTGTCTCTAGAAGTATCGTGGCAACAGACTGAGCGCAGGGGTAAAAGTGAGGGGAACGAAGAAGGATGCCGTTACCCCACTTCCAAAAAATATCTGTGGCGTCCCTCACTTCCTAAAAAAATACAATGAACGGGGGGAAGCACAGGGGAACGGCATGACGTCATCCATCCCCCTACCTTTTCAGATCCACTGTTACCCCTGACTGAGCGACACCTTCACTCTGTACGGCATCGGGCGTTATGATACAGGATGTATTGAACTCTGTACTTCAATCACATTTGGTACGTATTGACGTGTCTTTGACCTCCCAACAGTATATTGATGAGGTGCTGGACTTGGTTCGAAAGTTTAGAATATTAAGTTACATTGATAGATGCTCTCTTTTTTTTTGGGGGGGGGCATGGTGGTTCAGTGGTAGAGCGCTTGCCTGTGGTACGTGGGGTTCCTGGTTCAATCTCTGACCAAGTAAGTTTGTGCTAAACAACATCATGTCCGTGGCTTTTCTCGGGATACTCCCGTTTCCTCCACACTCTTATTTCACCAATTCTTCCATCATCATTCACTTGCCTTAATCATCGTCTTCTTTAGCCTAAAGGGTATAATTGTAGTACGTTAAGGATTTCATTTCATTTTTTGACTTTTTGGGGCCCCCGAGAGAAAGGGGCCCTAATCTATAGTTTATTTAGCTTGTACGTAAATCCGGCACTGGTGAAAATGTATTACGGTGAAGATACATATCTGCATAAAATATTACAATCTTCCCACAATATGAGATCTTAAGGATATTATTTTTAAAGTGGACGCGTAATACTGAAATACAAAAATCCAAAATCAAAAGACTCATGAATAAAGAAAATATACATAAAAAACTGTATTCTAATTTTTACTAGTAAAAATCCATACTTACAATGAAACAGTTATTGCCAATAGCAAAATATTGCTGGAAGGTACGCCTCAAAATAAGGACATCTATTTCATATTATAGCCAGCAGGCGGAAAACAAGAGTCAGTCAAATTATTTACAAGCAATTTTCATTTAAACCAGATTTTTTTTTGTTCCTATCAGCACACTAGTAAATGAAAGTTAACAAATTCATAGGAATGCAGCAGAATATAATGAAGTATATCTCCAAATTCTTTCCATCACTATTCTCCTTCATTATTTAAAAGGAAAATGATATAAACATGTGAGAATTTGTAATTAGGTTGTCAGATACAGAACAAAAAAATAAATACCATGTCATTTAGTAGAATATTTAGTGCTGATTGCATGAAGTGCTTGCAAGGTTTTTATCTTTTCAATTTTATGCTCTTTAACACTTTACATCCGTTCTACATAAATAGATTTCCTTACACTTGCACAACCATAACTTAGTTTACTACTATTACAATATATATATATATATATATATATATATATATATATATATATATATATATATATATATATATATATATATATATATATATAGTATGGCGCTAAATTCCTTGTACAAAACCAGAGGAGTGATTCCTGAGAGTAAAACAGACAAAAAAAGTTCCAATAAACATAGGGCGAAAACCCCATCGTTTACGTGTTATAGGCTGCCGAAATCTTAAAAAAAGTAATTTTAAAGGTTCACAGCTCCAAAACTATGGGACCTACCTTGGTCGGGTTAAGACTTCACATAGGAACTAGTATGCGCCCTATCCAAAAATGCATGTTTCAGAATCCTGAGGTGCTTTCACAACAATTTTTAAAGAGGGAGTTTGACTACGGGCCTATGATATAAAGTACTCTCCAACTACCTCCATAAAAATTGTTGCGTGAGTAGGCCTACCTTAGGATTCTAA
Organism: Thermobia domestica; assembly: GCF_964235325.1. Classification (NCBI taxonomy): domain Eukaryota; kingdom Metazoa; phylum Arthropoda; class Insecta; order Zygentoma; family Lepismatidae; genus Thermobia; species Thermobia domestica. The sequence goes on along the minus strand of NC_137462.1, from coordinate 126,167,310 downwards.
AACATGTATTTTTGGATAGAGCACATATTAGTTCCTAAGTGAAGTCTTGACCCGACTACAGTAGGTCCCATAGGTTTGGAGCTATGGACCTTTATAATTCTTTTTTTTTTTTTTCATGTTTTCGGCAGGCTATAACACGTAAACGATGGGGTTTTCGCCCTATGTTTATAGTAACTTTTTTGTTTGTTTTACTCTCAGGAATCACTCCTCTGCTTTTGTACAACGAATTTAGCGCCATATATATATATATATATATATATATATATATATATATATATATATATATATATATATATATATATATATATATACATATACGTATACATACACCAGTTTTCTTTCTATCTTTCTTATCAAGATTGTTGTTTCATTTTCCTCTTTGTTTCATGCGTTTTGTTCAGTGTACACCTCAGCAGCTATGTATGGTGTTGAAATTGTTATTCAGATTTCAGAGATAAACAAATAAATAAACTGGATATATTATAAACATGCGGTATTCCAGTACATTTATCTGCTAATAGCAGAAATGAACATATTTTTCTACGAGCTACTATCATCATCATATATTATGGAGCATATATTTTGGTCCAACGAAGAGACGAGTACTTTGTTACTATTACACAGAAAAATCCGTTCTCCGGACAACGGTATATTGTACAAATACACGGAGTCCTTATGTTTACTAGAGAAATCAGTACGAAACATACGTTATTCATATGCTACATACGCACTGCCCTCTTTCCCGCTTAGATATTACATCATACCGCTACAGAATGTCTGACATCTAACAGTCTTTTCCATATATTGCCTACGTATACGTACGTATGTTATATGTGTCAGCTATATGTTACATACGTCCATCTGTATGTGAGATCCTGACCGACTATATATAGTTCTTTCATTCGTACGAAAAGCACCTTTATTCTTAACACTTATAAGGAAAGTACATGAAAAATATACTTTTCAGTTATACGTTGGCTGTACGTTAACTCCAAGCACTATAGGATTTACACATGTAACCTGCTCTTTTACGAACGCCACATGCGTTTTTTTTCTCAGTGTACTCACCCTCCACCAGGAAATTACCTTTTCTGGAATTTTGTGGAAAAAATACTTATGCCGCATTGTAAGATTTCGCTTCAGAGAAATCGATCTTTTTATTTTTTTTAAAAAAAAAGAGAGAAATGATTATTTTTTTAAGAAGTACAAGTACCATATCTGTCTTAGTGGAAAAATCATCCAAAAAAATCTCACCTCAGAAGATAATGGGACGCCGCAAAGGAACAACATTTTGGATTTCGTCTCTATTATGTTAGAAGTATACAGCACTGACAAACCATATGTAAAAGTGATTAGTTCATCTTGTGCAGTTCAAATCACGTAGTGTAATAAATTGTCACCAAGATGAAAGGATATAGGTAGGTCTAATGATACGTGAACAAATTACCAATGGAATAGATTTGAACAAGTGTTGAATGAGGTGGTATATTAATATGAATCTTTCTGTTTTAAGGTTAACTTTCACGTTACAGGACAGAAGGAGATTTTTACTGCTTGTTCCAGACATGAAGTGGCCTGATTCCAACGTGTGTTGAATATTAATTAAAGAAAGGAAGAGTATATGGTACGTTAACTGATATTGATTCAATTATAACGAAATACTTTAGTTTGTATAATATTTACCTGTACCGTGGGCAAAAAGTGCTCATAAATATGTAATATACTTAGTAGAATGTTCATTTTAAATTAACAGAAAAGAAGAATGTTTTTAAGATATGTAAGAGATTATTATGGGATAGTTGTGGCTATGTACATGTTATGTGTTGACCTGGTCAAGTGAATTTATGTATTTCACGGTTTTAAAAAGGAATATTTAAGACATATCAAGCAATAAAGGTGAGGCTAATGATCTTTGAATATCTAAGTTGATTCTTGCATAAAGAAAAGTTATTATCGCTTCGTAACTTATATTTTACCAGACGGACCAGGTTGACGACGCTTTTCTATAGAGTCGTTATACAATACCTTCTTCTGTTTATTTTATTTTCAGTTATCTTCTTTTCATTAAAGGTTTATCTTTAAAACGAAATACATTAAAAGTAATCTTATGTAGGATTAAGAACTACATTTTTAAAATTTAAGTAAGAATTCCTCTCTGTGCACGTAATATTAAGCCAATATTAGATCTAATAATGATAACCTAAGATTTTATAACCAGTTATCTTCGTTTATTAAAGACTAGCGTCAATTACTGGCTTCGCTGGGTTTAAAATAAGAAAAATATTAATATGTTTCGTTAGTCAGTCACTTTTTATTATTACTGAAGCGCTATCTGATGGACGATGTTTTTGTCTTAAAAATTAAATATGCCCTATTACTATTGTGGACTGAATTTTGATTTAAAGGGCATCGGAAGTGTCACTATTCATCTCAGCGACTCCGAGAACTATGGATTCGACACTATCTGTCATTTTTGATCATTTTATATATATACTTTGATAATTTTTTATACTAATATCTGTATCTCCCATCATCCCTGTTGCGGGGTTGAATTTAAATGTAAACAGGATCGGAGGTGTCACTGTTCATCTCAGCGACCCCGAAAACTATGGATTCGACATTAATATAAGTCATTTTCGATTATTTTAATGTCACCTCCTTCCTCTCCCCTTAAGTTGCAACGTCAAAGTGAAATGATAAATTAAAAAAAAATCCCAGGCCCGAACCTAATCTATATTGAAAGTTTGATCGAGATCGGTCAAGTGGTTCAAGAGTTATTAAATCACATAGTCACTTTCATTTCTATACAGATTTACCTTTTACAAAAAAAATTAAAATAATAGCAGTATGTTTTAGCGATCTAGAAGTACAATTTTGAAACTTAAGTAAGAGTTTCTCACTGTACACGTAACATTTCTAATGGACTTTTAGTAGAGGACATAGCCCTAGTGATTTAGTAGTAGAACACTCACGTTTGGTGATAAGGATCCCTGGTTCGATCCAGGCCGGTAGCTAGCCAAAAAATGTAGGGGGGCCCGGCTGAAGTTATGGGGACCCGATCATCAGCATACTATAGTTCATTCGCAAACCTACCGTGAAAATTTTAGGGGGGACCCTAGACCCCCCCTGGATACGGGCCTGGTTCGATCCCAGACCATGTAAATTTGTAGTGGACAACGTCGTGCCTGTAAGTTTTTTTTCTCGGGGATTTTCCGTTTCCTACAACATTCTCATTCCATCATTTTAAAAATGTATAATAGTGTCCTTTAGCCTAAAGGTCATAAATTGGTAGCTAATTTCGTCTAATTTTTAATTCCGATATTGTATTAAAACTGGATATATTTGGATAAATAAAATAAACTGAAAAATATATAAAATTTATGTTAGAAGTATGTATAATGACATGGCAAACGTTGAGAGGGAGCACTGACCCATCCACTACCGTGTTTATGTTTACGCTACACAAAAAGTTACATTCCACTTTCTGAATACTCGTCCTTCTGCCTTATACAGGATGTTACAGAAAATATTTTATTCGGTGTTTCCTGGGTTTGGTTCCCGGTAGGGACCCTAGGTCGAAAAAATGTGGAAAGCTTTATAAGCCAGCCATTCTGAATAAGATTTTTCTCATTCACATTAGGCAAATGCCGGGGTGGTACCTCACTTATAAGTCCCAGACCGCTTCCTACCTTCCCTTTTCCCCAATAGTGTGCTCGCCGAGGGACATCATCCCTCATACGTGACGAGCTAAATGACCATATATGCCGAAAACTCAGAAATGTCAATCCTAACTCCTTCTTCGGTGTTGACATTATGTAGCACAAGCACTAAATGACTTTTCGTCAGTAATAACAAATAACCTTTTATCAACAATAACAAAAGTATACGATTTCATCAAATTGGAAAACAAAAAGAAAAGCTGTTTTCTTATATCAAGAACTAATAGTATTTTACTTCTGTTCACTTCAAAGCAAGAAAGACAAGATACATTTAAATTTTGAAATCAAGACAAGAACAAACAAACAGAAAGGGAGACATGGTACTAAACATACTCACATTGTATTAAGCTACGAATTAAGCCTTTGTACCCTCATGCTTTCTTTAGGCCCGCATCCAGACCAAAACTGTAAGGAGGGGGGCAGTAGAAGTTTAGGGGGCCCGACTCAACCATATTATAGTTTATTTGCAAGCCTACCGAGAAAATTTTTTTAGAGGAGCCAGTAAAAATTTAGGAGGACACGGTTCCCCCTGTCCCCCGTGGATACGGGCCTGGCTTTCCTCAACAATATAACATAACTGAACACTGACATTGCATTCGAAAGAAAAAAAAAAACGAATGAAAACGTACTCACCTTGTCAGTTTTTATAGCTTATATTACAACAGCTATTGATTATGTTAACCAAAGTGCACATAATTTTAATCCCTTAGACACCAAAGGAATTTATTTTCTGCTACGATGATTCAAATAAATATCTTTTCCGTACCAAAAACCGAACCCAGGTAGTACTAAAATGTTAACGTCAACAGACGGTTATTTGGAATCATGATGATATTGTTGCAAATAGACTAAAATGCTTTTTAGTGAATAAAAAATACAAATAGAAAAAATTTAAAAAAGCAGAAAGAGAAAGGTGGCGTTATAAAGATCTTGAAATTTAATTATTTATTTATTTTTGCCTAAATGATAACCCAGTTGCTATTAGAGGGTAAACCAATATGTTTTAAAACACATGCAGTATTTTTCTTCTAAATTTAAACGCGGAAAGATATCGCGCACATGGAAAATTTTCCTTCTTATAGTCTCATTTACATCTACTATTTAAGAAGATTAGAAGTCCTGAAATATTTGGAATTTCTTATGGGTAGATTGTTTCTCGTAACTCTTATTTGCAAAACACTGTTTGAGTCAAGAGATAACGATGAATTTTGCTGAACTAAATTAGGCTACACAGGGGAGATCGTTGTATCAAGAGCATAGTGTACCTTGAGCCATTTCCAATATTTCGGAAGGTGCTGCTTTCTGGTGATCCAACACCGAAGTACAGTCTTCTTCGATGTGCGATTGTCCACCAGTGCGAGTCTGGATGTGTTTCAGAAATTGTTGTTTATGTGAGGGGAGAAAAATAATTTTCTACGGTCAAAGTAAAATTTTCAGTGTTAAGTTGTATGAGTGTCGACTGTGAATAAATAGACTAGAATTAATTTGAATATTGTCATCGGATACCTTATCCATTGGTAAGTAAAATATTGGTGAAGTTCTGAATCTTAGCTGTATTGTAACGTTTAGGTAGCCATCTTTGTTGAAATGTAGATGCTCATGTACCTTGGGCCAAAGCTACGTCGTGTACCATGGACCAAATTGATCGTGGTTCATAGTACAAGAGGTTACAAGATACTTTCTTTTTTAATTTCAGGAAGACTTGTTGCCACAAAGATGCCCCGTAGCAAATCTGGAAAGAAGAGAGATCCTGTGGATCCAACTGCCTTAAGAAATGCGCTTGAAGCTATTCATTCCAATGATTCAAATAAGAAGATAACCTATAGAGAAGCATCGAAAGTGTTTAATGTAAGCCGTTCTTCTCTTATCCGACATTTACATAAATTTAAAAACAGTAAAGAGAAAGACTTCAAATATAAAGTGACTTATGCAGTGAAGAAAGTTTTTACAGAAGCCGAAGAAGAAAGCCTTGTAAATTATATTCAAACTATTGCGAAAATGCAATATGGGCTAACTAAGAAACGTGTTAGAGTACTTTCATATAAATTTGCTAAAGCGAATGAGAAGAAGTATCCAGCAACATGGGAATAAAATCAAATAGCCGGAGAAGAATGGATGCGTGCGTTTCTTAAAAGACATTCCACAAAACTTTCGAAAAGGAAACCCGAAGCAACTAGCCTAAGTCGGGCTACCAGCCTTAATCGCCATAATGTTCAATGCTTTTTTACCAACATCAAAGACGTTCACAATACATGTGGTCCCATTCCTCCCGAGAAGATCTGGAACTTGGATGAAACCGGGCTCAGTACTGTTCAGGGACAGTCCAAAATAGTTGCCAATAAAGGTGTCAAGCAGGTCGGTTGCGCAACATCAGGAGAAAGAGGTGACCTGGTCACTATGATCACGGCCGTCAACGCAGTTGGAAATTCAATTCCACCAATGTTAATTTTTCCCCGGGTAGACTTCAAGGACAGAATGTTATTTGGCAGTCCCCCAGGAAGTATTGGAGCCACCAGTGTATCAGGATGGTCCAATGAAGAAACCTTTCTGAAGTTTTTTGATCATTTTCTTTCCTTCGTCAACTGTTCAAAGGAAAACAGGATTTTGTTAATTTTAGACAATCACGAAACTTATCTTTCTCCAGAATGTTTATATAAGACATCAGCTGCTGGTGTAGTGATGGTAACATTTCCACCACACACTTCTCATAAGTTACAACCTTTAGATATTTCTGTTTATGGGCCACTGAAGACATTTTATAATCAGGTGTTGAGGAGTGGATATATAACAATAAAGGGAAAACATTTGATATATATACAGTTGCAGAGACACTGGGAATAGCATTTCCTAGGGCATTTACACCAATCAACACATTATCCGGTTTTCGTAAGTCAGGGATATATCCACTAGACACGGGTGTTTTCAGTGACGACGATTTCCTGAGTTCATACGTCACAGATCAAGTTACGGAAACTCAGCCATCAGAAGAGGTTACAATTGGTCTGGAGAATGAGGAAATTGTGCGCAAAGCTTTCAGTTCAAAACATTTGGATGAATCAACTGCTAGGACATCAAATGCACAAGACTACAATATTGAATCGGGCACACCTGAGGCCAACAAGAGAAAACAACTTAGGAAAACTGTCACTCCAGAAGAAATCCAGCCGTTTCCAAAGGCTCCTGAAAGAATAGCCAATGTTACAGGAAGAGAAGAAAAACTATGATAGCGACCGACACGCCCGAGAAACAGGCTATAAAGGAGCAAAAAGAGAAGAAACGTGCGAAGAAAAGAGCAAAATATGAAAAACAAAACTCTTATCAAAGTGGCCAGAAATTTAGGGGATATTTTCAAAACGAAGTCTGACAAACTTAGCAAGAAGGGCTCTAGTCATAAGACACACCATAGCGCGGAAGGAATGATGAAGAGATGATAAACAATGGAGAGGCAATTATCCTCATCGTCATCATCAACATCATCTGAGAGTGAAGATGAATCTACATTTTCTCTTGTGTCTACAGATGATGAAGATAGTGCAGAGGAAGAATGTCTATATTGTTGCAGTTCGAAAGAGGCTGATTGTTGCGGGGAAAAGTGGTGTAGGTGCATTAAGTGTGGACAGTGGACTCACTATTTATGTGCTGGGGTAGCAGGTCATGAGTGGAAAACTTATGTTAGTGACTTTTGTACATCAAACTAAGGTAAACTTTGTTTTGTTTAATGTTCGAAGAAAAAACTTCGTTTCAAAAATATAATAAATAAATTAATGTGTTAAATATAAGTTCGTTAAATACAGGTCGTGAGTGGGAAACTTATGTTTGTGACTTTTGATTTGTACCTACGTCGTTTCTCAACAGCAAGGTTATAAAGAATGTTTGTGACTCTTGTACATCAAACTAAGGTAAATTATGTTCAAAGAAAACTTTGTTTGAAAAATATAATAAATAACTTATTGTGTTAAATGCATTATTTTCTCTCCATTTAACCTTCTTTTTAGTGTGGCCCAAGGTACAGGACGGCTGTCCCAAGGTACATGAGCATATTGTACCATGATCCATTATGCAGAGTAATTTATATTTTGCTATGAAAATTTTGTAAGGTGTGATTTGCGATTACTTCCAAGATAAATAGATCCAAGAAAGACTGGAGATTTAATTGACCTCGAAAAAATTGCATATATGATATTACAACGATAATGTTGTATGTTTCATTGGCAATCTGTGCCTATTTTCAGAAAGGGATCAGAGGCGAATTATGTGAACATTATAATGTATAAAAGAGAAAGAAAGATATATAGAGATTTCGAGATTATTATTTATGTAATCAGTAACAAAAATAAGTGTTGATGTTTCTATAGTAACGACATAAATAATTGTACTAATACGTAGACATCTTGATGAGTAAAGAAGTGTGTGTATGAAGGTATAAATATTTTATTGTATGTGTAGAAAAGTTGATTATGTACGCTTCGCTTGGTCAACTATTAAAAGCCAAATAATTCTCAACGTGTTTTACACTTTCTTATCTGGCTTTTAATAGTTGACCAAGCGAAGCGTACATAATCAACTTTTCTACACATACAATAAAATATTTATACCTTCATACACACACTTCTTTACTCATCAAGATGTCTACGTATTAGTACAATTATTTATGTCGTTGCTATAGAAACATCAACACTTATTTTTGTTACTGATTACATAAATAATAATCTCGAAATCTCTATATATCTTTCTTTCTCTTTTATACATTATAATGTTCACATAATTCGCCTCTGATCCCTTTCTGAAAATAGGCACAGATTGCCAATGAAACATATAACGTTATCGTTGTAATATTAGGAACGACGTCATTTCAATTATTTTGAAAAATGGCTCAAGGTACAACGATCTCCCCAAGAAATTGCCTGCCTTAACAACATTGATACATACTTTTTAAAGATTATTCTACGTGACAAAAAATAATGAAAATATTTTCGTTGAATAATCATTATGCTATGGGTTAAGGTCCGATATAGAATTGAAAAGGATAGTTTTGAATATTAAACTCCATACATTTGTCCACTCTCGCCAGTTTCGATTGTCTAGTGAGTTGCAATGCCGCATATCCCCTCCGCTTCCCCCACTAATGATCCTAGATGGCTATATATAATTAATTAGTAGGTGAATTGTCTTTAATTCTGAATTTTCAGGGTCGCCATTGAGAAACAATGCATTCTTTCCACATTTTTATTTTTGCTTATTTATGTATAAAAGAACTTCCCAGGAAATCCACATCTGCATTGAATGCAGATATTAACGGATTGTTTCTATGTATTTTCATTCTGTTCTTCTAACCTGTATGAAATGATAAAAGGCCACTTTAAAATGAAACGAATCTTTTCTTTCTTTTAGCACAAATAGAGACTGGCTGAATAAAACACTATTGCCATTAGTTCTTACACAGATGGTTTGATTATATAGCTTCGACTTTCACGCACAACGCAATGCCAATTTGCATAAATAAACCATTATGTGTTTTGCGAGAATAATGGCTGTAACAACTAACAATTTATTTCTGCAGCACAATGGATATTGTTTGCAAGTGTTGTTGGAACACTTACAGTATATATATATATATATATATATATATATATATATATATATATATATATATCTGGTACTATTCATCAAACATGTTAGCAACAGTCAATAAGGTTACTGCTCTTTTTTCTTCATCTGCTAGTATGTTGTTTATTCTGGCAACATTTTCTATGCCAAATTGATTTTTAAGATAAATAGTTAATTCCGGAAGAAATGGCATACTTTTTTTTTTCATTTTGCAAAAGATCTTAACCTCATTTTTAGTAATACAGAAGTTGATTTAGATATATTGAACCGAATTTGAATGGGCCTATTACCTAGTAAATACCCTGTTTTCACCACCAGCTATGTTCGATCTGCAGGCTGACTGACTACAGATCTACTGACTATTGCCTAGCATTGAAGTTTCCATTGCAGGATACTCCATTACAGCTGAGCAAGCATAATGCATCCCACTGCTCTTTACAGGCTTTCCACAGGCCAGAGATGGTGCAGACTCCACGATGGGACAATCGCCGCTTGAGAAGTCCGAAAGCGTATATTGGAGTGGTATCTGGGATCCTGTCAGGGATGTCAGAAAAGGGAATTACCTAAATTCTAGTTTCTTGTTCTATATTGCGATAGAATTCCAAGAATGTTTTCTGCCTGTAGCTGGATGTCTTGTCTTGATGCACTTCAACCTGGTTCACGTCTTTTGCGTACAATACTGGGATCTCAGTCAAGACATTTGTCTGGTAATACACAGCTTTGATTTTGACCTTTCGGAGACGCAGTTTGCTCCTGTACAAGTAACCTGCCACAATCACTAGCCCTTTCGGGAAACTCTCTCTCTGCACGCAAAAGGACGAACTTCACCACAGTCTATGAGGTAAATCCACGCCTCATCAAGGGTAACAACAAACTTCCACCGATCATCCACGAGATGATAAGCGTCGATAACCTCCTACAGTTTATTTTTTTGCTCAGTCACATGACACGGTTTTAGAGTGTGCAAAGTGCTTTTGCGAATTGCCTTGAAGCGTACCCACTAAATGGCGCGGTTGATTGTCGTTTGCGATATGTGGCATTTGCTGGACATGGCATGCTGTATGGAAAAATTTTCGCAGGTTGACATACGCAGGTCGCAGGTTTCTAGTTGCTCAGTTTCGGTATGCTAGCCCAAGACTCTGTGCCGTATATTTCCGTATAGTACGATTCACAGTGGCACGACCTACAGGAAAGTTAAGTACTTGACACATTTCTGTGATGCGCGAAGTCCTGAACTTAGCATGAAAAAAGGGACACAATGCACCTCCCCAGAATCTGTTCAGTTTCGACGGCATCAGACTACTCTCAGCCACACTGCCCTACTACGTGACTAGTGAGATAATGTTGCTTGTGAGGTGGCAATCTCACAGCGGTATAGTTGGACATTGAATTCAGCTCGATATAACTGAATCAACCCATGTAGCTCTCTTTGCTGGTCCAGGGATAGGGTGTGCGCCTTTAGTGAACAAAGTCTAGGTTGCGATTCCCGACAGGGGATTGACTTTTCAAGTGGCTAAGATCCCACTTTAAAATTTAAGTCCCGTCCAATATATTCTCGCTGCTGACAGAGGACTTAAATTCATATCAACGACTTTCGTATCTTTTGTTGTTGTTGTTGTATAAAGTTCGATATCGCTTTACAGCATCAAGGCCTAATCAAGGTTACCGAACGCCCACTTTTACCCGGATATCTTGTCTTTCTCTTTCTCTTAAGCTGGTCTGTGCGAATTTTCTCCTATCCGAAATTGTTTGGGTTTCCTATCAATTCTACGAAAAATCGAAAGTTGAAATAAATAGTTCCATCTCGATTCTTGCAAACGATAGTCGAACCCATCTCGGAAAGCATATATCTGCTAATACCGTGCAAAAGAGAGAAAACTATAATGTGCCCAGCAATAACATCTGTCGATGCGTAGTTATAATGTAAATCGGAATTAAAATCGTGCATTTGATGATGTTGTGTCACATAGTCGTTTAACAGTTGTTCACACTTGTTCACATTTTTTTTTTCAAATAAACGGTTTTCGTCACTTTTTTAGTTTATGAAATATGGTAACTCTAAACCTAATTCTTCAAGTGGAATCCGAGTCATTTCTCGGGACTGTATCCAAGGTAAATAACCCCACTGAAGATTAGGCTTACAATCTATTTGTTTCCATTTTTATTTTATTGCCTTCCCATTGCAGTGCTACACAAAATGGTGAAGACTACTTTGAAACAATGAGCTTTAAAAAAATGTAGGCTTTCTTCATTGCTTCAACTAATCAATGTAAAAAAAAAAAAAAAAAAAATAGCTACAATCATGTAAAATGTTTCCATTTGTGTTTACTCATTTCGCACTTGATCATTATGTACTTATGAAATTATTCAGGTGATATTAAGATTCTTCCCAAATATTCACTGTAAATGGATTTGTTCTGAGAAAAATTAAAATAATATCCTAATAACAAAATGTTGTGTTTCCACGTGGGCACACAGAAAAGACCTTCTTAAAAAAAAGATAAACAGATTCCGCCTTTTTTATATACAAAGATATAAATACTACTATATAAACATATCCCCATTCCTTCCAAGGGCTTGGCTGCAATCTCCCCAAATTTACCATTCTTCCCAAACTTATAATTCCTTCTCTCCAAATTTACCATTTCCTCCAAAACTTATCATTTTTCTCTCAAAATTTACTACTACTCCCAAACTTATTCTTCCTCTCCAAATTTAATATGACTCCCAAACTTATCACTTGTTCTTTCCATATTTACCATTTCCTTCAAAACTTATCAATCTTTCTATCCAAATTCAACATTCTTCCCCAAAATTATCATTCTTTCTCTTCAAATTTACCACTAGCCTCAAACTTATTCTTTCTCTCTAAATTTACCATTCTTCCCCAAACCTATCATTCTTTCTATCCAAATTTACAATTTCCTCCAAACCTATCATTCTTTCTCTCCAAATGTACCATTCTTCCGCAAACTTATCATTCATTCTCTCCAAATTTACTATTACTCCCAAACATATCACTCTTTCTCTCCAAATTTACCATTCTCCTCCAAACTTATGTCTTTACCTCCAAATTTATCATTGTTTCTCTCCAAATTTATCATTTCCTCCAAATCTATTATTTTTTCTCTCCAAAGTTATCATTTCCCCAAAACGTATCATTTTTCGGTTCAAATTTACCATTTTCCTCAAACCTATCATTCTTTCTCTTCAAATTTAGCATTCTCCCCACAACTATACCATTATTTCCCCGAAATTAGCATTCTCCAAATTGATTGCACCTTTTGCAATTAAAAGGTATGTCCCCTCAGTAATCTCATGGGCATAACTTGAGCTCTGAAAGCCACATATGGTCACCCTTGCTGCTGGAAACATGTTTATTTAGGTTTCGGGACCCAAACCCTAACCACTTTCGGTGTTTGTTATATGCATTAATAGCTCTATTTAAATTTAAAAAAGGAAATTCGGATGCATAAAACAAAAATTAAAGAAAATGAGGGAGGGGGGAAGTAAATTCCCAACTACCGTGTCATTTTGTGTCTGTCACTATGACTGGGTTTGTTAATTAACGCTTATTAAGGGAGTGCGTGAGATACAGAAGGGAAGAGGAAAAGGGGAAGGAAAGCGAGCATATGACTGGTAAAAAAACGGCACTTTTGTTTTCGTTGAAGGCTGAATGAAGTCGGGGATTCCAACGGTCTAATGGGCTAAGGAGGAGGAGACATGAAATGAACTAATTTCGTCATAATTGTTGCTTTAAAACGCGAGAGAATCAAGCAGACAAGTGTATGAACGTGTGTAGTTTAGTATCTTGCTTAATTTTCTTTTCTTCACCTTCCCTGACATGACGTGGTTCTTCGACTCGCCCTCGCAACAGGTAAAGACACTGCGCGAAATACTGACGTGACTCTCTTTTTTGATGCCACGGTTCTCTGAACCTGAAAGAGCAAAATGTGTCACGTGAGAAAAAGTAGTTGCATCATTAGTTGTTGTTATTATTATTAGTAGCAGTATTAGTATTAGTACTCTTACTGAGTCCTAAAAACTGACCAGAACCCACCCACCCACGCAGGTTGAACGTTACACACCTTCACTATTTCTGGCTTCATTGTTATTATTAATAATAATGGCCATACTTTTACATATACCTTTCAATTTTTCAGCTCAATCGTCGTCGTTTGGTTAAAAAAAATGCTTTTATGGAAAAGTATCTCTTCTGGTCTTTACAACTTGCTCCTAACAAAGTAACTATTTTATTTTTTTAACGATATTTTTTTAAATTTTATGCTCTATGGTGAAATGTTGCAAATCGTTTACAGTTTATTATTATTATCTATTTTTTTTTAGGAGCTGAGTATTTAACAAAAGTCGCTTAGAATAATTTCGAAATGAAAGGCGTATAAATGGAAAAGAGTTCAAGGTGGTGTCCCCTTAACCTTACTGCTCTCCTGTAATATGCCACACCGTGCACTTGCTTCGTGTAACAAGCGTAGGCTACGCACTGAACTTTTGTGTTGTGACTTCAAAACCATTCAATTTCATACATATATTTCTTCTTCTTACCAAAGAATTTGCTATTCTTTCGTATTTGAGGATTTTAGATATAGCATTTAAGTGTATATTATACACATTTGTCCATATAAAAATTATTCAAGTGAAGTTTTGTTAGAGATAAAGTACACTTCAATTCGGATAGTGCAAAATGAAAACTAGAAGATATAAACTCCCATGATCTCGGTTTATGAAAGAGGTAATGTGCTTAGCATCACACCCAGGTTTCTGCAGTTCTCTATTTGACAAAGACTCAATGAATCTCTAAGCTGCATTTGTAAGAATCTCCGGCCGTCTAGGTGGTAGGTTCTAGACGTTTTACTGACTATATCGCTGCACTAGTATTGGAAGAGGTTACGAAGTTCGTGACTTGTGACCCGGAGGTAGTCACACCAATAGGTTCACCAGACCCGGTGACACGGACAGACCCATGATCCGGAGTGATCTGATGAACCGGACATACTGGTGTGACTTGAAGACAACCGAAACGTTATCATACACATGGGAAGAAAGTATGAGGATCTATTGTAAATGCAACAAACAGTATTCTCTTCTCTCTCAGAGTCTTCTTACTAACTTACGTAATTTTCTTCTCTGCTTGTTGTGTGTGTGTGTGTCAAAACGTTGCACAGAAAGATAACTACTACGTTTATCAGAATATAAACCCATGACAATCGCAAGAAAGTTAAGCTAGATATGTTAGTTACGAGAGATTGTTATCAAAGTTTAATCGAGCGGACCTGTCAAACATGTCATATTAATATATTACATAATTGGTGCGGTATTTCCCGAGTAGACAAAAGTGCACTCTTTGTTTTATTTTTATTAGCACATATTATCGATATAATATCTCGGAGACTGTAACATGACGGAGACTGGAACATATTTTTCTAACCTACCTTCTTCTTGACATAATAAATCTTGAATAATAAAATTTGACGCATGGGTCCCATGTTGATTGATTATCATTTTGCTGCTTTTACGCAAGCATGTAGCGGACCATTGTGCATGAGGAGAGATTTGCATTATAGTGGAATATTTAAAATGGTGTGTAGGGTGTGTCCCTGTTTCCCAGAATCCTGTTTCTCATAAAAGGACCCAAATTGGTATTCCAAGCTCAGTGTTGTCATGTTTCGAAGGAAAGGAAAATAATCCAATGCGTGTGTTCCTGTTTCGCAGATGAGAGAATTTATTTTATACATATGTTTGTGAAAACCCTGTACTGCACCAGAAGTACGCCGATATTTGTATTACAGGTTGAGAAATTGATTTCATCGTAATATTGTAATCACATGTACAAATTGTAAGTAACAAACAAATTATTTCATAAATTATTGAGAAAATCAAGATGGCTGATATATCAGCACACCGTAAAGTGAAAGGGAATTTCTGTAAAGTGAAAGAAACGAAAAGATAGTAATGGATGGAACATTTAAAACTTGTCTACATGTATTTTCATAGTTATATATATTCCACGGAAAGTATTTTGGACATTTTTCCACTCCTCTTCTGCTTATTGCAAAGCAAAACTCAATCATTGAACACACCCATGCTTCAGCAAATCAAGAAAAAAACCTGAAGATTGTTTCTTACAGTTTCGTGTGCAAGACTTATGAATGTTGTTCAACAAGTGGCACTAATCGTACAAGAGAAACATTCCAACACATCTGTTTGTTTCATTTTACCCAATCTATATGGAGAAAGGTATAAGATATTGGGTTGGCTTCACTTTATAATGCTGATAATGATATGAGGAAATAGCTTAGGAGAGCAGATGCACTTCCACTAGTTCCTGTTGAAGACATTCCTGATGCACAGAGTGAGAGAATAAATTTATCCCTTTCCATCGCGATGTAAGAAGTATGTTCGTCGATAACTTTCGTATAAAATATTCGGTTTTGATAGAATAGTCTATGGGGCATAATTTTTATGACGTTTTTGCACAATTTCTACTGTTTGGAGTTAAAATTAGCCAATAATGCAGGAGCGAATTTAATCGTTTTCTCTTCATATTAACACACAGTATTTAAGCTCCTCAAAATCTTCGTAAAAAAAATCCGATTATTATAAAAAAAACGTAATTGATGAAGAGGGGGCGGTGAAAATTTCAGTAATAATAATAATAATAATAATAATAATAATAATAATAATAATAATAATAATAATAATAATAATAATAATAATAATGAACTAGAATTTACTTTACAAAGCACCGCATCATTAGAGGTAAAACAAACATCAAAAATTCATAAAGTACTCTCCCCACCCCAAATGGTAACAAGTTGGTCAGTTCTAAATAGGAAAAGTACTGTCTTGAATGGTTTGTCCATCGTCTCCATCATAACTTGCAGTATTTGATTGATCGCAATCAGCATATCGAAATCTGTCAATTTGTCAGTCTTATATTTGTCCATTCATCCATTGGTACATGAAGATCCAATGCGTGTGTTCCTACCAAATTTTACCAAGATACCAAATTTTAAAGCCTTCATGAAATTCTACACAGTGCTTTTTCTTTTCATTTTAAACTCTTCCTTTAAGAATCAGGGTAATATAGTATAAAGTGAATATTTTAATTCTATTTCCTCGAAATCAACTCTAATAATATTATTTAGTATACTTTAAAAATCAGACATTTTTGATATTGATAATGTAGTTGACAGACACTACCAATATTAAAATTAGAATTGATTTTTTTTACATGTATGATCTGTAATAGAGAATAGTAAATAGTGTAGATTTTTTTCAAACATGTTTATGATTTTAAAAAAATTTTGAAGTATTTGTGTTTATTAACGTGGTAAAAAATTTCTAATTAGTACAGAAATTCCCTCGTCTACCATCTTAGGCGAAATTTTTGCCTAAAGTGGCAGAAAATTTTCTCTTGAAGAAATCAGTGGCTGATAAGTCGTCAGGCGAGATGGGATTTAACTCTTATTTCTACTTAGAATTGTAAGGGTAAAAAGATGACGTCACTATCCTTTTAGTCTTCATTGCAAGCCGGTATGTATCAATGTATATTACCCACGATACGAATATGCACAGGCCCGTATCCAAAAGGGGTCTAGGGGGCCGCCCCCCTAAAATTTTCACGGTAGGCTTTCAAATTAACTATGGGACGTACCGGAGGCGGGTCAAGACTTCACTTAGGAACTAGTACGTGAACTATCCAAATATCCGTGTTTCAGAATTATATGGTACTTCCGCAACAATTTTTATAGAGGTAGTTGGTTAGTACTTCAAATTATATATCCGTAGCCAAGTTCCCTCTATAAAAGTTGTTGCACGAGTACCTTAGGATTCTGAAACATGGACATTTTAATAGGACACATGCTAGTTCCTCAGTGAAGTCTTGACCTGACTCCGGTGGCTCCCATAGTTTTGGAGCTACGGATCTTTAAAGTTCATTTTTTCATGTTTTCGGCAGCCTATAACTCCGAAAGGAAGAACCATTTGTGCACCCAGGTTGGTGTATTCTTTTTGTCTTATCTAGGTGTCAGAAATCAGCTCCCAAACGTTGTCGTTGTTTTGAAACCCCTTGTATAAGGAGTCTATTGGAAAATTTTTTAAAATGAATATACTTCAATCATATTTCTCAGCAAAAGATGAATAATGGTTCCAATACAAGGGTCTGTTGAAAACTTCCAATCCCAACCAGAAAGAGTGCAGGTAGAATGATGAAATTTTAAAAGTTAAAAGACCATATCTTTGTATGTACGATTACAAATTCTCATATCGATAACGAAAAGTTTCTTCGGTCTTTCAGGCCTTGAATTGATCATGTATGCCCAACCAACGAATATCGAGATCAGAGTTACCATCAAATTTTTGTTCCACCTTGGAGTCAGCGAAGTAAATTCATGAGGAAATCAGTGAAACACGATAAGACTCTCCGTCATTAGGAAAGAAGTGAGTGGCACAGTTTAAATTTGACAATTTCTCAACAGATGATGCTCCAGGTGCAAGATTATTATTTTATTTATTTATTTATTTATTTATTTATTTTTGTATCAGATTCCAGGCCCCAAAGAGTATTGGACTCACTTAAAGGGGCAATACAGTTACATTGCTTATACATATTAAAATACAAAATTAAATTGTTTATACATAATAGATATACACATACAAGAATAAGAATAAGGCAATATCTGTTGAGTTTATCCTTACATTTACTTGCTACTTTTTTTTTAAATGCTGTGCCTTATACAATTACACTTCATATTCTTACTTTCTGCCATAATAGCTCTCTTATCCGTTTCTTGAATAATGATTTTGATTTCAACTCTTTATATTCAGTTGGAATTTCATTGAAGCATTTTATGAGATAATTCTTAACTCCTCCTGTTCCGTATGTTTTTGAAGAATAAGATTCCACATGTATTTGTTCTTTATGTCTTGTCTCATAATTATGAAACTGACTATTTCTATTTACTATTATGTTATGATGTATATTATTATTCATAACATTAAACATATAATATACAGCTGATTCTTTAGCTAAATAATCTAATGGTAATACTTTAGACATTCTATAGGTATTTAAATTTGGGTTTAGCGTGGCAGATTTTAGAGCGTACGTAATGCCCTATTCTGAAAAATTTGTACTGGATACAGTGCACTTTTGTTCGAACGTCCCCATAATATATTCATGTAAGTTAGATGAGAGAGTACATATGCATAATAGCTGCATTCACGTCTCCATTCAAGATGCTGATTAATTATTATTTCTAGGTATTTAGTTTCAGTGACTCTTCTTATTTGTTGACCTTGTATATCAATATTTATATTATGGTCTACATGGATATCTGGTTTCTTATGGAAACATATATACAGTTTTTTCTACATTTAGTGAAAGTTTATTGCAATTCAACTAATTCTGTAGTAGATTTAGATCCTGCTGTATTATATTTTCTAATGTATTTTTATTTTCCGCTGTGTATGATATATACATATCGTCAGCGAATGTTACTAATGTACCATTTTGTTTGATGTTTGCTACATCATTTATATAGCCTATATTAAAGATAGGAGAAGCCCCACCTCGTGGCACCCCACATGTAATTGTCTGTTCAGTACTTGTGAAGTTCTTTACCTCAACACATTGCTTTCGTCCGTTTAAATAACTTCTAGACTATTGTAATGCAAGTCCTCTAATTCCTAAATTACTAAGTTTGTTAAGCAGAATGTCATGGTTAACCTTATCAAAGGCTTTGCGAAGATTAATAAATAATAATAAGATGATTAAAAACAGTGAATATTTTCGAAATAGTGGATAAAATTCAAGACATTATTCCTGAAAATTTTAGATTCTAAGCAAAACGTGTGGTAGAGACTGTGAGCATTTCTCGGGAATGTGTTAGTAGCATGATTCATAATGACTTGGGCATACGCAAGCTATCGGCAAACTCTTCCCAAAAATTTGTCAGCTGATCAAAAGTGTGAAAGAGTAAGAACATCAAGTTCTCTTCGATTTTGATCACAATGCAGACCAATTTCTGTCATGAGTAGTAACCATGAAGAAAATATAGATGCACTACTATGATCCAGAAACGAAACAACTGTCAGTGGAGTGGAGGCACTCATTCTTCTCTCGCCCCAAGAAGTTCAAGAGACAGAAGTCGGCTGGGAAAGTGTTTCCAACATTCTTCTGGGATAAGGACAGAGTCGTGCTCATAGACTACCTGCTCAAGGGTCAGACATTTAATGCGAGTACTACTCTGTATTACTCATAAAACTCCAAGTGAAACACTGTGGAAAAGTGAAAAAAGAAGTTCAGTTCCTTCAGGACAATGCCCTTATTCATCGAGCACTGCAAACACAACTGAGATTGCATGATTCAGGGTCTCAATGTGTAGATCATTCTCCTTATTCTCCAGACCTAGCGCTGTCAGATTATTACTTATTTCCCCAACTCAAACAACACTTGCGAAGACGCCATTTAGGATCTGATAAGGAAGTGATTAGTGCTACAGAACAGTGGAGTGAAAAAAAATCTTCATTTTTTTTACCTGGTCTGCAAGAATTGGAGCACCGTGCAAGTAAGTATATTCAACTTCAGGACATCATGTAGAATAACTGTAAAATTTCATCAGTACACGTGCATTCCATCTAGCTTGCACTACGAACTATTCAGCAGTCCCTGGTATCTTTGTAAACTATCGAATCAAAGTCAAAGTAAAATATCAGAAAAACAAAAGTAAAATCTTTGCCATACAAATTAAGTACTCATCACAAGTATTTTGTCAATCTTGGCAGATTACTTGCCGCAAACTGCGAAGTTTCCAGGCACCACGATCCTCTACTAACTTCTTCTTATAATAATTTCCTCTTTTACTCGTAATGCTGTCCATCAATCATATCCTCTTCCGGCCTCCATATTTTTTTCCCGACATGTCTTCTATCGGTTCTTAACGATACAGTTCCTTCTTAGTTAATGTTCTAACCAATCAGTTCTTCTTCTTTCTAATCATGTCTAAATTTATTATTTCCTCTCTTGATGTTCTCAATAATTCCTCATTAATTTCCTCGTTCGACTTAGCAATCTTTTTAAATTCTTTTTTACTCACATATTTAGAAGGCTTCAAGTCACTTTTCGTCATTTTTGCGTTATGAACATGTTATGGCCGCTAAAGTACAATACTGCACACAAGACATTTTATGAGCTTAATAATAGGATTCGACCATGTAACGTTTGAATCATTCACTTAACTGTTATTCAGGGATGATTAAAATGAACTTTTCTTTTTCCTATATGGTCTTTCGCCATTTATATTTTGCTTTTATTTATACGCAGACTGAAAGTCTTTCAGAACAAGCTTCTAAAGACTTCTAAAGAGAATATTCGGACCCATGAGGAATGGGAATGGCGAGCGACAGAAATTTCATATCAAGAAACTACATACTTTATGCTATTTACCAAACATTGTTAGGGTCAAGTCTAAGATATTAAAGTGAACATGCTATCTAACCAGAATGGAAGAAAGTAGAAACGCTTTCAAAATTTTTAACTGGAGACAATTCGAAAACCTATCATTGGGGGGCTTGCGTGCTCTAATGATCCCAAGAGCTATGCCGCAGATAGCTTCGCTATGAGAGGGCTTCCCATGCCGGACAGGTCTTTAGGGGTAGCAGCCAGACGAAGAGAGATATTATGGTAGTTTGCAGCAACTCTACCATTACCACACTGAGGCTGAAGATGATTGACATCGGCAAAGCTCAGATGTGAACAAAAATAGGCAGGGACAGGATGTCCTCTATGACTGTTTCGCTGCGAGGTGGACGGATCTGGGACACCACCACTTTACTCAGTCCCTAGAAAACAACATGGAAAGAGAATTTCCATGTTGCCCACCAATGTATGGTTGAGGTGAACCAGAAGATCTAGATGCAGAAGGAAGGGCAATATTAAGATGGACCTCACAGAAATAGGAATACTGAGTAGAAACTGGATCTAGTTGGCTAAGAGTAGAATGGAGAGCTTTTGTGGACGAGGCATTGAACCTCGGGATCCTATAGGCCACACAGTTAGTAGGTTAGCTGCACAAGCCGGTAAATCTGTTTGGTGACATTGGCGATTAACGTCTTCAGTTCTTTGATAGATGGTGGTTAGTCTGCACTATTTTCTCCCTACCAATCCTATCAATGTCCAAGCATGCTGAACCACACCGGATCGATTTCCGAGGGCTACACAAAATATCTCGCTCCAGGGGCGTCATTTAGGGGGGCAGGAGGAGGCAATTGCCCCCTCCCAAGAGTTTGAGGAACACATATACTTTAATCAATTGTATACTAATATACCAATACAAAACATGAAAGTCTCTTGCCCCCCCGCCCCCAAGCGAAGTCAGAAATGATGCTCCTGTCTCGCTATACTTGTTCGAAAGTTTCAGGTGTTGTTACGATTTTTCGTGAACCACTCTTGCACTTCCTAGAGATTTGAATTGTCCTTTACGTATTCCACTTCTAGACCAAGTTCTTCACTTAAAATATGCATCATGTAGTTAAAATGTTGTCTAAAATTTATGCGCTGCTATAGGTCATTTAGTTTTCCAGTGACGGATCTAGAAGGTAAAAACTGGGAGGGAGGCAGCTAGAACCCAGACTATGATAGGTATATCATAAATTTACTACAAACTTTCAGAAATATATAAATAATAACTTCAATTATTTTTGTGACGCAAAATACTAGGGGGCCTAAGCTCCCCCGCCCCGGGCTAGATCCACCCCTGTAGTTTCCATATACCTGTTCACAATTAAAATAGACTGCTCTACATTATACGAGGTCGCCATCTTGTCTGACGTCAATTAAGTATTGCCAGATAACGGAAACAAAAGTTTTTGAGTTACCGAATTCAATGAACCATAAATCGTTACTGTACGTATTTCCTGTACGGTGTTATTATTTTTTTTTTGAGTTTTACGTCCCACGGTTATGCCGGCTAGGCTAAAGAGACGGTGATGATAAGTAATGAATGAAATGGTGGAATGAAGAAAGTGGGAGAAAACGGGAGAACCCCGAAGAAACCCACGCACACGGTGTTTGTCCACCGGAAGGTAGGACAGGGTTTGAGCAGGAGCAGGGTTTGAACCCGTGACCTCATGCACCAGAGGTGAACGTTCTATCACTGAGCCACCGCGGCCCCCTATGTACGGTGTTATTAACGCTTATAATGGTGGACCTTATTGTGGTACACATTGTATATTGACTATTCGTTATTACTATTCTATGACATGCAACAAAAAGTACCAAGAGGCAGGGATATTGAATAGTAAAAAAATCGCCCTCAAAAATCTAAACCAAGGGTTCTTTTCTTTTATATACACTATTTCTTTCCTTACGAATGCTTTTCTCTGGATACAGTTTTTACTTTTTTCTATACCACATGGTGCAAGTTCTTCATCCCATTTTAGTGGTATGAATATTCCTAGCGTAACACAGTGAAGAACAAGATTCTGCATGACTTGTTAATCACTTTGCATTTCTTGACAGAAAAAAAAGCAATTTAAAGTATCGAACGTGTTCTGTGAAATCAAAATCCACGTAATTACGTAATATTAGAACTGCACCAAACAGATTAATGGAAAGAAGAAAGAAAACTAAGAGCAGTATCGGTAATAATCAATGAAGCTTCCACCATCGAGTGTCCGCCCTTTTTAAAGCTCAACTCGGCAGACATTTGAAATATAGCGTTGAATGAAAAGGTGTATAATTATATTGCTAAACCACACCTACGACAAAATGCCTTAAACACCCTGTACAGAAAGTAGGTGCTTTTATGCTTTTAACAGTTTCTTAAAACGCATTCTTGCTTAATGTTTTTGGGATAAAGAAGGAAAATAATGATAATAATAAAAAGGTACTCCCAGTGAACTTACTTTCAAGCATTCCATAATATCAGATTTTGCATGCTTCACAGGTTTTTGGAGATTTTCTGCCCTTTCACCTTTAAACATTTTATTCCAATGCAGTACGATTATACATGTTTTGTCCATGGAAAAATTTCACTTCTATGTTTTATATAATGAATTTATAATCTTTCCCGACTAATTAATGGTTATTGTTATTTCTAATCTCATTCCGAGGGAGTGAATCTTATGCCTGAATGTTTGCTACTTCTTCTAATCTTGTTCTGAGGGAATGCATCATATTGTTCATGTCTAATGTTTGTTTACTCTTGTAATGTTATTCAGAGGGACAGAATCACAATGTTCGTGTCTAATCTTTGTGTTTTCTTGTACTGAGGGAGTGAATCTTTTTTTGCCAAATGTTTGTAATTTCTTCTATTCTTATTCTAAGGGAATAAATATTATTATTTGTGTCTAATGTTCTAATCTTATTCTGAAGGAGTGAATCTTATTGTTTATGCCAATATTTTGTTGTTTCTTCTAATTTCTTTTTCTGAGAGATGAAATCATTCTTTGTTTCAAATGATTGTTTTTATTTTTTAAAATTCTTTTTAGTTTTACTCAGAAGGAGTAAATCTTATTACTAGTACCTAATTTTTATTTATTTATTTATTTATTGAACAAATTCCCAGATACAGAATACCTTTGCCATTTTACACAGGGACATGCTAACAAAAGAAAGAAAAAAAACAAGACAACAATAACAACAACATAGAAAAAAGAGTGTAAAAGTAAAACTATTCCGTCAAAACTCGTTTAATTGCTCTTTCAAACACTGGGTAGCTTGAAAAAATGTCCACATCACTTGTTACTTGATTACAACAGTTTGGTATTCTATAAAAAAAGAGACCTCTGTATAATAGCCAACCTAGGACGGGCAAGATGGAATAGGTGTGTATCTCGGGTGATGCGGGAAGGGACACGTAAGGATAGTTCCTCAAGTAATATTTCCGATCTTAAGTTTCCATTAACTTTTTTTTATGTAGATACTTCAGGTCTGAGATAATTCTGCGTACTTCAGGAGTCTGAATACTAAGATGTCGCAAGAGTTCCTTCTTAGATAATGATCGAAGTGCAGGAACACGAAAACGGACTATAGCGATGAAGAAATTGAGAACAGAATCAAGTCTGGAGAGATGTGTAGGTGCTGCCATGGCCCATATGGGAGAGCAGTATTCGATCTTGGGCGCTATTAAAGTTTTATAAAAAAAAGTTGCTAATGAAGAAACAGTGCGTAGTTCGGTGAATCGATAAAGAAGTCCCAACATGCGCATTGAATTCTTTAGTATTGAGGAGATGTGGTCAGAGAATGTCAGTTTTGAATCAAAGATGACACCAAGATCATTGTGAATAGCAGAATGTGTGATAGGGGAATCGTTGATATGGTATGTGGAGGGAACTGAAGACATTTTCAAAGTAATAGTAATACTGTCACATTTCTTACTGTTGAGTTTCATGTGCCACATTTCACACCAGCTTATAAGGTAATTTATGTCTTCCTGTAGAGCAATTGTGTCATGCAGACACGATGTTTCTCTGTATAACTTACAATCGTCAGCAAAAAGCAGAAGGCCACTAGGTTGAGCTGATAACTGCGTGTAGAGATCATCCATATACAGGATAAACAGCAGAGGCCCAAGTACACTCCCCTGAGGCACCCCTGAGATCACGAGTTAGGGGTTAAAAGTCGCCCCTGAAAGAACAACTCTCTGTTTACGGTCCTTCAAGTAGCTTGTGATTAGAGAGAGAAATTTACCATGTACATTAAATCTATTGGAGAGCTTATGAAGAAGATGAATGTGACTGACAGAATCAAAGGCCTTCGAGAGATCAAATTAGATAACATCTAATTGAGTATTGTTATTCATACATTTGACTGCACATGGCAGAAGAGTACTTAAATTTGAGAGACTTGAGCTTTTCGGTAGAAAGCCGTGCTGAGAACTGTGGATGTAAGGTGAGGTGAATTTAAGTAGCCTGTCTTTGATTATTTTTTCGCAGATAATTGATATTACAGAAAGAAGAGATATTGGCCTATAGGAGGATACATGATCTTTAAGTCCTGATTTATATATTGGGGTCACGTGAGCTAGTTTTCAACTGGTGGGATAATACCCTTCCTTGAAGCATCTATTGAATAAGATAGATAGAGGAACCGCAATAACTGAAGCAGTTTTGTTGAGAAAGAGAGGGCTAATTTTATCAGGTCCAAGTGATCTACGTGGAGATAATGATAGCAAGAGAGTCAGAACTTCGCCCGGAGTGGTAGAGAGATTCGATAAGGTTTCCGAACATATGGGGCGGAGAGGGGGAAGATGGGTTGTAGAGGGAAGGGATGTAAATGTTTTGCAGAAGTAGTTATTGAAGAGGTCGGATCTTTGGTCATCACTCGCTTCAGTATTTTCATCTTGGACTGTTGCCGGTATCCCCGGAGATTTTGTTCTAGATTTAATTACAGACCAAAAGACTTGAGGGTTACTAACAGTAAAATCACCAATTGAGTCCATGTATTCAAAATACTTACGCCGCTGTACCTTGACAAGACTTTAAAAAAAAATCTTATTCTGAGTTAGGGAATTTTAATGTTCGTGTCTAACGTTTATTATTTCTTTTAATCTTAGTGTGTTTAAACAACCCTAGAATTTGAGGACCATGCATGTTCAACGTCGCAGAAAAAGAGTACGAAAATAGATCCAACTTTTTGTCAATCTGTCAGATTTGTTATAGACTACTTTCCTTGTTTATCTTCTTAGATCTTCCTCCGTACGATATTCCTCTCTTCCTTTAACCACGCAAAAACTCTTAAAAAGTTACCAATCTGCGCTCAATGCAGGCCCGTATCCGCGGGGGAAGGCTAGGGTGGGCCGCGCCCCCTAAATTTTCACAGACCCTCCCTAAAATTTTCACTGTAAGCTTGTAAATGAACTATAATATGGTTGGGTCGGGCCCCCCTAACTTCTACCGCCCCCCTACATTTTTGGGCTGGTTTAATGTATTTTCTTTCCATCATCAATACGAACGAAATCTTCACCACTACAATATCTTCGACTTCTCTATTTAATTTATGATAGCATATTATGTGATAGATACACATTGTTGAATGGTGGCCTACGCAAGAAGAATCCGTTAGTCCGCAACGCTCCATAAACTCAGTATTTAGTACCCAAAAATAGTCTATTTAAAGTAATTAATTTATTAACAAATACAGCTGAAAAAATATTTGTATTGAGTAGAGATTCAAGAAAAAATTACAATCTTTTCGTTAGCCTTTTTGCATGGGAAATTTCAGTTTTAAAAAATCAAGCTTCGTGTAAAAATAAAACAACACGTTCCACCTTTGTTTCCCATTATAAGATCTACGGTGGTTTTACGAATTGGGCTTTCGGACCTCAACAGAGCTTCAGTTGAACACCCCCTGAAAAATTCAGATTCTTACTTCCCCACAATACAGTCAGAAACGGTGTTCCCAGACATATTCCTCAATTGGGGATGAATATCGATACCATTTTCACAAAATCTTTATTAGGTACCTGTATGGTAAACTCCGTCATTTCAGGTCAGAATCAAAATTATTTTCTTTCACAGGCGAATATGTTGAAAATTAAAACAGAGTGTAGAAATTAAAGCACAATTAAGCCTTGAAGTCTAAAATTAATTCATGTGCAATTACATTAATCTACTACATTAGTATTTACACTATGACAAAAAGCACGTACTTCTGGTGTGCACCTCGTGTAGTAAACATGCTGAAAACAGGTTCTAAACTTCAAGAAACAAACAAACAAACAAAGTATATACTTGTTCTAATAACAGACACGAAACTTTATTTATAATATCGATAAAGAATCTGACCCCGCTGACCCCGAAGCAAAACTTCAAGTGACGACTACTTACATAGAGCGAAGCTTAATATGAAGTCGTTACTGAATAATAAAAGCATAATAATAATAATAATAATAATAATAATAATAATAATAATAATAATAATAATAATAATAATAATAATAATAATAAACTTTGAATTCCGTTTCCGAAGTAATGCAGTATCTAATAAAAATACAACCAGCAAATAGTATGTTTTCACGATTGCTCCTAGATGGCAGTATAGTTTATGCACTACATTTTGTAACTTCACAGAAAAGCGCCGTGTAGCGGAGGTTCTGTTAAGCTTATGAAAGAATTCTTGTTCGACAGCGGGGTGATGATTACTCGTTCTCTCCTTTTTAGTAGTGGCGTAATTTTTATTTTTCAGTAGGGGAAGATGTTTCAAGTCAAGCTCTACTCCAATTATATATAGACCTATAAGAAAGTTTAAAAATAAGTGCTTTCCCGTACATGACCATGGAACGATGCTCATAAGACCTCGTTTGTAAACATCATCAGCTGGAGAGAAGGCACATGAAATTCCTTTAAACATAGCATAAGTGTCCGTTATAGAATAAGGTTTATTGAACATAAAACTGGAACTTTGAATGTTATGGAAATTGCTCCTCCTTTCCCCTCTCTAGAGCATTAATTTTCGAAAACGTTGTAACACATGTCCCTTTATTATTAACTAGCCTTCGACTAGCTGGGTACTTCACCCCAGAAATCAGCATTTTTTCAACCTGTGGACTTGCACCTCTCATACCGCTACCATATCTGTAATTTTCAGGGATTTCGAGATATAGGCATCTTGTTATAACAATTGGAGCTCTCATCCTTTTTCACCCTTTTCTTCCCGCCTTTACTTCTCTTTAAGGGAAACATCAGAAAACGCTGAAACGTGCCGAGATCTAGCCATTGTATTTTAAGAATTGCAAACCCTACCCTTTTTTTCTTGCTACTTCTTTCTTCCCTTCTAAGAGAAATGTTAAAACACACTGAGACACGTTTTTAATTATTTTAAATCAAAGGCCTAAATACCAATTTCATGCCTGTAGCCTTAAGAAATGTTGAGATATGACCATCTTACTGTAACAATTGTAACCGCGACTCTTTTTCCTTTCCCACCTTTTTTCTTCCCTTTATAGAGGGAAATATTAAAAATCACTGAAACATGTCTTTTATTTTAAATTTAAAGCGTAAGTATTAAATTTCCTATCTCTAACTAATTTCGAGCTATCCCATTACTATAACAATAAACTACACCCTTTCTGTTTCCCCCTTTTTTTCAGACCAAATATAGAGGAAGGTTACCAAAGAGCACGCACTTAATATTCATCTTGAAAAAGCTCCAAAAATAATGAAGCAAAAATTATATAAATTGAATATAATTTTAATTGAAAGTTAAGCTACATTGTAAGAAATGGAAAACTTAATACTAAATGTAGA
Organism: Thermobia domestica; assembly: GCF_964235325.1. NCBI lineage: Eukaryota > Metazoa > Arthropoda > Insecta > Zygentoma > Lepismatidae > Thermobia > Thermobia domestica. Next base: position 126,138,715 of record NC_137462.1, on the reverse strand, counting down.
TATGGAGATATACGTTAAAAAGTGAAAAAACCCAAATGCGTAATCTTAAGAACCACTGTCCCAAAGAGTGCGCTTCGTGGTCCCTAAGAGGGCGCACTCAACACTTGTCATACTTGAAACCCAAATCCGCTTTGTAAGACGAACACTGATCATGCCACCATCGTTCACAATTAATGCACTGAATCCAGTCCTCGTCAATTGGTTCTTCATACAATCCGTGACACATTGGGCTTGAAATTTGGTTGATCTCAGCTGCAGTTTTCTCTGTTGAAGTGGATGGTTCATTGAGATGATGAAAAAGTTTTTTCTTTGACTTAACATTTCCTTTAATTCGTTTGCTCTGAAGGACCTTGTGAAATGGAGTACTAGTAAAAATTTCAGATCGACGTTTGGTACGTGCAGTTTGTCGTATTTCTTTTATTTTGGAAGAGGAATGATGTATCTCGGATGAACAGACGTGTTTGAAGTTGCGGCTTCTGTACGTTGTAAGACGTTTCCCTTTCTCTATGGTAATCGGAGCCATGTTTCGCTCAACATCTTCCTTCGAAACAATTCCAGGATTTTCATTTTGATCATTTCCTTCGTTCATTTCCTCACTACTTAGGACGTCGTTGCCATACCATGAAAGGCAATAGCAAACTACCATGGATTCACCATGTCTGGGGATCTTCGGGCAGAACAGAAGATCATCATCATTATGATCAAAGACCCCCGAAACCAAGCCATGGCAAACAATTCTATCTACATTCATGTTTTCTACCATCCAAGAAAGGACTGTAATTTAAGAAATTCTGTAAATTGAAAATACTTCTTATAGAAGATTTACAGTTGGTGCTTGAATCGAAGACAAACAATTGCAAATAATTCTACAATCCATTAAAAGATTTTGTTACATTTCGCTTTCTTAAACTAACTAACTACAGAGAATTACCGTATAGTCTGTATGATGAATGCCGCTACCCACACACACTCTTAACGAAATTATCTCAAGGAGTACGCGCGCTCTCTTTGGTAACTCACCAAACGCACACTCTTTGGGATACAGCAGTCAATTCACGTGAAATTCATCCAGGTGGCGAGACCCCGAAACTAAGCTATGGCAAACAATTCTATCTACATTCTTGTTTTCTACCATGCAAGAAAGGACTGTAGTTAGCTATTATATCAGAAAAATTTCTTAACTAAGAGTACTAAAATATTACATCAAGAATTCAAAAAAGTTAGTTTTATCTGTATTTTCTGTTTGCAGCTATACGTTAACCTCTGTTTTCTTCGTATCAACACTCACACAAAGACGCATCAAACAGCGTAATTGGCGCTTGTTATCTTGGCGCCCGGTGTTATCTTGGCGCCAAGATACCCCCCCCCCCAAATGTCATCCCCTCTTTCTTAAGAACTATCCGGGTACAAACAAAACTTTTTTTCGGTACAAACGGTACAAACGATTTGCTTTCAAATGGTGTATTTCAATTTTTTGTGCTGTGAATGGGGGGACTATGTTGGCGTCAAGATAGCTCCCCCAAATGTCATCCCCTCTTTTTCGAAAACTATCAGGGTACAAACAAAACTTTTTTCGGTACAAACGGTACAAACGATTTGCTTTCGAATGGTGTATTTTAATTTTTTGTGGTGTAATACGGGGGGCTATCTTGGCGTCAGGATAGCTCTCCAGTTGACCTCTCAAGTAACCCTATAAGGAAAATGGTACAAACGAAAATATTTTCGATACAAACGGTACAAACGTAGTACAAACGAACGACCTAGTCATTGTTTCAATTTTCTAAAGTCTGGGGGACTATCTTGCCAGACGTAAAATATGGCCATAATAGTCTTAAAAGTAATTTTTCTGGTTTTTAAATGGTGTATCAATGTGAAATAAATTTGAAACTACATGAATATGAGCAATTACATTTAACAGATAATGTGAATGTCTGCAAAGGTGTGTCACGAGGTAACACTACTAATTGTGTAGATTAATATGTACCATTACTCACATTATACGTATGAACTCAGACTAAATGAGAGAGTAAACCGGATATTATAATGTCTATTGAACAGTGAAATAGAAAGGATATTAGCGTTCATGGCTTTCTATCAATTTGCTTTGATCCATATGACACACGAAAAGAACCTTCTCTGGAAAGAAATAAGATTACCTCTGCTGAAGAAACGATCGCTTTTTCCATGGATCTGCTGGAAAAACTTTAATTATTTTTTGCAGTGAACACAGTTGTAGTCTGACTACTCCCGTTGTTCGTAAAAGTTATGACAGTTAGTTGTTAAAAAAAAAAAAAGAGAGAGAGAGAGGATAGCATGCATCATTTAAGTAAGACTTTAAAAAGCCATAATTCCATTCATTATATTTATAAAGTGAGATCAGTAATGTTTGGTATTAACACGAAAATTCGGCTCCTCAAAACTCCACATATTAAAACACCATCTCCTCCACGTCGTACTCTATTACTCTCTGTACTTACTCTTGTAGTTTATCCTGCCTACACAGAACAAGATATACTAATCCTGCCTACAAAGAACAAGGTATACTAATCCTACCTACAAAGAACAAGATATACTAATCCTACCTACACAGAACAAGATATACTAATCCTACCTACAAAGAACAAGGTATACTAGTCCTACCTACAAAGAACAAGATATACTAATCCTACCTACAAAGAACAAGATACAGAACAAGATATACTAATCCTACCTACACAGAACAAGATATACTAATCCTACCTATAAAGAACAAGATATACTAATCCTACCTACAAAGAACAAAATATACTAATCCTACCTACAGAGAACAAGATATACTAATCCTACCTACACAGAACAAGATTTACTAATCCTACCTATAAAGAACAAGATATACTAATCCTACCTACATAGAACAAGATATACTAATCTTACCTACACAGAACAAGATATACTAATCCTACCTACAAAGAACAAGATATACTAGTGGAACTGAAACAGGACCCTTCATTAAGGATGCTAATGGCCCTACATAATGATCAGACTTCTGACTGATAAACCAGCACTGATCAACGATCTTCTGAATAATGGTATCTACATCTACCGTTACCATCATCGAGTGAAGCTTTCACGTACAATTTTGCCTACCACATTACGGTGTGAAGACTGCTTAACTTATAATGCATATCCTACGAACAAATGCACCAATCCTTCCGTCTGCTCACTTTGCAAAGGAGATCAAAATTAAATAAGTGTCCGGAGGTCAACGAACATCCTAGATGCAACGCTTGCGATGGGGAGACAGCCAACTTATTCTTACAAGAGTATGGACAAATCTAAACCACTCCTGGATAAGCTCGAGACTGTTGTGCGACTACACGCCCAACAAGTTTTTCTGCGACCACACAAACATCCTTCGTACCACCGCCTACTATCGAAAATATTCTGAAGTTCATCACTATCGTTCTTCAAACTGCCTTTCCCTTCCAATGTGAAGCCATTCTCAATCATGCAACAAAAGCTGTCTTCGATATATTCCAAGTTCACATGGCAGCTACATATTCTGGCCTGTCTACTTACTTCCATTTTCATACTGACGATCACCATGAATATTACTGAACGGTGTAGGAAGACTATTTCATTGTTATTCTATTCTATTCATTCGTTCTATGCCATCCGAGTTCTCTTAGAAACTTTAGCAACACAGTACAATGCAGATAGCATCTCCATTAATGAAACTTTTCTAAAACGATCTGACCGTTTCTATCTTCCAATTTATTATCTAATACCCCCTGACCAGCCTGAAAACATCGTATGTGATAATTCGGCAATAGTGGTTAAACATTCTCTTCCACGGGGTCATATCATACCGTTTTCTCCGAACACATCATACCGACACTCTAGTTTCAAGCTAATAATATTATCATCCCATCATCTGTAGATGTTCGATCTACACAACCGCTTCTGTGTCGCTTTCTGACTTACTTACAAGTTAGATTTCAACTTTCGAACATATATCTTCTTAGCAGACATCAATTAGTATTCTCGTACAGCAGCACAGAAACAACGCTTTCAAAATTTTCTCCAAACCACTCATAATTCTTTACAGAAGTTACCATATCCTACCCGTACGGAAAGCGGCATTAGTCCTGAGTGGCAATAATCCCAAGTAATCTGTTACTAATTGCTACTATTGATGTCCTTGGCTCCATAGGTAGTGATCATCTCCCAATACTTCTCTCTGTAACTCCGCGTCTGAACCCATCCAACCCATCCTCATAACCACGCACACCAAGATACAATTTTTGTAAAGCTAGTTGGGAGCAGTACAGCATTTATATCACCGAACATCTGCCGGCTACTGACGCTACTATCACAACAGTTGCAACTATTGATATCCCCTCACACATTTTGACTGACACAGTGTCTCAAGCTACGGGTTACACAGTTTCCGAATTTGTCAACCAATTGTCTAGGCCTCGCTTACCAGCACACGCCCTATATCTTCTCCGCCCCTCACACGAGTGTCTAATTGAATTTCGTCACACCAATAGCCGCCGATTTTTTCTTTTACACCACCAATTCCAGCGTATGGTTCAGTACTACATCGTAGCTCTTAAACGCCTTGACTAGTGCATTTCTTGTAATGCCTTACGCCAAGAAATAAATTCAACTAATTTTTGGGGTACCTTCAAACGCCTCAGTTTTCAGAAACAGGGCCCACAATATCTCATAGTAAGTGCTGGCCAAGTACCAACAACGGATGCAGAAAAGGCCACTGCTTCCTCCAACTACTTCAAATGAGTCTTCACTCCACACACAATCGTGTTGTTTACTTATCCAACAGACACAGATTGTTCTCTTACGCAGCCATAATTTCAACCTGATTTTGCCTATCAGTTTGACCGTAGCAATCAACTTTCTCCTCCGAATACATTAGACAATATTACAGCTGTTTTTCAACGCCGCCGGAGCACAGATCCGGGAGAAGACTCTATTACTTTTCGCCAACTTCTTAATGCGCCTATGGCGTTTCTAGTTTTACTTTCCTCTTTGTACCTATTGTTTTATCTAGAGGCAATTTTCCTCCACAATGGAAAATTTCAAAAATTGTGATCTTTCTAAAATTTAGCAAAGATCAAATTGCTGTGTCACCTTACCGACCTATATCCTTACTAACACGTTGAGCAAGACACTAAAATCCTTTTTAATAAAACAGCTTCATCACTACCTACAAGTAAAGAACAAACTGCGAACTTTCCGTCCATTCTATAGCACTGTTGACCAGTTAATCAAACTTACTACCCTTGTCGTCAACCATTTTAATAAGCGTTTATCTTCCTTTCTGATTTCCTTTGATATTGGAAGAGTTTGGTACTGTGTGGCATGAGGGCCTATAACATGAGGCTTTCGTTAGGATCAAGATGGTCAAGTCTCATACCTTTCAACTAAGTGCCAGCGTGCCAAAAGGATAAGTTCTGTCACTTCTATTATAGTTCTTTATGTAGCAGGCATGCCACAACCTCAGCCTCCACTATATGCGCTACAATTTGCTGATGATGCTGTTTTCCCAGCATTGGGATATTCTGTTGACCGTATTGATATACTCCTTCCTACAACCAGCTTTGGACAAAGTCTGGAATTACATTGTGTCTGAAATGAAAGCTCAAGCTAAATCCAAACAAGACTCAAATGACTCTGTTTTGGCTGAAGTGCCTTAAATACTGTAACAGTCGCAATTCAGAACTTTACATTTAACTCTCTTGGGGTTTTCAACACCACTTCTAAACAGTTTCAAATACTTGGGTGTAACTTTTGACAAACATCTTACCTGGAAACCTCATCTCACACAACTGAAAGCTAATGTCCACCGCCGTTTAAACTTATTACGCAACCTTAAAGGCACCACATGGAGTTGCAATACATCATTTCTTCTGCTTACTTATAAAGTTTTAGTACGCCCAGCAATCACATACGGTGGGAATATGGACAAAATCTCACGGGCTAAATACTCGTGTAGGCAAAATCTCGCAGGGCAACATCTCGTCGGGCCAAAACCTCGCCCTCGAAAATCTCGCCAGACCAATATCTCGTCTGATTAAAACATCGCGTGCCCAAACCTATCTGCCCAAAATCTCGTGTGCCCAAAACCCGCGAGCCTAAACCTCGCTTAGCCAGAATCTTGAATGGTCAAAACGTCGCTGCTCAAAACTTCGTCATGCAAAACCTGCCTTGGCCGTAATAATAATAATAATAATAATAATAATAATAATAATAATAATAATAATAATAATAGACTTAAGTAACGTGTTTACTTTAGAGATTAGAAGCGTATTTATATTAACGGCTTTAAAATGAATGGATCCCTTCCCCGCATTATGATCAGTATTTTGTGAAACGCAGTCGTATTTGGAACTTACTCGTACGTTGCAAAATGAGCATTTATACAAAGTTTCAAGATTTCACGCATAACTTATTCGGAGATTTGGCGAATGACAAAAAAATCAAGCCAACTCCAACTTAGGACACACATTTCGCCAAATAGTCTATCATCTTATTCTACTATACAAGGAGAACACTTATACAACATTTCAAACTTCTATCCCTAATAGTTTCGGAGATCTGGCGAACGTCTAAAAATAACACAAAACACCGCCTTACCTATACTCTCGAATGCAAGAGGAATATTTACACAAAATTTCAAGATTATACGACTAATATTTTCATTGATCTGTTTATAAGCGAATGAGTGGATTTATTCTTTCATTATATATACAAATATCTCACAACGCTACATATACATATTTCCAAAGCACGCGTTAGAATTTTTTTCGTAATTATTTTAACGCAATTCTTTATTATTATTAAATATAAACATATAGCAATATATAGAACATTCTACATCGAAACTATCGTTGTGAGGAGACTTTTATTGACAGCTTTTCCTAGGTGAGATTGCGTCCCGTGTATACTGTGAAAAAAATCTTATGTGGCGTACGTAAAAAGGTATGTTACATGTGTAAACCCTGTAGTTTTTGGACTTAACGTACAGTAAACGTATAACTGAAAACGCACGTTTTATAATACATTTTGTATAAGTAATCCATCTATATGTACTTTCTACATGAAACAATGTAGGCGGTCAGGATCTCGTATACAAATGGATGTAAATAACATATAGCTGAAGACTGTAGCATACGTATGTGTACGTAATATACGAAAGACTGTTAGATCTCAGACGTCCTGCAACGGCATGATCTAAGGGCAGTACGTATGTAGTATATGGATAACGTATGCTCCTTACTGATTTCTGTAGTAAGCAAGATAATTCCACATATTTGTACGATATACCGCTGTCCGGAGAACGGATTTTTCTCAGTGCAGTTTAGACCAGGCGAGATCCTGTGCCGTAAAATTTAGGACCGCGAGGTTTTGGCCAGGCGAGATTTTGGGACGTGAGGTTTTGGAGGAGGAGCTTTTCGCAAAGTGAGATATTGGGCCGCGACGTTTTGGGGGCGAGATTTTGGCCAGGCGAGGTTTTAGCCTGGTGAGTTTTTGTCTTGTGAGGTTTTGGATGGCGAGGTTCTGGCCAGGCGAGGTTTCGATCAGCCGAGGTTTTGGTCAGCGAGGTTTTCGCCGCGAGGTTCTGACCGTGAGGTTTTGTACCCAAACTCACATAGTCATCTCACCAGCCTTGACTTTCTATATGAGTGCCATAAATTCTCGAACGACACACCTTACGAGTGGCCTCATTTGCTCCCGATACTACCACTGCTCAATTATAACGTCAAGCGCAATTAGCAAACCTTTATCATTTACACCAACGCTATATCCAAACACGCATCTATCTGGCATATCCAGTTGTCCATGGACTCCTAGACCAAGTTCCAGCTTTGCCACGCTATGCCTACCCACCACTGGATCATATTCTACGAGGAGCATACTGAAAGTCGTAAGCAAAATTTTTTTTTCACAACCATAACCTCTATTTGTAAGTAAAACCAAATATATCATCTCAAGCTACAGATCTTTCTTTCACTTTTCCACATAGTCTCCGTTTTATGTAAACATTTTTCCTATCGTTCTTCAATATTACGTGAATATAGACTAGACCCAATTTTTTTTAGTGTTTCAACAAAACAATTTATTTTAAAAAGGGTTAGAAAGTGTGTTCACGGATATAACTAGGATACAAACCACTCTAACTTGTAAACATCTAAAGGAAAGGGAAAAGTAGCTATTTGTGCATCAAAAATATAAACGATTCACCAAAATATTTGTGATGAGAGAAACAAGGACTTCCGTAACTACGTCACAGAAATCAACTTTTAGCGGTCAGAATAATTCAGAAATAGAGAACAGAAGGGTGTAAAGTGGTGAACAAGTGTGTATATAATCTCTCGTAAATTTAACCAGGGGGTTCTTTCAGTATTCATTCATTATACGTACGTTCCCGATACGTTACGGTCTTTCAGTCTCTTGCGGACGAGACATTGTTAGTTGCGAATACATAATTTTGTATTGTGATATTATTATTGGATTTCTTTATGGGCTCAAACATGTAAGCTGGAAATCATTTCTCTATTTAGCATAAAATGATTACCAAGAATAGCATTGGTCCGATTAATTGTCCTCAAGCACCTGAGGTCTTTGTGCCAGGACTCAGATGTTGTTTTTCTTTAATATTTGCAGCAGAATATTTGCTGTTTTTCTTTAGGCGTGGTCGATATTACCCCAGACGAATTTAAACCAGTATACATAGTCCTATAAATCTCTCATCTTCCCATCATCATTTGCCACAAATCGCATGAAAATCGGACTTCAGTTAGAAATTCGACTCAAATGAAATCCGTGAGTTAAAAAAAAATCACTCTGTATATACAATATTCCTTATGTGTGCATGTTTTATGTTGTAATAAACAAACATATTTATATATATAAGTTTGTGTAGCTTATTGTAATTGTTCTGTTGTCGTTATGCAAAGAAGTCATATTCTCCGTTAAGTTTTAAGTTACTTAATTTACAGCCAAAAAAAAAAAAAAAAAAGATTTATTTCTAGAAATTATTCTTATTCATTCTAGTTTGAAATTTATTTGACATTATTACAGCAATTAGAAATCAAAAAATTACTATGGCAACGGTAGGTAAAAGAAGGGAATTACTATTATCTAGAAATTGACAAAAGAATTGTTTCCAGCTTACGTCTTTAATCAAATATTGCAGTCTAAACGTTACAACAGGCTTTTCATCTGAACGCCATATTAAATCCAAAATGGCGACCTTATCGACCACATTCATTTCATCTGGCTAAATATTTTTTATGCTCTAAGAACCTTAAGCATGCAAAACCATTGTAGCAGGCACCTCAGACTAATGCCATGTTATCGAAAATTGCACACCCAGTGTCACATAAATTCGACCAGCACTCTTACGTCTTAAGATAGACCAACATAAGTGGCATCGTTTGAAAGCTAAGATTATGCTCAAGGCATTATTTTATATCTCGGTTAGTTTCTGAGTTTCATGCCAATAAACCATTATTGTAAAATTAAAATAAGTACATTTTTTTATATGATGAGCGTCATTTTTCAATATGGCTGCAGTACAGAGAAATATGCAAACTTAAAGCATGCTATTATCTTGAAATTGACTCACAAGCAAAGTTACCAGCTTAATTCTATGAGTATGTAGATATTGTCAGTTAAGTGTACCTAGGTAATTCGATGTTTCGGTCTGGTTGGCATGTTGAATCCAAGATAGCGGATTTATCCAAAGTGGGAGAAGGTGGAAATTTTCAGGATATGTTCTGGAAAGCAAACTGAAGTTAACCCAAGTAGTTTCGTTTTTTATTATTTTTGTTCAGGTTCGAGCCTAAATGCATTCCAACTTAAAGTAGTACATGTTGCAATAGACTAATAAGATCAAAGATAGACCTTGTTCCTCGAACGCTGAATCCATATAGAAAAGCTATTATTTGCTATGCCTTATTGCTATTCTTCTCCAGCGATAAAGGTTGAAACAGGTTAATTTCAGGTTAATTTCAACAGGAAAAGGTTAATTTCAAACAATTCCGGGTTGAATAGAAGGTTAATTGAAGAGATAGAACGTACTCTTCAGAAGTTGAATCGATTGCAAAGAAAGAAAAAAAAAAACTGAATCTAGATATCTTTTATCGTTTCTGCTCTACAGAAATCAGTAATAAAACTGAAAGTAGTATTAAATTTCAACCACTTCCGGTGACGGTATGTACTCTTGGGACACTGAAATCGATTGCAGAAAACAGGTTGTCGCTATCTATTACCATTTTTGTTCTACGGCGATAAGCGTTGAAACCGAAAATAGCTAATTTGAACTATTTTCGGTTTGACTAGAAGGTTAATGAGAAAGAGGGAACCTACTCTTAAGATAATGAATCGATTACATAAAACAGCATCTCGATATCTCTTACCGTTTTTCCTTTGTGGAAATCAGTATTGAAACCGGAAGTAACTTTAAATTGAAATCATTTCCGGTTTTGATAGACTGTTTGGGATAATCATAAAACTATATGCTGAATTGAGACACTGAGTCGTTTGCAAAAAATCGCTTCTAGCTGTCTGTTATCGTTATCGTTTTATAATGATGAACATTATACCGAAAATGACTAATTTGATTCACTTCCGGTTTGAACAGAGAGTAACCGGAGGTGATGGAACCTGTTCTTCGAACGCTGAATCGGTTCAAAAAAATAAAATATCAATATCTCTTACTGTTTTTACTCTGATTCCTGTCAACAGATGGGCTGACGGACAAAGCCGGTGTTTATTAACTTAAGTCGGAGGTTTGAAATAACATTTTATTAAAAATAAGCAACTATATATTTCAGCGTTTACCTTTTAAATGTTATAAATAAACCTAATTCTCTCCGTCCGAGAAACGGGCAGTCTGCTACTCCGGAATAAACTACAGTATTAGGATAATCTTGCTAGGATGAAGATGCAGTTTTTCTGCAAGAAGTTATTAAGTTTTCGCACAGGTGGCAGTAATGTCTTAGTATACACTTTTATTGCTATATACAGCAGCGCCACGGAGAAGAAATTTCACTCAACTGCACAGACAGGTAAAAGTTTTTTTCTTTTTTAAGCGTTCACACAACTTACAATGAACGCTATCGCATAAGATTAGTGATTTAACTGAAAATAATAATAGTAAAGACGCCTATAAAATATCTAAGACATGTTTTATTTATTTATTTATTTATTTATTTATTTTTTGGAACGGTGTTCTTGTCCAACTAAACCTCTGCATAAGGATAAGTAGCCTGAATATGTAAGACATGTTTTTTCTTTCTGCAACTAAACCACTGCATAAGGATAAGTAGGATATTTGCTGGGACCACTACATGAGTAGCATTTCGCTGACCATGTGGGTGCTCTGCGATAGTCTCCACGGGCCAGAATTTTTAGCCCGGGCCCGGCCCGGACCGTGAATTTACAATGTGAGGCCCGACCCGAGTCCGAAATATGTTTTAGCATTTAGGCCCGAGCTCGGGTGATAATCAAATGAGCCCAAAATAAGCCCGAATTACAGAAACTTAGTAATTAATGCAAAGTTGTATTTTTGTTTACAACAATTAAAGGTATAATTTTGTAGTTGTGCTTTAAAAGTTCAGCAGAGCGGTGCAATATATATCGTTGTATAGTATATTTACAAAGTTAGGCCTGAAAAGCCCGAGAAATATGGTTTCTATTTAAAAATCCACGGTCCGAACCCAGCCCGGGCCCGAAGTGATATATGCTTTGTAGGCCCGAGCCCGTGCAAACCTCTACTCTGCGATCAAGCGTTCACTGCTAGGGCTCCGGCTGCCAGACGTCCCGATTTAACAGGGACAGTCCTGGATTTATCTCTATCCTGCCAGGAATTGTGTGATGTTCCAAATGTCCTGGTTTACCCAGGGTGCGAAATTATAACAGTCGAAGTGGGGGAGACAGGCCTGAAAAAAAAAGATGTTCCGACATAGAGTTCACAGCTCACATATTTCAACATCCGTAATTATTAAAATATGGAAAATTATTGATACTGCTAATTTCTAATCACCAGTTAAGCCATTAATTACATATGAAACACATATTAATTATGCAAATTACGGATATTAGTGTCTAAAATAGATCTTAATTGAAAATGATCCATACTAGTGTCAAATCCATACTTTTCTGGGTTGCTGAGGAGAACAGTGAAAATGCTCAATGCCATTAAGTCGAATTTTAGCCACATCGGCATGGGGATGAAAAGATGTGAAAAATAAAATGTTCAAAATGACTGGTGGTGAGATTAGTTTCAGATACATAGTTTCCTGATTGCTGATAGTGCAGATGATATTTAAATCCAAGTTTGGTCAGGGTTTGCCCAAGTGGCAAATTCATTTTAAAACCCACCTGGGTTTTTGAGCTTTTTGTTAGTATATTGTTGGTACAACTAAGGTGATCACATTGAAAGTGATTTTTGTCAGATTTTGGCCTTTCCTTGGGTGAAATAGATGCTTTTGCGTTATGGTATACAACACCTTTCAATATGTGACCTCTATAAAGTTCTGAATGAATTAGAAACCTTACCTTAGCTTGAGATAATTATAGAACAAATTAATGTATGGACTATGCTTATAGTCTGTTTGAAGTAAAATATGCAATTATATATTTTAGAAGATACTTTCCGTGAATAGTGTGCTCGCCGACTCGGCGACGCCGAGCGGTTATCCCTCATATATTTGACAGGTTTAAGGCCAAAGGTGCCGATAGTACCAATAAATATGTAGTGCGTTAGTAAAACTATTAGTATTATTTTTTTATTACCTTTGATGGTAACGTAAGTATTCTTCAGTAAAATTTGGTTTTTCAATAGCGTTGCCAACTCTAGAAAATAAGAAAACCGTTACCCTCTCAAAATTCCCTATGATATAGGTATACCGTCTGTTCGGACCCATCCATAGAAAGGAAATTTACTATCGTGAACAAAAGTGCATTAGCATCTGTATTCTGCATACCATTAGTACATTCACTAATAAGCTTAATAAATGCATTGTGTTATAAATGAGAAACTGAAATCGGCATTGATCATTTCATTGTATTTACTAGCAATTGCATGTCCTTTAAAATTATCGAAACAGATGAACAAAAGTACGTGGCAATTTTGGATTAGGAAAATGAAATTTATTCTTTAAACTTATGCTTGAACTAAAGGAAATTGCTTTAAGAAGTCCATTTTCACTCTCAATAAATGCATAAAATTCCTTACAAGTAAATTTCAAATTTTCCCTGATACAGTACAGTCCCTGTCATTTCTTTAGAATTATCTAAACAGTGGAACAAAATATATTAATCATTGATACATGGTGAAAGGTGAAAGTTTTGGACTTACTGAATGAAAGTTAGTTTTTAAATCTATACTTCGAACTAGACGAAGTTGCGTCGAACTAAATACAAATGTGAAAAAAACCGCTGATAAAGAGGCTGGTAAGAAGTTTGGACCGGTCATAGGCTTTAATCAAAATAACAACAATATTTCCGGCCAGCTGGCAACCCTATTTTCCAACAACAACAGTTTAGTTCAGTTATTTGTTGCTACTCTTTAAATAAGCACTCTGTAGAATCAACACCAACAATAGAATAAAAATTATTGTCACATTTAAAAGCTTAATGTGCGGAGTTCCGAAAACAACGTAACGCTTACTATTTCAAGTGCTCAATTCAAAATATCCGTACTAGTTGAAGTTTCGATGTACCGTAAATAAAGCTGCATTTTCGATGAAACAAAATAAAAACGTCGTGAAAGAAGTACCCGGGAAATTCCCGCAATTAAACGCACGAAGCATCGGAAGTGAATACTTCAACAATAAAACTATTTATTTTACGCTGGAAAATATTTAATTTCATTTAAGACATTTTGAAACACTTACTTTATAAAATATGAATTATATCCTTAATTGCTTTAAATTAATTTTCTGGAAAGAACTGTCTTGCAACAAGTGCTTGGGAAATTTCCGTAATTGAACGCACAAAGTATTGGATGTGAACTTTAACAAAACATTTGGCGAATGTCACTGAGGCTTCTGGGATGAATCGATCTACGTTTGTTCATTCGTCCTTTAAATCATTAGACGAATATTTCACCTCCATTAGCTCTGACCACCCCCTCCCCCTGGTATCCGTCTCCTCCAGAACTCCGTCCTGCACCCATCCCTGGTGTCCCACACATACTACAACGTACTACTTTCGGTCTTTTAAGTTGAAATTTTTAGGGTACAATCACGTGACACTGTAAATTTCCTGTATAGAGTTTGGCGGTATAACAACGTAAAATTTCAAAATGGAGGCTTTTTTTTTTGTTGTTGTTGTTAAATAGCTGTTATCCTCGCAATTTTCGGTCTTTCAAGTTGAAATTTTCAGACTAGAAGCACGAGAAACTTTAAATTACCTGTAACCTATATATTTTAGCGACGATCCAACATAAAATTTCAAAATGGCGGCCATTTTTCAAAATAGCTGTTATCGACGCTACAGGGTGCAATTTTCGGACTTTTAAGTTGAAAGTTTGAGAGAAAAAACATGAGACATTCTAAATAAATTTGCTGTATAGATTTTCTCGGCGATCCAATGTAAAATTTCAAAATGGCGGCCATTTTTTCAAAACAGCAGTGAATAGAAAATTGTTGCAGGTTGTGAGAATGATAATCTTAAAATATAAATCACGTTTTAACACTTTTACCCCAAAGACATTGAAATAAATCGAAAAAAAAAACAATTAAACCCGAGAAAAACCAATTAAATCCGAAAATACCTGAAAAACCCCATATGAGCCCAGGTGGGTTGGACATTTTTTTTAAAAAAAAACGGATTTTTTCAAACCCTGAGTTTAGTCGAATGAAACGAATAAAACACTGGGAAATTTTAGAAACGAATATACTTCTGCTGAACTTTTTGGACATTTGTAGAATCGATTTTTGGCTTGATTTGAGTTTAGTGTTCCTTTCAGCACGAAGGCTATTTGTGACTTGGACCTACAGCTTAACGTGGGATCCCAACTACATGTGCTTCCGGGAATCGTACCCGGGTCTCCAGTGCATAAGGCACTTACGTTAAACATAGAGCCACGACGGAGCTTTATTTTTTAGAAAAGAATAGAAGTCCCTAGAACCTTCTGGAAATTTTAAGTAACGAATAGAACTCCCTAGAACCTTCTGGAAATTTTAAGTAACAAATAGAACTCTATAGAACTTCTAGAAAATTGCACTATAGATAGAATTGAGATAGGTCAATCTTCCTTCTGCCTATTCCATTGCTGTAGTTCTTGGAATTCCAAGCATAAATATAAGTGGTTGTGCAAAGTAGATAAAAACTAAGTGTGCTCTTAAATAAAGTTGCAATCTTATAAGATTTGAAAGAATAATAATAAGCAAATACAACAGACGTACCTGACTTTTAATCCAGTATTACGTCTCCATTATTTATTTATTTATACATATTTCTAGGCATTACTGATATCTATCGGTAAGATCTTAAGCCCATCACGTATAAGGAATAACCTCCCTCAGC
Source organism: Thermobia domestica (assembly GCF_964235325.1). Lineage (NCBI taxonomy): Eukaryota > Metazoa > Arthropoda > Insecta > Zygentoma > Lepismatidae > Thermobia > Thermobia domestica. Next base: position 126,123,169 of record NC_137462.1, on the reverse strand, counting down.
AAGCACACCATTCGGGATGGGAGGGGGGGGGGGAAGAGGGATAGCGGGGTATTTGCTTGATGTGAATAAGAAACAGCCTCACTCTGTATGATTGATCTGAAAAAGCTATTACACCTTTTCGGCCAAGTGTCCCCACCAGGAAACGCTGGACCGCTCGCACATCTGCAATACTGTTCCAATGAAATACCCAAAAGTAGGTATACACCCCTGCATTGATCAAGTATAACATTCTAATTTATGGATGTATTTGCTTCGGCTCTTCTGAGCTTAAGATGTCAGTAAAAACACATTAAGAACAAATAATAAAGAAACTAAGTCTGCCTGATGGATAACAATAAGAAATGATATAAAATGCAATGAGCTGATCAGTACGGTACTGTATACCTACTTTTGGGCCACCCTGTATAATGATAGATATATTGATAAGCATGTCATATCCAGGATAACATTTCAATGTACTGTATAGAGAGCAGTTCCCTGTTATGCTGCCATGAATGAAACACTGGTAGTTATGATGACGTACAATATACTTTACACAAAATTATAGTAGTGTCTAATTATTACAATTTCTACCCATTTGGACAAATGTTCAATTTTTGTTTTCGCTAAGTACTGTAAGAAAAGCATATTTTTATCTCTCCATGACGTCACTAAACAGTCATTTTAATTTTATTGTTTAACTCATTAGAAAAATTAGACTTCTTCCAGGTTAAATATATATATTAACAAAATCACCTTCGATGTGCAAGATCAGTGTCCGATTTCTTGTGGATTGTCATGTTATCCGAATGTTATCCGAATTCTACGTTAAATCTTTTTTTTTTTTTTTTTATCTTTTAGAGTCATACAGCAAAATCTCACGGGAATGGATTTGGTCAGCTATTGATAGATTACCTTTAGTGTATGGAGTCTCTGGTTCGATCCCATCTAGCACCAAGTGGCTTTTGTAGTGAACAAAAACCGTGTGCATGAGTTTTCTAGGAGTTCTCCGTTATTCTTCTGACTTTCTTCATTGCGTTCATTATCATAATTATTTAAAGTTAATGTAAATAGACGTACTTTGTAACTAGGTTAGTATTTATAAACTTTTCAGAAAAGTTAGGCTCTGTTTCATTTGTAAGCATACAAATTATTGAGTTCTTCTGTCTATCTGAAAAGTCGGTATAGTGATCATGTGTAAATGTTGATTCAGCTTTTTCTTACAAGTGCACACAAGTGAATGTCGGCAAGAGGTTTGCTGGTTGCAATACCCGAATGGTTTTGGGCATTTGAATTAAAATCACAAGGTATAATCCATCATGGTTTGAGTCCCACCGAAGAGTGTGCGCATTTTTAATTGTCCTCGCAGTTTATGCGTTCGTGTCTCTGTCGTGCTGGATTAAGTAGAATAATGAAAGAAAACTTAATTAGATGACCATGGGCACATGTGTCCTGGTTCGGTTATTATTATTATTATTATTATTATTATTATTATTATTATTATTATTATTATTATTATTATTATTATTATTATTATTATTATTATTTGGATCTACCAGCTCGAACTCGGTGACAACCCATTCTGATTAAGGATTTTATTAAGATTTTTCCTCAATTCCTTCAGGTGAATATCGGTATAGTACCTTTAAATATAGACCTTCCACTTCAAATCCTGATGTTAGACTACTATTGTAGTTTAATATTTAGTAACTCCAGAGTGAACTAACTATCCATGCAGACTGCGTCTGAAGGTTTGTTAAATAAATAAATATTGCCTTATCATATAGTCACACAATTTGACAGAATGATACGGGAATTTTGAAAGCTAACGGAGCGATAGCGGATGAAGGCCAGCAAATTCGAGAAAGCCTAAAGAGAAGTAAGAACCATTTGAAATTTGATTTAATTTGGTTTTCAGTTTAGCGTCTCTTTCAGTAGCTACAGAGTGAACCTGCAGCTTAACGTGAAATCCGAACCACATGAGCTCCTACCGGGAATCGAACCGGGTCTGTTTACGCCAATGGAGCGTACACTTACTGCTTAGACACCATTTGAAGTCACTGTGATTTGAAAAATCTTGGACAAGTTCATATGACGTTTCGGGATGTGCATATTATCTGCAGTGCTTCACTTACGAAAGATTTCATAGTAATGACGCTTACATTTCTTAATTTCTATGTTATTACTTGAAATCCGTGGTTTCCAAATTGGAAGACAGCCTTCCAAAGGAGGCGAGAAAGATCAGCTCGGAAAGATAGACTCAGTGGCGGTTCTTGCGGAAAGTTGGTAACTTTTTCTTTATAATCTAAGGAAATAAAGTTTCATGCAGCTTTGGAAATCTATCTGTAAGAATTGGTACATTAGGCAAGTTCTTTTCCCTTAGGTTGTAGTAATAAAATTTAAATTATTACCTACTTGTATGTGACTTCCCTTAACAGTCACCACTGCAGACTACTAAAACATTACGCCTGGACGGTAAGGAGATGACAGGTATTAATTATTCAATACATTTCTATCGTAACTCAAACTCAGAACCACATCCATCCAAGTCACAAAATATGCTAGATCAGCAGGAGTGGTGTGCAATCTGTAAAGTTTAAAAGGGGATGCTAGATAAAAAGAGAATGGAACTAGGGCTGTATCCATTGGGTCCGGAACTTCGGTTTACAAACTTCGTGACTCTACGTATATTTGTACACTTTTTTTTAATAAATCTACACGTGTTTAACAGGGAAATGATTGGTGTAGCCAAAGATTTGGTCCTACACTTCATCTGTACTCTTTCTTTTCTTATAAAAACAGGGGATACGGTAGCTCAGTGGTAGAGCGCTTAACTCTAGTGCGTGGGGTCTCTGGTTCGATCTCCAGCCAAATAACTTTGTGGTAGACAACATCGTGACCGTGGGTCTTCTCATGTTCCCCCTGTTTCCTCCCACATTCTCATTCCACCACTTCTTTTATCATCATTCACTTGCCTTAAATCATCCGTCTCCCTTAGCCTAACGGACATAATCATGGGACGTTAAACTGAAAGATTTCATTTCATTATTCTGGTTATAACGGTGTCAATACTTAAAATTACTTATCGCCTTTACGGGGTGTAAAATTACATCGGCTCAATACTACATACATGTAGTGTCTTGTAGTATTGGATACTTACTTCAAACTTCCGGTGCTTGGGGTCCCTGGTTCGATCCCAGGTCGCGCCGTGTAGACTTTGTGGTGGACAAACACCGTGCTCGTGGTTTTCTCGGGGTTCTCCCATTTCCTCCCACTTTCTTCATTCCACCATTTCACTCATCTCTCACCATCACCGTCTCCTTTAGCCTAACCTACATAACCGTGGAACGTAAAACTCAAAGATTTCATTTCATTTTCATTTTCATTCAATTCTCATAATCGCCGTCTCCTTTAGCCTAACCGGCATAACCGTAGGACGTAAAACTTAAAGATTTCATTTCATTTTTCCCCTACTTCAAGCTTCAGACCTCTTCCAATAAAAATTTCTGGGTGTAATAAGAATCAATGCGTTGGAAGTATATCGATTCCTGGTGGTTTTTTTCTTTTTTAAAAGTAATATATTTTTATCAGTAAACTTTCCTATTTTTACTCTGCTCCAACAGAACCCAATATCTACCTAAAATATAGTACAACTTCTAAGAGCGCCGATTTCTCTGTAAATTTGGCGGGGGGGAGGGTCATTCAGGTGCAGACAGCATATATATATATATGAGGGTTTTAAGACAAATTGCATTCAAATTATGCCAAATATTGTATATTCACAAATACAATGAGGGGGCCCACATGAGCTTTGAGGGTGTCCGGGCCCCTGCCTCCCCCCCAGGATCGGTGCTCTTGACAACTTTAAATTCAAATAAACAGAGTAGAACATTACTTCGCAATAAAACTTAAAATTGGTGCTGCTATCTGGTGGTGTATATCATAATTACTGGTTATTTCCTCCCACCTCGTGAGACGGCGAAAGGCTGAAATAAAGTGTTCATTTTAGGAGCAGCACGAAACCAGTTTCTTTTATTCGAGTGTATTTCTTTTTCTTTTTCTTTTTTTCTTTTTTTTTACCTTTTTTGGAGATCGGCGTTATTGTTTTCCAGTATAACAAAGTAATAAAAGGAATAAAATTGCATGTTTTTTTTTTTTTAAAAAAAGTAAGCGATTGGTTCACTTCTTTCCTTGAGATATGGAAATGCTGCTTAAAAAAGTAAAAGTTCGTTATCTGATAAGAGAACCATAATTTTGTAGACTAAATGAAGTGAATGTGAAGCATTACTGCATTCAAGGAACTTAACTCTATACACGCTCTTGAAGTTAAACATTTCTTTTCATTGTCGAGACTCTGAGAGATGTAAAGCAATTCACTGTTTAAAGTGGGAACGAACTCATACCTTAGTTTCCTACTTAGCAACTGCAATCTAAAATTAAACTACACATATATTTATTATTATTGACAGTAAACAATTTTCGGATAATGTATTTTCCTCGGTTTGCCGTCTTCAAACTAAGCATAACATTGAATTGTCATTCAACATTTAGCCTTATAGATTGCTATTTAGGCGACAAAACCGTTTTAAAGAACGACTTCATAAGCGCATAAACGGAGGGAGCTAAGCGAGATCAAATAACTTATCTCAAGACAACTTAAAAAACGCGAAAAATAATATTAATTTATTTGGGTTTTTGTTTCGTGGTTTTGGGCTTTAGACTAATGGAGATGGTGTTAATGAAATGGATGGTAAAATAACTGTGCAAATCAAGCATGCAAGGGCGCCGATTTCTCTGTAAATTTTTTTTTGGGGGAGGGGGGATTCAGATGCAGAAGGCATAAATGAGGATTTTAAGACAAATTGCATTCAAATTATGCCAAATATTGTATATTCTTAAATACAATAAGAGGGCCCACATGAGCTTTGGGGGGCCCGGGCATCCTCGGCCCCCCAGGATCGGCACCCTTGGTTCTAAGTAGGATTAGGACTCTCGACAGACACATCTTATGATCTCAGACCTAATTTCTTAATTTGTTCTAGGTTACCGACACGAAAAGTAATACGTAGTTTGCGTATAAATGTGCACTCAATGACGAGATTTTGTGTAGCCGTGATTGGATACTACATCCATTATCGACGACAGTGTGATATTTACTACACATGAATTAGACCTATACTTTTTTTTTTTTTTTTTTTGAGAGGGAGGGCCCTGAAGTTTATAGCCTTGGGCGCCAGCGTGTTTTGGCGTGTATTGATTCAGCCTTGTAAGCAGCCAGGCTTCAATCGCTATATATCTGACTTTTCCAAGCCAAATATGTAAAAACTTCTATATAATGCTTTTCTACACATTACGGGTAGGACTTGAAATTTCAGGTCTGAATCCAGTATCCAGAACAGAGAGTTTGATTGCCATTTTTACTCCCGCAGATGTAATTTATGCAACTGCTTTTGATCAAACAAAAATATCTAGTTATCAATGGCGACCTGGTATTCGAAAATTCCGACCCGATGAGCAGTTTAATACGCAGTAGAACATGTTTTGGTTTGAAATCAGCTAGACACCAGACACATATTTCCAGTCGACATATAAACGGCACTCAGGATTTTTCGAGCCCTCTATATAATATATAGATAGACATGCTTGTATGTGTGAGCTTCCCCTTGATGAGTTTCTGGCTATGCCATTGATGTCAGGCACTCTACTCATGGATTAGTAATCAATGTCCAATGCTATTTCGTGTTTAAACTGAAGAAATATTAACAGTATGAGCTATCATGGCCTCTGGAGTGTAAGTCGAGAATGAACCACAGCTTTAATAATGATTTTGTTAACACTTTATTAAACTTGTATTTTATTACAATTTCGCCTCGTAGTTCTTACAGTTGCCATTCTACTAAACAGAGTAATTCTTTGGCAACACATGTGCTTTGTGAAAACAGGCGAATAGCGTATAGTACGAGTCCTGGCCATAAGTCCTGTAGGAATGACATGTTTTACAGCTGGTTTCTCCGGATCCAGTATCTATAATCAAAAACAAATGAAAAAATTGGTAGACATTCTGAATTCCGGGCAGGTTTTTCTGTGACGTCATCAATATGGCCACCAACGAATTTCGACTTAATAAATTTAAAATTTTATAACTTCCTTACTATTCAAAATAAAAACTTTGTTCTTCTTTTGTTTATCAGAGAATATATTGGGCTTTTATTGTAATTATACAATTTTGCCTTCTATTGCCGCTAATTTTAAATATGGTCGCTCAAACTACAGAAATTATAATTTTACGTTATTTTTTAAATTTTCATGACAAATAACTTTGAAACGGCTATGTTTAAGGAAAAACATCTTGAAATAAACATTATGGAGCATCCCAATAGCTTTCAAACGCAAGCATAATTGATGTATCTTAATTAATAACGGAGATATTCAATTTTATGTTAGGTTAAGTGTAAAATTTTCTTCAGTATTAAAATTGTATTCATAGATGTCTCGAATTCTTACTATATTATATTCCGTCGCATCCGTTCATTTCGCGCGCTACCGTTCCGGCGACATCGTTATTTGATGTCGACGATTCGGCGCCGTGAACTTTTGGTGCCAGAGCTGAAAACCTCAAGAAGTAAGGTTAGCAGAAATGTTTAGAAATAGATTTGCGTTGGAAACGAGAAGTAAAGTTGGATAGGTTAGGTTGAGGGTAGTTTTAAACGACTAAGCCGCAAAACTGGAAAATCAAAATTATGTTGGGTTAGGGATGCTTAAAATACTAATTATTTCGAATCTTTTTAAGTCACCTTAGTTACCTTAGAATTTTGGTGTAATTCCTAAAAATATATACTGTGCTCTGAAATATAGCGTACCCATAACTTATTCAGTAGTTTGACATAAATATCATTATTTTCTGTAAATTAGCACGATATTTAGGATAAACTAATTACTTTATATTCTCTCAGGTCCATAGGCGCCGAATTTGGGGGGGGCAGGACACTTTTGGCCCCCGCCAATTTTTAGAGATGGGGTCCTCGCCCCTCCAATACAATCCGGCCGAGGAAGAATTAACAAAGAGGAGCAAGAATTTATGTTGTAAACTTCGCCATTCCTTTAATTCAACGTTAGGAATAGCCTTCTAGGAATGGGTACGAGTCGAGCTAAAACTCGACTTGACTCGAATTCAAATCGAGTTCCGAGTTGAGTGAAACGTAATTTTCTCGAGTCGAGTTCCGAACCGAGTCGCTGTTTTTTAGGTCAATTTTCAAGTTTAGTAGAGTTTGATAAATGGCTCGCTCGTTCTGCTCGTTTTAACTCGTTTTAAAATCATGGCATGATTAGACTGGAAAGCGAAAGCCATGAGAAATGTAAGCGATAAAGTGGAATACTTTTAGTATTGTTCACGAGAGGGGACACTGCTTGTATCTCGTTTCGTCTCTATAACGAGACGACAAAGGATTTTATAACGAGCACTCAAATGTCGTTAGCACCAATTTAAGTATATACTTTAGTTCTTAGCATCAAGGCTGAGACCTGCAAGGTCGAATTTTTGAGCCCAAACAGAAGCTCAACCCGGGTAGTGATGTAAACTTGCTCGGCTCAGTTCAAGGGAGCGAAATGCTCGTGCCGGCATGGTTGGGATGAGCCATCGATTCACCCCAACTGAGCTATCAGCTCTGCTCGTCTCGGTTTGGGTGAGCCATCGGCTGAGATCGGCTCATCCAGGCCGACAACCCTAAACCCGAGCCAAGCAGTTTTGAACATGTTTGGCCAGCGCCCTATAACTTTTAACAATATTTGGCCTTAGCCAAATCCTTGCTTCTCCGGAACTCAAATCCAGAATCTCGTGAACGATGGCCATGCCTCCTAGACTTCACGACTACCGAGATCGGCAGTCAATTAGTTTTTAGTATTCAGATAGAAACCACCTATCTTTCATGTTTATACACGGTGTTGTTATAATAATAATAATAATAATAATAATAATAATAATAATAATAATAATAATAATAATAATAATAATAATAATAATGTAGTAACAGTAGTATCATTGATAATAATTACACTGTCTATGTAGGATACTTGAAGAGAATACTTGAAACTACATAAAATTTAGCTCCATTTGGCTCGTTCTGGCTCGACTTGACTCGAAACTCGACCTGAATTCGAGTCGAGTTAGGGAAAATTTTTCGAGCCGAGTTCTGGAGTCGAGCTTAAATATGTCTGTTTCGAGTCGAGTCGAGTTTCAAAGAAAACTCGCTCGAAGTCGCTCGTGGCCATCCCTACAGCAGGCACGTAGCCAAGGGGTGGGTCCGGACCCCCCCCCTTTGAGACCAGAAATAAAAAAAATTAAGGAAGGACGAAACAAAAAGAGACAAGAAATAGGAAGAATCAACGTTAAAAATAAAGATAAAATATAAAGATACAAATATAAAGATAAAAATAAAACTAAAAATAAAAATAATTTATCATCGCTTCCCTGTAGTATCTAACATGTTATTTCAGAAACGGTTTTCTATTGCTCCTTTAACTTGTCATATGGAACAGACAGTAATTGACGGAATAAGAAAAACAAAAAGTTATGTGGAAAGCAACTCCTGTTAACATTTGATTCAGCAGAGAAAGGAACACAAATATAAAATATTTTACAATACATTATTGGATACGTACTTTTTTAAAAATAGTTGTCATAATGAAAGGAAAATAGTTATATTTGGATGAACAGAAGAAGGAACGTATATACTGTAATTTTTAATTTTTTTTTATAAATATTCTTTTATTCGAGATTTCTTCATAGTTTGTTACTAAAATACTTTCTAACATGCATGGGCACGGATCCTGGGGGGCCAAGGGGCCCCCCAAAGGTCATGTGAGCCCCCTTGTTGTATTTATGAATATACAATATATTGGCATAATTTGAATGTAAGTCGTCTTAAAATCCTCATATATGCCTTCTGCATCTGAATGGACCCCCCACCAAATTTACAGGAAATCGGCGCCCTTGCTAACATGTCATAATTTTAAAGTCTTAACAAACCAATATATGTTGCTAGTAAAATAGTTTAAATTGATCAAGCCCCTGGTGTGATAACCACAATATTTCATATCAAACTCCCCCCCCCCAACACGAAATCGTGACTGAACGAACCAATATATGTTACCAGTAAAATAGTTTAGAATAATCGAACTCTGGTGTGATAACCACAGTATTTCATGTCTCGGACCCCCCCTATTCCGAAATCCTTGCTACGTGCCTGCCTACAGCCTCCTTATTCGATAGAAAAGGCGGTTTTCAGACTGGTGTTGAATAGAGCACTGAATCTTTAACCACCACCCTGGCAACACTGACCTAACAAGTGAAGATCAATGCAGTGAAGCAGCGGAATAGCGGAGTAGCGGATCGAGATTTGTGGGGAGGGGGCCTTCATTGAAAACGGTTGAATACGATGATGGTATATTTCCTCATTGTTTGGACCCCCCAATATTTTCTTCAAGTCGGCGCCTAGGTCTATATTAATATTATTGCTACTTATGTTAGAATTTTTTTTTTTTTTTTTTTTTTTTAAAGATTTACGAAGTACCATTTCCACTTTCAGGATGAATGCGAGAGGCACAATTTATGTTTAATAATATTCATTTAGCTAATATATAATTGTTTATGTACTCGAAGTATAAAAATATATAGTTATGTTTTCAAAATGAAAAGTTATAACAGATATTTTAATCGTCTATCTTTGTACTAATTTACTAAATGCTTTATACTTGCATAAGAACACATGGAAAGCAATATATTATAATAAATGTTTTAAAATGAAGAGTAATATTGCATGAAAACTACAGACAATGACACCAGAAACTGCACAAGCTGGAACGTACATTGTTGAGGTGAATCACTAAGTAATAAGGATAATGTTTCAGAAGCGTTTCTTTTAATACAATCTTGGATACATTTTCACAAAGTTTGAGAGCTGCAAAACAATACGCAGAAAGAAACCTTCGAATGACACCGACACCTCTTTGTAGTGTATCTTTGTTTGCAGTCACATGTAACAATAATATCTTCTGGAATTAGATTTAATTGAGGGTCAGGTACCAGTTGATCGTCCTCATCTAGAATCCACCCGTATTTTTCTGGTAACAGCGTGATACTTTGAAGAAGCACTAAGGAGCAAGTGTATATCATAAAGAATGCGCGCTGGAGATGGCCGTAAATGGAAGAACTTGTTGGTGGTAGTAGGAGGAGGTTTAGCGCCCTAGGCTGAGTCATAATGTCTGCCCTGAGATCATTGAAATTTGGTGAGTGACTACCGCACTTGAAAACTTGTACAGCGGTGGACACTTCTAAATGGTACACCTTAGCCGTAAATCTCCATATGGCTGTACCATTTAGAAGTGTCCACCGCTGTACCAGAAACTCTTCTGCTGCTTGAGAAGCTTGATCACCTGCTGGCACATGACTTCCAAATTCTGTTAAGTATCGTTCTGGTCGTGCTTTTAAGGTTGATAATTTTGGTTCCAATTTTACTGGTAACATCTGATCCTGTCAGAAAATGTGTTGCAAGAATTACATCATTAAGTCCTCCTAATTTATCTGATAAATAGGGATGCACGCGAGACGAGACTGAAAATTTTATGCGAGACGCGAAACGAGACTAAACCATGCGAGACGAGACTCTGTTAAGTCTCGCACGAGAAGTCTCGCGAGACTTCTCGCAGTCTCGCAACATTTATAAATTACATTTAATTGTCTATTTAGTGATTTTACATTTATTGAGTTTTCTAAATTGCGCGTTAATGTCTCCAGGAACAAAAAAGTGATTGGGGCAATAGACATTTTATGAGATTTATTATTATTCAAGGTTGATTTTCAGAATTAAAGCCTTCTTTAGTTTCTAAACATCATTAAAAAAGAAAAGCTTTGTAAATTGAAAATTTATTACAGCATTGATTTAGGACTTTATTTTGCGACACAAACACATACACGCAGGCGCGCACGAATACATGAACAACTGTTTTTGGTCTGAAAAGCGAATAAGACTCCCTGTTGCTGCGAAATGTGATATTTCTGTTGTTTCTCGCTTTTTCACATTACTGCTAACGATTAATGTTGGGGGATGGCGGGGAAATTCCCTCTCGTTAAAGTTTATCCCTGGTCCGGTTCGCAGAAATAACATGATATTTTTACATGGAATAAGTATTTTCTTTCTATATATTTATCAAAAACATCCCCCTCTAGTTCGGAAGTTTAATTCAAATACTGGTTTGGTAGGATGGCCCTATAGGTTTGGTGGGGGATGGTAGGAATAGCCCTATATCTGTCAGTAATTTTATTTTCTGCAACACTATATAAGTTGAAAGCGAAAGTTGATAAGATGCGATAATGCAACATTGCTACAAGCGCGAACGAATCAAAAGAATTGGGTCGTATTGTGTTGTGAGTTCTTTTGTTATCTACAAGCGCTTTTGGTGGTATAAAAACATCTTTATAATGGAAAATCACCCTTCAAGGAAACGACCAAAACGTGTAAATGTTGATAGTGGCGACGATATTTTAGAAGAGCCAAATGGGGACCCAGTTGAAAGTGAAACGGATTCAGGTACTGTTTCTGCAAGTTCGAGTCTTGAATCACCCAAAACAGCAGGGCGTAAAAGTACGTTCCAGGATTACTTTGAAATTGCGACGAATGCTGAGTTGGCTATTTGTAAATTATGTAAGCCTAAGAAGATAGAATTGAAAATGCATTCTCGTAATATAACGGGGCTGAAGAAACACTTGCAAAATATTCACAAGAAAGAGTACGCGATTCTCTACCCCGACAGCGACAAAGATCAGAAGAGTAGCTACAGGAAGGAGGATATAATAATATATTTCCCTCAGAAGAAAGAAACTAAGGTAAGTGCATAGCATACTTGACAATGTCTAAAGTGTGGAAAATTAATTATCACTATTCACCGAACACTCCGGTTGCGAGCCATTGATATAATTGTTATTAGCATTTTGGGGATCCTATGATACAATTTGTACCATACGGGTGTTTCATGGTACATTGCGTTATAACTCTTCTATTTGAGCTTTTTCGTCCGTTTTTTTTGTTTGTTTTTCAAGTCCAGAGGCATTGTAGAAGACCTTACGTATGGTTTCACACCTTCCTGCGTCCAGACATAGGAGGTGATGACGTCATAATTTTAAAAATATATATTTTCCCTTATTAAGCCTATGTTCATTATTTTTTGGCGGGCTTATTTTTTCACGTAGAAGATTGAAATTTTGCACAAACATTCAGTCCACCGAGTTGTATTTACCAGATTTTTTTCCGATTTCTGCGTTAAAACAGGGGGAATCCAGAGGGGCAAAGGTTTGAAAAAAGGGATATTATAACCCCAAAAATCCCGTTTTTCGGGATTTTCCAGCCTCACATACATGATGGAGACACGTGAGTCATACCGTCTGAAAGCCAGTTCTATTCTGAAGAGAATGACGGTCGGATTATTATCTTAGGGTAATTAGGGATGTCTCAGGGAATTTTTAGGGGAAAATGGGACATGGTCGGTATATTTTTTTTGGCTGGCTTACTTTTGCACCTAGAAGATTGAATTTGTTCATAAACATTCAACTTACCTAGTAGTATTTATCAGATTTTTTCAGATCTCTGCGTTAAAACAGGGGGGATCCAGAGGGGAAAAAGTTGATAAAAGGGATATTTAGACCCAAAAAATCCCGTTTTTCGGGATTTTCTCTCCTCACATACATGATGGAGACACATGAGTCATACCGTCTGAAAGGCAGTTCCATTCTGAAGAGAATGACGGTCGAATTATTATCCTAGGGTAATTAGGGATGTCTCAAGAAATTTTTATCAAAATATACTTCTGTATAGGAAAAAATGGGACATAGTCGGTATATTTTTTGCGGGCTTATTTTTGCACGTAGAAGATTGAAATTTTGCTCAAACATTCAGTACACCGAGTAGTATTTACCAGATTTTTTTCGATTTCTGCGTTAAAACAGGGGGGTCCAGAGGGGCAAAAGTTAAAAAAGGGATATTTAGACCAAAAAATCCCTTTCTGGGGGATTTTCACGCCTTACATACGTGATGGAGACACGTATCATACCGTCTGAAAGGCAGTTCTATTCTGAAGAGAATGATGGGCGAAACATGACCCTAGGGTAATTAGGGATGTCTCAGGAATTTTTTCCCTGAGATCATGGTGTTTTGCGGTAATTTGGGGCATTGTGGGGATTCTTGATAAAATTTCTCCCGCCCTTACTATTCACGATAGAAACTTGAAATATGGTACACACATTTAGTCTACCAAGTATATTTATCAGATTTTTTTTAGATCTGTACGTTCACACAGGGCTGCTCTAGAGGGGCCCAAAGTTTGAAAAAATCCCTCAAAATTTTCCCTTTGACATCACTTTCCCTCTCCTGGTATATGGTATAGTCAAGCAAGTGATACCATTTGAAAGCCAGCTCCGTTCTGAAGAGAATGAGGTATGAACCATGATCTTAGGATAAATAGTGACGATGCAGTAGCTGCTTGACTGAAAACCTAAAAAATAGAGCAAAAAGCCAGGATCTGGATAATTATGTTGTATATCAGTTATTTAGGTTAGTATATTAGTATATGTTATCCACAAGTCCGTTGACACAAGTAATGTTATTCCTTGGTGGCTGGTGTAAAGGGAGATAGGCGACAATAGATGGCAGCACTGTTCTCCTACACAAGTAACGTATTTTTATATTTTCTCTGCTGTTTCCACAAATTTAATGCTAGATAGTTTAAACTTTCTGAAAAGAAAGTTCAAAACTATTCTAAGGGAATAATCCGTGTCAATTTTGGATATTGTGACGTTAGAGCATTCCTCGGACTAGAAGCAGGCAAAGACAAGGCTGAAATCCGGCTAAATAAAGACGAAGAAATTTACATATATATATATAGTAAAAGGATCCGGGTTTGGTTCAATGAGTTCAGATAAACATATATGGAAACGTTATATTCTTTATATCCTAATTACATTGGCGACTTTTTTTCGGGGCAAAAATGTGCCCGCATGGCATACTGGAAAATATTGCTGGAGACCTCTAAGCTGGAAAACAATGTTGGATCCAGCAACAATTTATGCTGGTTTTGCAGTAAATTATGCTATTAATTTGACGAAAATTAATGGTCCAGCAATCAAATTCCAGCACAACTTTTCTTTTAATTTGTGGCGGAGGGGACACAAATTCGGATACCATGTTGAACTCTAGGTTCCGTCTCCTTAGGATGTTATGAACATTAATCCCATGGAAAGCAATGGCAAACCAGCATGGGTTCGCCTTGCCAAGGGACTTTTAGGTCAAATACCTGCCTTCGGACAGAATATCACATCATCATTCATTAACAGCCATAGAATAACACATTACAAAATTTTAACCCAGAATATATGCGAGACTGCGAGAACATGCGAGAAAGTCTCGCGCGAGACGCGAGACGAGACTCAAAATTTTATGCGAGACGCGAGACGAGACTTCACATTTGCGAGACGAGACGATACGCGAGACGAGACCAACATTTGAGGCTGCGAGACGAGACGAGACTTTTCCATTTCTCGTCTCGCGTGCATCCCTACTGATAAAATGTGAATGGATAAAATTTCTTGTGAAGATTTTTTAAGCCGCACTTTCTTTAAAACTACAGACTTGAAATCTTTAAGAAAATGGAAAAGTAGTACGATACCTTCTGTATCATTTGATGGTATAATAACTTGCTCAAAAGCTTCTTCTGCAACATGAAAAATGTAAGAGATTATTCTCAAATCAACCTCTTCAATATTGTTCATAAGCTACTCATCCGATAGTTCTAAGCACTGTTCTAACTTAATTTTTCTAGCTGGTGTAATTCCTGCTTCTTCAACAACACCACTTAAGATATTACAATGGTGCAGTGATCGAGTATTTTCCTGCAGAAAATCACTTAATGCATTTTGGCGCATATTTTTGATTGCAGAACTTAATCAAAATTTGTCTATCTGAATAGGAATTTGTGTTTCAGATATGGACTCCTTTGTACTTCGCCTTCTGCATTTTTTATTTATTTCTACAGGTAACTATCAAATACGCGATTCACTCTGCCACATTCATGAATAGAATCAATAATGTTTACCAAAAGAACAAAACAATCTTTGAATGTATTCAAACTTTTCATTGAAATCTTATGATTTGATTCATAACATCCGCTACTACACAAGTTGACAGTTTCTTATCATCATCTCAACGGTTTACCATCACAAAGTTTAGTATCTTCCATTTTTTTCTTTTTTTTACATAAAATAGACTGTCAAATTTCTTTGCTTTCATTGTGCCATTGGGTTCAAAAAGTACACAAAACAGATATATCATATCTGAGGGTTTCATTTACAGGCATGTCTCTTTCTTTGCTATAACCACTAACCTTTGGGAAGAAACAAGATTCTTTACTTCTATCTTACTTTTTAGTTAGAACCAAGTGATAAACGTTCCGGTTTAAAAGAAGGAAATTTTATCTTATTTATACTGGTTGTCAATGTTTTACTTCTAGTAATAAATCTTTCGTTTCTAAAAGTGTAATATAACCTGAAGCAATTTTCTTTGCATCCTACTGGTGCTACCAACTCATTAATGAGAAAGTTATGCAGTCTTTTCTCGCTATTTGCTTCATATAGATTTTCTTTATCCTCGGGGGCGCGGTGGCTCAGTGGTAGAGCGTTCACCTCCGGTGCTAGGGTCCCTGGTTCGATCCCAGCTCTCGCCGTGTGGACTTTGTGGTAGACAAACACCGTGCTCGTGGGTTTTCTCGGGGTTCTCCCGTTTCCTCCCACTTTCTTCATCCTACCATTTCACTCATTTCTCATTATCACCGTCTCCTTTAGCCTAACCGGCATAAGCGTGGGACGTAAAACTCAAAGATTTCATTTCAGTTTATCCTCGATGAATACAGAGATTTTCCTAATGCTTGTTTCAAGTTCTTGACCTTATCTCCCTGTCAATTAATGATGGACCTGAAGATCATAATCTTGTGAAATAACAATTAAGTTCCAAAAACAGGTGTTTTATCTTCCAAGTCGCATGTACGAGTACATACATCATCTTTCATATAACTGGTCCTTCAAGAAATGCTGAAGCTTTGGAACTTTCACAAATACATTTTTCTTTGACGTTGCCAAGTTTCTTATAACCACATACTACACAATTCCTTTCGAATGGATTTGTGATTTGGGAAGGCTCTTCTGGAGGCTTGATATCTGATGATTTTTTTTCCTTTCCTGTTCAATATTATCAAGTCCATCATCATCGTTTTTTCCTTCTTCTCCAATTAAACTTTTCACTAACTTCAGCAAAATTCTCTTTAGATTGTATTATTTGTAACATGTATTAGCGCAATGATAAATAAACTCTATTCCTGGTTGCAATGCAGAAATTCTTTGATAAACTACATCTTTCCTTATTTCAGCAGCATGAAGAATATTTTTCGTTCCAACGATTGACGTACATGGTTTTTCTTTCGTAGCTTATTGACAGATAATACATTTATTAATGTCAATACGGGTACTAGTCTCATAATCTCTCATTCTTTCTGTTGCCAATTGAATTCCCACTAATGATTAAGAAGAAAAGGGTTTTGTTGTCATGGTACCGGATGTTCCTGATCGATACAAGTTCAATCTTTTATATAGCCTGAAACAAAGAAAAATATAATTAGAATTATTTGAATATATATTATATTAGCTGAATAAATAATATTAAACATTAATTGCGCCTCTCTAAATCATCATGAAAGTGGAAATGGTACTTGGTAAATATTTTTAAAAATTTCATACATAAGTAGTAATAATATTAATATAGACCTGAAAGAATGTAAAATGATTAGGTTATGCTAAATATTGTGTTGTTTTACTGAAAATAATGATAGTTATATCAGACTACTGAATAAGATATGGTACGCTGTTTCGGAGCCCAGTGTACTTCTTTTAGGAATTAGGGCCAAAATTCTAAGGTAACTAAGGTGAAAAACCATTTAAGAAAATTCGGAATAATTAGTATTTTAAGCATCCCTTAACCAACCTAACTTTGACTTTCAAGCCTTGCGGCTTAGTCGTTTTAAACTATCCTCAACCTAACGTATCCAACTTTACTTCTCGTTTCTAAGGCAAATCTTTTTCTAAGCATTTCTGTTAACCTTACTTCTTGGCATTTCCAGCTCTGGCACCGAAAGTTCACGGCGTCAAAAAGTTACGACACCGAATCGGCGATGCCAAATAAACGGTAGCGCGCGAAATGAATGGATGCGACGGAGTATTCGAGACATCTATGAATACAATTTTAATACTTACTGAAGAAAATTTTACAAACCTAACATAAAATTGAACATCTCCGTTATTAATTAGGATACATCAATTATTCTGGTCGCGTTTGAAAGCTATTAGAATGCCCTACAATGTTTGTTTCAGGATGTTTTTCCTTAAACATAATCATTTCAAAGTTATTTGAGATGAAAGTTTAAAAAGTAATGTGAAAATTATAATTTCTCTAGTTTGAGCGACCATATTTAAAAATAGCGGCAATGAAAGGCAAACTTGTATAATTACAATAAAAGCCTAATATATTCTCTGATAAATAGAAGAAGAACAAAGTTTCTATTTGGAACAGTAAGAAAGTTATAAAATTTTAAATTTATTAAGTCGAAATTCGCTGGCGACCATATTGATGACGTCATAGGAAAAACTGCCCGGAATTCAGAATGTCTACTCACGTTTTTTCCACTTGTTTCTGATTGTAGATACAAGATCTATAGAGAACAGCTGTCAGACATGCCATTCCTATGGGACTTATGGCCAAGGCGTCTCCCTAGAAACTGTGCCATCCGGGTTCGAATGATGGTATAGGTGAGAAAGTTTTGTAATTCTATCTTCGTTCTAATACAGCTCCAGCTGTTTTAAAATGAATACATTCCTCAACCTAGGAGAATAAAGGTGCCAGAGGAAAGTGTTAACTACATAAGTTTCAAAGTCTTGTGTAGTTATGTCTATCTAGCCGATGTATAACGCAGAGGTGGGCTTTTCGTAATCAGAATAGAGCGAACAAGTTACACAAAGAAGCAGAGGGAAATAAATAGGTGGAATTGAATTAAACTAATGTTTTAAAAATACGGTTACATATAAATGCTTGGGCACTAAATACAAAATACATTGACGTTGAATTGTTCTCCATTCAAACGAATATTGGACAGGAAGTTCTGTACATCTTCACGACGCGCCTGCTTGACTAAATGTTGATGATTTTTCATAAGCAAAACTTTTTTTTTTTTAATTTATTTCTCACACGTTTATACCGTGATGCACCTTGTTAGTTTCCAATGCAACACATTGACACACATACAAACACATCAAGAGAGAGAGAGAAAGAAAAATATAAATTTACTGAGAAAAAAGAGAAAAAAAGAGAGAGAGTAAAGAATTGTGTTAAAATTACAATAGCGGCCTCATACATAATGTCCACGTATATGACAATATTTTGTTGTATTCGAGTCACACCGGGTCTTTCCGGGTTATATTAGGCCACGGATCTGTAACTTGTTGGTGGTTGGTACGCTACTAAGAGACGCTTCATGATGGTATTGGGAATATGGCAGTGCCAAATCAAGCATGTTGACTCCAAGTCTGAAGAACTCTTGCTCAGTCATTTCCCAATTGAATACTATGTAACGTCATGTTTTTTATTCTTTTCTTCTCAGTAAAAAATACGAAGAAGAGAAGGAGTAGAGAGGAGACCTTGAACTGAGAAAGAGCAATGGTGTCAGATAAACAATATCATCGAGAGCGTACTAGTCAAACACTTTGCAGGCATATTTCACATACACTGCCAACACTTGATTTTTTTTTCTTCTGTCTCATACCCTCTCCTCACAATTGTTGATCGTGCTCCTCTCAGCTATTTCTCTGATTGTAAAAACGTGCTACACCGATAGATCGTAAAAACGTGCTACACCGTGCTACACCGACCGTGCTCTGATTATAGAAACGAGTGCTATTGTCGATAAGGCTCTTCGCTATACTTAACCCCACGTTTTAAAAATTTTAGTAAATAACTTAAAGGCAACGAAGAATATATTTAAAAAATGTAAAATAAAAAAGTAAGCAAGATAATATCTACGAAACGCTAGTAAATAAAACAAATAAATGTTTTCAAAACTCTTCTTATAGTCCATAAATTTGGATGATCTGTTAGACGTCATAAGTGATTGGCACCCAAATTTATATATACTATACGAAAGATATTGAAAACAATTACCAGTATTAGTTGATGTAATGGCATTTTGTATATACATACTACCGTAAGTGAGAGTGAAGTTAGCGGATAGTCTTTTAAGGCACGTGGGATTAGAGACATCACGAGGAATATGCACAGCAAACAAAGTGACGACTGTAGTGAATCTTAATGCAAGTTCAACTTTCATTTTTTTCCTAACACTCTAACATAGCAAAGCATCAATCTTGTCATGTTTCTAAAGACGTTAGACGGACGTCTGACGAACACGACAGGAAGTATTTTAGGAGAAAAAAGAAACGCGCAAGCGTCATATGTAATATTTCACACGAATTGTATTAGTAGAAAATAATGTACTACTACTACTAATAATAATAATAAACTGCTGGATCCTGCTTGTTTGGTCTTTGATGAACCAACCTGAAGACCTCCTACAGGTTCTCCTACGCTTCGCTATTTTGGAGTCACGACTACTTCATTTCAGAAAGCACTGGATTGTTATTCAAATAAATACAGGAGCGTGCCCACGCGGGGGTCCACCGGTTTTGGATTTCCCGCCAAAAGCTCACGGAACTCGACATGCATTTCCTTAATAAATCTTTTCTTCCTTAGCAGAGAAATGATTGATGTACCCTAAAGATTTGATCGTAACACTTCATTCGTACTTTTTTCTTTCTTTCTTTTTTAATGCAATCTACTTTTTTTTTTTTTTTTTTTTTTTTGAGAATATAGGTAGCAGTACTCAATATTTTACTTATCCTCTTTTCGGATGCAGGATAACACCGGTTCGATATTGCATAAAGGTAGTGTCTTGTATTGAACCATCCGAAAATATTTTCAGCCCACAACAATTTCTGGGTGCGCTTCTAAAATTATATACGTATAGAGATGTACACTCCTGGCCAAAATTATTGTCGCATGTCTATAAATATGTTGTAGGAATATAATTTGATAACGAATTCGCCCGGTATTTCTTTTAATATTAGTATGTGTATAATCGGCAAAGACATGTTTGTGGCAAATTTCATGTCAAAAGAGCAGTAAATAAGAACAATAAAACGAAAACAAAACTTTCTTGCTCACCAAACAACGTTTTATTTTACTCAGTCTAATTTTCGTATTTATAATTCTTTAGCTATGAAATTTACCTCAAATATCTATTTCCCGATTATACTCATAGTATCAGTATTAAAAGTAACCTGCAAAATCATTATCAAATTATATTCTTACAAGAAGACAGTTATAGATATGCGACAATCATTTTGGACATGACTGTATACATGCTCACTGCTTTAACTTGATTGTTCAACTGCATTAAATTTCGGATTATTATAATACTTTTCAGGAAAAGCATGATTTATATTAGCAAGTAAAAGGAGGAATGTAAACAAAATTCTATCATTCCTAAATACACTAATAGTTGAGTTTCACATTAGTCAACAGTAATAAAATAATAATAATAATAATGTTTATTTCTGTGCTATTAACAGCCTAATGTAACCTAAGAATAAAAATGTAGCACCTTATCCGGCAAAAAAATAAACACTACATACAACATAACGTATATTACTTACTGAAACAAAAATAAACTTAAAAAACTAAAATAAAATAGTATTGGATTAAACGATAATTCCTTCTCAAATTAATACCAAATATCTTTTAATCACTTTTTGTAGTGATTAAAAATGGATACTATATCATATCATAGTTTTGAGATTAGCGACCCATTCAAGAACGAGGCTATATGAGACGTGGACCTACAGCTTAAAGTGGGATCTGAACCATCACTTCCGGCTACAGTAGAGGAATAAAATCAGAGGTGAAATATGTACTAGTAGTACTGAATCTATATTGAAAAACTGCTTGTCGATATCTGGTTCCGTTTTATCAATTATGCGATCAGTGTTGTAACCGGAAATCGCCCATTTCTACCAGTTCCGGTTTGAACAGGTCCTTGGGACCTTGAATCTGTCAGAAAACCGCTTTTAGGCTGCTTTTGCTATATATATATATATAAAAAAAAATAAGTATTGAAATTGGAAGTATTAGTAAAATTTCAACCACTTCCGGTTTTGGTAGACTATTACGGGTTCTCTTAGAGACGTTGAATTGATTGGAAAAATACTGACCGGTACCTACGTATTACAATTTCTGTTCTATGTCGATTCAACGTTGAAAGCAGAAACAGGTATTTTTACCACTTCTGATTTGAATAGAGATTGGGGGCGCGGTAGCTCAGTGGTAGAGCGTTCACCTCTGGTGCTTGGGGTCTCGGGTTCGATCCCAGCCCCCGCCAAGTGAACTTTGTGGTGGACAAACACCGTGCTCGTGGGTTTTCTCGGGGTTCTCCCGTTTCCTCCCACTTTCTTCATTCCACCATTTCACTCATCTCTCATCATCACCGTCTCCTTTAGCCTAACCGGCATAATCGTGGGACGTAAAACTCATTTCATTTCATTTCATTTCATGACGAAGATTTCATTTCATTTCATTTCATTTTGAATAGAGATTTAAAACGAAGAAGATGGAACCTACCATTTGACTTTGAATTAATTTGATAGAAAGAAGAAAGTTCTCAGTATCTATTATCATTTTATGGATATCAAAATTGTAACCAAAGTAATAATAAATTTTAACCACTTCTTGGTTTGGTAGAGTGTTGTAGGTTGTGATGGTGATGGTTAGGGGCAGGAGTTTTTCGCAAGTTGCGAAATCGCGAAAGTTTTCCGACAAAGCCGAGAGTTGGTTTTTCAACGAACTACGCCAAATTGAGTAAGGAAATAGGTATATTTTGAAGTCGCGACAAAATACGATAACTGACATTTTGAGCGAAATATGCCGCAAAACGCGATAAATTACGATTTTTTTAAAACGTTAATTTTCGTTCTTAAAATACAGAGATAAAAGTATAATCTTCCAGGCAACGTTTCCCTTTTGCAACTGGTAACGCTGATTACTACTAACTTCCGTTTCAAGGTCATAGCTGGTTGTTGTGGAATGTCGAACGTTCAGCGTCGTGTTAAAACAGCAGATATTCTCACTTCGGTGTTTTTGTGGAACAGGTACGCTGCGAGTTTATAATTTTGAAAATGGCGAATAAAAAGCGTACTGTACAATATCGCGCAAGTGAATTTGCCAGTGAAGGCTTGCACGGTACGTAAGTGATATCCAAACGTTAATGTGTAAATTTTGTAATGCACTCATTGAAAGACACTGTACAAAACATATAAAGTCGGCAGAACATGTAACAGAGTTGATTGTGGACCAAGCAGTACGAAGCGACAAATTACATTGGAAGTTTTGCAAATGCACAGAAGGCAAAAGTAGAAAAGATTGAGTTCATAAATGAGACTACTGAGATATTGCTGAAGTGTCGAAGTCAATATACCCATAGAAAAAGTTGGTCATCCTGCATTTCGTGCGTGGTTGATGATGTACATGCCTGATGAAATACGTGTAAAAGAAGAAAGAAGTAATTTGTTATTAGTAACTGCATAAAGAATGCCTTCATTATCCTAAATAATATTATTGTTTATTACTTATACTGGGCCTATATTAGAGTTTGTATAATTTAGAGTAGAGTTTTGTATATTAGAGCTTGTAAAATAATTATTCACTTAGCGACAAAATGAGAAATTTTATATCTCAAAATACAACAAAATGCGAAACTTCTAATTCCATATGCGAAATGTTTAATTTCAAACTACGAAAGACCCCTGCCCCTAGTGATGGTATGTTCTCTTAAGACGCTAAATCTTTTTTTTTTTTTTTTTTTTTAAAAAAAAAAAAGCTTGTCGATATCTATTACTGTTTTTGTTCTAAGACGAACAACTTTCAAACCAGAAATAGTTGATTTCAACCATTTCCGATTTGGATAGAAACTTAGCGGAATAGATGGAATTAATTGCAGAAACGCTGAACCAATTATAATAAACTACTTTTCTTTATCTCTTACCGTTTATGCTCAACATTGAAACCGGAAGTAGTATTAAGTTTCTACCACTTCCGGTTCTTCTAATTAAGAGAACGGTGACGAAAAATATCTTTGCTCAAGACAAATATCTTTGCCAGTTGATTTCAAAATCCGCTTATAGCTCTCTGATACCGTTTTTGATCTAATCACAATTAACGTTGAAATCGCGAATTGTTATTTATATATTACCAATTTTGGTATGAATAGAGAGTTAACAGATGAGATAAAACCTATTCTTGGGATGCTGACTAAATACCAAGAAAAGCAGCTTTTCGATACCTCTTACTCCTTCTGTGATACCTATTGACAAATGGGCGGATGGACGGACATAGCCGTTCTATAAGACTTCCAATAGTTATGCATAGCATAGGTTGGAAACCTAACAAACAAATGATAATGCACAAGACAAGGCCATTAGACCTGGGAATGAATGACTTAATGTCAGTGATGAGAAACCGTCTTTACAAGTAACTTATGAGTCAGATTTTATTTGTTTGATTTTCAGTTTAGCGGTCCTTTTCAGCAGCAAGGCTATTTGAGATATGGTTCTACAGCTTAACGTGGCATCTGAACCACGTGAGCTTCCGCCGTGAATCGAAGCTGGGTCTCCCACACCAAAGACGCGTACGCTAAACGCTTAGCAACAAGAGAGATATACCTTAGGAAGAGAGCACACTTAAGGGAAAACACAAGTAGATACAGCTGGTATGAACTAAGAGTTTTGGTTTAACATGGACTATAGACACATTTCATTGAAGTAAATCTCCGTTCAATGATTTTTCTTTTATAGAAATGGGACTGGTTGAATGTAAATATAAGATACATTAATGCACCTCTACCAATGGAAGCTGCGTTGTCATATTAAACCTATAATTTACATTATACTAATCGATTTCCGTATGGAGGTTTTGATTATTATCATAATAAATTATAATTTTAAGTCTAGTTTCTGGAACTATACATGAAAATATAAAATATTGACTTTTTTCAGGAAATGTATGCTTTAGTAATTTTTTTTTCCTGGGAGCAGACTCACTTTCGGAAAGCTTAACCGCTATGGCTATAAAAACAGAATGTAGATATATGCCATAGAAAAACGAGAGTGCAAAACACACCAACTAACTTGTGTTCGATAGTCCACTAAAAGCAAGAATTGTATCTAACGTGCGTTAAGGGCAGGGCAAAGCTAAATTTCTAACTGTAAGTGCGCTCTTTATACAAATTTGAAGATACTGAGTCCAATGGAACTAGTGTTGAAGTTATTCATTGATGAGGTCATGAGAAAAATTATCTCCAAGTTAGAGCCTTTGAAATACCACTTATGTTAATGGTAAGAGTGTCCATCCTTTGATACATTTCTAATGGCACTTTTTAATACTAATTTCTGAATACTGGATCCAATGAAACTATTTTAAAACTTATCCGTCCATTTGGTCACGGACACTTACATTTCCACAAGCGGTCAGGGGGCGTCATTTCAGATTTTGCTTGGAGGGGGGAAGACCCCTTGATATAAGTAAAATTTCGCGCATTTCACTCATTTACTACTATTCTATTGATAAAACCTATATAAATCTCAAATTCAGGGGGCAATTGCCCCTCTCTGTCCCCCAAAATGACGCCCCTGAAGCGGTACCTCAAAGAGTCCAATTTTGAGGTCACTTTTCTCGTAGCCTCATTGACGGATAAGTTTTAAAACCATTTCCATTCGATTCAGTATTTTTCAGTTAATATAAAAAAAAGCGTAATTAGAAATGTAACCACGTGTGAAACATTTTTTTTTTTACTAGTAGCATGATCCTTAGTTCTTTACACATCCTACAAACTTGATCAGCACCACTTTTGTAAAAGAAAAAAAGAAGTGCTTTGTTCAATTCAAACCTAATTTCTCAATATCAATACTCGCTTTTTGTTTATTGATTAACTATCCAAAAATTTAGCCAGAAGTATTTGTACAAACTTAACTTTATTTCAGTTGCATTTAACTGCTAGCACTACTATTTTATTCTTGCGGATTATTTAAGAGACGAAGTAATAATTTTGCAATACCCGGTAGTAAAATAAAAGGCAATACTATTAATCGCATGAAATTACTCAGGATAAAGTTCCGGAAACAAGAAAAGGAAGAAGAAGGCAAAGAGTTGATTTTTGAGACAAGTTGCAAGTGACCACGCCAACGCCATCCACAAGTGGAAGGAAAAGAGAGAGCGGCTGGCTGTCAACGTTCTGGGGAGGAAGAAAAATGAAAACAAAGGCGTAGGAAGAAGACCATATAATCGCTGTTTTTGAGACAATCGAGAAGCGAAAGTACGATCCACCAAAAGCGAAGCCATATAAAACAAAGAGGTCACTTGCCTCCAATTTGTAGTTGTTCAAATACAGAGGAAGTTGCTGGACCTTCCGTCCACATTCGCGTCTTCCGAAGTCACTATGAAAGCATTGGTAAGTCTCTATACGTACAACCATTTAATTTCAAGGTTTAAGTAACATTGAAGATACGAATGAGTGATCACTGGTGAATGCATGATTTTGAAGCAGAAGATGTACACAGAGTGAAATACGGATTTTGTGGTGAGCTCTCACATCTGATGGGAAGGTCCCTAGTTCGATCTCAGACTATGTGTTCTTTTGTCTATGGGTTTCGTAGGAAGAGTACCGGGCTAAGAGTCAAATAGTGTGTGCGTGTGTCAGGCGCGCAGCCAGAAATTTTGTTCAGAAGAGTCCAAACTTTGGGGAGGAGATTTAATACTACAAACTACTACGTCTATGTAATATTGAACAGGTATTATTCTGCCCTCGAATAGAGGATAAGTAATTGTAAAATACTTCCACCTATATTTTCAAAAAAAAAAAAAAAAAAAAAAAGATAGAACTAGATTGTTTTTATGGGAGAAAGAGTACAGATGAAGTGTAAGACCAGATTTTCATTCTACATCGATCACCTCCCAGTTAAACAAATATAATTTTATTGAGAAAGTGTACAAATGTATTTTGTGTTAGGAATTTTTTGGGAAGGTTCGGATCCACTAGACTTTCCATGGGTGCGCCCCTGATGTGTATGTGTGTGTGTGTGTTTGTGTGTTCTGATGGCGCCCCTCAGTCGGGTGTTTTGGAGAATGGAATCCCCCTTCCCAAGCAAACTTGGGGGAACGGGGAGAATCTTCTCAGGATTTTGTTTAAAAATCAACACTTGACAAAAGCACTTCAGAACGATTTCGATCTAAAAACTAAAGTAAAATAATGGCCTACGTTAAAATTACATTTATATAGGATAATATTTTTCCCCCAACATGCAAATAGATATACAGGGTATTTCAAAACAACATCGACAACTTTTGGGAGGTGATTCCTGACACCAAAATAAGACGAAAAGTATAGACCAACCTGGGTGCACAAATGCTCCCCTTCGGCTGCCGAAAACATGAAAAAATGAATTTTAAAGGTCCATAGCTCTAAAACTATGGGACCTATCGTAATCGGATCAAGACTTTGCTTAGAAACTAATATGTGCGCTATCCGAAATTACATGTTTCGGAATCCTAAGGTACTCAAGCAACAATTTTTATAGAGGTAGTTAGGCTTGGGCATATAATTTGAAGTACTCACCAACTATTTTTATAAAAATTGTTGCACAAGTATCGTAGGATTCTGAAACATGGATATTTGGATAGTTCGTAAGTGAAGTCTTGACCCGACTACGGTAGGTTCAATAATATTGGAGCTATGGACCTTTAAAATTCATTTTTTCATGTTTCGTCAGCCTATAACTCCGAAAGGAAGCACCCAGGTTGGATTATAATTTTCGTCTAATCTTGGTGTCAGGAATCACCTGTCAAATGTTGTTGGTGTTGTTTTGAAACGCTCTGTATAAGAGGCTTACTTAGTTCTTTGAATTATCTTTTTCCAATAGACACTCAAATATAATAAGTGATCTGCCGTAAAATAAAACTTATTATTATTTCGAAAATCGCTTTACTTAAAAGTATTCTTTTTTTCTATTATGAAACTTTAAATTTTCTGGATTCTTTGAGTTTAACGTTCCGTTCAGCAGCGAGGCTATATGAGACGTGGACCTACTGATTAACGTGGAATCCGAACCACATGAGCTCCCGCCGGGAATTGAACCCGGGTCTCCCACGCCATAGGCGCGTACGCTAACCGCTTAGCCACGAAAGAGCTCTATCAAACTTTAAAATTTAGTCATATTTGACTGCAACACACATTATATTGAAAACAAAGTAAATAAATCGTTTACCATTGCAATGTTTTAATATTTTGTTACAATAGAAAAGAAAGCTGTTAATATCTTTCGGTAGAACATTTGTTACTTGTTTCAAAATATCATTGTTATGTAATTTAATCAAAATACAATACAAAATACATGAAATATAGTTGAAAATAGGGTCGTATCTATTATTTGTATTAGTTTAGCGGGTAGTAAAAGCAATCCATAGCCTACAGTTATTTCAGTATATAGCAGACTTGTAAGTACAGAATACGGTACATATGTACAAAATATTAGATAGATCTAGAAACTATATTTGATTTTTCAGTTTAGCGTCCCTTTCGGCAGTTAGGCTATATGAGACGTGGATCTACAACTTAATGTGTTACTCGAACAGCATGAGTTTCCACCAGAATCGAACCTGGGTCTTCCAGAAAATATATTTTTAAAAAACCTCAAATATTACAAAAACATTACGAATAACATTGCACGAAATAAGAAGAATGATGAGTAAGGTTCGTTAATTTACGAATAATAAATACATTTTATGCTCTAAAACAAATTTTCTCTTTAAAAAAATAAATATATAAAAGATTGCACTTCTTCCCCCTCTTGGGCCCCGGTGGCTCAGTGGTAGAGCGTTCACCTCTGGTGCTTGGGATCCCGGGTTCGATCCCAGCCCCCGCCAATTGAACTTTGTGGTGGACAAACACCGTGTGCGTGGGTTTTCTCGGGGTTCTCCCGTTTCCTCCCACTTTTTTCATTCCACCATTTCATTCATTACTCATCATCACCGTCTCCTTTAGCCTAACGTACATTGGACCAATAACCGTACATTGGACCTAGTACTCTCGAATGCATGCGAAATTGAAGTAAACCGTGAAAATTCACCATTGGTACCTATAGACAATCACCATCCCCCCTTAATTATAGCGCTTTCAGTTAAACGTTTTCCGAAACAAAAAGTAAACAATAGATCATCTGGTTTTAATTTCAGAAAAGCCGATTATCATAAATTGTATTTAGAACTTTCAAAAGTTAATTGGAATTGCCTTTCATATTCAAATGACGTAAATAAAGCTGTAGAAACTTTTTATCAATTAATTGATGACGTATTTAAACAATGCATTCCAACTAAAAAGAATCCCAGTAATAAAATCTTTCCTGTCTGGTTTGACTCAGAAATAATTCGAAAAATCAAACAAAAATCGTACTATCACAAAAAGTGGAAGAACACAATAGACAATAATACATATTACCGTGATAAATTCTGTAGTTTAAGAACGGAGGTAAAGACAAAAATTGCGAAAGCATACAAAGAATTCGTAGCTAACTCCGAGAATTGCATAGCAGATGATCCAACAAACTTTTGGAATTTTATCAAAAATAAAACAAGGCATTTGACTAATGGCCCCCTTATGTATAATGGTGAAAGTCTACAGTGTAACAGGGATATTGCGGAGGCTTTTGCACATTATTTTAAGTCTGTTTACAATCATGAACCTGTGAGTTATAACACTGATGCTCTAATGTCACACGAACCTAGAAGTATATTACTCGATATTTTCCAAATCACTGAAATAACAATATCAGAAATAGAACATGCCATTAAAAGGTTGAAATCTAGAACAGGGTGTGGCCCTGATGGTATCCCACCTTACATAATAAAGGGAACTATTGATATCATAAAACATCCTATACATATACTATTAAACATGTCCGTAAAATATAATGTTTTTCCAGACCGATGGAAAGAAAGCTTGATATGTCCTATTCCAAAAACTAGCAATGCTAAAAATATAGAAAGCTTTAGACCAATTGCAATTCTATCCCCATTTGCAAAAATTTATGAATATATAATACACAATCGTTTACTTAATCATGTTAGATCCAGTATCTCTGTATACCAACACGGATTTCTCAAGAATAGATCCACTTCAACTAACTTGACAATTATAACAAACTTTATAGCTTCAGAACTAGACAAAGGTGGGCAGGTGGATGTAATCTATACAGACTTTCAGAAAGCGTTCGATTTAGTTAACCACGACATTTTGCTTGAAAAACTAGCTCTTATGAATCTTTCTAAGCAAGCATTAGTACTGTTCACATCATACTTACGTGATCGCAAACAATCTGTAGCTTACAAAGGTCATATCTCCAACAATTTTAATGCTACATCGGGAGTACCGCAAGGATCAAACCTTGGACCTTTATTATTCCTAATCACTATCAATGACATAACTAAGCACATCAAGAAATCGCATACTTTACTCTTTGCAGATGACTTAAAATTATATGCTCAAATTAAATCACTTGAAGACTGTAAAAACCTCCAGGAAGACTTGGAAAATGTAAAACACTGGTGCCACGTGAATAAATTTAGCCTAAACATAACTAAATGTAAAGCTATTACATTTACTAGAAAAGGAAAATACATAAATTATGATTATACTATTGACGGTATAAATCTTTGTAGGCCGGAAACTGTTAAAGACCTTGGTGTTACCTTCGACCCAAAACTGACTTTCGCAAATCACATTGAAACTATTGCAAACAATGCTTATAAGAGTCTTGGATTTGTTTGTCGTGTAAGTAGAGACTTCCGTAGCCACATGACAATTTTAAAACTATATTATTCGTATATAAGATCCCAACTGGAATACGCTTCTGTTATTTGGACTCCTCATAATGGAAAATATATCCAGATGATTGAAAGAGTGCAGTGTAAGTTTTTGAGATTACTAATGTATAAAAAAACTGGAATGTACCCAGCATACATATCATACCCAGAACTAACAAACAATTTCAATATACCGACATTAGAGCAACGTAGGTATGTTAATGATTTAGTTTTTCTACATAAAATAATAAATAATAAAATTGATTGCATAGAACTAAGTTCTAATATATTTCTGCATGTTCCGACGTCTAGAACGAGGTTAAGCAATAGTAGTACCATGTACTGTAAGAAAGCACGCACTGACATCATGTATAAATCCCCTTTATGGAGAATGAGCTCTCACTACAATAATATTGAAGAAAAGTGTGAAATGATAGACATATTCAATATGTCTGAAAAAATGTTTAGGAACACAATTTGTAGTATGATGAGCTGAGTTAATTAATGAAACAATAAAAATTTCTGTATGTTTTTCTTCTGTAAAAATAATGATATTTTACCATATATGTAAACAAACACTGTAAATGGGCAGGACGCCTGTTGTGTTGTTGTTACAATAAATAAATAAATAAATAAATAAATAACCGGCATAACTATGGGACGTAAAACTCAAAGATTTCATTTCATTTTTCCTTCGCCCTCAGGTCCAACTTTCAGTAAAATAATTTACTTTATCGAAACAACTGAAAATACAGAAAATATCTTTTAGATATGAATTTTCCATGGTTTAGTACCAGAAAGTGTGTCAATAGTTTTGATATAATCCAGTGACAATGAAACATAATTTTCAACGCAAGTCTCGTTTAAAGAAAGGAATTAAAAAAAAAAAAAATCAGACCACATACACAGCACAAAGAAACAGAACTTTGTTTACATCACGTGCTTTCATGTTAAAGATCACGAAATCGACTACGGATGTTAAGTTTACATATAATCATCAAAGATAAATTCGCTGGAAGATAAATTAACTGACCAGGGACTGTTAATGTTCGTCAAAGCAAAACAAACTTACCTGTCGCTACAGACAATGGGGTGACAAAGTAGGGGAAGGAATGAAATCTTTGTGTTTAACGTCCTATGATTATTCCCTTTAGGCTAAGGGAGACGATGCTTAAAGAAAGTGAATTGGTGGAATGATAAAGTGGGAGGATACGAGAGTACCCTGAGAAAACCCACGGTCATGATGTTGTCCACCACAAAGTTATTTAGCCAGGGATCAACTCAGGGACCCCGTGCACCAGAGGTAAGCGCTTTAGGGGAAAGGATGGGTAAGAAGAAAGGTAACTCACCTTACAATCCCATCTATAGGTCTACGCGGATGTATCAGAAAATATCTGCACAAATATAGACTTTCGCGGATGATTTTTTTTTTTTTTTTTTTTTTTTTTTTGCCGATGCCGGATGCAATGGTGAAAAGATTTTCATTGCCATTCTTGTAAATA
The DNA here is from genome assembly GCF_964235325.1 of Thermobia domestica. NCBI lineage: Eukaryota > Metazoa > Arthropoda > Insecta > Zygentoma > Lepismatidae > Thermobia > Thermobia domestica. Next base: position 126,091,590 of record NC_137462.1, on the reverse strand, counting down.
CAATTAACTGTTGATGTCTTGTTCTGAAGTGGACCAAATAACGCCAGCGCAAAGTTGTATATTGCTCAAATTTCTTCCTTTTTTCTTTGCTCTCAAAACCCTGTAATAAATACGGAGTGTTAATGTACTTTTATGTGAGTGTTTTACATGGCTTATTCTCATTTGTGAAGAACATTTTATCACGGTAGTGTTCTATTTCCTCACATCTTGTAAGTAATGAGATGAAATATATTTTATAAAGCGATTTGTTCTTAAAATTAATTCACAAGTATGGTATTACCAACTTCATTTTCTTCTTATAAATCTCCTTTCGAATATGTATGTTTACCATTAATTTCGTAATTTTTTTCTCTGTGAATTTTATTTTATTTTGTTATAGGAAGAAATCTATTTGAAGTTTAGCTTGTATGTTGTTAAGCTTATACCATAAGATTTACAGAAATACATATAAAGAAGATGTTTAAAACACTGCAGAATAACTTGATTCCAGCAGTGGAGCTATATGACACGCTGATTTACAGGTTAACGTTAGAATTCGAACCACATGAGTTCCCGCCGGGAATTGAATCTGTGTCTCCCAGGCCAGTAGAACAAATAAATTGTATTTTATCTCATTATCTGCAGATGTGGGTGCGGATACAGGTACAGAGTTGTGGATGCGAATAGAGATGCTGTGAATGTGGTGTGATGCGGATACGATATTTTATATCTGCGGATATCTCTAGTCCCGGTAAAACAGTTGTCGCAAGCGACTAGTGGCATAAACCATTATAACAATATTTCCCTTTACTGTGCCTTTAAGGAACGTTTTTTTCTAAAATATAATTTTCACTTTTTTTATAACAACTATTTATAAAAATTAGACTACTTAATATTAACATTTATATGTGGGGTGGCCCTCAAAATGATATAAAACAATCAACTTCGTTATTTCATTATTATTATTATTATTAATAGTGGCGTATTTAGGATGTGGCTATCGGGCTCAAGCCTCCCCGAAATCAATTTGTTATATAAACAACTTCATTAAAATTTGTCGGCACACAAAAGGAAAAATATAAGTACTTATTCACGTCTTCTACATAGCCCCCCTCCCCAAAACAAAATCCTAAATACGTCATTAATTATGATTATTATTTTATGTTATTTTATTTTTAAGTTTTTTCCCGTTTTTCCAGACTCTTTTCCAAAACTGTATTCTGTGTGGTGTCACATGATGCACATGCGTCAAGCCGACCCTTCATTACAATTCCTTCGTTTCCATTCACTATCTCTACAAATTACGCAGTTCTTTATCACACATTTGAACGTCTAAACTATTTCTTTACATTAAAACAAGTGAGGGGATAAGTGGTATAGCATGGGATCCATGGATCCATGCTTCTGGTGCAGGGATCCATGGTTCGATTCTCGACTAAGTAAGTTTGTGGTGGACAAAAACATGTCCGTGAGTTTTCTCGGGGCACTTCCGTTTCCTTGCACGTTCTCATTCCACCAATTCTTCCATTATCATTCAGTTGCCTTAATAATTTGTTTCCCTTAGTCTAAAAGGCACAATTGTGGGAAGTTAAACTCAAAGATTTCATTTATCTTTTTTAAAAATGAGGAAATGAATTGTTTTAATATGTTTTATTTGAAGGTTCGATTTTGGATCTAATTCGGACCGTCCTTCTTAGGGACTTGTGTAAATTTGGATACTGTGTTTTGTCTTCAGTATTTATTCAATTTGCCTATTCAACATTAATACTGTAGTAAAAAGGAAAATTGGGCGATTGATAAAAAAGCGATCAGGAAAAGTTATCAGAATACGGCTCTGTTGGGAAGTCACACTGGTACTCGTAAGGATTATCGTTTCATCTCTTGAAACTAAAGGGGGTGGGCCGCGATGGCTAAGTAGCAGAGTGTTCACTTCTGGTGCATGGAGTCTCTGGTTCGATACCAACTCGCGCCAAGTGAACTTTGTGGTGGACAAACATGGTATGCGCGGGTTTTTTCGGGGTTCGCTCACTTTATTCATTCCACCATTTCATTCATTTCTCATCATCACCGTCTCCTTTAACCTAGCCGGCATAATTGTGGGACGTAAAACTCAAAGATTTTTTTAAAACTAAGAGGGAAATGGTACCTAATGTATTTATTGTTATATACAACAATTAGTACATTATGAAATGTTTCTTTAGTTTCAAATGATAAAAACTTTAATGGTGTAACTTCCTGCACGAGCCGCCTGTGTTCAATTATAGCGTTCAAGATTAACAGTTCTAATGCAGTGAACAAAGTTATGGCGAAGTTTTAACGATCTATAAGATCGCTACAAACCAAAGATATTTCACAGCTGATAGTTTCATTATTTTTTTTAAAAAAAAAGTTCTATTGGTAGAAGCTCTAGAGCAGCGTTTCTCAAAGTGCGCTCCGCGGAATCCAGGGGTTCCGCTAAAAGTTCCTAGGGATTCCAAATAAACCGACCCCTAGGAAGCGAATAAAAAGTTCACAAGTCTCTATCTCATCTAAAAGTTGGTTTGAATTTTGGGTTCTTCGAAATTTGTATTTGGAAGTTTGACCCGGCATAATTAAGAAAAAAATGTAACATGAATTTTTGAAAAAAATCGAAAATGACAAAAGCTCCTTTTCGACACTTCTTTCGAACCCTAACGAAAATGGTTTAGAAATTCGAAAAAAAAACTAAAAATCTTGTGAAAGGGCTTTCTTCCTTTTTTGAGTAAGAAATTTCAACTTTTTAAAAAACTTTTTTTCGACGTACAAACCAATATCATGAAAGTAAATATAAAATCGGAAGTCTTTATTTCATCTAGAAGTGGGTTAGAATTTAGATGAGTCACTAGTATTATTGTCAAGAGATTCGCATTACTATTATAAATTGTCAAATAATTTAATACTATTTTTGTGGTTACGCCATCTTATTTTAGACATGAAAGGGTCCCATGAGTGAAAAAGTTTGGGAAACACTGCTCTAGAGACATAAACCAATTCATCCCATGATTAACCGTGTTCATTATTATTATTATTATTATTATTCATAATAATAATAATAATCTTTGCCACCTAAGGGATATAAAACGGTTAAACTGAGATTTAGAAACATCGGTCATTGACAAAAACATCGGTCGTTTCTTATCATGTTACGTCCTTCTCCTCTCACCCTGGGAGTCCTAGAGGGGTCTTACACGAACTGAGAGCTTACCTTGGAGTTAATGGACACCAAAATTGTCATCATTCAACTTGAGACCCCGAAAACTATGGATTCGACTAATATCGATCATTTTGTATCATTTTTTATGTCTCTCTCATCCCATTCCTTCCAGGTGTGCAAGGGGAGCCTTGCCCTCACTGGATGATAGACAGTGTTCTTCAGAGTTCCCCACAAAAGAAGTCTAACAGTGAGGGAGATCCGGAGATCTAGGTGGATGCTTGACACTTCCTAGTCCGCCTATTCACCTCGCAACAAATGTTTAATCCAGGAATTGGCGCACGTCTTGATGATAATCTGACAGTGCGTCGTTTTGTTAAAAAAAATCTTCATCTGGGTACAGTTGGTGAACAGCCGGCATATTTTTTGCTGCAACATATTAAGGTTCTCTACACCTGTCACTGTTCCTTAAAAAAAAAAAAAAAAAAAAAAAAAAAAAAAAAAAAAAAAAAAAAAACTCGACAAGGCTTTTGACAAACATACCACCATTCTGATAACCCAGGAAGATTAACTGCTCGTTCTTCCATAAAATGGGGGTTATCTCTTGCCCAGTACACACAGTTGTGGCAATTGGTGGTTCCGTTCAATTTAAAAGTCGCCTCATCAGACCAGGCAATGAAATTAGTCAACTGTTCATTATCGCAAATGCATTCACAAAATCCACCTCTGGTGCATGGGGTCCCGGGTTCAAACTCTGCTCCCGCCAAGTGAACTTTGTGGTGGACAAACACCGTGTGCGTGGGTTTTCTCGAGGTTCTCCCGTTTCCTCCCACTTTCTTCATTCTACCATTTCATTTATTTCTCGTAATCACCGTCTCCTTTAGCCTAACCGGCATAAACGTGGGACGTAAAACTCAAAGATTTCATTTCATTTTTTACATTCACAAAATCGCCTATCCGGATCATCCTCATTGATTCCTTGAATCAACTTGCAAATGTAAGATTTCGGTGAATACTTTAAGATTCGGTGAATACTTGATTTGCTTCATATGATTTACACGAAGCTTGCCGTATGGACTTCTGAAGGGATCTTTTGAAAGTCTGAAACACTGATTCCACCTCTCTTTCGTCCGCTACTAATTTCCTCCTGCCACACCGTCCCTTCTTCAGATCATACACGGTTCCTTGGCTACATATATTAGTTATGAGAGCGCCAAATAATAACAATTTCATAACAATAACATAATAACAATCAAGCTATCTTTAACATTTTCTTTATTAACATTCAAACAGCGTAAACCCTTTTACGGAAAACTCTCTATATCATATATATATGTAGAGGTATGTATTTATATACGCATATTATATCATGCAAGTCTGATAACCAATTTCATACCTAAACCCAAGTATGTCTGTAATCGGGAATGTGAATGCAATGGTTTCAACTCTTCAAGACGAATGTAATATATGAGGAAAATGAATGAAATATACTTTTTATATGGAGGTACAATCTGCTTCAAACAGAATAGTCACGTGTAGATACATAAGGTTTGCTTTTTACAACCAGGTATTCTAGATACTAAATTGAATACCAACGATAATAGTTTTGTGTAGCCTATGATGTTTTTTTTTTTTTATTTTCCAGGTTTACGTGTGGCTTTTAGTCTTGACGATTGTAATACAGGCTGAGGAAACCAAGGAAAAACCTAAAGAGAAAAGAGGTATCGCTGGATATCCAGCAGCCCCTTTCCTTTATGGCTCACTACCCTTAGGACAACAATACATCCTACCATATAATCACTTGGGACATATACACGGATTAGCACCTGGGTCTATTGCTCTCGGATATAATCATAATCATGCTGCTTTAGGATATAGACACATTGCAGTTCCTGGCTATGGAATACCACAAGGAACTGGTTTGGGGTATAATACTTACGCCCCGTATTTTCCTCATGGTGGATTACTAGGTTACGGAGGACTACCGTACGGTATTGCATATCCTCCGGTTATTACAACTGCTCAAGCGGCTATTCCTGTAGTGAAGACTATTGCTATAGCTAAACCAGTGGCAATTGCAACTCCAATAGCAGTTGTTACACCAACACCTACCGCTCCAGCTCCCGCACCTCCACCTCCACCTTCTCTTCCACCTCCACCATCAAGAACTCCAATGAAAGTTGGGTATCCACCATCGTCGTACGGAGTTAGCCCAATGACAGGGTATGGTAGTCCCAGTGGTCCTGGACCAACATCAACTGCCCATCATCTTGGACAAACTCCACCCACTCACTATTCTGGACATGCGGCACTTGGACCCAGTCCCAGATCATCCGCTGGACATACGGGCAGTGGAGGTACTGGACAATCTGGACATTCAGCGCCAAGTGGATCAGGATTTACATCAGGTGGTCATGGCGGCTTCAATGGATGAAGAGTCTTAATAATTTGTGGTGAGTACGTTAGACATAATTTTATGTTTAATGAAGGAAATAATTAATTAATTTATCATTAGAGGCGAAAAGAAGGGTTTAGAAAAAGATCAAGAAAGAATCACTTGATCTCAATCATTCCAAAACTAGATCTTGTTGTAATGTCATGACATAATACTTACAAATATTACCAGGGGTTAATACAAGTAACGTCGTGTTGTAGTGCATAGGAGAATCTTGGGAGCGTATGCTGAAGATCTGAAAACGGGCTGACGTTTCTTGAAACTTCTTGAAAACAATTTTACGAACTACGAAACTGCAGAAACAAACAATACAACAAAATAGTAAGTATGTTCTTTAAAAAAAATAGTTTGAAAAATTTGATAATAGTTTTTTTTGTAGTATTTTAAAAAGTTAGACTACGAAGATACAGAATAAAATTTTTAAGATTTCTATTTTAGTGAAATCTTTAACGCTTGTGATTGCAATTCATGAATTGATCTTTATGTATGACTTCTACTGCAATGTGTATAGGTTTTGAGAAACGAGTATTTTTAGCATTAAATTCTAGAAGTTAAAATACTTGTAATGGGAGCTGATACATGTTCTCTCAGTTGAATGCACGGCATCTTGTCATCCATAGTCCTTTGCGAGCTATTCAACTATAAGATTTCGTTTAGTATTGTCATACAATGCAAAAAATAAAACAATTTAAAAACAGATGTTATGAATCTTTTTGGTTTGATTGAGTTTTGCGTCTCTTTCAGCAGCGAAGTTACATATATGAGATGTGAACATACAGCTTAACATGGTATTCGAACCATACGAGCTCTCACCGGAATTCGAATCCGGATCTCTTCCGTCAAAGACGCGAACACTACCCACATATTCATGAAGGAGCTCTACAGATTTTGGGCACAAAATGGGTTAAACAGTATTTAAAAATTGTTCTGCGGTTATCCGAGAAGCGTTAATTCTTGAAACTTGGTTCCAGTAGAATATGCTTAAAACCCGTCTTTTTGACGAGCACTTGGCAAATAAAGTTATATTACATTCTTATGGACATACTTGGACGTATCTGGAACAAAATTACGATTACTTTATTTTGGCCTAATGATAAAATCATATAGAACCGATATTGTATTTGCAGATATATTTAAACTCGTGAGCCCGGCTGCCGTGCTTAATCGCCTCGAGCTCAATAGAATAATTGAATACGTTTAATCATAGTGCTAAATAAGTAGATAACACGTGAGCACGTTTAAACATTAGTGCTAAATAAGTCAATAGCGAACCAGATGTCCGAGCGAACTCAAACCCCAATGATGATAGCGAGCACGAACACAGGTAAGCGCAATGATAATGAACACGAGCCAGTATCGTAATTGGGTGCAACGTAAGGCTATCATGAACCTTATTGAGAACAGCGAGCCCGAGCTTGGGCTGGTACGAGTATGAGCCTCCAAGCACGAGTCCTTCTAAGGACAGTACGCCTAAACCTATGGACAGACAGCCTAAGCCAAAAGACAATAGAAGACGTTAAAGGGAATAAATACATATTCTCTTTTGAGAATAAAGTATCTCCATCACGCTCTTGTGCTATCACTTTCTGCTGCGTACAACTACATATAAAAACAATAATTAGATTTAAAACATATTAAAACACTAAACTCGACATCTTCATTACGATTAATATTAACAATGAAGTGCGGTAATGAAAGAACTACAGTTATTTCTGACTCCGCTATCTTTCACAAACCGTGGTGACTTATCGGTAAAGCACGTACCGGTACCTGTTATGCATGGTGCCCCTACTGTGATCCCAGTTTTTCTCATTTTCCATTATTTATTTTTTTTCATGTGTAATTGCATTATGTAGACGTTAATGTAAAAAAAAAAATGGTCCCCTTCTTCCCCCCCAAAAATTGTGAATGTTTACCTAGGTGTCCAAAAACGTCTAAAAAGAGTGAATAAGTGTTATCCGGGCTGTTCAAAGAGTGTCTGTAATGTGTAAAGTGTACTAACTATGTTCAAAAATCGTTTGTACCCATATACTCATTGGACTAATCAGATGTTTAGGCGCATTTTGAACTCTTAATAGTAATTCCTATTAACTAGTGTTAGAATGTAATTTAGTCTCTTTTTGTTTACTGATAAAACACTTCAAACTCGTATTAAAACATTGTCCAAAAGCGTCTAAACACTGATTTATTTATTTATTTATTTATTCCAATGTATGTTGAATAAACAATGACATTTTTAACCTATAAAACAGTAAAAGTGACATACTCATCCAACATCTAATCTATATTACTAAAGATAGAAACGTTAAGTTTGGATAGAAAACTCCGTTTCTTACAAAAGCTAGAGATAAGAAAGATTTTTGGAACTAAGGTAACTGCAGGTATATACACCAGTGCAGCTAAATACGCCAAGTGTCCAGTACTGGACCTTTCCGACGAAACCCGCTAGAATAAGCCTCCAATATGTGCCACGGTCTAGAACAAGTCGGATTTGATGAATACTTCAGAGGAATACTGGAGACAGAGCTGAGACCGCTACACCGTGCAGTGTTGTTTGCTTCGGGAACGTTCCTTGGAAGGACGTTATTATTTCAATAAAGATAAGAATCGTTATTAGTACCGTGCTAACTCAGAACATTCCGACTGCTTACAGCATTGTACGCCTTATTTCGTGTCCATTTAGGAACACTTTGTTTTATAAGTGTTATTTCAGTATTTGTTTATCTTCTTATGAACTAAAATTTTTCAGTTTGGAACTTCATTTCAACTTTGGAGATTATCGTTTTTACATTTTATCTTTTTATCTTAATCTTGCACTTTGGTTATTCTATCTTTTGGTTCGGCCATCTTGTGTAGTAGTATTTAAGTTGGTATAATACAGACGATGTAAGCAGTTGCAAGATTTATTACAGGTTTCTGGTAGTATCCTAAACTAGGCGTAATTAACTGCACGTGTTGGTAAATACGCCACGTTGTAAGAATTTTTTTCTTTTATCTTGGGTACAAAATAGAAGTGAGTCGCATCATTGCCACATTTTTTTCTACACGTGAAAAAGGCTGCTCTGCAACGCACATGTCTTGGTCTTTATTTTTCATGAAAATTAAGGCAATAAAAAATTAAACACCCTTAACATGGAATATTTACCTGCACCTACCTTACGTATGAGGAAAGGAGTGTAAAGGGAGTTTTTCTTTATCGTTGCCAAGAATAGATTATCTCACGAAAATTAGGGAAGTGGAACACAGTACATAAATCCCTTATTAAAAATAACAATATATCTTTTCACCTTTTAAGAAAATATTCCTCCGAAAAGAAGGAAATGGGTTCAATTTTTCTAATAGTCAAATTTTCGTTTTTCTTAATTTAGAATATGCTTAATATAACAATTTGCTAAAGCTAGAGATGTGCAATTCAGTATACATAGGTATAAACTATTACTTTTTTTAAAAATAAAGCTTTCCGTTTTTCAGTGTTTTCAAGTATTTTATTTTTAAAGGGAGAGAGAAACAATTTCTACAATATTTACATTTCCAGATTTATGTTCGGTGAACCTTATTTTCTCCGTGCATAGAACAGCAACATGCTTGCTATACATAAATTAATCTTTAGAGCTTCAGACATTCATGTGTTTATATATATATATATATATATATATATATATATATATATATATATATATATATATATATATATGTGTGTGTGTGTGTGTGTGTGTGTGTGTGTACGTACAATCTCACACCGTTTTACGACAACATGATTGTTGACGAATTAAACTTCACTACCGACAATCTGTTCAATCTAGTTAGAATCGATTATGGGATTATTAATAGGGTTTAATTATTAATAGGAATAATTTTGTAAAATACACCAGTGTTGTTTTTCATAAATTATATTAGTCTGCCTAAAGTCTTTCTTTTCATTTTGCGCCCCTCTTAAAGAAGTTCGTGTATTATTGGTCAAAGGAGTAAAGATCGCTATATTTGGTGGTCAAGCTCGGGCAAGGACAGGCTTGGCTCGACAACAGAGGCTGTATTCTAGACAGAGTTACCAATCTAAGAGAACAAAATTATCGATTTTCTTCATTAAAGTTATCGTATATTACAGAAAATATCGTATCCCTTTCAACACCGCGACAAATCGAGTGAGTGACTTCACTTAAAATTGTTTATTTCCGATTAATATTGTCCCCTTCGCTTCGCTAATCTACTCACCAACGTTTTACTTCGCAATCCATATTCCTATTATCTTAAATATGTATCATCATTAACTAAATAAAATCAAATTCTACTAACCCGCACAATTGGTGCTACCTACGAAAAGCATCCTTATCTCAACCATATGGTACATATTTTTTTTAAATGTAACATTTACATAAGTATCCTTGTTACATTAACACACGAAATCAATTAAAATAATTGTAAAGCACTTAAGAAAAGGTATAAAAAACAAAACATTACCTTTAGACGTTATAGCTTTGTTGAGACCACTAATTGTTTCTTCTTGTAGACCCAAAAATGATATATCACAAAACGAAACAACTGCAAAACGTTGAAAGAAACTTACACAATCACTGCACACCTTTTCGAAGCACAAAAGTAATAGGGGGCACTTCTACATCGATATTAACCAACTCGCACAATCGTGTTTCCCCGTGTTGAAAGGGGTACAGTCATTATGCACGTGATAATTTTAGAAACAAGTATAAAACTACTAATAGTAGCAACAATATATAATAAACCTATCTAGTAGTTTTCAGTTTTGAACTCCAAATCGGTGTTACTGTCCTCACCATTTAAAAAAAAAAATCCTTATTAACACTTCTCTGAACAGCAATAAATTTTTCCACTACCTCGTTAAACGTAACAGAATTTAAAGAATGAATGCAGGGTTGCCATTTGCCAATTCTGAAATCGTTATTAATTTATTTTAGTGGCAATGACTGTTAAAAAAATCAATGTGTGTGTGTGTGTGTGTGTGTGTGTGTGTGTGTGTGTGTGTGTGTGTGTGTGTGTGTGTAAAGCGCATCTACAATTTATTTGCACATTCAAATACTACAAAAAGTGTACGTTCCAAAATGATCGTATATTCACCTATTATCGTAAAGTTATTATCGTATATAGCATTAAGACTTATATTATCGTATTTCACGATAAATTATCGTATGGTTAGCAAGCCTGGTTGTATAGCTTTGCACGTCTGGAGATTCTAAATGTGGTTCATTGACTGAACTCCCGCTGTTCTCGAAGGACACTGAGTTCCCCATGGCATACAACTATTGTAGTAACAATTACTTGTTTGTATTTACGTTTATTTTTATACTTTTCATGATGTGAAAATGTATTCTTTTCCAGGTAGATGAGAAAAAGTGAGTAAAAAATTAAATAAAGCCAAAGAGCAACACGGAGCCCAAAGTATTGAGAACAATCATACCTGTTGATCCTGGTAAGGCAGATGACAGTCAAGCCCCGACCTAGTCTCACCGGAAATAATTTTTTAAAAGGAAAATCACAGAAAATTTTAAAACGCTTTTCTATTTCTAGTTTGTTTCGGATTGTTACTTTTGTACAAAAATATGTAACATATTGTTTGTATAATAAACTTTTTTAATTTGACGAATATGTAGTTTATCCTCGTACACTCTTTACCTACCATATTCTACAAAAAGCTTATTTTTTAAAAAATAATTTTAGAAATTATATTTAACATGGATGTTCTTGTTCAGTAGTTCTTCATTAAACTAAGCTTTGTACTGTAACATTTTTAGTTAACTTGCATCATGCATATCACTGGTAAATATCTTGTTACAATTCCTTTGATAAATTACAGTTGAATGTATTAACAATGCAACAAATACGGTTGAAATTCAAATAATAATGATTTGATTTTAGAATAACATTTAATTTATGTTTTGTTCAAGATCAACCATATTTACCGTATTTTTCGTATTACGATTAATTGTAACGATGTAACTGAAGCATAAATAACGGATTACTCTGTTCATGAAAATGATGAATTGTAGTTATAAAACTTTTCTTTGAATGGTACTTGTAATGCGCCGCTATTGTATAGCTGAGCGACGCATTACAAACTGTTCCTGAGAATGTTTAAGGGATACAGGTCCGTACCAGTTGATTTAAAACATTCCAAATCTAAAAGAAATTATTTTTTTTTCGAATCGTTATTGGATAAACAAACTGATATAAATTATATAGTAAAGAAAACATTTTGTGAGTGAGTTAATATGTATTATTGTAAAATGTATCGTTAAAATATATGTGCTTCGGATCAAGCATCAAAGCTATACCAACTGCAATTCATATATAAAGTTGTAAGTAAAAATGAAAATCTACCGAATAGTAAAATGATTATTTGTCATAACGCAGAGTAAAGGGATCATTAACTGGATGATGATACATATATGTATATAATGATGAGATGATCTTAGTGTCTTCTTACTAAATCAGCCCTCAAAAGAAAATAATGTGATAAAAATGATAATAATATGAAAATGAATATTGAAAATAAATATAATGATATGTGATGAATGGATGTTATTTATATTGTGTAATGTTAGAAAGTGGCTGTTATAAGAATTGAATTGGCCCTTGACTATATATTGAAAACGTTGCTTTGTTAAATAATACATCATCCAATAAATATTACAAGGAATTATAGGCTGCTAGTTGACTTTCTGATATAGCATTCTTTACTGTGGGAGGCTCAATCAACACCAGAACCTAAAATATGACTAACTATGAATTGTAATAACCCTTCTACACCGTGGTGAAAGTGGGATTCTACATACTTATTTTTTTTCAAAACATTTCTCTTCGACTAACATAGTCCAAAGTTTCGGAGAAATGATACGTTTTATAATTGTATAATAAATGTAACTCATTTGTGCTTGGTTTAGATTTTTGAGTTCATACAATTGAATAGATTTATCTGTGTCTAATGAAGCAAATTTAAAAGATTTAATTTTATTGTTATTTAAAACTTCTATAAATACATACATAAACTTACATGTATCATCATCTTAAGTTGGTATTACAAAAGAAACTTAAAAGAATCTGACATCTATACAATATATCTAGAACCTCAATACAAAGATTGAATATCAAATACTTATAATAGCTGAAACACTTCATTATGTGTCTAAGGTATAATAAAGTTTTACAACTGAACACTATATGATAATAAGACCGATAATTTCTTTTAAACAATAATCAGCAACTGAAAACGATTCATAGAACATTTGGATATCCAGCATATTGTAATTGGAAGTAACATAAAATGCAACTAAATGTAATGTGGAGCAATCAAAGTTTCATTTATGAAGAATATATCAAAACAAAATTAAGATAAATGTACATAATACTGTACAAAGGCATTTTCGTTTAAAGTTTCCATTTATAGCGGTGTGCTTATCCAGAACGGCAATAAGACAGGAACGGAATATTATTCACCATTGCGACTGGATCCACTTATGACTACGAAAATGAAGAATATTGATTCAAAATCTATTTGCACTTAGAGAATCTCGAAAGTGTTCGGCATTTCTTTCTACCACAATAGGCAAACTCGACACCTCTCTATTTTCAGTTTTTAGTTCTCTTTATTTATTTATTTCTGTAGAAGGTTCTGAAGCATTGACGGCCAAATGGCGGCCAGCGAGATGTTTCATCCGGACTGCGACTGAAAGGAGAAACATATGTTTTGTTTCTTTTTATCACCATCCATAAGAAGAAACGTCTCGTTGGCCACCATAATATGCCAGAATCGAGACTACTTTTAACTGTGGAAATATTCTCCTTAACCAAATTTATGAAGCCCAAGCTTCCGGAAGATAAGGTAAAGTTATTTTCAAATGTTCATAGTTCAAACTCTAGTTGAACCTGATTCATGTAACAGGAAGCAGCATAGAACAAAGGTTCTGCAAGTGTATGATTTACGTATATTAGAATTTCATCGCCCTAGAAGGGAATACGGTTCTTATTTGATCCTGATCCATAGTGCATAATTACTTGGCCATCACTATTCTAAAGAAAGCGAAGTACATACAAGCAGAAGTAGTCTACAAGTGATATAGTCACCACACTCTGATCCCCTTTATATCCAGGTTTGCAAAAATCCAGGTTTTACACACGCTGAACGAATTCACTGAACTGTCCACCTTGCCTCTGCTGCGGGCGGTCATGCCTCTAAAAACCATGTTAGAACTGAAATTAAAACATTTCTGCTAAAGTTATTCATAAAAAATATCAAGTTACTAATTAGGATTCGGCAGCTCTTATCTGCGCATCAAAAGGTACAGAAACTATCTTTGCATTCCTGGTTTAAGAAATAGGATTGAAAACATTTGATTGACAATTAGTGCATGCAAAAAAAAAAAAAAAAAAAAAAAGAAAGAAAGAAAGAAAAGAAAAAGAAAAAGAAAAAAAAGAAAAAGAAAGAAAGAAAAAAAGAGTGGTATTTGTTTAGGACAGTGATGGACAATTTATAAGACACTGCAGATCATGACAAAATAAGAGCTTTAGGCGCTATTTTTCAGTTCTCTTGCTCCTTCCCTGAGGCTACGGTAACTGAATGTGCATAAGTTGTTCCGTACCTTTTCTGAATATTTCTTCCATTCTGTGTATCTTACTTCTTGTTTTACACGCCGAAGAGGGCGTGAGCTACGAACATTTGAAATTATGTAATCTCACTGTTACAAAGAATATATTGAGTAAGTCCCTACAACTAAGTGAAAATGTCACTACTTTTCACTGTAAACTTACTACGGGGAATTTAAACTTGAATACTGAATCATGCACTACAAATGTCACTCATTATATATAATTTTGCTACTTGCGATATGTAATTTTACTGACCAGAAATCCTTTATGCATGCTGATGTTTCCTGCCCATTATTAGTTTTTTTCAAAAGGAAACGTTTAAAGGCCCGCTTGTATTATAATAGAACTCTTTTGCAGCACCAGTAGGTTTGAATGTTATAAGAATAAACAAATATTTACAATACTTTAGCTGTGTGAAGTATTCTACGGTTTCTTTCTGATGTCTTCAGTGAGGAATTTATAACTAAAACTGAACTAAGAAACTTTGGCTTCATTTTGTTTGTTTTCTTTGCTTTAGTAATGCTTAACATAGAGGAAATTTGTTACAGTCAACTCTAATTGTATGGTATTTTTCTTTCTCCTTTTTGGAAGATAGAATTCGAATTTATCGAAAGCAGAGTTAGTATACCAGGTTCAATTGAATTCGTCAGGATAGAGTGAACCACAGTGACACTGACCAATTCAAATTAACTGTATGACGGTAAATTGCCCTTTTTTTCATTCACTAAGTTCGTTTTAAAAATTTTCACCTTTCCAACTAAATTTCCGAAATTCGTTCCTTCGCTCAGCAACAATATTTAAATGTTACTACGTTTAGGGACATGTCCCTACAGTTGACAACACTGTTTAATCTGCATTTTTATTTTGAAAAAATAAATAGCATGGACTTGGCAACAAAACTGTTAAAGAAAATATTTTCATAGTTAAAAATCAAGTTTTGATTCAAGTATACAGTATTATGATGGCTAGCCATAATCTTTGCGTTAAGCAGAGTTAAAAAATGAAGCAAATCATTTACATTTTTTATTTCTACTCGCCGGCCGGATACAACATACTCGCGGACTACCATTTGGACAGGCCTGTATCCAGGGGGGTCTAGGGGGCCAAGCTCCCCTAAATTTTCGTTGTCCCCCCTAAAATTTTCACGGTAGGCTTGCAAATGAACTATAATATGATGATGAACTATAATATGGTTCGATCGGCCCCCCTAACTTCAGCCGGCCCCCCTACATTTTTGGGCTGGCTACAGCTTCGTCATTTAGGGAGGGCAGGAGGGGGCAATTGCCCCCCCCCCCAAGAGTTTGAGTAATACATATACTTTAATCGATTGACTATTAATATACTAGTACAAAACGTGAAAGTGTTCTTATGTCGGTGGTGCTCTTGCCCCCCTCAAGCGAAATCTGAAATGACGCCCCTGGCTGGCTACCGGCCTACATTTGGCCATCATTGATTTCAAGCATGTATGTTCTGCTGTGGGAATATTTAAAGTTATGAGAAACTTAGTAATTATTGTAAATATTTTTATATTAATACATCTCTTGCTTCAAAGTTATTGAATATACTGTATCTAATGTATGTATCACTTTTTTGTTTCTAAATTATTATAAACGAAAAATGCAATAGTGATAGTTTAAATTAACGCAAATTAAAATGTATTCTAGAGTTTTATAACCCTAATGTGAATGTAGTTAGGATTTCTTATAAGAATATTGTTCCATAGGATGGTACAGGTCTACATCTGAAATAAAATAGTTTGTTCTTAAATCCAAATCAACAAACAAGTGTACAATTTCCTTCTCTGTATATGGACGTACTTAAAAAGTGAAATCGTCCTCATATTCATATAGGGACATCTAAAAAAAAAAATAGAAAAAGAAAAAGAAAAAGAAAGAAAGAAAGAAAGAAAGAAAGAAAGAAACACTTGAAAGAGATATCGTACAATTCTTGTTCTCCCACTTACTGAATTTATGGTGACCCATTGTAGGTTGTTGGGAGAATAGGTTATGTTTCTCAAAATGCGTTTACTTTTCAATGTTCAGTAAGGTGTAATGAGAATATTGTTAGAAATCTATTTGTTTTTCAATACTTAAAACAACTGTAAAAGAAAGAGCTATCTTAACATTTAAGTTTCGTGTCGATCAACGACTCAGAATATACTAATTCACTCAATCTATGCTTAAGGATCCCAACCGGTGTGTCGCGATACACTGGTACGTCACAGTTCCATAGAGTATGTATCGAAATGTTAGAATTTAAAAAAA
Organism: Thermobia domestica; assembly: GCF_964235325.1. Lineage (NCBI taxonomy): Eukaryota > Metazoa > Arthropoda > Insecta > Zygentoma > Lepismatidae > Thermobia > Thermobia domestica. Next base: position 126,075,107 of record NC_137462.1, on the reverse strand, counting down.
AAATCACAATTAGATAAAAGTTAATTTTGAGATAAACTGTATAAGTCTACGCCTACAACGGCAGCAATAATGATTAGTGCTAAATAGAGTCACTACTTTATAGAAACTTATATAGGTTTATACCACTTAAGAGTCTTCATCCCGGCGAAATTAAAATACCGCTAATTTTACAGTAATTATGTAATATCTTCAAATAAATAAAAGATAATTGAAATATGCAACAAGAGCGCGTTAGACAATATTATTTTGCGTGAGGTACCGTTATCACAAGTCACCTAGTGGCTTTCCGTTTTCAGCTGTTTAGAAACGCGAAAATAAATTCCGATTTTCAAAATGGCTCGAAATCGAAAGCAGATAAGTGAGTCGTGATAACGGTTTCTCATGTAAAATAATATTGTCTAGGGCGCTCTTGTTCCACATTTCGATTATCTTTTATCTATTTGAAGATATCACATAATTACTGTAAAATTAGCGGTATTTTAATTTCGCCGGGATGAAGACTCTTAAGTTACATTAGTATTAATAGAATAATGAACCAAGTGTGTTACAAGGTCCTGGGAGTTCAGTGAAGTACGTCGTCTGTCAAAAAACGTTGAGAAACACTGCCTTAAGGAATCCGTGAGATCATCACGGCAGAAACAAATCCTCCAAATTGAACTGTATTTTGTTGTGAGTCAACCAGGTGTGGACTGTTGGCTATTTGTGACACTTTCCGAAGATCCTGATTTAATATTATCCTGCCATCTTCTTGTTGAATCCAAAATTATTTTGTCCACAGATGTTTTTTTGACTAAGACTCTACGTATGCACTTTATTAAAGATTCAAAGTCCAACATTCACTAAAACTTCAACCATAATCGTGCATTCATTTTCATACCATACAATTCGATGAGAAAAATTAGATTAGACATTGACATGTATTTGCAGTAAAATATTCGTGTGGAATCAAATGATTAGCGCCTCTAATTTAGCGTTTGTCAAATAAAAGGTGATTGCCCTTGGTGGCAAATAAATTTTCTATGTTGGTGAATCATAGCGAGGGTAAAGGGAACCTACTTGAATAATGTAGGGTACCTCGGTCTAGAAAAAAACAGAAATAATGATGAATGTAATCTAATGTGCTGTCCATACATCATCAAACTGTTGATTTAACCAAACGACTTGGAAAACTAGGAGCTTAATTTTCAGTTTAAATATAGCAAAAGTAAATTTCATAATTAACTCACATATATATAGACATAACTGTCCTCAAATTAAGATTTTGAGTGTTGAGAAAGAATAGTAAGGTAGTGTTTTATACACATGACAACATGCGAATACATTTTGAATAAGTTTCTAGAATAGCGTAAAATCAAAATAACATCTTTTACTTAATTCAGTATAGGAGAACCCAGTGCTTCCTAAGCTTGATTGATTGATTGATTGATTTTGAGTTTTGCGTCCCGTTCAGCAGCGAGGCTATATGAGACGTGGACCTACTGATTAACGTGGAATCCGAACCACATGAGCTCCCGCCGGGAATCGAACCCGGGTCTCCCGCGCCCAAGGCGCGTACGCTAACCGCTTAGCCATAGAAGAACTCTGCTTCCTAAGCTTTTCTGATGAACATTTTACTCAACGCCCACAAAATCCCGACTCAGTTGTTTGAGTCTTGTTAATAATAATATAAATAATGATAATAATAATAGTGTGAACCTCTAAGTCTGTATAAAGTGGTAGTTCTATGTAGTGGTCAATGTTGTTAGTGCCGATAAAGGCATTTACTGGTAAAATCTGTCTCAAAATTAATTTTAATGATAATTATTAAATAATTCTTCATTTTTAACTTCTAAAAATTTGCGACACGCCCTATGGAACTGTATGACACGGAATTCATCGCGATACGCCGATTGCGAACTGAGATAATGAACCATTTTTGATCTAATTCAATTGCGTATGCAAAGGGGGGTTCGGGCTTTAAGCCCCCCTTCTTCAACAAGATATTATGAAAAAAAAAGAAGTTTTACCGTATAAGAATATGTATATAAAATCCCTGAAACGATATGAATTTGGGAGCTTGAAACTTTCTCTTCTGGATGATGTTCTAATACGATTATAATGGCCGCAACGACTCTTGAAGCCTGGGCTCTACACGAATAATAGAGCTACTTTCCGTCACGTGTAATGCATCGGAATCTTTCGGTACGATTCGTGAAGCTGCCTTTCGAACGCACACTTGAGAAAAAGTGAAACATCAAAAGTGCACCAAAACGTTACCCAATGTAGAAGACATGGGAAACGAGAGCAAGAAAAAAAAAAAAAAAACAGCACAGCGAAAACAAGACTTATAACATGAACTAACAATTATTCGAATTAAACAGTAACAATAATAATAGCAAAAAAAAAACAAAATAACTACAGCAACAATAATAAAAATACGAAACTTAGCGGTAATCCGACGACACTGCACCATCACGAGATATTCTCCGTTTAGCACGAGAAACGACACTGGCAAAATTACTTGGCCAAGAGTTGACGAGCGGCACATACCCTCGCGTTCTATTGGGCGGTAAAATTGGTAAATCTAGGCCAAGCTTCACGACTCCTCGCGATCACTATAATAAATAATAATAATTTTAAGAACATTTTCTGATTATAATAATAATTTCTACTACAATTTCTGGTAAGGAGTATAAAATCTTTGATCAAATACGTAACCATACTTTAACGGGAACTTTTGGAGGGTTAATTACAGGTAATACAGTTACTTGATAAATTAATGGTTTTTAAAGCATTAAGTATTAGTTATAATAATTAATTCTCAGCTTTAAAAATCGATTGAGACTGTTTGTGAATTACTATCAGGATAGGATACATGTTCATCCATTCATTCAAATTACTTCATAACAGTTTCAGAATAGCATACGTAGCTATTTATTCATTCAAATTACTTCAAGATACACGCATAACCATTCATTCAAATTACCATATAATATGAAAAAATACAAACTGAACCACCTCGTCTTATCAGCTCTCAAATTATTAAAAGGTGTAGGAATTAAGAGCGTCAACTGTCAATGAACTAAATTTTCTTACCGCTACAAACGGCTATCCACAAAAAAATGTCACTAGAGACAAAATAAGACTGATCTGATCTACCCTTGAGTAATGTCATAAATACGAAAAGAAAAAGGTGATTTCGTTTGTGTCCAAACTATAACCACAATTTTGTAACCAATCGTAATAAAGGGTTCTACAGTTGAGGTATTTGAAATAATCAATGCGTCAGACCAGTGACGACGCTAGTTTGAATTTCTTGGGGGAAAATTAAATAATTATTAATATACGAAATTTGTAACAAAATATATTATAAAATATTACCACTGTAGAAAAAATTAAAAATGAATTTTCTACGATTAATGAAAGTATGCTAAAAGAGTAAAATGAATGAACTATCAGTTTCCGGGCCTTGAGGGGGCGAGCGGAGTGACGGTCTCGGGCGCCAAAGTAGGGGGCGTAAAATTCGAGAGAGAAAAAGGGAAAAAGAGGAAAAATTACATGGAATATATGTATGGGGACGCCTTTGTATGCTCTTACCCCGGGCGCTGATTTTCCACGGCACTGCATTGTAAACTATAACCAATTTTTAATGATTTATCGCATGAATATAGTGGGAGACAGCAAGCATAAATAATGGTAGAAAGGAATTAACTTATTAATTAACAGGTACATTTTCTTACACCAAAAGATTTTCCTTTATTTAATTATTTAATATGTGAAAATGAACTTAAACCTATTTCCGAAAAATAGTTACTGTTAAGACTTACAATTTTGTCAACAACAACAACGTTGAGCATCTTGCTAAAGCAACATAAAACAATGGATTGTATTAAAAAATAACAGTTACAAATTCAATACGCAAGCCATTCTCAGTCCTAACAGACGTTTTGACCAGAAATGAAAGTGCAAAGATGTAAATAATTATTCGATGATTCCGTATATATTGATATCTCAATTTTCAAAAAAAAAAAAAAAAAAAAAAAAAAAAAAGACGTTTTGCTAATAAGTTCCACAATTAATTGTAAAGGTACGTTTATAACACATCACTTATTTGCACTCTTCTTTATCCTACGAATTGTAACTATGAGAGTTTAGAATATTTAATCACATCTTCGTCTTATTACAGCCATAATATCTTATCTTTGCTTAATCGTTATAAACCAAACATTCTAATTGACGGTTAATTGATTCTAATTGACAAACGTTCTAATTAAGGTTTGAAAATTTTAACTCGAATACTTTTAAAATTTGTCATAATAGCTTATTTCGTAAAGTCTCAGTAGTAATATTTCTGTTGTTTTCTCAACGCCGTTTCGTGTGGTGATACGAGGAGGTGCTCATAAAGATTGAGCCTTACCAAGAAAAAATCGAGTTAGGAAGCTGAAACTCCCTCACTATTCTACATATTACCGTAGTAGGTCAATGCATTTGCGACATATGTCCTGCAACTTTTTAAGTCCTTGTAAATAGAAGTCTTCCGTCTGCTGCTGTAACCACCCATCTGTAGCATCAGTTGCCGCTTGAACACTCTGAAAGCGGTGACTTTTCAGATATTTCTTTTTTTTTTTTTTAAATTCGGGAACAGATGATAATCAGATGGAGCTAAGTCGGGCGAATAAAAGGGATGAGGTGACACTTGAAAGCTTAGGGTGGGCAATATGTCTGTGTTTCAGATGCCGTATGTGAGAAGGCATTGTCGTGCAAAAGCAGAACACCTTTGGAGATCTTACCACGACGTTTGCCCTTGATGTTTTCGCGCAACTTCCTCAAGGGATCATAGTAATATGCTGCATTAATCGTTGTACTCACTGGAAGATGGTCCACCAGCAGAACTCCGTCCTTATCCCAGAAGATTGCTGCCATTTGTTTTTGTGCAGACCTCTGTACACGGCATTTCTTTGGCCGGGGAGAACTGTGCCTCCATTCCTTAGACCGTTCTTTAGTCTCACGATTATAACAATAAATCCACGTCTCATCACCAGTTACGAGTTTTTCAGGAAAACCAACCTCGCTTCTTGCAAAATGTTCCAAAACTCTTCCTGCTTTTGTTCCTTCGTCAAAAGTTTGGGGATCCGCTTTGTTGCAGGCTCCCTCATATCCAGATTATTATGAATAAGTGGTACCAACTCTCACCTGATATGCCCAAACATGTAGCAACCCTTTTGTCTGATATTCGACGATCTTCCATTAAAATGTCCTAAATGGCTTGCACATTTTCAGGAGCAGACACAGAAACAGGCCTGCCACTGGGTTTCGCACTTATAACATCAAAATGGCCAGTTCTGAAATTTGCCACTCAGCGCTTGGTAGTTGCATATGACAGTCCACAGTGCCTCAAAGTTAGTTTTGTTTCATCGTAGATCTGCGTCGCACCTTTCCCTTAGAGGAAGAGAAACTTCATGACGGCCGTATGCTCCTCTCGACTGAAGCTTGCTGGAGGTGCAGCCATGTTCACTTCTGAAATGAAAAAGAAAAGGATGCTAATATCATAGAACATTGCATTTTGCAACATAGTCTATACAGATCCTGCCCTATATATCCTGCTAATTTCAGCTTCCTAGCTATTTTTTTTTATAAGGCTCAATTTTTATCAGCACCCCTCGTAAGTAGTAAGAAAACTTACTTGAAATTGGTAAATAGCTCATTGCCTAAAATATCTTTCTCGAACTTGTCACATATGAATAAAACAATCTGATCTGGCCTAACAGAAATACATAGAAATACTTCATATTTGATGCAACTCTAGTAATGAAATCAGGAACATTTCGATTATATATATAAAAGTTAACTGCTTAATGAGCTAATGTTGTCCTCAGTCAGACTATTAATTTGGTTTGACTACGAATTACATGATTTAGCTTTGACAAACCAGGATACGGAGTAACTTCGGTAGTAAACCTACGCTCTGAATAAAAAAAGAACGTTAATATTTTGTTATTTCAAAATACTATTGATTATATCAATCTAATTATATTATTATTAGCATTATTGATAGCATTAATAGGATGGAGGGAGAAGAAGGGAGTAGTGATTTGGTAGTACTTGCTTTCTGCGGCAGAACTATTCACATTATGGTGGCAGGAAAGAGTGGGAGGGGAAGAAGAGACTAGTATTAATGGACGATATCAAAACAGAAAAAAGGTACGTTAAGACGAAAAGGTTAGCAAAAGATCTGGGAGCATGGAAGCTTCTCAGCTGCGGCAAGGGATTTACCAATGGTAGAATACCTATGATGATGATGATGACAACTACAATTTATAGTAAAGATTGTAGAAGAATTTTAGGTTAGCAATCAAGAAGATTGACGTTCCTAGAATAAACGTCAGCCAAGACATCTTTACCTGTAAAATTCTTGAAGTATTTTACTCTAAATTTAACCAAAATATACGTATACCAAGGGTAGTTAATACTACTAGTAATATTTGTAAATATGCAGTATTATTTGTATCAATCGAGAATTGTGCAAAACATTCAATAATTCTGTAAGGTTATTACAAGAAGTATTTATCTGGTACAACTCATACCTTTTGTATGGCCCGTCTTTGTGTAAGCACTTAAGACCAAAAAGGTATGCCTTCTGGCATGGATATTAACACCTTGTTTTGTAAGCCAATTTGTGGCCAATTATCTGCTGATATACACCCTAATTTGTAATACAAAATATTTGACAATGAATTCTTCTGGAAGTGCCAAAAACAATAAGTACCTATACTGTACAGTAACATGCTAATGAAACATACATTGAACAAACATTATTCGCATGTGTCAATAGATACAAGTATTTTTAAAATTTAGAAAGCGAAAGGACCTTAACAACAAATTTAAACCTGCTAAAAAGGTTAGGAGCAGCTCTACGCAAAAGAATAGCATATATTGAGTGTTACATATTTCTGAAGGCCATACACGCATGTGTGTTCCTTCAACAGAAAGAAAAGAAAGGTGGAGGGAAAAGAAATTTTACTCAAAGGTATAATTTGCGCTTGTGACGTAAGACATTTATCAAAAAATGATAAATGCCTGTCTTTTAAAATAACTCTAAAGAATGCTTTCCATGTATCTTGCGATGTGGAAATCTTGTTTTATTGCGAATATCATTGTCAGAAATAAGACGGTACTCGAACGTATATTTCCCCCCACAAGGATTAAAATATACTCGTTGTATAATACGACTCATTTATTTAAAAATGTCCTTAGAACATTATCATGTCAATTGATTAAAACTTAGGCAGTTTTTTTTTTACTTGTAGTAGAACGAGTGTTTTTTTAAGCTAAAATTAATTACGTCATTAATAAAATTGTTGCTACTTACCTTCACAGAATTCGAAAGGAAATATTTTGACTTCTTAAGTGTAATTGAATACGTTGATGTTATTTGTACTTTATCTTAAATTTCAACCAATGTTTTAATTGATATGGGTATTCCATATACTTACACGTAATGATCCCATTTTACATGATCCCATTTTATAGATATTAGTTTAGAATAGGAGTTGTTTAAAATTTTCTCCGTGGTTTTTCTTTCTTCTCAGACGCCCTATTAGACATGCAATATGTATTGCAGACCACAACAATCTCCTCTCTTGGCTTTACGGACTAGTGATATTAAACTTTGCAGGCATTTTTTAAATTCTGATGAGACTCACACATGTTACAGGAAAAATAATAACGAATCGCATAATCATATCATAAAGCATATGTATATATCCAGTTGCATACAGAATTATTGAACGTAATTATAAATACTTTGATCAGCACAAAGTACATATTCAAGCTATATGCTCAGCACAAGAAGTGTAAAACAACTATATTATCAATTGTTTTTGACTGCACAACCTATTCCTTCAACTTGAATTTCTTAATAGACTTTGAATATTAGGTTACATACCCATTAGCATACATACTTATTAAGTGTGCAATTTGAAATTGATACAAAGGCAATGTACTCATAAGTAGAGCCCGGATTTCCATGCACAAACAAACCCTGAGATATGTATGCAAATATGCACGAAAAATATAAAAAAAATATACAATGAAATATGCATTAAAAATTTTAACATATGCACTGAAATATACAGTAAGAAAACAAAATTTCAATTTCTTATGTAGGGATGCGCTCGAGCCGAGACATGTCTCGAATCTCGACTCGACTCGACTCGAATTCGAGTCGAGATTCGAGTCGAGACACACTTTGTAAAATTCGAGACGAGTCGAGACAAACGTATTTCTCGACTCGAATTTTCGAGTCGAGACACGAGTCGAGTCGAGACGGCTCTTAAAAATCTCGACTCGACTCGAATGTCTCGAAAATCTTTCTATAATTTTTAATATTATTTTGAAGAAAGTATTCACTCAGAAACAGCCTTGAAACCAATTCCAGCTTTTATTCCTTCAGAAAGGTACAGAACGCATAAAATAGTTGATCTTTAAAGATCAAGATTTAATTTTCAGCTCAATTCAGTTAATTAGAACTAATAGTTAATGTCGTTGTATTTGGTTGTACTGCAAATATAATGATAATAATAATAATAATTGATTATCTAGTTTATATAAAACTATTATCCGTAGTCTAAATCTAGTTTGTATAAAACTATTGTGATAAAGTGAACTTCATAAATTCTCTGAATGAGCAGTTGGTAGTCTATAGTAATTGAGCATAGTTATAATTATTGTGTTTTCGTTCTCATGAACGCAATAGGGTTACGTAACTTCTGGATTATTCGCTTGCCCAACTATTCTGAGGCTTTAATATGTTGCAGCATATCACGAGCTACGGATAATATATAATGTAACATTTGTTGTAAATCACATATTATGATACGAGACTATTTTACATAGTATATCTTATCTAATATAAATAAAATAAAGAGTTTGTTTGTGTGTTTGTCTGTCTGTCTGTGTGCGACCTGGGGACCAGACGAGTGGACCAAGAGTTCCCAAAATTTGGTCACGGTACCTTAGTCCAGGCCCCAGATCAAGACGAAGCGTTTTTTTAAATTTCGAACCAGGGGGGTCTCGGGGGGGACGTTTACTGGGACCGACCTGGGGACCAGACAAGTTGACCGAGAGTTACCAAATTTTGGTCACGGATACCTTGGTCCAGGTCCCAGTCTAAGGCGAAGCGTCTTTGTCAAAATTGGAACCAGGCGGTCTCAGGGTGGCGTTTAGCGAGACATGTAGTAAAAGTAATCCAAATTGATCGACATTAGTGTCAAATCCATAGTTTTCACGGTCGCTGAGATCAATGGTGACACTTCCATCAGCGATGACTTGCAAATTCAGCTACTACTGTATGCGGGCCGGGTGTCAGCGGGTGAGGAATACCGAGACATGTATAAATAGCCCATATTGATTGATACTAGTGTCAAATCCATAGTTTTCGCGGTCACTGAAATGAATGGTGATAATTCCACAGGTGTTGACTTCCAAATACAGCCCCCATGCGAAGAAGGGGTATATTAAGCTAGTATTACAATAAATGGTCTGCTTGGATGCCAAGAACTAGTACAGATAAGTACCATTCACTTCTATGAATAAGTATTTTTTAAAAGGATTTTTGTAAACACTAAGTTATAAAACAACTACATACAATAGTTATGGTTTTGGTTCCCAACATAAAAGAAATATGGATTGTTCATGAGATATTGAACTTCAACTTTCACTCCTGGAAAATTTCAATTTTGGAGTTAGGCCACTTGGCATCAAAGCAGTTCACTGTAAGGTAAATACATTCCGCACATTAGTAACATAGTTGTTCAGGGGCCTTCGATTTCCATCCTCTCAAATGAAAGCTGAACGATTGCTTGATACATGCTGACTATATAGGAGAAATAGTGTATTAAGTTTTCGAGCTTTGGTGCGTATCCGTATTTACACTCTGATATAACTTTAAGTTCACACTCAAATCGAGCTAATTGTTTAATGCATTTCGAAAGCTTTTGTTTTTATGCAGCTCATTAAGGAAAATCTATTTCATAATCGTAACATTTATGTACTAAGAAACTATGAACGTAAAGTGGACTCGACCTAGCCCCGTGGCCGCTGTGACTCAGTGGCACAGCTGTCACCCTTGGTGTGTGAGGACTCTGATTCTGTGTGTGTGTGTGTGTGAACTCCGCGGCTAGTGTACGCGTCTTTGCCGTGGAAGACTCGGGTTCAATTCCCGGCGCGAGCTCATGTAGTTCGGATTCCACGTTAATCAGTAGGTCTACATTTCATATATCCTCGCTGCTGAAAGAGACGGTAAAGTCAAAATCAACTCAACAATATATATGTGTGTGTGCTTATGTGAATTTCCTCGTGGCTGTATGG